>NC_085047.1:42094773-42723281 GCF_963662255.1 Cinclus cinclus
GCATATTTATGGAAAATGACTTTGCAACATAGTATGAAGTCAAAGGGCCCATACTGAAAATAAAAATACATTGCTACAGTCATTTGAACTGAGACTTCAATTACAAAACGGGTATGGCTTAAATGGCATATTATATCAGGACTTCCATTAAATTAGTTATGAATGTCACAGAAACCTGTAATGACCTGAATTTGCTGACATGGAGAACTATGCAAATTGAAAATCCATAACCTAACCAAACTGCAACCCAATCTTGCCCTGCTAGGGCCATCATCCCAGTTCCTCTGAAGATGAAAGGCATTTTACTTCTTAATTACTTCCTATATTTTTGAACAAAACAATGTCAAGGATAAGAGAAAATGAACAGCATTTTATTACGAGAGGCTAGCTGGCTTTAGGCTATTACAACATCCTCACTAAGCATGCTGACAATCAGGCTCCTTCCAAAAATACAGGTCCTGAGTTTGCCCTAAGACTTTTCTCTCAATTCCAGTAAAGAGAGACGTGACTTTATCCTTATTGTGGTTCATTATTTTAATACTTTAAACAAGATGATAGTGCATATAAATCAAAGCCTCACAAAATTAAAAAAGAAATCTGTGGATAATTTGTACTATTTTAATATTCACATTACTTCTTACAGCTGTCAGGTCAACAGTAAGGTTTGTCCAGGTCAGCTGTTTGAGCAAACTGGCAAAAAATATTTAGAAGTGCAGCTATTTGTGCTTCCTGCGCCACTTTTCCACTGTCAGATTATTAACTAAGCACCCTGGAGTGTATAAGGAACTTCTGTCATCAGAAGAAACTGATAAAGAAGTGTGGCATGCTTTGGTTCATCTTTTAGTATGATTAAATATATATATATATCAGGCTGGAGTCAAATATCCTCCCTTTGGGTATGGTTTGATGTTGGGGGTTTTTTCACTTTTATGCTCAAACTCATGATTTCTAAAAAACCCTATAGAATAAAATCATAAGAGTGCTCCTGAAAAAAACAGTTAGCAAGATGAATAGGAAAGGCAGACACCATATGTCTTAATCACAAATACAGTTATTCAGCATATTTTGCTTTTTGTAGAGAAATTAAGATGGGAAAATATATCGATTTCAGTAATAGAAAACCAGTGAATAAAAAGATACTGAAAGCAATTAAGGCACATCTAGAACACAGTTTTAGCAAGTACAATTTTACTTTAAGCTGCATTGCTCTGCTCCCTGGCTGAACAAGCATTTCAATTTCATAATGACACCATCTCTTATCTTCTATGGAAGGAACTTTTTAAGATAGGGTAGTAAAACAGGATAGTTCTCCTGATATTTCTTTTAAAATGTGTTATGCGGAGTGACTGAATGACTTGGAAAATAAGCCCCAGGTCAACTGCTTACCTTTGTATAACTCATTCCCTTATTCTTGCGTAATATATCATTTTGGGGAGAGTAATTCTAGATGATGATGTTTTATATGAATGTTTGTTCTAATTAACAAGTTTCACATGTGCTTTAGGCAAAATAACTCAATATTTGTCGTGCTCTGACCATCAGAATGTAGTACATGGGCTACCAGATGACCAGTAGAGGTAAGGCTCAAGCCTGGCATTAGCACTTGGACAAGACTCAAAAGCAAATTGTTGCTTTTTTGCTGGATATACTACCTTTATTTCAAGTCATATTGGTAAAAGTCAAATTACCCACAGTGCACTGTGTCCCTTTTGCTCCAGTTACAGAAATGAAAAAGCAGTACTTCAGTCTGTCCTACAAACTTCTGGGAAGCCTCTCCTTCCTTCTCCAGCCCTTCTCTGTAACAAAATGAAAATGGGTATGTGTGTGTACAGAGAGGGATTGGGAGGGGGAGAGCTAAAAAAAAGGAGGAGAAAGTCCTTGGCACTGTGTCTCACAAGGACAACATGAAATTAACCCTGCCTCTTGACCTAGCAGTGTTTGCCTTCCAAAAAGCCATCTGAAATTATAAGCCTTTTACCTTCCAAACAATAGAGGAAGCATTTTTACCCATCTGAGAAAGGCTTCACTGTATTATCCAAAACGCTCAGCTAGATTTCCACTGTGTTGTGTCAACACTTTCTGACTTTCCAATGGGAATAGAAACAAATCCCACATCTTTTGAATGGGAAGTGAAAGGAATTTCATCACTACAAATTTTTCATATCAAAAATCCTCTTGGGTACCCAGGCATACAGGAAATAGGAAATATTAGTCTTTAATTCTCTTGACAAAGCTTTGTCCATTTAATGCAGTAGATAACTTTGGCAGGTCTCAGACTGAATGTATTATTGCATCATGAGAAACAGACTTGCAGTGGCAAAAATTTTGTCAGATTTCTACTGCCTACACTTGAATGTTGCTTGATCTCTGCAAGTTTGCTTTCCAGAATTGTAGTTCTTCCTTTTGGGCCATTTTTTATTGCACCCCAATATCTCTTGAAAGTTTCTGATGTGGTAAGATCTACAACACTGAAAGTCCTCCAGCACAAGAGATCTCCAGCACCTTAAACTTTGGTGTGACACATATTGGTGAACATACTCTTTGCTCAAGGCGTAGCTACCTCCACAGTTCTCCCCTCCACTAAGAAAATATTTACCTTCATAGACTACAGTGAGGTACTTTTGTTCTTATATGGCTGCTGAACTCTTTCTTACTTCTCATCAAAGGGTATGTTCTGTTAAGATACTTTAAGCCTCTAAAAAAGGTGTTAAAAACACACACAAATCCAGTAGGTCTATTTTAATAGGCATGCAAACAAACTAAATTAACCCAAAATAAAACTATGTTCTATCCAGATTAATGGTGAGAGAGGGAGTAGGGGCCTATCACCCTGCAAACCCAACTTCATTTGTTGAGTGTCAGTACAGAAAGATCTGTAGTACCATTACAGCTTTTCACAAGGTTCCTGCCAGGATGCTATAGAGGTGAAATGGCAGCCAGGAAAAAAGGAAAAACAAGATTTCTGTCCATTTTGTGGCTGATGCTGCCATTTTTACAGAGCTCAGCAGCAAGGTGAGAGTTGTCTGGCCATCTTATATCTCCTTTAAAAACCTAAATCTCAACATTATGGTGGTACAAAGCCCTTTCAGTTAATTAAATGGTAGATAATGTTGAAGCACCTCATGGACTGCTCAAAACTGATTGAGGGAGAAAAAGGCAGCAGGTACATTTCAATGCCAATAAACATGAGATGAAGAAAACCTAAACTTTGTGAACCTAACGCTGAGTGTGGAACTGACAAGGGAAACTCAGGAAAGGTGACCTGAAATAATCTCAGAGGGAGTCAGAAACTCATGGCTCATGATACAGTAGCTTCTAGAATGTGTCAGCTAAATGTCATCAGGAAGGTTATTGAGAGAAAGATTTAAAAACCACTTTTCTGCAAGACAAAATTCTGGTTTTATCACGGTACTGGTACTGTGTGCACTGGAGTTCTTGGCAAACAAAAATATCAGGAAAGGATGGATCATAATAGAAATAGCAAAGAAAAAGACAACTCAAGTGACCAAGGGTATCATCTAGAACATCTGCCACCTGGGGAAAGGCTAAGAGGACTAGGGCTCCTCAATTTGGAGACAGCAGGGCAGTGAATAATAACCAATCTACCCCAAAGTGCTGAAGAGACCTGTGAAAGACTGACCCCCAAACCTTCTCTGCTTCCTGTTTGGAAAATGTGCTTTAAATTCAAAGATCCTGCTTTATCTGTCCAGGGAATACTGACCTATTCACAGGGAAAGTTCCCACACTGAAAAGATGCTATTTCAAAATGCTCCCTATTCCCAGGACCGGACTAATCAAATCTCCTCCAGTTGTGATACAAGTTGAAAAGAAAAGTCTTTTGAGATCTGCGAAATCCTCAGTTGTATCTTTAAATAATTTGCAGCAGACAGAAGAAGGAAATGTGTCTTCCTCTGTTTTACAAAGGGACACTCACAAGTTAGAATGGAAGTTTATGGATGTAGCCAGGCTGATGAATCTATCCTTCCCACATGGACATAAAATGTAGGAGCTGAAACTGGATCTCCAGAATCACAGTCTAGCTTTTCCACCATTGATTGGCTTTAAGGTTTTATTGTTATTGCTCTAATTATTGCTGTTTATGTTATATCCTCATGGTAGCTCTGGTGGACCATCTGTGTTACCTGCTTGCAGCTAATAAACTCAAGACTGTTAAAAAAGAAACTTTTGGATCTTCCTATCTTTGCACCATGTTTTAAGCTATACACAGAGCCTGGGAGAGTTTTAGGTAAGACAGCAGAGGAAAAGCCAATATCTGTTCCTACTCTTTTATGACTAACATCACATTTACTGCCAGACCACCAGAGACCGGAGGAAATGAAAATGCAGCATTTTTACTCCCTGTTTTACAAGGAATACACTAACTGGAATGATTTTGATATAATGCAGTAAAGAGGCCTGATTGATGTAGGTTTTAATTTTAAAACTCAGTTTTCTGCTTCTGAGTACACACATACTCACTAATTAACTTGAACAGCAGTTTATAAGACCAGTTTTGACTCTGCCCATTTAATGAACAAAATCCAATCAACTACCCTGTTAGTGTGAATGGAAAATACATGCTTTCAGGAATGATAAATAACTGATTGCCATAGTGATTAGCATAACAGGCCTTGTGGAAACCTATTTGGCATTCAGCTCTCACTAGCACATTTTAAGGATTGATACAAGCCTTGGTGTACTCTGAATTGGACATGAAGCTGATTTAAATAGGAAGACATCTTTCTAGATCTAGTGAGTGACATTTTAATTTTGAACTTTTACATTTCTGTATATAAGAAAATGGATCATATTTTTCAAACTGCTGTGGGTGTTTTCACATAAAACATATGTTGGGTTCATCCCACTGAAAAATATCCCAGCCACTCTCAGTGGTCCCAGATGCTCCAAGCATTATTGCTGAGCTGAATTAACCTCAGGAAAGCTGTGCTGATTCACACTTAAGTAACCTGTTAATTTTGTGTGCTCTACTCTGTAACGTTTTAGACTCTCTGTATACTTCAACTCTCTGGGCTGTAGAAACATCCAGAAATTAAGTACATCAGATGATCCCTTTGATTAAAAAAATAAAATAGATGACATTTTGAATATACTTGAAGGGCTTTGATATGCTGCTAATAGATAACAAGATACCTATATTTGAAAAATGGGCAATTCAGCTACTTTCTTTAGGTTTTTTATCTTGCATTGCAATTAGCATATGCTTTAGTATATTGGTTTATAATTTTAGCATATTCAATTATCCAAAATCCCCTTCAGATGCAAAATAAATATGGGAAGCTTTGCAGGGGTTGTCATGCTTGTCACAGAATTGACTTAATTTTGGGCCTAAACTCCTCCTTGACTGCAGGGTCCTGAGTCACTATCTCAGATTGGGTCAATAGAGCTGCATTGAGTGTTTCTTCTATGTCACAAATGGATGGGTTCACTTAAGCCAAAAAGAGTTGAATTGAAAATAAATTATATTTAAATTTTGCAAGTTAATGAGAAGGGCTTGAAGTAACTGATTACTCCAAGCAACTCATATTTTCAAATTACCCTGTAAATTTAAAGGAGGCACACCTTCAAGAGGGACACAATGAAATTCTGGAGGGAGAGAAATAACCTCTCAAGGTACCATAGATGCAAAAGGGATAAAATAAAAAGGTTTGAACTGTTCCTTGAGTTTCTTAGGACAGGAACTGAGCTATCATTCCCAGGAAACACAGAATTTAAATAAAAAGTATTGCACTCAGTGTTTTCAAAATCTTGGTTATCTCCAAGATATATAGCAGCACCTAAATTGCAAATTGTTAATTCAAGGGATAGTGATATGAAAGGAAGTATAATAAACAAAACTTCAAAGTCTCTATTTTTTCAAAGCACATAATTTTAAATCTTACAAATTGCATTATATTAGCTGAAAGAAAAAAAAAATCCATCAAAATAGGAATGAAATTAAGTATCTTTCTGGCGAATTTGAAATACCTCTTGGACATCCTTCCCTTATTAAATATTCATAGAAGACACACCAGACAACTGCAGGACCTTGTGTGCAAACTGTCATGCCCTTCTTGCCTGTGCATCTCACTCTGAATTGTCAGTCATAGGAAAAAAAGGTCAATAAAAGGTTCCCTCTGTTCATGGCCTCTTTCATGCCTGAAAGGTGAAGACAACTTCACCCACCAGTAATTCTGAACTGACTGAAGAAAAAAACCCTGACCTTCCTTCTGTCCCTCAATACCAGCACCAACTGAGCAGCTGCTGAGAAGCAGAGCTTCCATTTGCTGGATTGCTCCTGCAAAGCCCAGGGTGATCTGTTCTGGGAAGGAAAATGACCCACCCCATCCTTAAGTACACTGTGGAGGCAGGCTTCAAAGGTTTGTGAATATTGAACTTGTTTTGAAGAGTTCAATTTGCATAATTTCTAATGCCTTGGAAGGTTTTGCTTCCATCACAACCCCGGTAAACAGCTCCAGATGTGTTGTTGGAACAGCAGCTTCCCTGACTCTCCACTCAGAATATTTCAGGATAGCCCATGTGCAGCATAAATATATTCTTTTTTATATCATGCATACCTATAAAAGAGAGATGTGCTACACTACTCCTCATTTAACCAATATTTATAAAAGAATCAGTGAAAAGCAGACACCAAATTTAAAAATAAAACCTCTCTATTTATAAAGTAATCCATTACAACTGAGATGATAATATATTATAAAGAGCCAATTCTAAAAAAAAGAATAAAAGAACCCTCCAAAGTACGAAGCACTGTATTTTCCACTGAAGGAAAAGACCACCTCTCTTCAGACTTTTCAAATTTTTCTGTGCAGTTTTCTGAATAATTTGGCATGTTTCATTTCAAAAGCAAGGTTGCCAGAATGGAGACCAAATGCTTGTGACTTCTTTTGCTCTTAGTTTATTTGAACCTGTAGTTTTTATTACACTCATTGATTGAAATGTAAACTGAATTTCCTTGCTGTCAAACACACTAATAAGATCTGTATGTCTCACACCTTCAGACTGGTGCTTCTGTCTGGGCACTCAGGTTCATACTGGGCATATTTACTACTGTATTTGACACTTAAGATGGGCATACTGTAGTTAAAAGCAGCTTTCCATCCAGTTTTCTAGTGTCTGTATTTCAGCTCAAGTTTCCACCCATATACTCCAGGAGCAAAGCAGGAGGCCAAAACTTCTTTTTCTGTGATAAATGGGTTGTATCTACAATTCACATTGGTTGTCAAGCACACATGCAGACTTGTGCACATCTCATTCACATAAATAAATGTCAGTTGACACTGTCACGATGGTTTCTTATTTTTCCTTGAATTCGTTTAAAATAGCATTGCTTAATGTGTTAGATATTACAGTCCCTAATTAAGCAAGAAGTGACTAGGATAGATGGTGACCTTTTCCAAGTAATTTTCCACAGGTAACACACTGCATGAAATGTGAAACTCGGATGCCTGAATGAAAGCCATCAAAAAAGAAAACTGTTCTCTTTTATACTACCATTCTAGAGCACTGTGCAAATGAATAGAATCTTTAAGGCAAGAGCAAAACCCTTGCATGTGACATTTCATTTTCATAACCTTTTCAATCCATGAAAATATGTTTTTAATGGTACAATCCTTGTGAATTATTAATTATTTTGCTGAATGTGACAAAATTTATAAGGCAATATTCTCAGCATCATTTATAAGAATACCTATTATGTGTACTGCAGGTATAGGGAGACAATCGTACCAGAAAAGTGAAATAGTCAAAAAGATATGTAAAATAAGCTGTGATTTGTGTATCACTGCATTGTGTTATTAACTTGAAAAATAGTTCTACTTCAAAGGAAATGTCAGTGAGCTTTGTACAGTTTTCAAGTACGGTTCAATTTAGAGTAATAATGAACCTATCTTAGGCAGAGATGATTTTTCACACAGAAGAAAATTTTAAATTATCTCTCTTATACTTTGAGAATCTTTCATATGGACCTTGTAAAGATCCTAAATATATTTCCTTTAATTGGATGAAAAAGCTTCTGATGCATAGGTAATAACAAAGAGATTTCTAGCATATAAAATCAGTTGAAGAGGATGTTCTCTGGTTTTACGTAAAATGATAAAGTTCATCTCCATTTTTCTAAAAAAACCAAATTTTTGCTAATTATTTGAGCTCTACTGCTTTTTTATTATTATTGATGAGAGGTTTAAGAGAGTAAAGGGCATTATCAGTGATGATGAGCAAAAAATTATCCTGCGTAAGGCAGAAGCCTGGAAATTCACCACACAGGGGTTTATTTTCTTCTCTTTCTGAGCCTCTCCTCTGGATTCTGGAGGCACATGGAGAAAGTACGGAGTATAGAAATTATATTAGTCAGTAATTACCACGTGAGATTGCAAATTTGGGAAAACTTACAAGAAATTCATACTGGCATGTCTTTCATTGTTATAGGCCTATTTCTGAGGTATCATAGGAAGAAGAACTCTCCTTGAGTGACCATCTCAATGTTTCTCAAAGTCAGATAGGCTGTTTCTTACAAAGAGATAAACTGTTATAGTAATATTCTCCACAAGAATAGACATGAGAGTAGAGGAACAGGGAAGGAATACTTTCAGATTGTCACAGCAGAATGCAAAAATGCTATTTTCATTCAAGAAATGAATGAAATTCATTTCAAGAGCTCTGTCATAAAAATGGTGATGAAAACCCAACTTAAATGTGAACTAGCCGAATAGTACTATAATATAGTCAGTATAAAAGACAGCATTTTACCTTCTAAGACTCTAAGGCATTGGAATCACAATCTATTCCTAGGAATTTCAGAGACAGTATTGGCTGAATTAATAATAGTCTACTTTAAAACAGACACCTTGTTCTGTGTATCACTTTTGCAAAAAAGGAAATATTTATTTGTAAAGCAGATCAAGAATTTTCAATTGCAAGTCTAATGTGCATTTATTCATTTCCACAGGTATTGCTGACTTGTTAATATTCGTGTCAGAGCCTGACGCTCATTAGATCTTAGATGCCTTGAAATTAGTCCTTCCAGTCTCATGCTCTTTAATTTAGATGTACAGACATTTCTTCAATTTTTAATGCCATAGCTTTAGACTTATTCAATTTTTTTAATTTAATTTTTGCTGCAATTACTTCACAGGTTTAAAAAAAAATAGTTCAATTTAGTCAAGAGGCTAAATTTTTTTTTTTTTTTTTCAAAAACATGGGTCTTTAAAACTTGCGGATGTATTGTAGTCCTTATGATAATGGTTAGGAAAATGTAGCATTTTTAGACCAAGGCAAGGTGAGAATAGCAACAGAGCATTGGCTTGGGTTAGCGGCAAGGAGCTCTGAAAGCCAACCACTCAATTAAAATAATTGTTTGCTCAGGGTGTGGAAAGCAAACAGGGGGACAAAAAATAAGGCAAAAATAAGACAGATGAAATTTTCATTCAACTTAAAATCTTAATAAATGGTGAGTGAATATCAAGATTGTTCTATTCTTTCACATCACCAGCATCACTAAAGTGAAAAAGAAGCTTGTTCTGTTTCAGTTATAGTACCAGCAGAAGGTTGCTAAGACCTTTGTGGTCAGTGATCCTTTTCCAAGATGTGGCTCTTATTATGAGTCAAATTCCTTCCTATGTAATTAAATTGTGCCTTGAGTGGATGGCTTCTACTCTCCTCTCTGATTTGGAGCTGTGGTACCATAATAATAGAGAATATAGACTTATCATGAGATTCTTCCTCAGAAAGTTGGATCCTCCCATTTGCTTTGATATGGATGGACACCTTCTAGAAATTTATTTATTGATTTTTCCATCCCTTCAAGTACACACTCTGATTCTTCTGTTTCTACCCTTTACTTGTGAATTTCCTCATCTTTGTAAAGTTAACAAATTCAAATCATGCGCTCTATCTCTTGCATGTACCTTTTTCCCTTTTGATCATCTGGCCAGAATAGGCTGGCATTTGTTTAAAAAGACCATCTACATAAAGTGTGCTATTTGTGAGGTATTTTTACAAGGGAATTAAGCTACTGGTGCATGACTCTCAATTCTGATAGCTCAGATAGGAAGAATTAAGCTCTAATGTTAGGCAAATAGTCAACAATCTATAAAATCAAGTATTTGCAATAGCAGGAACTGAACTTGTACCCCAGACAGTCTAAGCATTTCAGCTAACAGTCATTCCTGCTCCCTGGCAATTAGGTCACTTCTCTTTTACCTAATCAAATTTTGGTGTAACCACTAGAACAGAAGAGCACGTCCTCAATAGTAAGTTATGTCTTAAGAACAATGAGGTACAAATTGGTAGTCTCCTCATTGGTGCTGTAGTAAGTAAAGCACAAGGGGGCCTGAGAGGAAATCCAATTTGCAATTTTAGATAAAACAGGCAGAAACATAAAAATGCTCAGTGTTTGGAAAGTGGTGTTAACCAAAATCAGTTAAGGAGTAAGGTGTGCATTTCTAACTGCAAGAATAAATGCCAGATCTATTACTTTCTCATGGACTCTCTACTGGACAGAAGCAGCTTTTCAGAAGCCACCCATTAGGTACTCAGGTACAGCCAGACATTAAAGTTTCTATGCAGAAAATTCATTTCTTCACAGAAAATTAAGGTGCAGTGGCCAGAGTATTCCCATCTGTTATGACAACCCACAATCTGTGTAAACCAAGAAGAGCTGCAACACCCTATTTCCATGGGCAGAGCTCATGGGGTGAAAGAGAAGCCCAGCAAGTCTTATCACAGACCTGCTGGAACAGCACAGCTGTACTGCACTAGGCAGAGCTTTTGAAAATAACAGCTTCAACTATTTCAGCATTTAAGACTGACTATATTTTTTCCAGTGAAATTTTTCCTCAGAAACAGTAGAAGTGTTTCAGTTTTTAGAAGCACTATGTGCTAGCTATGTGAAGACGTTTCCCAAAATACTAAAGCATACTTTATGTCCAAGATCCATTATTTAAGGGATGAAAAGATAATTCACACTAATTAAAACAACAATAGAATAATAAAAACTTTATCACAGAACAGAAAGTAGAAGAAAAATATCCAGGCATTTTACCCTTCAGAAAGATTTGCTTAAGTATGTAAAGCCATTTCAGTGCTAACAGGTCTCATTTCCCTGATGTAATTAGCAAAGGAAACAACAATTACCTGCAGGTTCATTAAATAAATCAGCACTGTTGCTCATTGTGCAGTTAATGATCAGTAGTGCAGATGATTGTTATGGACACAGTTAGTACAGTTGATATTCAGCAGTCTCTTTACTAAATAATCTATTACTATGATCCTAAATGTTGGCATTCAAGCATGTTTCTGGTTTTTCTTTTGATAACTGAAAATTATTCTAACTGGGACTGAGCTTTGCAGCCTAATTAAGAAAAAAGATTTTTCAAAGTGAAATAAATTGTCTTATACCTGTTTCTATGAAACAGTTTTGCTTACATTTCATGTCATGTAAGTCAGACCAACCAGCACCATAATTCTGGTACTTATTGTTGTGAAACTCTCAATTTAATATCACTTAAGCACCCATCAGAATGCTAGCTTTCTTTGCCAGGAGGTAACCTCTCATGCAGCAATTTCCATTCTAAGCTGGCAGGGATTCTGTCTCATCCTGGTTTCCAGCTTTGTGTTGCTCCACCTGAGCTGCCACAAAGCAATATACACAGGCATGAAATCCTCAACCCTTTGAGGAACACATCTGAACTGTTCTTCCACTTCTATGTAAGGTTTCCTCAGAACATCAGGTTTACTTTAATGCTTTTGGTCTTTATCTTCAAGATGATTGATCACCCAGGTCCCCTATGTGTGGATAAATATTTAAATAGTAATGCAACAATTCTGAGGGGAAATTGTGGTGAACAGCTCTGTTTCTCAGAATGAAAAAAAAAAAAAACACCAAAACCTTTCTACCATAAAAGCAGCAGTGCTTGTTGCTCATAACAGATATCCTCTGAGAATTTATTGAGACAGAGATGGCATTTCTACAAGAAATAGTGAAAACATAGTTTCATAATCTCTGTTCTGATTTCATATTTCTTACCTCTTTCCACAAGAATAAACTCAGGGCAGCTTGGTATACACTGTTTTATCACATATACCACCTTTGATCACTATAAGGTATCAGCATGCCATATTTTTCTTAATATTCTATTCCAAGGGAATGTGACATATTGATGTATAACAACTACTGGCTTGAGCTTTATAGAATACTAGTACTGCCCTTCCAGCAGTCTTTGAGCTATCCAAGAAAGATTCCACAAGAAGTCCTATCTATAAGAGTTTTTTTAGCATTTTGCAGCCCCCTGCAAAATGATATAAAAGTTATTTAATATTAAAAATTAATTAGTGGCAGTTAGTGCAATGAATAATGAATTTTTGATAATTTTTTCCCTCCAGCCAGAATTTACCAGGGTTTTATAGCAGAGGAATAAATGTGCTCCCATTGCCTTGGCCACTTTAAATAGGATGCAACAGATGGACTTAGTCTTGCCCTTCTGGGAGACAGAAAGCCAAGCAACATCCAACTGACCAGCAGTCTGGGAGTCAGAGGAAACCTCTCCCCTAAGCTGACCCATTTCCTATTAATTTATCTTTGTTCACAGGTGTCAAAGAACAATCAAATCCAAGGTTTTATTTTACAAGGCCTTAGTGTGAACAGTAAAGATTTGCCATACATCCAAAGCACTTGGAAGTTAAATAAGAGTTCTCTGTCGCAATTACCATGCTTCAAAAGATGGGAGTATCTGCTTTTGGACCTGGCCTACAGGTAATTTAAATACCATTTTCATGTAAATTAATAGAAAGTGAGGAAAGAGAATAAAGCTAATGTATCCATGTAATATCTGTAGTTGCCTCTGAATTGAATTGCTTCATGTATAATAGTCTGTTTGAAAATCAAACATAAATCACAAATAAGTAAGAGAAAATATTTAATTTCCATTCAGAATTTATAGCACTATACTCAACTACAAAGTGGCAGGACACCTCAATGCAAGAAAGTTACAATGCACATCAAAATAATAGCATATAATTTTCAAACCCACATTTTATTCACAGAATAAAATACTAGATATATGTATAGGAATATTTCACAAGCCCCAGACATTCAGCAAATATTAGTCACTCTATTTATTCCCATCACAGTTTAAGGTTATTCAGCTGGCAGTTTCTAAGGGAGCAGCCTTCAATTATATTAAGTGTTATCAGAAGTAGAATACCCCTCTGCGAGAGATAAGTCTGCAAAAAAGTAACATTAAATCTAAATAAATGAGCAAAATGTGTATGCATTTATGTATGTATGTGCTTACACAAGCTCACAGGTAAGGGGTAGATGGCATTAGTTCAAAATGAGATTAAACTGCTTAAATTTTCTTTAATTGCCAAATTTTCTCATCTGTTTCTTACAGAAAAGATATGAGACCAAACTCAACGAGTTCTCAGACTTTTCTGTAAATGTCACTAACCGCAACCAGTTACAAGTTGGGCCATTGCTGGAATAGGGGTTCTTTTTTTGTGAAAGAAAGTACTTCAAGTTTTCAGATCAGGAGGTGTTAATGATGCAGCACGCACTCTGAAGGCAGCTCAGGCTAACAGCAAAGCTAAGCTTTTGAAGGATGAACTTGCCAACATCAGCAAGAGAGACTCAAATCTCCTATGTGTCTCACTGTTGTTAGGCAGAAAAAATGTTATGCCTCAAGTCAGAAAAAAAAAAACAACTACTTTGAAACATGCTCAGACAACATCCTTTCCTTTCCCTCCCTAGCAGCTTGGAAGTCTTGAAATAAATTAAAGTACTTGAAATCTCTCTTCTGGATCTTCTGCATTGTTTTCTGGGACCTGGCATCCCAATAGGCAGGAAGGAATACCCCTTGAAGTATCTCCTTATAAGCACTTGTTCTGATGAATAAACTAAGTATGATTCCTAAGATCTAAATTATTGTAGAGGAAAATTTCCCTTTTGGAAAACTGGCTGTCCATATCTGCCAGGAAGAACAAGAGCCCAGAAACACCATGTGGATAAACTAAACCCTGCAGGATAAATGTTAGGAATGGGCTACTCTGCAGTGCACTGGTGACTTCTAGTCATTTTATTTCAGGGAAAACTTGTCAAAAGCAAAGATGACAGCCACTGCTCTTCTCCCACAGCATACAGCACATAAAAATGCTGAAGCTGATACAAAGCAGCCTGTACTATCCACTTGTCCTCTAAATCCCTCTGTCCTTTCCTAAGCTCCAGAAAGAGCAATTTTGCAGCAAGCCCAAGACAACCTAGCAGGTAAATGCTGCCAATACACCCAAAGATAAACTGTGTTCTTAGAAGTATTTCCCTCAGCTGAATTGCACAGAGCTGCAAGGTTTGTTTTAGACTGTGGGCCAAATCCCAAGCTCTTTACTCACAGGTTCTCTGTTTCTGGTAAAATTACATTGGAGTTCTGTACAGGTTTCCTGGGGCAAGAGTTTGTGTAGCAATGGAAGATACATAGCATATACAAAAATACTCCATTATTACTTGTCTTTCAGGAAAAATGTAAGGATGGACGTTTTGGGATCCAAAATGCACTTGTAAGAAGTACTCTCCAACAACAATCTCCCATCAGAACCAATCTTATTCTACTCATTTGGGACTTTGTTTTTATAATTTTTTTTTCAGTTTTCATATTTTTAATAAAAATAAATTGCTGGTTTTAAAATCTTTTCCACACACTTCAGTACAATTAGTATTTGTTCCTCTTCACTTTCAAGGGACATAAAAGACTGAAGGAAAAAGACCTGCACATCTGTCAGAGCAGAGTGCTATGGAATCAACAGAAGGAAAAATGATTGCAGCATCCTGGCACCATGCTTTACTTGCTCTGTGCAGAACACTCCATTAATTTTAGAAAATTCTTTCAATTTCACTGAAAGACGGGAATGCCATAGTTAGTCCCTAGCTGATGTATTGGAAATGGGTTTCCTTTAGTTTTATAAATCCTGCCAGTGATTTTAAGACCTCTGCCTCCACACATAAGACATCAGGTGGAGCACTATGCAGGCACTTTCATATTTATGGTTTATTTTGAGATATTTCCATACAGTAGGTTGGAATAAGGAAAGCAACACCAAAAAAAAAAAAAACCTTCTCTAAAAGTCGCAAATAGCAAAATGCAGGAAATAATCTATGTGTGCATAAATATATCAAATTTAAGGATGTGAGAAAAAATAATTTCATGAAGTCTGGTATGTATAAACCATATCAGCCTGAAGCAATTTGCCTGACCCTGCAGCACAATTTACACTGTTTTGTACAATACCACTACATTACTCATTAAATGGCAGCATTAAATTAACAACATCATGGGGCCTTCGCATGCACATGGAATTACTGAATTAGCAGCAGCAGAATAAAAGATTTTAATTCTCTGCTTTTAAATCAAGCTATCTCCTTGCCTTTTATGACCGTGATTTATTAAAGGTGCATCAGTGCACAGAAGCTTTGCTTGTATTGCCCTCCATGCTTCATTAGGAAATCTCTATAGGCAAGACAGGTTTTATTATCCCTGACAATGAAAGTGATAGCACAAAGTTTGCCAGATAAAATCCAGAGGTACAGAAAATGCTGTATGCCTGAAATGCACCATCAAGAGAGCTGGGAGGGGCTGCCCATCAGGCACCTGCCCCACCACATCACGGACGCTGTCCGTAAGTTAAGGCTGTCCATGGCCTTCTCACAGAGCAGTGGAAAAGAGCAGCACTTCATTGTCCTCTGTCAGTCACCTCTGCTGCTGAGACTTCTAGGAACACAGAGGGCCACAGCTCCAATGACAGGGTCTGCTTTCAGGTGCTTTACGTAACCTGCACAAGACCAGGACAAGAGAAAGCCATGAACACAAGGACTGCCACAAAGACTTGAGCACAATGAAAAATGGCTGTTGTGCCAATGGAGTTGGTTTGTGATGGCATAGTTGGTTTTCTGCATTGTACCTGCTGTGAGGCTGCATTTTGGATTTGTACTGAACACAGTGTCGACCACACAGGAATGATTTTGTTCTGTGCAAAAAATTTTGAGCACTTCTGAGCACATCTGAGCAGTGCTTACACAGAACCAGGGCCTTTTCTGTTCCTTGTCCCACCCCCATGAGGAGGCTGAGGGATACAGCTGGGCTGGCTGACCCAAACTGTGGCACAGTGCTTGGCGTATGATGCTGGGGGAAGGAGAAGGGAGGGAGCAGGGGGCATTCAGAGTGATGGCATTTCTCCTCTAAAGCCACAGTTATGCATGATAGAGCCCTGCTGTCCTGGAGATGGCTGAACACCTGCCTGCCCATGGGAAACAGTGAATTAATTCCTTGTTTTCCTTTGCTGGCAAGTACAGCATCTTATTTACCTATTAAGCTGCCTTTATCTCAACCTACACCGTTTTCTTTTGTTCTTCCAATTCTCTCCCCCTTTTGTCTGGGGGACAATGAGAAAAAGGATGGATGGGACTGAGCTGCCCACTGGGATTAAACCACAACGCCTACAAAAACTTCCAGACTGAGCAAGATAGACTTGAATAACAAAGAATTAAGTCATATAGTTTCAGCCCTTTTAAAACACATATTTTTTATTGCAAGATTTTGAAATCACTTTTAAAATTAATATTTATGGAGTTAGGAAAAAAATGAAATCAAGCTATTTTTCACCAAAAGCAAAACACTTCAATCGCATCAGGGAGATAAAAAAAATAATTCTGCCAAAAATTAATTTTATTCAGTTACAAAAATATTTTTTAAAAGTTAGTGGCATAGTGTTCTCTTTTCTTTCCAATCTTAAACATTTATATCCTACTGAATGTTGTTAAACAGTTTCAGAATGTCATGCCAGAGGCTTTAATTTCATCACAGTTGAAATTACATACCAAGAGTCACTTTTGAAGTATGACATTTTTAGTGAATTCTATAAATCCTGTTACTGACACTGTATACTCTAAACTGCCCCTTGTTGACACAGTTATTTATACCCACAAAAATGCAATTCTTCCTTTAATGTAGTTTCCTTAGAGATTAGACACACTGTTTCTACATACAAATTACAGGTACACATAAATAACAATTGAAAAATATGAAAGTATAAAAAACAAATACTAACAAAGAAGTATTAAATGTTTAATTATTGGTAATTTAAAATGTTAAAGACACTTTAAAATGTTCCTATTATGGGAACATTATTACTCTTATCTTTACATGTGAAAAATTCTAGGAGAGAGTTTATTCAAGAGCTAGAGGCAAAATCTGTCCCTGTATTTGAAGTTTTGCAGCACTAGCGTTCATCATAGAAAATATGTTTTCTTACAAAATGGTTGCAGCAAAATAGTCCCTAGAGTTGAAGTTCAAAAGGCCACCAAGCAATATTGACCAGGCAGTAGTCTCTTGCCTAGAGAATTAATTTAAATTTTATATAAAGTTAAATTGAGGAGATTCCATCTGGAAGAGAGTCATACATATTTAAATAATGGCAAATAATTTTGCTTCTTGTTTCTTTACCTCTGGCTAACTGTAATTAAATACTTGCCTGTGAGTCATCATGAATCAAGTAAAACTCTGTAGTAATATTGTAACTGAGAGTTTTACACTGCTTTGTCTGATTCCACTTTTAAATTACATTGTCATTCCTATAAGTTTTATTACTCAAGCTAAAAATCTGCCAACTTACCTTTTGATCAGTGAACACCCCAGCTGTGTGTCCCTGTAGGGAGTTCAGCAAAGGAAGTTGAGGGTGTAGAATAAAAATTAAAGGGAAGAATTAGAGAATGCCACTATGGGTCTGCTTCACAACATTAAAACCTGGCTTAGGAAATAAATTGTTCTTGTCCCTGGTAATAAGCTATGGTCTAGTTGTGTTCAACTTTTTATATACACTGTAAATTGTTTTGGTGTCAGGTATTAGCTGCGTCTGCTGTCCAAGAAGAAAATCATCTTCAATCACTCATACAAGACAAATATATCCCCTGCAGTAGTAAAGAGGGTACAAACTAGGAAAAAAAACCCATTGTTACAAGTATAGACAAAACATTTCTCACAAGAGCCAGAACTATACTGATTATGTCAAATATGGGCATAATAGTACACAATGCACTTGCATTTTACACTGCTGTTGTCTCTTTCAATGGGACGTAGTTCCCAGAAAGTAATTCTGTAAATTGACAAATTTGCAGCATTCACATGCTTTGATGCAGTAGGTGTTGTATTTGTTTACATGTATGTACTATAAAATGTCATTCATTTGTGTTCTAGACTCATTTAAATTGCTCTGATTAATATCGTTCTGCCAATCCAGAGCTTTCAGGGCAGAGCTGTGGAAAAATGTAAAATACTGAAAAAATATGATTGTACCAATTCATGGTGAAAAGGCCTTTGAGAGCCACTTTTGTGGGTATATGTGAGTTCCTGAGATTCCCTCATCTTACCCATACAAATGAAAAATGGTGAATCCAAAAATTCTTTAAGCTAATTCTTTGCCACTTAAAAATTATGAACCGAGCAAATGAGTGGCAGTAAAGTAGAACTAAAATTGAAGTTTTGTAACATTTCAAAAGGCAAAATATTAAGTGAACATTTCCTTACTATTGAAATCAACTTGTGCTAAGCTCTCTGATATGACTGACACCTTGCCCCATTTTTATTGCTGTTCTTTGAGTGACAGACTTTTATTCACTAGTAAAAAGACTGAAAACAGCAATTCAAATTGCTCAGGAAGATGAATAAGCAGCATCAGCATAAGCATACAGAAATATGGTGAAATGTAACACACTTTGTTTGCAAAGCTCCAGGGGCAAGAGTTGATCCACATATATTTATAAGTACTAGTTGCTGCTCTGAAGAGGTATTTAAGTCTGTAAGTAAAGGAAAACAAGGAAAAGATATATGTCAGAAGACTACTACTGAACTTATAATTAAAGAGAGAGGATGCAATTCATATAACTCTGAACAACATACACAATATACCTAGAGTTACCTTTCAGTTACTCTTCCCAAAACTGTGAACAGATATAAAATTCAGCTGATTCTCTGTTTTTCTGATAATCCTCTACTGTAGTTTCCTGTTTTCTATCTCAGTATTTTCTTCTTTGTTTTCACAGAAAGACAAATGCTGTCAGTGTAAAGAGCATTAAACATTTAACTTCATTACTGTGGTTTGTGAAAATATGTTTCCAAATCCCATACAACAGCTCCATGGAAATAATGCTTTATCAGATGTAGCAAATGCCACAGGGACTAGATCTGATGATTACAAAAACATTGAGAAAGAGAAAAGAAACTAAGACTCTCTGGAGAGTGGAAAAAGATGAAACAAGAACTGAAACAGTAAATCCTGAAATAAAGTCACAAGGCCATGCAGAAGCATGCAGGGGGAAGAGCTAGCACACAGGAGTGTAAAATGAAAGACACTGACTTAGCAGGTTTTGGAAGAAAGTATCAAAAAAATAAGCAGGTACAGCCTCATGCGTCTGAAACACCAAAGAGTTGACACAGATCAGCTAGACAAAGATAAATATGTGACACTGAAAAGAAATTCATACTCACAGAAACACACAGACACAGAGACACAAAAGAGCAAAAAGGTATTGTTTCATATTTAAAGCCAGGATGTCCTTATAACACACTGATGTTTGCAAAGTCCTGTTGTGAATCCTTTGAAAGTGTGATCCCCATGGGTTGCCACTACCTCACAGATAAGGTGGCTTTTATTCTAATATTTGAACCTGTCATTTTGAATTGAAGGTGTAGGTAAAGTCCTAACAAATTACTATCACATGAATGCTTCAGCTACTTAGTGGTAAAGTAATTGAATCTTAAACCTTAGTTCTACATCACAGATGTGCATTGATCACAGTGGTCATTCAGATATCAAAGGTCATAATAAATAGCAACATCTTTTCATAAGATTTTTTTAGCACAGTATTTACACAATCATTATCCATTCTCCAGCACAAAACACCGCATAGAGAGTAAAAGAGTTAAAAGTAAAGGGCAAGGATAGGAGAGGCTGAAATCAGAACATGTCATCCTTTTAACAGAGTACCAAAAGTAACTGCTTAAAGCAGAAATTAAAAATTACCACTCAACCACGCTGTACCCAAAAATTCATGTAAATCTCAGGCCCAGAATAGGCAAACATGACAAAACATTTAGATTTATATAGCATATTGTACTGCAGAGAATTGTAAGCACACGATTTCCTTCCTGACTTTATCTCCAGGAGGGACAAAAGATAGACTTGAGCAGAGATTAAATGATTTTGCACTCATGATGTTATGTATAATTGTAGCATATTTTCATAGCTCCTGATGGAGTCTGTAAAGAGATATGACATAGAGAATCTTTAGATCCATCACTTTTATGCTCAACTCCCCAGCTGTGGAGCATAGAAATCCAATCTGTTCTTTGCTTGGGAAACCTTTAGTAACTGTTGCAGATAAGACAACCCCACATCCAATTTTTTTCTAATTTTTTTCAGACACATGGAAAAAATGAGTAAACCTTTTATGGAGTCATCTGTTAAAGGTTATCCCAGCATGTGCTGTCTGCCCTCACACTCACATTGTCAGAAAGGTCTACCCAGGATTTCATCCTTTCTCTGTCTCTCATGCTATTTGGATCTTGTTTAGTTTTGACATCAGACAGAGGCCTGATTTCTGGTAATGTCATCAGGGCAAAAATAAAAGTAGCAACCATAAAAGTACATTGCAATTGAAATATTAAGCAATACAGTTCCTGACAAAATCTTTCAAAAAACATCTTAATGAGGATTCAGCAGGACAATTCCTCTGGTGAATGGATAATGCATCCTGAGTGAGTGTTACAGGCAAGGTGGAGCTCACCGGATAATAACCCAAACCCAGCTACATAACACTGTGTTACTGTTTCTTTCAGATTTGTGTTTCTAACTTTATTGATCTGTATTCTCTTCTGCAAAGTGGTGTATGCTCAACATCCTAGAATAATATAAACAATTATCAGACACAATTAATGATGTAATAATAAAAAAAATCATAAAGAGAGAGGGGGAGCATGTGCATGTGTGGACAAAAGTGGAAGACATAAATGTGGGGGAAAACAATGTGAAGACAAAAAGAAGCAATTGAGCTTATAGGAGACTGGAGCAGAAGCACTAATTCTGTTATACAAAGAAATTACAGTGGCCATATGAGGACATTACCATGGCATCAGGTAAGCTGGAAACAAGAGACATTAACCACTGAGCAAGAATTACTCTCAAGAGATCTGTTGCCTAGTATTATGCACAAGCCCTGCCAGAGAGCTTGTGCATAAATGAAAGGGCTTTCTGCAACCACGGGTCGTATGGTTCTCTGTGGTAAAACCATGCACGAAAGGAGTCAATGTCTAATAGCTGTATCTACTCAACAGCTTAACCTTCAGCAGCTTGTTATTACCATAACCAGAATTTCAGAGGTTGCTGTCTATTTTATTTATTAGTTTCAGAATAAAATGCATGCACCTGGCAGGTTAGAAATCCCACAATAACATGACATTGAGAGTTATGTCAAATAGACCTTGCCAGATTGATTTGAATCACTAGTGATGGCAAATACAGTGCCTCTACTTAATTCATCTGAAAACCATTTCTCTCCCTGTTTTTCCTCATGCATAAACATATAGGCACTGAAAAATCTGAGAAATAAATCACTCAATAAGTAAGTCTGCTTGCAAGTATAGTGATATCACCCCAGCATAATTTTATTCATTTCATTTAAATGTATACAAGTCCCTCAGTTCCACCCACACTTAAGAGTGGGGTATTCATCCCCCATTTAACATTTGTTAACGTGAAATTAGTGTCTCCTGCTCATTCATAATTATCATTAGAAAATTAAATGAAACCATATCTTTCTGCAACTTGTAAATGGTCATTTGACAACACTTTACATCAGCAGAGCAATTTCCTACTTATCACTCGTAACCAGGCCAATCACTTTCACAAACTGAACAGTAAATCCATAAAATACACTTCTATGCTTCACAGTGTTTGCACTAAGTAACTAGCAGTTAAAATTATCGACAGTGAAATAAATTTGCACAAGTCAGACAGCAGAAAATGCCAAATAGCCATTAAAGACATTAACAATCATAAAACAATTCCACAAAATAAAATGTCAAGGGTTTAATGGGGGTTAAAATTTGGGAGCTTTACCATAAAAATATTTATGACTTGACTTTCATCTTTTTTATCTTAATTTCTCATCTGATGGTATTTTACAGAAATAAGTTCTGTGTACTGGGTTTTCATGTCAAGGTATTGGTGTCTTCAGGGGTGGCCTCAGTGAGAAGATGTTGGGATCTGCCTCCATGTCAGGAGCAGGGTGCCCACAGGAACTGTGCATGCCCATCCCTGAAAGTGTTCATCCCCCATCTCTGATCTAGAGGGGAACATCCCTGCCCATTGCATGGGGGTAGGGACTACATGATCTCCAAGGGCCCTTCCAACGTGAGCTTTTCTATGACTCCGTGGTTCTGTGTCTGACAGAGCCAGTTCCAGCCAGCTCCAAGAGGGACTGGCCACTGCCCAAAGCTGAGCCCATCAGCAAGAGTGGCTGCTCCTCTGTGACAGCACATCTAAGAAAGGGAAAAACTGCTGAGCACATCTAGGAGACAAGAGGGAGAATATGTGTAAGCCCTGTAGACACCAGTGTCAGGGAAAAATGAAGGGAGGAGGTGCTCCAGCTGCTGGAGCAGAGATTCCCTGCAGAAGGAAAGGACCATAACATAGAGGTCCACACTGGAGCAGATATCCATGATGCAGTTCATGGAGAATCCCATCCTGGAGCAGGTGGATGTACCATGAAGAATTTTCAGCCTATGTACATCCCAGGTTTCTGTCAGGAAATGTGGCCCACGTAGAGGAACCCTCATAGGAACAATCCACTACTGAAGGACTGTACCTCATGGAAAGAACCCACTGCTGGAGCAGTTTTTTTTAAGAACTGAAGCCCATGAGAAGGACCCCTGTTTAAGAAGTTCATGAAAGTCTTTTTACTGTGGGAGACACTCCATGCTGGCGAAGAGCAGGAGGAGGAAGGAGCAGAAAAACTGACCACAAACCCCATTCCCCATCCCCCTGCAGCACTCAGGGAGGAGGTAGGAGAGTTGGAAGTGAAGCTGGGTCTGCAAAGAAGTGGAGGGATGGTGGTAAAGTGTTCTTAGTTTTGTTGTATTTCTCAATATCCTACTCCATTATGGCAATAAATGAAATTATTTTTTTAAAGCCTCTGTTTTGCCCCTAACTGTAACTGGTAAGTGGTTTCCTTGCTCTTTCTCCAATTCATGAGCTTTTATATCACATTTTCTTTCCTTGTGCTATTGAGGACAGGGAATAATAGAGAAGCTTGGTGGACATATAACAGCCAGACAAGTGCTGCTATGCCAGTACAAAAACGGGGTAAGTAAAAACAAAAATGTGTTTTTCATTGAAAATAAAACATTTGAAGATAGGTATAGCTAATCTTTTTATAGAGACACTCAATGATTTGAACACCCGCACATTACAAGCTCTAAAACTCTGCTAACAAGGCACACACTCCAAAACATTTCAGTATTTCTGAGGTTGAATGTTTTTCCCCATTTTTCTTACATGTGCTTGATCAGGACACAGAAAGAAAAAAAAAAAACCTTAACAACCTGTAGAGGAACCTGTACTGATGATGTTCCAAAGTTAAAAATATACTGCTAAACATGTGAAGTAGATACCATCTGCATTATTGAAGTGACTCAGCTCTATAGAAGGGGCAGAACCGCAAGGGGGAAGAGAGTTCTGTGGCTTCAGGGCCAGAATATTGCCAGGATAGGAAGGATTTTATATTTTTCCCCTAAATATAACAAATTCACTGATGAATATGGGTATTTTCATAATCTTCCCCCAGAGAAAATAATGCTGTGGTTTTAATTTGTTGCTTCTCAAAGGAAAGAACTTGCACTACAATTTTGCTATGCTGTGAGTGACTGCAACAGCCACTGAGCACTGAGTCCTACAGGGGATGTGAGTGACTGATGATAGCACTGCGATCTTAAAACCAGAATACAGAAGTAGCTGTCAAACACTTGCCCTCAGCTTTCCTTTTATTGTTTGGTTAGATTAAGCTCCATCCCACATTTAAAGTAGTTCCTCTAACCTTCTCCATACCTGACTTTAAGCCTGTTTTCTATAGAAAGTTCATTTAAACATTATAAATTAGTGCTATCTGCTTAGAGTTACGTAAACAGAGAACTGAAAAGCTGAAGCCCTTCGAAATTGCCAATTCCTTTCAAATTTAAATCCAAGGAAGGATTGTCAGTGAGGCTGATGTCCTAATTACAATCATATTTTGTAGCATTGTAGCTTTGCTATTACTTCTGCTTCCATTTGTGAGGTTCCACTTATATCTGTTCAACTTAAAATACTTCACTGATCACCCCTTCCTCTCTCTTTACCCTCATGCTGATACATGTGTCTTATCATTTCTTACATGCTTGATAAAAAAATATTGCCCTTCGTTTTAAAGTAGCTCTAACAAGAGTTACACTTTATGGCCCAAAACATCTGATGGGCATTCAGAAAATAGAATTAGAGATGCCACATTCACAGTGTATCACACACACATTATATGAAGCTTTCCCAGGGCTACTTTCAGACAAGAAAGTAGGCTTTTCTGAGTAAACCCAGAAATCCAGTGAGATAACCACTTCACACCGACTGTATGCCTCTGAACATGTTTTGAGAATTCTCCACAAATCTAAATTCAGCCTTGATGAAAATGCCTGAAGCCCTGCCTCCCTTAGTCTGTTAACACTAAGGTGAATTTGTTCAGTGTTTTGAAAACTAAACAAACAAAAATCAGCCTCTTTATCCTTAAAATAATACTGTGGTTTTTAGACAGTAACTGGCATGAAGGTACAGTAAACCTCTAGTGCCTCAGGGGCTGAAAGAGATTGCATTGCAGGGAAGCATGCTGTTACTTCAAACCTGTCTGCAAAAGAGGAAAAAGTGATCTCTGGTATTCTCTACAGGCACTGGAGCTTCCAAGCTCTTCTGCCTCCTGAGGAACAGCCTCATAGACATAAAAGGAACAGCCTCTCCACCCCGCTGAACAAAGTGTGAAGATTGTAACAGGTTTTCCCATGAGACCCTGTTCCTGTTCCATATTCTGCACTTCTCAAAAATATGTGAGCGCAAATAAGACCTTTCATGTGTCATGTCCAGATAAATATCCAGGCAGGCATCTCAGCCTCAGTGATATACATTGATATGTATTTGCATCAACTCTAGAGCAACTTCTGCAAAAGAAAAGTTACTGCCAGAAAAGCACCATCTTCCAGAAGAAGATTTTTTCTAAAAGTCACAAACGTAGGGGAAACCAGCCCACAGATTTCCAAATAAAATGCAATATTCAGCTCTCATAGCTCTGACATCCTCCCAGATACACAGAGTGCTGTCTCAAAGAAACAACATGACCTTTTGGGCATTACCAAACTGCCTCATTTTGCAAAAGTCAAAACTCAAGAGGAAAATTTTGCTTCTTTTCCTGTTGTGTCAGTATATAATGAAATGATGAGGCAAGATTGCTGTTTTCTGCAGAGAGATTGTTGTTTTGTGTTAAGGTCTAGGGAGTGTGACATTTTTCTGTAATGCTGTGAAAGGCACAGATGCTCACAAAGAAGTGTGCACATGGTCAGGCCCTGCATTTTTTATTGTGGTAGATGGAGAAATGTAAGTGTAAAAGGAATTAGGAAATATGCCTTACAGCCATTCACATTGTCTCTTTTGAATGAAATTCTTCTGCTGTTGAAATTAAATGTGAGAAAGCAATATTTTCTCTTTCTGACCCTGATAAAATCTTTGTATTCCAAAGAACAACCTTTACCCTGAACACATCATTCTCAGGCTTTTTCAGATTAAAAGAAACTACATGATACAAAAATGTGGTCAGGAGCCACCTAAGTTTAACCCTTGCAAACAAGTTAGGTTTACTAGGATTCTGGTTACTAGGTCAGTTCACTGCCTTCCTGAGAAGTGAAAGAATTAGGGTGCAAACAGCACTGAGTCATCTGTCTGCCACATGATAGAAATATTCCAAAATACCCTCCCATATTAGTGTCGTGTTATCAAAAAAAACAAACAAACAAAAAAAAAGAAAACACAACACTATTAAAATAGAAACTCCACAGCATGAGGTTACTACAAATAAAATTGAAAGATTTTATTTAAGGAACAAATTCCTTAGCATCAATTCTATTTTAAGTTAAACTTGTGACTTCAATAGTGTTTATTGAATCAAAGACTTAATACATATTGAATGAATCATTAAATGAATTTATACTACGCATGCCCTGAAAAAAAAATATATATATTTCCATGAGAAAAATAAACATACAATTTATAAAAACAAACATACAAACTTCAACAATCCACAATATCAACAAACATTTTTCCACTGTAAAAATTGTGAAGTTCTTCGGCCAAGCCCTACAACAAATGAATGGGAAATTATTTTTAAACTTTCTCTTTACCTATTAGAATTTTTTTAAAAGTTTAAGTCACATAAGTGCAAGAATGGGACATAATAGTTCTCTTCTTGAATTTTTAAATATAAATGTCTCCAAAGTATCAATAATAAAGCAATGTACACCAAGATGTTCAAGTTATAAATACTTAGTTAAACAGACACTTATTAAATGTGCACATGTACTAGGCTTCCTCTCTTAATTCAAAGTTAACCACAGCAAATGAGAATTAGAGACCTGGAAAATCACAGGCATGTAGACTATGAGTAAGGATACTCTGAAATTAACTTTGTCTTAAAATGTCTTGGCATACAAAGACTCATGTTGCTGCTGAATGACAAGTCTTTCTATTATTAACTTGCAGGCCATACATGTGAAATATGTGATAACACTTCCTTTGCATTAAAAATGATGGCATGGTGTGAGAAATGATGTTGTGAAAAAGAAATGAAAAATAGATAGCTTTCAGGCAGCAGGATGACATCATGTCTGCCACAGTATACTACTACAGATGCCATTCTTAAGTGGATCAGGGACTCAAAGTCTGTTCTCTTTATGTTTTAAGCAGAAGTTCATTTTTCTAGTCCAGACCCTTGTCAAAGAAACTGAGGACCATCCAACAGGTATGAGATAGCAAATACATCAATTTTCATAGATTTTTGAAATACATGAGAGAAAATAAGTGAAGTGTGTTAATCAGCAGGTCATGCCAACAGCTGCTGTGCCACCAAAGCCAGCAAATTTAACAATTAGGCCGCATTTGATAACTTAGAAGTACTTCTTTGTATAGCAGAAGGGCTTTCGGTAACTAATCCTGTCAATGTAGTTCATCATCTTTCTGAATAATATCCTGTATTAAGTAATCAGCCTGATTAATTAAGCATGACACTGGACAACAAATAAAGCATAATGTAACTGCTTGATGCACACCTGCCTATGAGCTTGCATCTACCAGCCCATTCATTTTAGATTTTATTTCCTGAAATTATGGATCAATCGTACTGTAAGAAAAGTTAAAGTATCCACAGTGTACTTGGAGAGGTATTGAAAGATAATTTGTCTGTGTTTGATTTTGGAGGCACTGGCTGGAGAAAATTAAATTATTTTTCTTAATTTCATTTCCCAGAAATAAAAGAATTTAGTACCACATTGTTTGCAGTGTTTTTAAAGTCCACTGTAAGCACAGTCATATTACTGCATGAAATCACAGATATCTTTTTTCACTGTAAGTAATTGTTTTACAATGAATGACTAATTGTCAGATTAGGGTGGTTCAACTATAGTGCTTAATTTATCTTAGGTACTCCTTAAGATAATGGTCCTTAATGGTTTGTGATCACTGATCACTTGACTTTCACTCTTTCACAAAGCCAAAATGATGTTGATTTTTCTCCTGGCACTTGAGGCAAAATTCTCATGCTCTGCATAAAATCTAGCAGACTTCAGCAGGTGAAGCTAGTTGGTGTTCAGATACTTCAAATATGAATTGAAAAAACTGAATCCTCTCGGTTTTATGACCTGCTCTGTAGGTAGTCTCCTCTGGCAGAAAAGCAAAGTGGACTACTGTAGTGACAACATCTTAGATCACCACATGTTCAAAATCAATTATCAGAGATCATATTACTGCCTTGAAAAAATTGTTCATACAAGCAAGATCTGTGAGTTCGTAGAGAATTAAAGTTATGCCTTAAAAATACTATAATTCAATTTTTACATGTCACTCTTTCTTTCATAGCTCTGTTTTCATAGCCACTAGATGTCCAAGAAAATATTGTTTTCTCTTTTATACAGGCATAATCAGCATCCAAAAGTAAGAGCTTAATTTGGGAACCGTAGACTTTTTGGCAGACCTCCTTTCCTCTGGAAAGCAGAGAATGGCAGGAGCTGGGGTGAAAGAATTAGACCAGACACACTCTTTGGACCTCTGAAGAAGTCTGGCAACCTCTTTGCCTGTTGCAGAATGCTAAAAAATCTCTGACTTCCAGTGAAAAAGAAGGTCTGAAGGAAATTCTGATGGACAATTCCTATCTACAGAACAGGCTGCAAAGCAAAGAGGAGATATTGTTGACCAAAAAGGTAAAGACAAGAGGCTGTGTGAGTAGAAGCACCTTGATGGCCTTGGCTTAATAGCAGCAGTGTGGGAGCACATGGGAACATACAGAGCTATAAATGTGAAAAGTGTGAAACCTTGATGATCTCAGGGACAGATTTTAATCTTGTATTCAAAGTCAAATCTAGCCATGCTTTCTTCTTTGCTGGACTGCATAATATTCAAGATACAAGCCCAAACACCGAGGAGAAGGAGGAAGCCTGCTGTCAGTTACTACAGTGCAAAAGGGATGTAAAATAATAGTAAATTTTTAGTGAATAATAAATTATTTAGTAAAATAATTACTAAATTGTTCCTGGAAAATCAGCTATATGTAAAAAAGAAAAAAAAAAAGAGTAAGAATTTCACTAAGAACCGAGTGGTGATGAGACTGTGAATCATTTTTTACATCAACCAAGGCAGTTAGCAGAGAGTAGATTAATAAAATAACATTGTCATTGGCTTGGAGAACTGCAGTAAATATTTTCTTTAATAAAAACACTGAAAACATCAGAAATTCATGTAGATGCATATTATGGTCCCACTTAAATTATTAGAATAAATCTATGCATGATCAGAGCTATCTTTTGAATCTATTGCACATCTTGGTTCATTTCATTGTGCACAGTTCTTTAATGAGTTTTAATGAACGTAAAATCGTAGATAACCTAAAACTACAAAACCCAAAATGGCTTTTAGACTGATGGCCAGCTGTGTTTCAGAGCGGTAAAGTTGTTCAGGCCTGTTCTGGTATTACTCCATTATTTCACTCAAGAGGCTGTTCTAGAAAAGGAAACCGTGACCAAGCAGGTGAGATAACCAGGACCAGGCCAGTGGGACAGGACAGCAACCAACAACAGGGCAATGGGACAGGTATGATTTGTAGAAGGATGTATGGCTCTCTGTTTACCTATTTTCATATATCTGTTCCATATGATTCCAAACAGGTTAAAAATATTACTGAAAATAAACTTAATGTTTCTGTTGTAAGTATTATTACTATTACTGCTATTGTCACTATCATTACTATGTCCTTTCTCAGCTAATCAAAGTGAAGCACAAAGATGTAAAGCTAGTAATTTAAAAGTGGCACACATAGAAATACTTAGGAATCATTTAAATAGTCTTTTCATTTGTATTACAAATCTGCCACTGAGGTTGGGAGCAACAAACATATCTGAAGGCCAGTCTTTCATTTAGCTACCCACACCCAAGGATTTGGGTCAAAAACTAGTTAACTAAGGTCACCAGAAAAATTCACATTAGGGCAAAAGGTAAACACATGTTTTCAAGTGCTGCTCTAGGAATGGAGGATCTAGCCTGCTGCAGCCCACCAGGTGAATATCTAGGTCCAACAAATGAAGTCACTGCATAGCCAGCTTTCCACCCACACAAGTAATATATGCAGATGCATTGTCAGTGTAGACATTTGACTTTTCCTGCTCCCTTGTATTTAACACTGAAGCAGTGGACACAATAGATTGTTTCCTTTATTTATAATCCTCAAGAACAGCTGAAGTCCAAAACTCTCATGGTCATGCCCTATCAATCTTGTTGAAATGTAGAGTGTATGCAAATAAAAGAAAGCAATGTTGCAGCATATTGACTAATTTGAGATTGTGTGTCTCCAAGAGACTTATACCAGTCTTTTAGAAACTAAAGATGGAAGAATAATGGGAATGAGAAGACAAGTTGAACAATCTCCTGCCAGTTCACTGATTAGAAAGAGATAATTAAAATGCTTTTTGCCACAGATTTGACCTTGTAGGAATGAGCAGAACCAATTGCCATATTGATCTCAAATCAATGGAGGAAAACAACATTGTGAAGGATGGAGAAACTTGAAATTAACTTCCTGTGATACACTGACAGAAATTAGGTAGTATCCATAGTTTAGAGGACAGACAGAATTGCTGCTCATATTCAACAAATTCTGTGATACAAAAAATTGTTTCAGCCAGTTTAAGCAATCACATTTACAGCATGGTATTGTTTTCATCAGAGACAGTTCTTTTCTCTTAAATTCAGTTCAGGTTTACACTTGGGGATTTTTTCCCTGCTGTATCTTTTCTTCCCTTTTTTGCTAGCAGCATCTTTCTAGCCAGTGTTTCATCTCTGACATAAAAATAGGAGTAATCTTTTGTTCTGTCACAATCAATATTTTTCTTTACTCTCACAGAATTTGGAACACATTTAAAGCCTAACACCAGTTCTGTGTCTCCTACACCCAGAATACAACATGAACCTTGCACCAAATGAGTTGTTTCCTTTGGCTTATCCACGAAATCCCATTTGTTAATTGCTATATCATTTTCAAAGATACAGTCATCTCTTCTCTGTGGAGAAACATTTCCTATGCTTCAGGTTAAAATCCTTAACCAATATAGGGGTATTTAGCTTTTAGTTAACTCACTGGCACTGGCTTCTTAACCTCCTCACTGAGACATTTTGCCCTCTTCTTTCTGTGTTCTTAAAAATAACATTACTCATCTTCCTACATTGCTCTCCTAAGTGCTGAATTCTCATTACTCTGAAAAATTATCAAGGGCATATCTAAGAGCTAGAACAATAAAAGGTGCTATTTAAACCAAAATAGCACAAAATATGGTGAGAATTAGCTCAGTTGTTTGACCATGATGCTGATAACACCAAGGCCGTAGGTTCAATCCCTGTACAGGCCATTCACTTAAGAGTTGGACACAATGGTCCCAGCAGACCCCTTCTAATTCAGAATATTCTGTGATTATTCTGTAACATTTAATAACACAGCAAGCAACTAAAGAACATTCATATTTTTCGAGCACTATCAAACAATATTATTTCTATAAAGATCTGGTTTTAAGCCGCTTTCTGTAAGAAAATACATGAAATACATGTCTGTGAAAGTACCACTTCTCAGATGCAATGATCAAAATTAATGTCACCAAACTCTGCACTTCTATATTGTTTACATTTAAAGCCCTGAGAATTTTATAGAACTCACTTTGTGTCAGTGGAGGAAAAATTGAGAATACAATCATAAAATTGTTTGTGTTGAAAGGGATCTTAATGATCATCTAGTTTTAACCCCTGTGCCATGGGAAGGGACACCTTTCACTACAACAGGTTGCTACAGACTGGCCTTGAATACTTTTGGAGTGGGACATCCACATCTCCTCTGGGCAACCTGGTCCAGTGCCCCACCACTTTTACAGTAAAGAATTTCTTCTAAATATCCAACCTAAACCCACCATATTTCAGTATAGGAGTATAGATTATGAGACACAGGGAATGGGGCTGTGGCCGAGCCTCATCCCTAATGGTGTGCAGCTCTATAAGACACGTGAGCAGCATTGAAGGAAAAGAAGTATGGAATGTTGATGTGTATTGACCAATCACAAAAGAGTAAAAGGGCGTGCAGGTGTTATGGAGGGGAGAGGGGTATAAAAGGTTGGAACCAATAACGTTCTGATGCTTGAAACCATGCTTGGTGTGAGCTCTGTGTCCATCATCATTTTAGTTTAAAGCCCCCTTGTCCTGTCACAACATCTTCTTGCAAAATGTTCCTCTCCAGCTTTCATCTAGCCCCCTTTCAAGTCCTGGAAGGCTGTTATCTCCTGCTAGAGTAGACAAGTAAAATTATCCAGGTGCTTTATCTCCTTAGAGATGTTTATAACTTTTTTTCAATATATCGTATGGACAACTTAATCAGATGCATATGTTTAGACTTTAGATGACTAAATGTTTGTGCTGGGCTTACTGGTAGGAACTTCACTGATTTTTCCTCCACAAAATTATACCTTAGTTTCAGACTTCACTAATCATTTGTTAAAATTACAATTCAAGGGAAAGCTAATCCATTTTGCTCTGTAAGGAACCGAACAAATCATTTGTGATTAAATAACAAAAGAATAAATTAAAGGTGAAAAGAAGGTGAAGATCTGATGTTTGACATTCAGATAAAATCAGAGCACCAGTAAAGTATAGTGTAGCTTCCTAATGGAAACTAATTAATGTTGGTAGATCTTTGCCCTTAGTTTGAGAGTTACTGCAGCTGAGTTAAGTGGGCCATGCTAGTTCTCGATCCCTTAAAATTAGGCTGGTTTCTTGGGTCAGGTATGAGTGATAAATTCCTAAAAAAGAACCTGAATGTTCCCAGTTTCAAGAAAGTATTCTGACTGTTCATAGGCTAATTAAGAATAACACACTTTCAGATTCTTAAATAATTTCAAGTAACTCAGGAATATTTATCATGAATCTTCCACTATATTTACTAGAGAAAATATATGTTACAAGAAGTCTCTGAATGCAACTAGGGCTGTCCAAACAACAAGGCTTTTCGTCAAAGGGAATTCACTTTTTACATCAAGAGAATGTCTTTCTGTTGTGTCTCTTCTACTGTGAAGCTCAGACTAGCAACATGCATATATCCTTAGAATGGAACGTGTTTATATAAGTTAAGGTAAACTATTTTCTGATCAGTCTTAGCAGCAGAAAAGTAGGATAGGTGGCAGCAAATATTAAATCATCATTTTGATCAAAGTACTGCCTTTTATTTTCTGCCCAAAGAACTTTCTTTCAAGTGGAGCTACAACAATTCACATTATAAGAAAAATGATTTTGTGTAAATTTATCCTCTGTATCATACTTTACAATTATACATCCTTTACAATTATAATTTCACACTGTTCCACAATAAAAGTATGACTTGCTAGAACTGTAATTTTATGAATGTTACAAACAAAAGGCCATGCTTCAGGCATCACCATTCAGTTGTTTAGAAGTTTATATAAAATTAAATTGTTAATGAATTACTAGCTAAATTCTGCAATGATCTGAAATTAAAATAATAGAAAATTACAGTGTTTTAAAATGCCCAAATTAATATTTTATATATATTTAGTAACTTTCACTGTAAAAAAAATCAGAAGCCTTGCAATGGCTGATGATCTACAGAGATCATCCAAAGCAGCTTGTTTCTTCCTTGGAGTATTTCAGTGTCTGAATTCTGTCGTCGAGCTGTCACTACGATGGTTCAGAGCTGATGTCCAAAGGCAGCTGTGCACCCAGGCACATCCCATTAAAGCCACTAACACACTGTGCATCCTCTGGCTCTATGAGGGCACATGCCCATACAATCAGAGCCTTCCCATCTATCTGACACACGTCATTGCTACATCTGAGCATGTACCTGACTTTCATGTATCAATGTTCAATTTATAAGCTTGGACAATACTGTTACTTTATTTTACAGATGAGGAACAGGCAGATGTATACAAAGTAGAGCTGAATTCAAAGTATCTAACTTAGCCAACCATACCAATTCCAGAGCAGCTTTCAGAGACATCTTTTTCTTTTGCTTTTGTCTTCATGCTGGCATAAAGATGGAGATGCTGTGAGAAGAATTACTACAGGATGATTGCAAACAAGACATCCTCCTGCTATGAACGCTGTTACAAAATTTTTGTAAACATCACGCAGCTTATTAAATGTCAAAAATTACCCCTATATTTAGGCAACATTGTCAAATATTTTCAGTGAAAGATGGAAGCATAATTCTTTGTTTAAACTTATATTGAAGAAGATATTAGGTTAGGTGTCCAGAACAATATATATGGAATAAAGTGATATCATATTGATAGGTATTTCCTTTTTCCACGTGTCTCATTTACTATCCAATTTTGCTGTCAATGTCTCATTTCTTTTCTTTTGTTTTTTTCCCAGATTTCTTTCTCTTTTCTATTACTGTTTCTTAGTAGCTTCAGTTACATCTTTCTTCGCCCACCATTCAATTTGATCATAAAACCATTGTATTTCCCTCCTAAAAATCTGGATTCTAAGAGAAATCTCTGTGCTTGTAGTAAACAAAAAGCAAGTATTGCTGACTTTGAAAATAGTGTCATTAGCACAAAAGATAAGAACACTCAAACTTTACAGATCCTGCTATCTTGCAAGTGTTCAAGGCCAAGTTGTATCGGGTCCTGAGCAAAGTGATCTAGTCAGTGGCATCCCTGCCTATGGCAGGAGGGTAGGAACTTGAAGGTCTTTTTCAACACAAACCATTCTATGATTCTATGACAAAGGCAAGAACCACATACATACGGCAACATTTCTTTATTTGAATGCCTGTTTGAACCCAAGATCACAGGATATTCTGAGTTGGAAGTTGTGACCCCCCACAAGACTCATTGAGTCCAACTCTTCAGTGAACGGCCCATATGGGAATCAAAACCTATGGCCTTGGTGTAATTAGCATTATTTTCTATCCAGTTGAGATAATCTCTCTTCAATTCATATAAGTTAATCATCTCTTTAATCCTATTAAATATTAGAGATATGCCAGTTCCTGGTAACACTAAAATAAGCAAGGACAAAGGCATGGTGAGTTCCTGAGAACACTGATATAATGAAGGAGAAAGGCATGTTTCCGTCCTGTGCTCTTACCCATGCTGCTGTCCTTTGTCTACCTTTGTGACCTCCCGGAGACATCCTAAGTGTTGGATGCACAGTAGAACTTCTCACAGTCAGTCCTATAATTCTAAGAAACCCACTGTATTTTTTCTTTCATGCTGTCCCAGACTTTAATAACACAACCCATTTTACTGTTTGTGCCACATGCCCAAACGTTATTAAGACCCAATGGCTAAGAAGATTGCTTTGTGGCTATTAGCCTGACCTAAGGCTATGCTAGCCTGCAACATTATACAGCAGTCATGTAGAACAGCAATTCAACAGCCCATCTGTGCAGATAGTTAATTGCCCCTACACAGAATGTGTGAGAGCATAGGCACATTACCATTATTATCCTACTATACCACCTATTATCAGAAAACTGAGTGTGCAATCAGGAGCACAGCATGCAAAACATATTCTAAATGAGAGTCACAATGCAGAGAAAAAGCAAACACCAGCAACAACAAAAAACAATTCACAAGATGCATGTAAATGCAGGAGCTTGTCTTTCCAAAAGGAAGTAATTTCTTATTTCTGCTTTAATAGGAAGATATGTTACTCTACTATAAGCTAATAGTTTCTTGAAATATTGGATTTGGTTAGAAAAAGACCATTTGTATGGCTTTCATTCTAACTTAAGTACATTTCCAAATTAAAATTTTAATAGTTTTGCCCCAGTGGGGCAAATTCAGTATATTGAGAATGGCTTCAGTGACAATATGCAGAATTTAAAAGTTTTTTCTGAAAACCAGCAGGAGGTAATCCAGTCTGCCTTAGGTGTTTCTTTCTATTTGCCATCTATGTCTAGACCAAGATCAACTTCTGCTTTCATCATTAAAAGCCTGAGGCCCAGGTGTAGGCAATGACAGTAACATTCCTAGGAAATGCTAGGAAAGCAGCCCAACTGCAGCAATTGTGCAGTGGAAACAATTATATACCTGAGTAATTTGATCAGCAGACAAACAACAGACCACCAAGCAGAACTTCCTTTACCATCAAAGGACTACTGAAGGTCCACACAGGACACCTGCAGCATTGCAGACATGGAAATACCCAGTTTGAGTTCATCAGAGTTTATGACAATTAAAATTAAAGGTGATTTTGGAATTTGAAGGTAGTTAGTATACAGGTAAAATAAGCACTTCCCAAAGACAAGCAGTAAAGAGGTGACACAAGATAATAATGAAGAAAAAAACTGTAAGCAGATTATAAATGTCTTGAATTTGGAGTGTTTTTGTCTGGGCTAAGCACATAACCCCCAGATATGACAACACTAGTACAGCAGTTTTACATTAACTGTTTGCCATTTACATTAAATAAAGGAACACCCATTACAAAGCTGATCTTGAATTCTATGGTTAAAGTTCAGTAAGCACATTTTAACTTTGGAGCAATCAACTTATTACTGAATAGTAGGTAAACTATTCTAGGACCAACCTTCCCTGGAATGAATAACTCAAAGTGCCAATATCCAAATATTTCTGACTTCTTTCAGTGCATCAGTTCAAGGCATCTGTGTTTGCAGGAGAAGCTGGAGAAATATATTCATACTATTGTCTGAACATAAGGACATCAGATCACCAGAGGTGATGAAATACCAGAAATTTCACACAGATGATGACAGTAAAGAAATTGTTATGTCTGATGAATTAGCGAGAATTTCAGTGAGGTGCTTATGGGACACGGAGCTTTTTCCTCCCACTCCCACAGCACTCAGCATACATCCAGACCAGCCAATTAACTGTTATGTAGAATGGGAAAACTGGAGCTTCTTTCCTACACAGAGACCAAGGTGTGGTCATTTGTTTATCTATCTGTTGTCTAACAGAAATTTCTCTGGATTAAATTTGTCTATACCAGAGTCTGTGAACTGCTGTGCATTCAAAGAAAGTGTTAATCCCATAGAAGATACCACATGATTGTGTCCAAACACTTTCATCTTGGGCTATTTTTAGGTGATAGACTAATAAATATTTTTTTTTAGATTTTACTCATAGAAAGATAATCTGTATACTGATTGTTTTCATTTTCAGATCTTCCTTGAGCATTCTTTATAAAAAATAATTTTTGCATTATGTAACAGAAGAGAATCAAAGTCTGCCTCAATGTTAAATCATTTCTAACTAAGAAAGTTCTTTTATTGTGATTTACGTATATTTTTAGAGATTTAAGACTTAATGATGTCTTCTCATGTTTGAGTACAGGGCATACCCCAGATGTTTAGTTATGAAACTCTGATGTGGAAAGCATAATCAAGGCCTTCCAAGTGAATAATGCAACAAAGGTTCATGAATATAATTAACCTGCTTTAAAAAGGCAGAGAAAGTAGGATTAGATATACATAAAAAAAAAAATCACTTCAGTCATTTAGTTACAGATTTACAGGGAAGATGAATATTTTAAAATAAAACTTTAATCTTAATGTTGACAGTAGATAAAATTAAACAGGTGATTCATTTTTACCTCATACATGTTTCTAACATCTATAAAATATATGCACTCTTGAACTGCTCTACAATCCCATTCTTACAGGTCACGCATAGTAATACTTTTTTCAGATTTTTACAACTACCTTCAGATAAGAGAACTATTGTCACAGCACCTGCATTTCACAGTCTATTCAAGGCACTTCATAGTCAACAATATCTGAGTAGATTCTATTCCTTTGAATATAAAAGTCACCATCAGTACTGATTACTCCAGCCTTTATTTCCACTAGTATAGGGCTATCATTCTTTTGAAGCACAGTCTAATAAGTTTCATGAGTTGAGGTATGCACACTCAATGTAATTTATATGGTGTTTCCTCTACACTGAGCCTAAGCAATAATAATAATAATACAAAAATACTATGGAAAAATACCTGAGCTGCTCTCCAACAAAAGTAGAAGGCACCTGCTTTTTATGTTCTCAAAACTAAATTTTATAGTGATTAGCAATCTATATTTTAAAATTTGGATATGACATCATTAACATTGTTTTTAGGAGTCCTTATTCAGGCCACTTATGTACATGCATTATTTTGGCACAGACTTCCATACAGAACTTTTTTTCTCTCAACTTTATGATTATTTAATGAATTGTTCTTGAATAATTTGTGTATTTATACTGCCTTGACATATTACTATAGGTAATTAAAGACTTGTGGCGAAAAAGTTATTTTCAAATGCTTCTACAGTTATTAACAATAGAGTTTTTTGTTAATAAATCTACATTTTCATTATGTAATTTGAAGAAGGTAAAAGGTATTACTCTATTTTATAGTAGAGATATTGGGCACAGGCAATGGAGAAGGCCCTGATTTTAGAATTTTATCACATTACTTATCTATTAAATACATTAAATAATACATTAGACTGAGTTTAAGGTGCTCAAGGAACAGCTGTCGGTTTGTAGTTACGAGTTCTTGGTCAAATAGTCCTAAAGTACAACATCTGAAAACAAGTAATTTGGATAGCATAAGGAGTGGATAAAGTACCTTCTAACATCATGTAGAAAAGACTGGGGAAATAGCCAAAATCAGATGTAAAAGACTGTCAGGGACTGATCTCTGACTTGCCAGTGGCACAGTCCAGCTATACCACATTTGCCTCCAGGTCCCCTCTGAACCCTTTGTGGAGTTCCTGCTACCAGAAGACATTTTAATTGTGGATGACTGGGTGGGAGCCTGCTAATTCAAGTGTTGAAATGATTTGAAGGCTGTGTGCCAAGAGATCAAATTAATGTTTTTATAAAGCGTAAGCGAGGCTATGCACTGATTAAAATGGAGTATGGCATGAGGACAGCCAAGTCTAGGAGCAGAGAGCCTGATGGGATTGAGGATTACGTGGAGTAGAAGGGGCTACACCTGGGTCAGACACGGCCGTGATGCCTCCAAGGAGTGGGCCCTAGAACGCACAGTTTCAATGACTAAGCACACTATCAGTTCTTTATCTACAGGTTAAGAGTCCAATCTCCATGACCAGGTGACATCACTGAGCTCAGGCTCCTGATGGGCAACCTGTTCTATTGTCCCAGCAATCTTCTTGAGATTTTGTTGTTGTTGCTTTGGTTTTTTTGCTAAAGTTATTATGAACTTCATAAACCAGAATTCATATCTGGTTTAGTTTGTAACATCATCTGGCATTACCAAGCAAAGTTTGTCATCATTGTAGCTATACTCCCAATAGTTGTAGGCAGATATTAGATTACTTTTGAGCATCCTTTTCACCACTGTAAAGAGGCACAGATCCTGCAACCTCTTTTCACAGCTGATGCCCTAGGCCGTGTCATCTTGATAGTGATAGCTGTCAGCTGAACCTCTCCAGTTTCTCCACGTCCCTTTTGAAACACAAGACAAGAAGTGGATTTGGAATTGGGGGTAACTGTATGTGGGATAACATTTTTCAGTTGGCTGAACTTGTCTTTTTCTAAGTCAGCCCAGTAAATTTGCGTTATTTGCAAGGAGTGCACCATGCAATTGTGCATGGATCTATTGTAGGATGTGTCTACAATTTGGGTTGGCCCCATGTCAAGAGGAATTGTCTCAGAGAAAGCTAGTCTGAGTAGATTAACATAATTATATAACAATTTGATGTCACTTGGGAGATAGCTCCAGAGAAAAGGTGTCTATAAAATTGAACATTTCCCCACTGATAAGAAAAAAAGTTCCTAAGACCTTTGTTCTTATTAATATGATTTAAGAACAGAATTATTTTTAATAATATCTAGCAGCTTCTCTTATTTTCGAAGGGGAGTCTTGAGTAGACATGTAGGTACTTCTAGCCATAGTTTATTTACTTCTACTCCCGACCGTATTTGTTCTGAGCATTTCTGAATTTCTGAGTTATTCACAAGTCTGTTACTCTGTTTGCCAGCCCTTTGAAAACTGTAGGCTTAGATTATGAGATTAAATCAAATATTTCTGAATTTTAAATCCTACTACTCAATATTTTTTAGAATATGACATCAGATGCTGATTAAAAAATTCCCACTGATTACTCATTCTTCAGTATTCTTCCCTGGTGTTTATTACCAGAATATAAATGCAAAGAGGTTGTTGTTTAGAAAGTTTAAAGTATTATAGAAAAGACAGTTTTACTTTTCATTACTTTCACTATGTTAAAAAAGGCTTTTTGCCTTTGTGCCATCATAAAACAAAAAGTATCTTTTTAGATTAAAGCTTACTCTCACACTGTGCTTAATAGAACAATATATCTATTTGTTTCTAGTACCGTGAATACATTTTTATGTCTTATGCTGTTACGCATGAAAAATGCTATAACTTCAGATCAGAAAATAGTGCTTATCCCTCTGTGTTTTATGTTATATAATTGATCCAAACATATAAGCACTGTGGTTTTTGTTGGTTTTGTTTTTCCACGGAAGTAGACAAATGATTTAACTTTTTAATTAAACTTTAAAGCTTTTAATTAAATGCCTAAATTGCAAAGAACCATTTCAGAGTAAACTGTCTTTAGATTGTTGGATATGTGTTTTCCTATTTCATCTGCTCTGACCTGGAAAGTATCAAAGAGCAATAACTCACATTCTCACTTCTTAATTGGTACAATTAACACTACTTTTATTATCCAGGCAGACTAGCAGTGATTATACAAGTGCTGCAGGTAAAACAGAAACTGATTCTTTTAAACCAAATTCCATCACTAATGAATTTCAAATGCTTTTAAAATAGCATTTTAGTAGAACAACTTAATTTTCTTGTTTCTCACAGTACTGTACTATTTTTCCAATGCATTTCCAAGGGAAGAAAAAAACCATGGCCCAGCAGATAAAGCACAGCTTTAACAAATCCTGTAGTCTTTCCATCTGCCTTTGACGAGACATCGAGCAAGGAGTTTCAGTCTTTATATTTTGGACACTTCTGTTCCTGTTATATAAGGACAGAAGAAATCAATTCTGTAGAATCCAAATAATCAGTAATCAATAATAAAAGATAACCACCTAATCTCTGCACCGTTTTGAATCTCAGCTCTGAAGAACACTATCTTTTCATGGAATATAAGTTGTCAGTTTGTTCCTTATGATGTTGCTCTATGCTGTAGCCTGTCAGAGCTCTGTTAGCAGTGCTGATTGGCATAAGCACTATGCCTTGGTATCAGGTGTCAGTGCCACAGAGAGGGATTGTGTGGATGGTGGTGGCTAGGGGAAGCAATAGCAGGGCTACTCCCTGCAGGAGAGCCAAGGGTCAGACCTGTGCTCTCGGTGAGCAGCACACAGTCCCACAAGACCTGAGCAGTGAGAACGAGAGGTTTCTTCACCAGTACAGCGCACTTCAGACACGGTCTAGAGTAAATGTGGTCTGGGGTTCATCCAAAAAGTCCAATCATACAAAGCAGCAGACAGGGCTGCTGGGCAGAAAGACCAGACATTTGAGCAAGCTCCCCAGAGCAAGCAGGGCTGCAGACAGCCTGCCTGTGCCACAGGACTGAGGGCTGTGCAGGGCACTGGGCTGCTCCCAGCACCAGAATGAAGAGCAGCCACACTCTCTGAGGACACACTGCAGCCTCACTTTGCAGTTTGTAGAAATCAACCCCATTCTTTCCAAAGGTTTTCCATTATAAATATCTTCTTCAGTGACACCTAAGGAAAAGCAGTACATCAGGAAAGCTGAGGAATGTATCTAAATTCTCTTCTAACTCAGTAAAGGCTAGACAATGTTGACTGGGCATACTCCTCAGCTACCAGAGGTAGATTTAAGCCAACACTATAAAATCTTGTATCTAGCAGAAGCCTGTTCAACACTGAATGTCTGAATCAACCATGGAGGTCCCCTTTCTATTTTATGCAATAATCTCATCCTTTTATTGAAGTGATAAATATGACAATCCATTAGTTACATAAAATACAGTAGGAATAGAGGCATGCTAATTAATGCAATTAAAATTGGTTTGTTTCCTTTATTTGCAACAAAGTGTAGCTATAAAGCTAAAAGGGATTTGCTCAATTATTTTTTATGTGCAGCACCTGATATAACATGAACTTTCCTTGCTTCAAGTACACCCTTGAGGAAGCTGCCAGGAGATGTTACTTGTCAGATTAAGAGCAAAGCAAAAGCAATTATTAGTTTCTTATTCTCTTTCTCTGCCATTTATATATGGAGACTTAAAACATTCCATCTTTTGTCCCCAAAGACAAAATGTCAGCTAAATATAAGAGGTGCCAGCTTGGTACAGGTCTTATTTCATAGCTATTAAATCAATGAAGCTATTTAACCAAAACTTGCTGTTAAATCATGGTATCACCTAAAAACCTTGAAAAGTAGTGAATCCTAAAATTCAAGTTTCTGTTACTGCAGCAAAATAACTACCATATCTTTCTTATCTCTCAAGTTTGCATTTTTATGGTGATAACAGCCACTTTATGCTGTTCTACTATTTGTTTGAAAAAGAAGAGCAGAATTAAGCTCATTATAAAGTAAAATAAAATCATTCAGATGAGGCAAAAGTAAATCCAAGATAAAACGTAGCTTTTTATTCTAGTACTTTAGGGGTTGTTTGTATTTCCCTAACAATGTGATGTTACATTTAGTCTGCTGAATAATGCCATCTCCTAACACTGGCACAAATCACTCAGTCTAAAGGGAGAAGAGGACATGGAATGTTTTCAAGCTATTTAAAATCAAACCAGATAATGAACATTTACAATTCACCGGTATTTACTTCCTGATGAAGAGTACCATTTATTCAGACTTGAATTTATAGATTCAAAAATCGCATTTTTACTTTAGCCTCATGAACCACTGGTCCTCATATAATTACAGAATCGAAATCAGCTTGAGTGATTGAGCAGAAAAAAAAAAGGTTTCATACAACTTTAATTTTATACTTTGGACTTTATTTGCATAAAATCTGATAAGGAAAAAATGTTGGCCATTGTAAATTCCTCATAAATTGATTAAACTCAAGAAGTTAAAACCTTTACTGAAAAGGTTTAAAATAACAGTCCTGAATGCTTTAAGAAAAATATTTCAATAAGTATTGTTTTTCTGATGATGCTTCACAAAATCTGACCAATTATGAAAACAGGAATTGCAGCAAATTAATATATTAAGGAAAGAAACCCCAAAAATGTAAAGGTATGATTTGTGGAAAGAGAATTTTTTTAAGTATTTTTAATGAGAAATTCTAATTATAGAATATATCCATTATTACATTTGACTACACTCTCAGCAAGTTTGTATGATATGGTCAACCCACGGGAGGGAATTGACAGATTTGAGATGTGGGCCTGTGTGAAACTTGTGCAGTGTCCATGGGTGGGGGCAATCCCCAATATCATCACAGTGTAGAGAATGAATGGATTGAGAGCAGCCATGCAGAGAAGGACTGGAGGCATTTGGTGGATGAAAAATTGGACATAAGCCAGCAATCTGCTCCTACAGTACAGAAATTCAACCAAACACATCCTGGGCTGCACCAAAAGAGGTGTGACCAGCAGGTCAAGGGAGGTGATTCTGCTCTGCTTGTCTGCCCTCGTAAGACCCCATCTGAGTGCTGCTCTTGGCTCCCCAGTATAAGAAGGGCATGAACCTACTGGAGAGTGTACAGAGAAGGGACATGAAGATGATCAGAGAGCTGAAGCACCTCTCCTGTGAAGACAGGCTCAGGGAGTCATTTTTGTCAGCCTGGAGAAGAGAAGGGAGACATTACTGTGGCTTTTCAGTACCTAAAGGGACTACAAGAGAGCTGGAACAAAATTTTTTGCCAAGGCCAGAAGATACAAGATAACGTCACTGAAGGCAATGGTTTTAACTGAGAGAATATAAAATTGGACATAAAGGTTAATTAGGCACTGTGAGGCACTAGGACAGGTTGCCCAGAGAATTTGTGGCTGCCCCATCCCTGGAAGTGTTCAAGGCCAGGTTGGATGCGGCTCTGAACATTGTCATTTAGTGAAAAATGTCCCTGTCCATGGTGGAGAGGGTTGGAACTAGATGATCTTTAAATGCCTATTTCAACCCAAACCACTACATGAGTCTTCATGAAGATAATAAAATAGTAAATAATAACACAAAGAGAATTAATTCATTCAGATTCAACCCAATAATATTGTTAAACACATACATTAACTTTAACATTAACAATAACTTTTAAATCAGCTTTTTTCTGTTATTTGTCTTAATGTCCATCATAATTGTTCAAGTAGATGTCTGGAAACTAATAAAAACACGTTTTTTATTAAACCAATGAATTCTTGGCACATTTGAAAATAAAAATCTCTGATGTTAATAAAGAAACTGCTAATTTAAGAAGGTGAACAGGATAACCTAAATAGCAAAAGATGAGATCTTATTCCAAGCCTAGCAACTTGATGTAAGTCAGGTTGAGAAGTCACTGAAGACCAAAGATATCTCTAATGCAAATCGGGAAGATTTCCTGGAAGAAATAATCTCATACAGCAAAACTGATTTCATTCATAGGTGTGATTACAAGGATGATTCATAAATGTGGTTTTATAGAACGTAACAGACATTTAGAAAGTATTTGACTTAGTGTACACTATCTTGATTAAGAATAAAAAAAAATCAGAATATTTACAGCATCGATAAACACAATGTTATTAAAATACAGATTTTATACATATATAAAAGTGCTATGCTTCAAAAACTATTTGCAATGCTAATTGAAAAGGGATGGGGAATTTTTTGGTAGAGAACAAGATGGATTTTGTTTATCCAAATTCTGTAAAATACTATCAGCAACCATTTTGAAATAAATCCCTCTTGCGTACACAGCTAGGTGGCACACAGTTAACTGAAATCACAATGATGAGGCCATGCACTCACACATCTATGTGCAATGAATTTTTACTCACAAGAGATCTCAGTTCTCAAGCCCAAACAAAAATACGAGTGCCATTAATCCATAGTATAAATTCAACTCCATTCCAGAACGTGGAAAAATACTTCCAAAAGAGTGGAGACAGATTTAGGGGCAGAAGAGCTGGGTTACATCTCAACAGGTATCACAGGCATGATCTTGAGGCAGCTCTTTACACCTACCTTTTTTTCCCTGGATTACCTCTCCAGGCCCTACATCTGCTTTACAGAAACTTCTCTGCATCATGTAAAGTCTTTCTTTTTCTGGCATTAAGAAAAATCCAAAATCAACCACTTAGAAACACAACCCACTTACTTACTAATCGAATTCCTGATCAATGCTTTTTTTTTTTTTTTTTTAAGAATACAAGTTTTGATCCAATTTAAGTCTAAAAAAGGGGAGGGATGTAAAGCAGGTGGAAACAGTTTGCAACTTTTCTGGGAATATTGTCTCTTTAACTATTACTACTTTCCTTTTCTAATGAAGGAAAGAGAGGTTCAAAAGATCAGTCCTATCCAGAAGGCACTTAGTTTGACTTTTAAGTTTCTTTGTGGATTTTATTAATCATTCTTTACATGGAAGAAGCAAGAAGAAGCAAGAAGTAGGACTATAGTTGCAAGTCTATATAATCTTAGAATAGCAAATATATTCAGTTTTTTAAAGCAATTCTTTATAAGCTAGTAGTCAAAAAGCACATTTACTTCAAATAAAAGGAAGCACATGCTTGCAAACAGGTCTGGCACACACTGGTTTGGCATTCTTCCTGGAACACATACATCTAAAGTATGTGGCAAAGATATTTGGCTAATCTGATGTTTATGCTGTTAAAACTGACTCTGAACAAATATCTAAGCCGCAGGTTAAAGGGTGTTTGAAAGCTATAATATTAGGAAAAAAAGTAATTGTTATTTAATTAAACATAGGAAAAACTGATAACCAATCCTGACTTGGGGAAAACTACTCATTCTGATCAGTATTGGAAAGACAGGAAATAAGTATTCTCTGCAAAGTATAAATTAATTTTTTGAGTTCAGAAGCTGGCAGGCTGCTAGGGAAAAGGGTAGAGAGAGCTTAAAAGGGAAAAAGGAGAGTGACTCATTCTATAAAGACTATATTCATGTTGTAGGGAATGGGACCATAATATTTGAATTCCCCTAAAACACAATCATGATCCTTTAGGTTCCTGCTGTGAGTGTTTTGGAATGTTACCCTTGACCTTGTTAATAAAAAGGTCAGTTCTATTTCTGCTTTGTTGTGCCTCTGTGCACTGCAGGTATTTTCATTGTGAGAGCAAATATCTTGGTAGTAATCTTTGTATGGGTTCTGATTCCCTTAACCTTTAATGGAACATGGCCGCCGATTGAGAACAATGATTTGGTCTTTACAGATTTTGCTAACTTAATCAAAATAACAGACTGGATCTGGACTACTGTATGAATAACATTAGGTCCAGACAAAGTACCATGAAATAATTCCATTCACTAGGACACAAACTGCAAAATAATTTGGCTGTAGCATAATGACAAAATTTAAACGAGGAAGATCAAGTACTGAACAATTATTTCAATTAATTTTCTGATTTATTCCATCTCAGGATATTTACATTAATCAGGGCCAAATCAGACCTCAGTAATACTCAGTCAGTCTTGCCTCTAAATATTATAATGTTAAACGTGATAAAAGTGTTTCTTCAACCATACAGCAGGCAGTATATGCATAGCAAGACAAGTTTTAGGAACCCATTCTGTCTGTTCAGAGATATCTAAGGCTTATCTGCCTTTGAACAAGAAGACATTTTTGAATGGAAAAATATTTTCAAGGCTTATTTTCTGCAGATCAAATAGGTTTGTTGTTCAGTTGTTGCCAGTAATTAGTAGAGTTCTTTAATTACAAGTACTAGTTAGCTGGGGATTTTGCATTAGTTACTCCCATTTTGCCTACAATTAATAATTTTCTCTTAAAAAAAAGCTATTAAGTAAACTAAATCTATATCAATAATCTAATTTCTTTTTAGTGGTAGTTAGAATTCCATCCAAGAAACCTGACTATTGGAGATTACTGCCCTATATCTTGGCAATTTAGTTGTTAAAATTTATTTCTTCAACAGTATCAGTCTGCTGTACAGAAAAAAGTATTCAGGTCAGTTCAGTGCTTAAGCAAAGCTTCAAACCCTGTAAACAAAACTTTCAAGCTGTGTCCCTGATGAGGAACTTGTATCTCTTCAAGGATCTCAGGAAAACTGTATTTCTAATTTGTCTTGTCATGAGGACTGGTACTGTAACCTCAGACTTGTCTTCTTGACTCCCAGTATGAATCAATTAGAAACACAAGACACATTACAGAGAATCTTTTCAACACTCTTGCAGCAGGGGTAGATTTGAGAAGCCTACCTAGAAGCTGCACATTTGCAGCACATCAAGTTAAGGCTCCTCACTCCACTGTCCTACCTTTTTCTAACCAAGAACATTAGTTTGGAAAGCACACATATTATTATTATTATTAATAATCTTCCCAAATTTAAATACAATCCACTTTTACATCTCTAGATAATTCTCTAGACAATTACGTCTTCAAGACAGTTACACACATTAGACACTGCATATGTTAGATTCCTTAAAGTTCAGCTAGCTACTTCAGCAAGTAATTAGAGTACTTAATATTACACAAAATAGAATTAGTGAAACAAACCACAAATGTATTAAAATTGTAAACATCCTAAGTCAACACCACTCAGACTATATATACTTATTCATGGTGTCTTTTCTAGCACTGCTAGCACACCGTCAAATTAATCATGTCAGTAAATGTCCCTAGATCAGAAATTATTAACCCATGTAATTGCTGCAGATATCAAAGTTTTTTAGAAGGGATATAATTTATTATAAAATAGACAGACCATTCTCTTCCCTAAAAGCTTCTCTAATTTTATCCCTTTTTTTGTGTTCCAATGCAAATGCTACATGCTTAGTCTTTTTAAATCATATTTCTTCTTTAAAAATTGTTAAGTAGGTAATGCTTACTTCTGTTCTCCACACAATCAGATCATTAACCTAAAATAACAAACAGGAAGATGAGTGCAATGGGTATTTTTCAAAATAAGTTAAACTAGCAGAAACCATTAGAAGTTTATAATGAAATAAATAAAATGTCAAAACTAGCTATCCACCATTTTATGATCTTACTTTCTTTGAAGGGCTTTTATAAGTGCTCTCCTTATTGATTCATTTGTCCTCAAGCACAGAGCAATAAAACTACCTAGCTAGCATGAACGTTTTAGCACCACAAAATATAAACCCATGTATCTCATAAGGACTCAGTCTTGTAAAATGTTGACATTTTCATTTCTGTTTCACCATTGAGGCTGTCTAATCTGAAACAGGAACAAGTAAAATGGAAGATGCTTGTGAAATGGGGTTTCTAAAATGCTAATGGCCAAGAGGAAATAGCATTGGAAAATGCAAAAAAGGAAAAGCTTATCAAACTCACATTTTACATAATTCTCAAACTGTCAGGGTATGATTTTGTTCCCATTCAGGTATGATAACAAACTGGTAAATCAAATACCATGCTTAGAATACAGATCCAACAGGCAAAGTGGGATATTAACATTGCACAAAACGCAATCCATCTTTTATATTTAGCATAAATAACAAAATATTATATATTGTATATTATATACATTGGTGATACATTAAATCAGAGAGAAAATGTGAGCCTTGGTTACCAAGGACATGGAGAAGGCTGAGATACTCAATGATTTTTCTGCCCTAGTTTTCACCAGCAAGTGTTCCAGCCACATTGCCCAGGTTGCAGAAGGCAAAGGCAGGCACTGGGAGAGTTAAGAATCACCTGATGCAGGAGATCAAGTCTGATAATGTCTAAGGAACCTGAAGGCACTCAAGTTCATGGCTCATGATGGGATGCATCTGCAGGATTTGAGGTCACTGGCAGAGGAAGTGGCCAAGCCACTTTCAATCACTTTGTCAGGACAGTTTAGTGAAGTTCCCACTGACTGGAAAAGGGTGAACATGACCCTTATTTTTGAAAAGGCATAAAAACCAAAGACCCAGGGAATTACAGGCCAGTCAGTCTAACCATGGTTCCCAGCAAGGTCATGGAGCACATCTTCCTGGAAACTATTCAAAGGAAAACACGGTGGACTGGCAACAGCCTACACGACTTCTCTATGGACATATTGTGCCTGACAAATCTGTTGTCCTTTTATAGTGGGGTTACAGCATTTGTGGATGAGGGAAGAGTAAGTGATACCCTCCAGCTGGACTCAAGCTGACAGCCCACAAAGCCAACCATATCCTGGGCTTCAAAAGCACCGTGGCCAGCTGGTCAAGGGTGCAGATTCTCCAAGGTAGAGTTTCCTTTAAGCCCATATAAAACAACAACAACAAATACATATGTGTATATACATAAGGAAGTTAGTCACAGAAATCTAACAAGGTAGTCCTTAAAAATAATTCATAGCAAGCAATGTACTCTTCTTGGCAAGCATTGCTGATTGGAATGCCAGGGCTCTAAAAATCTCTTTATTAAGGTGTAAAAAACTGTGAAAGTCAATTTTTTGGAACAGCAACTGTAACTGCAACAATACAAATGTTGCTGCTAAAAGAGTTGGATGAATGTGAATGCCATAATAAACACATGTCAGAGGCCAGGAGCAGACAAAAAGCAATTTAAGAATAAAAACAGTCATAAAATATGCAAAGAGGCCAGAGGATTAGCACTGAAAGCAAGTAGCATTAATTATGACTTCTAAAGCAGAAAAAATTGCTGATAGACCAAACGTCAATTAACTGTAATTGCTCTGAGCCAGATTTTAAACACTTTACACGAAAAGGGTAGTTCTATAAGGTTATATAGCAAGAGATGACACACAATTGAGATCAAAGATTAATTTCACTATTGCCTACAAACTTAGACTGAAAAAAAAATCCAAGAATACTAAGGACAGAAATGGGTGATTTTTGTCAAGACAGATAAAAGGACAAATATTTTCAGAAATAAAAATAGTAGATTGTTCATGAAACTGTGGCTACCATCAGGCTGACAGATAGAACAGCATTCTTCTGACACTGATGCCTGGGAACATGAAAATTAAGTGAATTTATTTTGGCTTAATGTGCAATCATGTAGGGACATCAACAAGGAAATAATATTAAATCTATAAAATACAATATTAACAGTTGATATCAGTTTTTGCTTAAAAAAATATCAAAGACCAGAATCTGCATCTTCAAGTTTTATTTTTGCTACAAGAATGCAGATTTGAATGCTGAAAATCTTCCAGAAGAATAAACAGTTGTTTTAAAGCCTCTAAAAGAAAATACTTGAGAAAATTTGTGCATATAAATCTAAAAAATTAAGAACTTTCCCAAACAAATTAACCTCATTCTAAAATTCAAAGAAACCGAAAACATGAGAAGGTTGAAAACAGATAAAACAAAATCATCTTCTGTGACACATGTTGGATAATACTAAAGTGTTGGAAATCTCAGGCAGACTGACTTGGACAGCTTTAATAACCAAAAAGGTCATTCAAGGACATCATGATTTTCCTTCTCCCCTTGTAACCTCTGGTATTCTGGAAAAAAAAAAAAAAAACTAACCCAAACATTTATATGTTGTTCTGCGATTAGTTTATATGACACACAGATTTTTCTCCTTGTAGTTCATTAAGTTCACCATGACTTTAAATTTTTCAGCATTGCTAGTCCAGAATTTAATATGAAGCAATTGGTTTTTTAGTTAACATGTGTTTGTTAAACTGAGGGGACTCATTATCTCCTTCCCCTTCTGTATCTATTAAAAAGTCAAGGTCTGTTTCTAAATAGAGCGTGAACTGCACAGAAAGCATCAACATCGTGCTCAAGCAGTGACAGGTAATGTGGGAAGACATTCATTCATTTTGACATCAAGCTTTAAATCTCAAGCAGTCTTGGCAGGTTCCTTCTGTAGGCCAGTGAAAGAAACACTCACTTCCCAAGGGTGATTGACACCACAGTGTATGTCACTTCTCTCTGGTCTCCACAGATCACATGAGACATTCTCTGAAAGCATCTATTAGTTTTCACTTACTTCAAAGCAACTAGGGTGACATGTACAGACATAAACACAATCTTTCACATATTTAAGACTGGCTGAGATAGATCTCTGCACTGCTAGCACTGAAACCCTCTAAATATTATGATTGGAACTGGCTGGATTGATGGGTATTTGAAGCTGTCTCAAATAAAGAAATCCAGATCAAGTCTAATTGAACAAAACCTTCAGACTTCAGATTCAAAGTCTAAATATATTTTCAGCTTATGCCTTTTTCATTCCTTTACTTTTTATTTGATCTTGAGCATTATCAGTTCATTTTTCCCATAAAGTCAAGTATATGCAAAGAAGACTACCACGTTTTAACATCTGCTCTTTGTAGTGCCACTGTTTTCAACTACATTTTGGTAGTACTCATGCCTGCTAGAAAGTATTCACGCAAAATAATTAGTATTAGTTATGAAAGGTTTATTACTCCTGTCTTCTACTCTGGAAAATCTCTATAAAACATGCACAATTGTTTCATTTGTTTTCTCATCCTGTAATGTAGCATCACCACAATACAGCAATTTCCCATGGGAAAAAAGAGAAAAAAACTATCCAGTCCTATTTTCCGTATAAAGAGCTTTTAGAAAGATTCTTTTTTATTGTTCAGTACTCAAACACACTAAAGGTACTTCAGAAATGAAAAGTAAAAAAGAATCTTGTAACTTTTTGTTGTGTCCCCTGCCCTGTTGTTGTTGGGCAGGGGAAAGTTCCAAGGTTTGTGGGCACTGGCCTTTCAGGCACTCAGCTTCATGGTTTCTCACAGAAACCTGTAGTTTCCAGCCAGCATAAAAAGACCAGGAGAGCAGCTCAGACTTTTCCCACAGGCTTTATTATCATCCATGAAGGGGTCAGGCTACAAATCCAAAGATGGGGGATCACACATGTACTTTTATAGGGTTTGGGGGGATCACAAGTAAACCAGTGGAAAAACAGGGTTAACACATTTTGGCCAACTACATTATTTTTCTTTGTTTGGGACAACATAATTATAAAGAACCAAACCTAACCAATAATATTCTAAAAAAATAATAAGTGCTTGCATTTTTCTAACATGAGTCATTCTAAGCAAGTAGTTTTTCTTATCTCAAAGGAGGTTCCAGGGGGCTGTCGCAGGGCTGTTTGCAGAGGCATTCATCTCCTCTGCAGAATTTTTTGTTTATATACTATATAGAGCATAAAGGGGAGAAAAAAAGAAAGCATTCATTCTTTCCAGATCAAATGCAGAGAAATGTTTGTACTGCTTACCAGTGGTCTTGTTTTTGTCTTTGGGTTTATGCAGCACAATACAGAACTCTATGCAGAATATATCACAACTTGATGAAATTTACTTGCAGTGAGTGGTATGGAAAATAAGAAAGCATTAATGCCCTGCACTGACCTCTTGCTTCTGCATGAGTGAAACAATGGAGAGAGAGAACATGATATGAGTTTTTTCTATACAATAAAGAGCAATGTCTTGTGCCCACACAAATTTCAATAAGAATTCAGAGAATTCAGTTTAGAGGGAGCCTCACAGTATTAAAAGGCCTGGTGAGAGGTTCTCATCATAGTGCAAACCGTGATTTTAGATAGATAGATAGATAGATAGATAGATAGATAGATAGATAGATAAACAGTATGTTTTTTTTATTAGAGAAGAAAGCTAATGGAATTTATTTCACAAATTGAAGTGCATCTTCACAGTGTTCAGACACACTCTTTCTGAAATAGGAAATGTCCATGGAACTGCTACTTTTGCATTCTACTGCTTATTTACTCAAGATCCCATTAATTCTCGTTACATGTTCGTACACACTGTTTTTCATGAATTATCACAATGATGCTTTGCTATTGAAGGGCAAAGAAGGATCTCCCATTGCTGCAATGTCAAAAGCCAGGAAAAAAAGAAAATGCAATAAGCAGCTCTAAGTACACTTTTCCCCCTGCATTTCAGCTGTTCCCTATGACTTGTTCTTTCTCTTTTGCTTTTGAAATGTAAAATAATGTAATTTCATTCACATCACAGAAGCTGTTCCAGAATTGGTGATATATGATGTGTTTTACCAGCTCTGCAATACCAATTTATTAGCAGTCTTTAACTTTACAAATCACCCTGTATTTGAATAGATGATTTAAGAACACTTACTTAGGTTTATTTACCCAACAAATTGCTTGTGGACTTAATAAAGAATTCAAGCAGTTTCCCTGGGGTTTCCTGTTGCAAACTTGTTTTCTCCTGTTGTCCCTGAAACAGAGAAAAAGTCTCTTGAAGATCAGAGGTACCAACACATACATACTCAATTCCACAATGTAACTTACCTAATAAAATATCATTAGGAAGTGGTGCAGTGGGCCTGACTGTTCCACCACTGTACACAGAAGGAATGATCACATACCTGCAAGACCAGCAGAGCACTAAGGCCAGTGATGCACAGAATTTGGCTGCAGGACAAAGAGAACTAGCTGGTTTTAAAAGAGGAGCCTGTATCCGCTCCTACTCCATACCAGCAGTTCCACTCCCTGCCTGGCCTTGCTTTCATCCAACTCTGTAGCTGCAAACCCCACACAAACATCTCTCCTGTCTGAGAGCAGAAATGAATAGAGCTCTTTCCATGTAAGAAAACCAGGAGTAGCTCAAAGGATCCAAAGGGGAGGGTGTGTTCTGTGGATGGGGTCTGCACAGTGTGCTGCACAGGCACTGAAGAGCCATTCAGTGCTACACCACCTAAAGGGATGTAAGGATTACCTACACTCTTCTCTTCTTGTAGTGCTGGCTCTGAAAAATACCTTTCTTATTGATACATTACAGAGCATCACTGGCTTACTTATAGGGGTTATGATGGGCTGGCAAGCATCTTCAGGCAGGAACCATTTATCTCAACTGAAAGATATACTTCCTCATCTCCATATGAGAAAATTACTTTGCTAAGGCAAAGGTTAAAATTAATACAAATACCTCATTTGCTAATTAAATGTTCATTGTAAAGTTTCACCTTGAAATAAATGACAATTGTAGTAAATTGAGGAGATGAAGACCAGAATTGAACACAATCTTTTCCTGTCTGTACTTTAAGAATTACATAACAAAACATGTAAGAGTAAGACCCAGAACCAAGAGAAACAAAGATGACATACCTAGCCCTCCTAGAACTCCAAGTTCAACCCCAAGTTAATTTAAATCAGTGGACTAAAATACAAGCCTTGAAAGTTTATCTTTACTTTGAATGAAAATAACACTAAAAAAGAATTCAAATGAAGGACAACATGTAACGTTCCTGATTATTGCCATGTGCAAATCCTTGAGAAGGGAAGGCCTCTAAACTCACATCCATAAATTTGAATGCTACACCCATAAAATCAAAGAATTACATTTTTCATCTTCAAAGGACCTAATTAGCATAATTAGTCCTAATTAGAATAATTAGTGAATGCAATAATTTATAGGTGGCAACACTTGTCATCCAGTTTGACAGGGAGCAAGGGAGGAGCAGTAAGACCACACAAGAAGTTTCTATTGGCAGTTTTATTTTGTATGCCTTCAGAGCAATTTTGCTCGTTGAGATCTTGAAAGAACACAGTGAAAGTTGTCCACAGAAATGTTTCTAAATTTACTTTTGGTAGAGGCAGCGTGTCCTTTTGGTAACCTGTGATAGAGGAATGAACAGTCTAGAAATTTGCTTTGTTTTTCCTTTTGCCTGTTTGCCTGGTGTGTAGAGTATCCCTTAGCAGAAAAAAGACTTGCTATTAGTTTTACAATTGAAGCAAGGAATATATTCCTGATGTAAGAAAACCATTACAAAGCAAAGATCATGAAGGGGAAGGTGGAACAACTGAAGTAAGCTTCCTGCTGTCTCCCTTTTCTAACCTGCTAAGGGATACTTCTAGCTGAGGATGGGTGTACTTTAAGTGCAAAGAACCATGCAGAGGAAAGACCAGGAAACTTCATCTTTTCTGTTAAAAGGAATAATACAATTGTAACTAGCTGCTTATAGTGGCTCAATGCCCAGCATGATTAATGATGCTTTCAAAATAGTTTTAGAGGACCACTTAAACTTGCTCTTATGAATTTCAATTCTGTCAGTTTTTCAGTGCTTGGCCTATTTACTTGATGGCCTCGTTTCTCAGAGCAAACCATCAGCCTAAGACAGAGGAATTTTCAATTTATTAGCTTATATGCTGTTAAATAGAAAAAAAAATATGCAAATACTCATAGAGAAAGGGAAAATATGAACCTTGGACCAGTAAATTAGTGTCAGTAGCAATAAAATAGGTTTTATTTGTTGTCTGATTATTTGCTATGTTGATCAATGTGTTCCTGGTGTAAACAAAGTCTGTGAGCAAAACTTCCTTCCTCACTTTCCTCATGTACAGGAAGAACTGGAAATTGTGGAAAGGTGTGTCAACCATGAATTAAATCAGTGCATGTCCTTATGTTTCAGTGTGAATTGATCCATGCTATTAAAAAAAAAAAAAATCCTGCAGTACTTAGTTTAATTCAGGTTCTTCCATAACTGATGTAGTGCAAAGTATTGACAGTCTCTACAATAATTACCATTTGAAATAAGGCAAAATTGTTTGAAGCTATTAATACTGCACACAAAGAGGAGGCAGATAAAGCATACTACACATTTTCATTTATGTCTTTTAAAAGACAATTTGCCCTGTGTCTAGGAGGGCATTAGCACCAGAGGAACTTTCCACTTCCATGTCTATCCAGTTTTGCCCAATATACAGAATACTGATTACTGATCAGAAATCAGAATACTGCTAGAAGCCCCAGTGGGAAATCCCTTTTTTTTTTCCTTTAAACTGTTAGAGTTTCAGTGTATTGCAAATGTTCCCACGTATGTCTGAGATGCATAAATTTTATTTTAAATTGAGAAGCAGCCTTGTTCTTTGTCTATATTTCCTCAATTCTTCATTATTATAATAGCCATTTTCCTACCATTTCTTTCAATTATATAGGAGAGAGGCATGAGAAATTCTTAATTATTTCAGACTGGGGTGCAGACAGATGCTATGCAATAATATTTCAAAGATAAAAAGAGGGGGAAAAAATAATTGCAATTATAGTTCTCCATAAAATTTCCTGACTTGAATTTGGTAAAATAATTTTCTAGCTGGAAAATGAAAACATTTTATTATCAATATTTTGTACATATAATTCAAGAAATAAAATAATTTCAAATGAAAAGACAAAATATTATTACTCCATAGTATTCTTAATTAATACCTTCGCTTTTTCTTTTTTTCTTAATATTTCAAAATTTTCACTTCTAACAAAAAATTCTAATTTTCATAAGACCCAGGTACTTTGTTACAGGAAAATAATTACCTGGAAATGTTCAACAAGCTTAGCTGCTTTAAAAATACTATTCAGCAGTGACATATTTTAGATTGAATAACTTGTTCCAGTGAGCTCCCTAAACTATCAAAACAGAGGATATATATGGAGGCAGAGAACATTTATCATTCATTAACAGCTAATTAGCAAATTCCTTAATTTGCTCTGGTTCTACTGGGATTTATCTAGAGAATTTATATTGAAAGAAAATCTTGTTTGGCTGATTTGTGTTCTGAGGTTTTGGAAGCAATAATTTGCTGTTTCTGGTGGGGAAAAAAAAAAGAAAAAAATAATAAAAAAGAAAAAATAAAAAGGAAAAAAGAAAAAAGAAAAGAAAAAAGAAAAAACTCCTCTTTAACTGACAGGGAAATATCCACTAATCTACTGACATATTTATGTCAGATATTCCAGCATTGGAGAGAGGAAAACATCAATTCTAGTCTCTCGATACACCAAAGAAAGGATTGCAAATGGACAGCATTAAGCCCAGCATTTTATTAGCAAATTGGTACATAAAAATGAGCTCATAAATCAGGAAAACAAACAAAATCTGTGCTTCATCACAGAAAAAAAAATAAAAGCTAATTTTAAGGAATAAAAACTCAGTACTAATAATAGAATTGTGGAAAAAGTAAGTCAGAGATCTTTCATATGTAAGGTCTTTCCTCAGGCATAAGAATTGAGAGGAAAAGTGCAGAAACATAAAAAGTAAAACAACGTATCAAAGTATTGATCCCTTGTACTTTCACTGAGAGCACAAGATGATTTTCTCCCTTAAGATCTTGCTTCAGGAAGGCAGTGTTAACTTTCTTTGCAACATGAAGGATTTGTGGAAAAAGTCCACTATTTCTGAAAATGTGAACTTTGCAAGATGAATCCAAGAATACATTGTCTAAAACCAGTAATGTGTATAAATTCACTACCATCGGCATAGCTTATAAATCAAGTTGAAAATTAGATGTCTAGGTGTCTAAACTGGCAAAAGACAGATGCAATGGAAGAACTATGCACTCGTTTTAGGCATCCACTGGAGAATGTATATCCAAGGGAAGTGAACCAATTCTGAAAGAAAAAAAAAGCAAGCAGTGACAAAAACATTTTGTTAGATGTGCCACATAAGGATGGGGCAGGATTCCAACGCATAAAATGAAAATATATGTTACATTAAAAAACTAAAGAACATTCAGAAAATAAATCAGCTGCCAGTAATAGATTAAATCCATTAAAGGAAAGAAAAAAAGTGGGTTTCCCTTTCCAGAGAAAAATACTACTGAAATAATAATAATAATAATAATAATAATAATAATAAATTCCTACCTTTACAGTCCTTGTTTTATAAAGTTCAAACATACGAAGAAAGTTGTTTCAAATATTAACAGATTTTTTTTTTAAAAGGACAGGGACTTGCTAAATAGTCCATATGGCAGACACTAATATGAGAATTTTCAGTTAAAAATTAAGAGAGCAGAAGATCACAACAGCTATGGGTTGGACCTTGTCCTGTGCAGCACAAGGGGCTGTGGCCATCACAGGAATTTTATGCATCACAGTAAGGCATGTCTAACCTGTAAAATATCTCCTGATGATGTATTGACAGATTTTTTGCAAAGCTGTTATTGAAATACAGAAAAGGTTCTAAAGTCTTCGGAACAGGAGGAATGGGTGTGGAAGCACAGAGTAGTTTACTCTGTTTGCCTGAATTGAAGTCCTAGTTAAAGAAGGCTATAAAACATTCACCTTTTCAAGTGAAAACAGAACTCTAACTCAACTTTGAAAAAAAATAAACAAATATATATATATATATATATATATGAGAAGAGATATGAAAAACAGTAATTTTAATGTGGGAGATAAAGAGGCAAACCAATTATTTTCAGCTACACAAAAAAAAATCATTCTTAGTATTATCATTATTTATGTGATGCATATGCTTCTTTCAGAGAAAACAGGCAATATTTTCTTCATTAGAAAGAGTATTTCTGAGGATAAAATAGTAGCACCTTCATAAAATAATACACATTGAAGAAGAAGTACGACATGGTTCTGTATAATCATTTAGAAGGAATTTCAGTATTCCACTTCCTTCAGAGAAAATGCAAGATGCACTGGGTTTACAGCAAGGTTTTGGCAGTGAGGGAACTGCAGGGGTGGCATCTGTGAAGAGGTGGCAGGAGATGCCCAAATGCTTGACAGAGCCAGCCAACTCAGCATCCTTCCAGTGATGTTGGTGGCATCTCTGTGACAAGAGAGGAAGGGTAAAAACTACTGTGCAGGAGCTGGGATAACGGGAGTGAGAAGCTGTGAGAGAAACACCCTGCAGACACCAAGGTCAGCGAAGAAGGAGCGGCAGGAGGTGCTTGACCTGAGATTCCCCTGAAGCCCATGGAGGCAGCTGTGGCATAGAGCCCAGGGAGGTCCAAGGTGGAGCAGAGATCCACCTGCAGCCCCTGGAAAACCCCATGCCAGAGAACACTGATGTACCTGAAGAAAGCTGCAGCCTGTGGGGAGAAGCCCATACAGGAGTAGTTTTTCTGGCAGGAGCTGTGGTGGACCCACACTGGAGCAGTCCACTTGTGAAGAACAGCACCCCAGAGAGGACTCATAACAGAGCACTTGAAAAACTCCAGTCCATGTGAAGCACCCAGGCTAAGAAAACTCATGAAGGACCTAAGGAACTGACCCAGTGCTGCAGCAGAGGATTGTGAGGAGGAATGGGCAGCAGCAGTGAAGCCTTAGGAACTGGCCACAACCCCTTTTCTCATCCCCCATGCTGCTCAGAGAGGAGGAGGTGGAAAAATTGCAAGTGGAGTAAAGTTGAAGCTTGGGAGAAGGGAAGGGTGAGGGGAAGGTGTTCTTAGCTTTGTCTTTTATTCCTACTGTCCTACCTAAATTTTAACTGTCAATGAATTAAAGATAAACAAAAGACATCCTGGCAGCCACTGTAATATTACTGCAAATTTCACAATATCAGATGTTTTCTAAATCTCAGACATTGGGCCAAAAAGTGTATTCCTTATTCAGAATGGCTGTGGGGTTTGTTTTTTTTTTCTTTTTCTTTTTCTAATTATTGCTTACAAGACAACAGAATTCATCATCCTGTCAAAAATGCCAGCTATTACCTATCATAAGTTTGCTAGTTCTTAACATAAGTTTGCCAGTTCTTATTTTCTTATCAGAAGAAAAACAGTCATTATGAGGTATAGGGTAGACTGAGGGCTAGTATAAAAATACTAGAAGGAGAAGGAAAAAAAAAAAAACCAAAAACCAAAAACAACCTTAAGGCACTTTAAAACTGCTCCTGTCACATAAATTTGACATGTGCCTTTGCATCTTTCTTCCCTGCAGGTTGTTCTGTTTCCGCTGTGGAGAGAGATTTAATTTTCCTCCTTGCTTGCTTTATAAAAGTAATTATTTTTATTTTATTTTTCTAACATGAAGTAGCATATTGTGACAAACAAGATAATAAATGTTATCGTGTAACACAGTGACAAGATAACCATACTTTTTAAGACAGATTTCAGAATTTAGGAGAAGGCACAGCAAGTACTTAGGACAGGAAAGTCCTACTAGTTTCACAAAAGTCCTAGTACATCAGCGGGTCTGATTTGGTTAATAAGCATAACTTAGCACTCTTTGTTCAGTTGTGCTATTATTCTTCAATTAAACTCTGGAACTTTATTGTGACTACTTTTACATGAAATAGATTGAAATTTTCAGATGGATTATTAACATATGTTGCACAATTGCAGTTAAACTAGCAAAGTTTAGTACACTACAATTTTAATTCCATTTAATTAAAATGCCTTTATTACTAATCTATGTCCATCTGGACAAAAAAAAAATGTTTCTGACCCTGATAAGAGTTGGAAGCCAAGATGTAAAACTCTGTGAGTCAATTTGTTGCAGAGAGAAAACATGCTTTTAACACATACAGAATTTTTAATGTATTTCATCTTAATCATGAAGAAATAATAGCTCCAAATTACAAATCTGTTTTCATGTACCCACATGCCAAAGTCTTGGTTGCTTTTTTCCCCCTTTAAAATACATATTAGGCTACAGAAAAAGGAAAAAGCCCACGTTCCAAGCAAGTACGCAGTAGTCCAGGACTTGTATCTGAAGAGATTTGAGGTAAGTTACTTGATCTTAAAGAAAGACAGTACAAATATTTCTTACAATATTTGTAAGAAATATTACAGTAACAATATTTCTTGCAGAATCTTGCTAAGCAGTTCAATCATATTTCACACACCAACTTAAACAAAACACAAAGACTTCCAATTTTGATTAGTACACTGAGGAAATACAAAGCAGTAATGTGTGGAGGCTTGTTTCCTATACTGACAGCACTGGAGAAGTTTATCACAAAACATATTAGCAACAAGCTGACATTATAAGACTACCAGAACAATAACATCATGAGGATTTATATTCAAGCAAAATATTTTACAGCTGTCAATGCAAAGATAAACCCCAAGTACTAAACTCCTAGTTTATCTTTTACTAAGAGTGATATCATCCCTAGAGGCATATTCCCGAGCCACAATTAACCGACCTGATCACATTACTATCCTTTACTCTCTGCGCCATTTATCCATCAGATTATGTTTAACAACTGACAGCAAATGAGATCTCCTACTTACATATTATCATAACATTGGGTAGGGGAAAGAAGCTCTGACAGATCAGTGAACACCAGTGATGAAACTCTCTGCTCTTCCTTAGCTCCAGTTTCATGTAAAAAATGTGGCTTCTCATGGCTCCACAATTTTAGAATATCAATATGTTAGAGTTTGTCTTTTTTTCCCCAAACACATATTAGTTTCTGTAACATAGTGTTGTTTGTGTCCAGAAGTGGAGAAAAAAAGAGATTATGTCAACAAAAAGTGGCTTAATCCCAGTACAAGACTATTTTTTTCTTTAGGAACATGTCTAACTAGAAGTAGTTAATTTTTTCCTTTTTGAATTGTTCCATATTACAGTGTCTTAAGCCTTAAATAACCCTAATAAGAAATTCCTTGATAATTTAGATGATCTGCCAGATTATGTAAGTTATATGATACCAGTTTTCCCAACCTTAAATGCTCTTGCTTCCCTGGCTGCTGCCAGTGCCCAGCAGAGGGCATTTTAGGACTGAGCTACATGAATACAAAATGAAGAGACCGAAATTCCTACCCCTGCAGTTTGCTCACGTTGCAAAAGTACAGATTTGAGAAGATTAATAAATGTTTGGGTATAAACTGCAGTGTTTTCCACACAAATATCAGATCCCTACTATTTAAATAAACTGCCACATGACATTTATTTTATTAAGAGCTTTGTTTTCAACCTTGTACTTGTTTATACTGCATACACTGAAGTACTGTAAAACTGACATTTAGACAGTTAAATGTGCAGGCACATTAAAACTTTATGCAAAATACACTTACAAAGCAGGGGGAACAAACTGCACAGAAATCAATGGATTAAAAAATTCATTTTAGAGAGCAAAATTCTTATTGCAGCCATATTACTATATGATTACGTGTTTAATTACATTATATAAATAAACTCACAATTTAAGTATCAGGTTAAAACTAGCTTTGTGTATTGGCTGATTAAAACCACATCATAAGTTTATAACAGTTCTTCAATAAAACCTTTTGACTTTCAGATGTGGTTCTTCAAAATCACCTGAAAATCTGAATTGAATATTATGATGTTTAATTGCCAGGTTATTACAAGTTAGCACAAATTGGAATGAGTACTAAGAGGGAAGCCTGACTGGATGGTTTCAAAAGATGCACACACAAATCTGTTTGCCTAAGTACATGCTCAGTTACACCAGCTGGGCTTTTCAGGTAGGGATATTCAGTTTCATACCTTGATTTCAGCTGATAGCTCTACTTTTGGTGCTCATGCAACTTCACCTAGTCTGGTTGGAGTCTCAGGCTACAGCCTCACCACTGCACTAATTATCCTCTTCCTAGGCTTAGAGTTTCATTTTGAAAGGCTGAATGACACAGCTTCCACTGCAGTTTCCACAGGCTAAGACTGATGACAAAGGAGGGCCATAGTGGACACATGTGATCTCAGTGTCCAAAAATGTTGTCTACTAGGCCATTGGACAAGGTCTGGGCATGGAAGAAGGGATCCATTGCATCTCTTCTTCAGCCTTCTTAAGATTTGGAAATTATAATACGAGCTACATCTCTGATACTGTCACCTTCTCCTGCATGACAAGCCTCCCTGTCAGAATTCAGGATCATTCACAGTTTAAGCACTGGTACTGAACACAAATTCCCACACACAAAGTATTACTTTGGGGAAGAACAGAATCCAGATTGGAAACCTTTGTACTTACAATAAAACTGCTGGGTTTCTCCCACATTCCCCGTCTATGTTTTAGAAATTACAAAGTATTCCAAGTTTCAATCAAAGCTGTAATTCAAACAATTATTTAATATCAGAAGCGCAGTACTGATATTAAAAGGGTAAAGGGCTCTGGAACCATAAGGATTATGTGCTGGCTACAATCCTTGGTTGCACTGATGACTGGTGATTATTTGGGGAGCTGAAAGAAGTTATACAAAACAAGAAAAGTTTGTGACCTAGATGAGGGTTTTTTTACAGAAAAGTGCAGTTTTCTAGTCTACATATTTCCAAACATTTTACCACCTGAAAAACCTGCTCTCATGTAAATCTGTCATGAAATAATACCACTTTTGGCAAGGCACACTCCTGGGGGAAATTCCCAGTCAAATGAGCAGAATGATAACGATCTAATGAAAAGAAAATTACAATAATGACAGAGAGAGGAAAAAAAAACTGGCTACTCAAAGGCATGCATGCCTAACTTTGGGGGAGAGGTGTAAAAAGGGGAGGAACAAACACACCAAAAAATCTATTATGCTTTTCTCCCACCGTGATCTGATTAAATGAGGAACCTGCTTAGGGTTACTTCCAAACTCCACCTAAATATTTGCCAACATTTTCAAAGCTCTGCTTACACCATACTTTGAAATCACTAGCACAGGAGCTCTCAGTCATTTCAAGTGACAAAGTTCAAAGCACTGGATGGAATACCCGTTTTCTGAAGTTAAACCCTAGAAAAGTGATTATAGATGCTGAAAGATCTCTCAGATGTGAGTGCACCTCACATCTGATGCAGCTAAATTCCTGGCTGTCAGAGAGAAGCTCTACTGCCCACACTTGGCTGTTCTTCCTTTACAGCTGCCTGGTGACGATTCGGGGGGGAATCACCACTGTGGCCATCCCTCTCTAGCATGGAGCAGCAGGAAGCTGCTGTCCCCTGAGGGTCGGTAAGCAAGAGCCAAACATGACCACAGAAGAGACAGTGGCCTCATCAAGCAGGGCATAGTCCTGCTGTGCCTGCATAGCCCCACACACAGCATGACCCATCCAGAGAGCCCAGGCTGAAACAGCAGGGCGGAGACAAACCGAAAAGGTAGGACTGAATTCTATCCAGAAAGCAGCACTAAAGACAATTGACATTAAACACAGGTTTGAATCCACCCAGAAGACAAGATCACAACCTACAACACAGTTCACAGGAGAACAGGTTTCCCAGGCACGAGCCTAAGATGAGCCCTGACCAACAGGCTGCAGCTAAGGGTGGAGGTCCCAGATGAGGCTGGTCAGGGCACTTAAAGTATCTTACTTCTCTCAAGGAACTGCCATTTGTATCATACAAAAGTAAAATACTAAGGAAGGAAAGTACCACCAGGAACATTTGAAAATACAATGACAGGTTATTTGAGTCTAGTCTCTTCAGTGTATGCACAAAATACACTTCTAATTAATAATTCAATTGATGAGCTTATCCAAGCCTTCCATTGTGGAAAACAGCAGCTAATATTATTATACCTTGACTTACTTCCACTCAGACTTTAGGCAGTGATGGCAATATGCACTGATTAGATCCTCTTATCTGCTGACAGATCTTGCCAACTGGAATAGTGCATTAGTGTATCACGTCAGTAGTCAGAAAACATGATGAGGCATTTAGAGCTGACCTTTATCCTATGGTTAGTAAAAGAATAACAGATGCCTGCTTTATTAAACCTGAAGAATATGAGACTGTTTGAGAGGATCTGAGTAACTGCCATAAAGTCAGGAGTTCAAAACAATGCAGGCAGAGGACGTCATGGCATAAAGCTGTTCTGGGAGAATAAATGTGTGTGTCTGCCTGTGTGTGTTGAAGGGAAGTTTTTCTAAACTGGGAACAGTAACATTTTTGAGGAAGACAGGGTAAAGGTAGAAGAATAGAGGGGTTTGCAAAATCATATACAAGCTAATGAACTGGAATTTCATTGCTTCATAATTTTCAGCCAGACAACTTCAGGAAGGAGAGTGGGATCCATGAATCACCAAGAAAAAACCTAAAACTGTTTCCACAGGGATGAAAAGGGATGTATAAAGAGTTCAAGGTCTGTCATGGGCAAAACTTGAAATGGTGGCAACTATTCCAAGTTGGATGTCTAATTCTCTCCAGGTAATGCATAGGGCATGCTTGTGAAGGGCATTCACAGTAATCTGTATCCTGGCTATAGCAGGTTAAGCCAGGACTGGATACTAGAATTTAATTAAAGATCCATTTTGTTACTTCTTTTCCTCCAGCATTTCACCATAGAGAGGGAGAAGGACTGAAACTTTACAATAAAGCAAGTAGTGACTTCGTGTCCCTGCTGGAGTCTGGTACCTACCTAGTTGCTGAGTCTTCAACTACTGCCAAAGCATCCAAAGGATTGCAATTCTTTTTTCAAGCTGTGGGACCAGAAGGATGCTGAGGTCACCAAGTCCTACCACACACACCTGATTCATTTTAGGATAGATTTGTTTCTATTGCTAGTGTAAATGCTTTACTACCAGGATGTACCAGTTCTGCCAGCAGGCATCTGCTTTCCTTGGAAATTTGGATCCTCACAGGGCTCTAGTCTTGAATAGAGATTTTATCAAAAACCTGTGTGTACTGACGTATAGGGACAGGACGGGTATCTACCCATACTGCATATCCTCAGGGTAATCAGACCATCATTTCCTGTGACAAATCCAGCACAGCTTCCAAATGATATCACTTTCTATACCTACATCTGGATGGAAAAGATTGAGTTACTGCCCTTTAGACCACATCTGCACTTTGTTCCAGAAGTCTCATAGCTCACGGCTCTAATAATGTATCAGGTCTCTTCATGGACTACCTACAGTTAGTCAGAGTCATCCTTCCTGGCTTTGTAATTACAGACTGTGGGAAGACTTGGACTTCATAGCAGCCTTCAGAGTGCTTTGGTTTGAGAGGAGAGGTATGTCTTCCCATCAGCTCAAAGGTCAGGGGACGTGAAGAAGTTGTACACCACGCTCTTGCTTTGACTATATATAAGAAAGAGGGAAAGCAGCCATTAGGGACATGTGGCAAAAATATTTGGAGCTGGAGGTATTAGATTCAGCAAGGCATGTGGCTGTCTGGCTTTGCAGGGAGTGTTGGGAGATGTGGGATGAACTCTGGACTTTAGAGGACCATCAGGGCACTCTAGTACAGTTGTGCATTGAAATACTTTGGGAACTGAACTGCAGAAGATACTTAATTGTTACATAAAATATGTCTAATAAAACAAAACACAATACAACGGGAAAGCTTAAAATCATCCAAGATGCCAATAATCAGGTGCAAAGTTTATGTACACCTTAAGAGGGCGCATTCAGATACATCAATGAGATCTTATTTCTCAGGAATAAATGATAAAGGTTTCTTACCACAAGGTTCTAAATTCTAACACTTTCAGCAGAGAATGAAGTCACCATCTATTTAATAAGGAAATTCAAACCATCTTATTTTGATCTACCAACATTTTGTACCATACCACAGAGACAAAGGAGCAAAGCAAAAGAGGAACATCCACTCCATGTTTGTTGTGGGGAAATACATAAATTGAAAAATTAAAACTAGGAAGTCTGCAGATATTACAGCAATAGAGGTCATAAGTAAACAATCTAAAAAAGTCTTGCATTTCTTAAATGACTCAGACTTCTTGGCAGCCTCCCATGTGAGTGGTGAGGCCCAAGACTGTTTACCTCATAAGATAGCAAGCAGATAAGACGGTGTAAGTGATGATTAAAGATATAAAATGTCTGACAACAAGGGAACAAGGGAGAGTCAAAAGCAGCCAGTCTCAGTTTAAATAAAATATAAGGCAAATAGGCCTACGCAGACACTGAATACACAGAGGTTCAAGGACCGACAGTGTCACCACACCAGAACTGATACTTCAGGTCTGCACAAATGCGGAGAAGTCTAGTTGGAATCTGTTTCTCCATGTGTAGGAATACTTTATATTAAACATAGCATTGAAATACCAAAGAAAACAGAAAATGTTAAGCCTGTAAACCAAGAGCAGCAAAATCATGCCAGCACAGCAACAATTTCATATACAATTACTGTAGCATATTACAGGTTTGGTAGCTGAATCAGCAGAGCCTTCAGAATGGAAACCCATGAAATGTAAATCTGCATAAGGCTTATTTGTGATCCCACATCCCTTATTTTCTAGAACTACTGTTAGTGTAGTCATCTGAAAGAGATGTTTTTGGATGCAGGATTTTGATTCATCATGTGCTTTGATTTTATGGTTCTAAGTTTTCAGTTTTCCATGGTAAATATCACAAGAGCCATACACTAAGAAAACTTCTTTCTTTGTTGTGGTGGCCTATTTTTCCTGAATCATCTGATATTTTTCAGAAAATTAGAAAAACATTTATTTTTCTGATAGGTGGTATCCACTTCCATGGAAAAATCACATTCATATCTCAAGAAGGTATGACACTCACTATATTAATGTAGCTTTTTTAATATTCCAAAACCATTTACAAATGTCCATTAAAAAAAAATTAACAAATAGTGTAATTTTCTATTATAAAGACCAGAGAATGCTTACCAGCACACAGAGAATTTTCTCTTCAATATAAACTATTATTTGTTCATAGATTTCCTTTGCATCAGCCAAAGAACATGAGTCAAATAGTTCAAACTAATTAATATGAAGTTGCTTGGGGCTTAATATAAAAGGAAATCAATCAGAATCCATCAGAAACAGAATATGAAGATTTATTACTGAAATAAAGTAAAGAAAGCAAACAAAAATGTCTACAACAAAACACCAGAAATATAAAAAACAAACATGAATTTAGTTTTAGCTAAGCAGCTTCAGATGTTATGGTTTTGTGTTCATTCCAATAGAAATAACATATCATTGCAGCTGATACATGTAAGGCTCACATGAACAAGGTTCCTTAAGACAACAGTAGAAGCAGTCATGTTCCTCGTTTATCTTGGCCAAGGGTCATCTTTTATATTTCCCTGTGTCAAAAGATTTCCTTCCATGTACTATGAACTGCTGTCTGTATTCACCTGCTACATTTTTCTGTTGGCGATCACTGTTTTGCTACATGATGATCAGGCTGGATCACTTTTAGGACTATCTCATTTGATTTAAGGAAATTGAGAAAATGCCAACTGCTGTAAGAAAGGGATTTCCTGAAACACTGAATCTAATTTAACAGAATTGTTTGCCCCCTGAATTTCGTAGATAGCTGTCAAAATAGCAATGGCACTAAAACTAGTTTCGGGCATGGCAGTTCTTTATAGTTATGCCTGATTTTTATGTCAAAAGAAGATGCAAACATCCCAGAGTTTTAAAAGCACATGATTCTTCAAAAGCAGCCTCCAATTTTTACTGAAGTAGTATTTTTCACTTAATATAAGCCCAAACCAACTTTACTTTTCCATGTAATCTATCCTTGGTGTATATTAATAATATTTTCCAATTTGGTTGGTTGTTTGTGGGTTTGCTTGGTTTTTTTCTGCTGGGTTTTTTTATATAGCAAAAAGCAATATAAAATCTGACATGTCAAATGGGTTTATGATACATTATATGAATTGCAAACCATAAAACCATAAAGACATTTTAAGAAAGGTCCCTTAAAACTGCCTAAAAATGAGACCAAATGATTGTAGTCACTGCAAAGACAACACTTCTCCAGGAAAGTGGTGGAATCACCTTCCCTGCAAGTGTTCACAAAGCACATGGATTTGGCATTTGGGGATATGGTCTAGTGGTGAACACTGTGGCGCCACTTGATGATCTCAGAGTTTTTTTCAACCTTAATGGGTCTATGATTTGACCATGAAAGGAGCACTCACTACTATAGCCTGGTTTTCAGAAGTTGCAAGTAGCAGGATAAAAATTGAGATACATATAGAAGGCAGTTCAGGAAACCTGAACCAAAAGCTTAGATGATTCTTAATGCAAGAAGCACACTCATTTTACCAGGGAAATTCCCTATGGTCCTAAACTACGAGACACCAAACCCAGTATTCTGATGTACAAATCCAATAACACAGTCCTCAAGCCTTTTGCCTAAATAACCAGTAAAGTTTCTTCCAATAACACTTTCCACATTTGGATTGGTTTCTGCACAGATCCAGACTATTGATGGGAATAGTGTCATGGTATAACCCTGGTTAACTGTGGTTCTTCACTTGCCACTGTGAAGAAAAATAATCCTACCCCATCCAAAACAAGAACGCATGGCAATGCAGGCCTGCAGCTGCTTTTGTGCTAACCCTTGTGGAAATAATCAGCCACATGCTTTTCAACAACACAGGCTGATGGTTCCACTAAGACAGTGCAACAGAGTAGCACAACTTCATTTCATTTATGGCATTTCCTGGCACTGTTAACATTTTGTAGGGTTACTTCTGTGCTGGTACATCTGATGCCCTGAGGTCAGACAAAGGCAAGGGCATAGGAAAGGGCAGAATCATGCAGCTGTCAGCAGGGAAGAACACTGAAGTGCACCTCAGCTTAGAAACTATATTCTTGTGTATTGCACTTTGGAGTTGTGTAACAGTTACAGACCAAAACAAGTGCAGTACCAAGACACTAAAACAAATACTTTCATTAATGAAAATAAACTATAGGGTTTTTTTGTTTTGTTTTGTTTTGTTTTGTTTGTTGTTTCTTTGTTTCTTTGTTTTTGGCTTTGTTTTGGTTTGTTTTCTGTTTTCTGGGTTTTTTTGTTGCTTTGTTTTTTGGTTTTTTTTGGGGGGGGTTGCTTTGTTTTTTTTGTGTTTTTTTTTTTTTTTCATTTCTAAGGCAATGTCAATCCAGACTGACAGAGCATTTTCTGAAAAACAAAGGTATCCAGACTTTGAAGCCCTTCTCAGCTTAAAAGAGCTTTAAACTTTTAACCTCCTCTCTCCCTAATGCAATTCTGTCATCTTCCTGAATCTGTGTTACGACCCCACAGCACACACACAGAGCTTCACACATCCTGCACAAGGAGATTTGAGTTTGACCTACACTCTGTTCTGTATGTTGCCTTCAGGGCCACTGCAGCTTTTATTTTCTTGTTTTGTTTTGGTTTGGTTGGTTTGTTTGTTTTTTCTATTTGTTTTGCTTTTACTACAGGATGCATGAAGCAGTCTGAAGACCAGCCTGTAACCTTCATATAGGAGAAATACTTAAATTGCTCATTTGCTCACTTTAACCCAGGAAGTCTGAGGATGTTTTTTCAGTATGAAGACTTTAGAAAAATTATTTAGGAACATTTGTGTACATTTATTCTTCAGAATTTTTATGGAAAATGCTACACAAGTAGGCATTTTTAAATTTTAAATGCTAATTGCAGTTGGAATCTGAACAAAATTTATCCTTCATGGGATGAATAGCATGATCAAAGCAGCTCCAGGAGCTGTTTTGTAAATATATGATAAAGGAGATGAGTTAGATCCACAACTGCTGCTTGCATTGCTGTAGTTTTTACAACCAGTCTCTTGTAACAGATATCCCACGCATATTTTGCAACAAGGAGACAACCCTTGACTGAAACAGTTTACAACAGTTGCTAAATTGGAGAAATGAGAACAAAAAGATTAAAGGTAAGTGATATAAAGACATCTGGAAACAGAAGTCTATGTTGTTTACTGCAAAATAAAAGTAGATACCGTCATTCCAAATGTCCTAGATGTAAATGAAACCACTCTCATAGCACAAATCCAGCTGGAATGGGAATATCCACCAAAGTTAAAGACCCAGTTGTGAAATTAAGTTAATAGTAGAGAAGAAATGGGATGAGAAAGGTAGTAGCTTGAAAGCAAGAGATCTGCAGGTGTGTGAAGATACTGTTGACTCAGCATTCTGCTCCTGTCACACTTAAGGCCTCCTACCCAGAGTGAATCCTAACAAAATCTATGACATGATAGAGATCACTTCAGACAATCATGTAGAAGTATAATAAAAACAGCTGTTTGTGGGAGGGGAGGAAAAATTTCCATCAGGAAGTAACTTACCCTTTTTATTCAATGATTTTCTTGTTTAATAAGTAGACGATGTGACCTACAACGGCTTACAAAGTTCCCAATCAGCATTTTCTGTTCCACATCACGTAGCACCAGAGACCAACTTCAGGGCAACTCATCACTGTAAGAGCCCCCAGACAGGCCTTCTCTTTAGATTAAGTGAGGAAGACAGCCTGTTGCCAAAAGCACAGCAGATTGGCACGTTTCCTCTTGATCTTTGGATGAGAAATACTGTTCCTTTGGCATATGTCCATCTCTGGTTCTGTTTAGACTCTGTTTTGTCTCTGCCTCAGCCATCTGAAGCCATAAGGCTAGCCTTGCCTTTGAAAAGACCTAAATTATATGGTTGGAAGGTTCTGCTACTGCCTGAAGGATGTTGTTTCATTATGGGCACTACTGTTGCACTTAGTCCACAAACTGGTTTTCCATGTTTCTGTTATCACAATACTGTATGATTATGGTTCTTTTAATTGGCTTCAAGCAATTGTACTTTTTTATAAAATAGATCTTCTTCTCTATTAAAAGGGGATTACATCAGTTTATTAGTTTATTTAAGCAGATGAGTGAGAATTGTACAATTTATCCCTAATACTAATCTCTTTACACAGAATCATGTTCACATAATCACTGTCTTTACTGAAATGCCCATCAGAGCAAGAGAAAATCAGGTTTGCAAAGCTGTGACTCTACTTCCAAGTTCAAAAGACATGAATTAGTTTCATGCTCTGTCACAGGCATCCAGGGAGACCATGAACATGTTAAGTCACCTGCCTCAAGTTTTTCCTAGAATGGTACCCTACTTCCTCATAGCTCTGATAAGGCAAAGTGGTGTCCTGTACCCTGTCTGTGACAGTCACTCTGCTTTTTTTCTAATACCTAGCATGCTAGATATTATAAAGGCAGAGCAGTCCAAAATAGTATTTCAAAATACAATCTCTAAAATTTTAGAATCTTACTAAAAGACATCTGAACTTGTTACACGGTAGCTGCCATAAAATTTCCAGACAAAAGTCTAGGATAAAAGAACCATTAAAATATTTGTGTTGTGAAAATCAAAGACATACTTCTAATTATGCTATAAGTTTGTGAGTCTCAGGTTAAAAAGCTAAACTATTAAAGTTATTTAAAATCTCTACTGCTAGATACATGCACAAAAGAGTGCACTTACATAAGTGATTGTAGCTTTAAAATCTCCCAGCCTTTCAAATATGTAGATATTGTTACTGCTTCAAAATGTTTTCTTGAAAAGACAGACTAATTCTCCATTGTGAAATTCCCTGGCTGCATGAAATCCTACCAGTCTTCTCATGAATTATGAACACAACTCTAAGCTCAGCAGGATTTCTTCTAAATCTGGGATCCCTCTCCTTTGCATCAGATTGAGATGTAGAAATCGAGAAAAACTCAACAGCTTTTTTTTTCCAAGCACAAACTGAGACCTCACTTTGAAGTGGCAAGGGTGTAGGAAGTGGAAACATACTTGTTTGTTCTAAAGACAGATGGGTAAATGCTCATTTTGAGAAATCAGTGAAAAGCTCCCTTCTGCCACAGCAAGGAAACACCCGTACAGAGTTACAAGAAAATTCTTTATATACATCAGCTTAAATACTGGGATGAAAGTGTTTGAGGTATTGGCTCAACAGAAACTTAAATGCTTGAAGGAAGTATTGGAATAATCTTAATATGTGGGGGGAAACCCCACTTTTTATTCCAGTAAACCAGTGACTTCAGAAAAAAAAGACAAACTAAAGCATCTTTGGACAAGGACAGGTTACTCAATGAGTATTTGGGGCTAAAATGACAAATCCAAAGTAAGACATGTTTAATAATGCTAATTGTTTTAGACTAAAGATTCACTGAAAACAGTCAGAATATTCCTTGATTTCAATAAGTTTTCAATAAGGCCTAACTAATTTTAGTCTTTGAAAAGATAGATTAAAATGTGGATGGCCAAGACTTCATATTCTTGCAAGACAAATGTTGGGATTTGAATCATGTTTTCAGTTTTCAGTCAATCTGATTCATTCCCCATGTGTGGGAGCTATCAGTAGGAGACAAAATAAGGCAATTCAGAGAGATGATACAATCTAGAGATGTCATAACCTGAAAATCAGGAGATAAGCAGAACCTTGAGAGGTTTTCTGTTTTACAAGAAACTAGTATTACTTAGGGATAAGGATGAACTAGAAAAAATTTCTATTAAAAAAATGCATTTCAATTGCGATTTATAGCTTTTATGAATAAATGGGACTAATCCAAAATTTAAGTATCCTTATCACCAACCATTTTTCTTAGTATAACTCAAATCTGTAATGCTCCAATTTGAACCAAATATCTTTTATCTGAGCATGTAAACCAAATACCCTCTTCTCTTTGAAGCAGTCTTGTATCACTTAGTATACTCTTAGTATTCTCTCTGCATAAAACGCATTACATTCTTTCAGCATTTCCTCATTTCCTAGACCTCAGAACACTACCACCTCTCCCTGCTTATCCCTCTCCACCTAGCCCACGTCCTTAAACTCCCATATCCAAGAAGAGGACAAATTTATCCAGCCCAGAGGTTATTTCATAATGAAGTTGATGGACAATATGCTTTCTTGAAATGATGTAACACTGTTAATTCAATTTCAGCTTGTTCATCTGCTATAACCTCAACATATATAAAACATAAAACTTCTATCAAAACAGTTGCTGAAGGCATAGTAAGGAGCAACTGTTATCTAAAGTGATTATTTAGAGAGCAGTCTCTTCTTTCATAGCAGTATGTCTTTTAGATATGGTTCTGACTCCTGGGAAAGCATAAAGAATTATCTCTAGGGGTTTCTAATGAAAGGGAAAATGTTATTGCTCTAGTGAAACAAAGATAGGAAAAGTAGTTGAATAGGGCAAGAGTTTTCAGGACAGCAGATTTCAGAAAACAGAGAGATGGTAAACAGAGTCATTTTCTGAAAAAAAAAAAAATTGAAGGAGTATAGGTAGAACTACAGAAAAGTTATTTTGTAAGCCAAACTGTTGAAGAGGAACAGCCACACAGTAGGAGTAGCGGAGACAATTATGTGTGTACTGAGAACTCTTCAGTAACTTGGACCAGTGAAGAATGAATCATACAAAAAAGGAAAGCGAGGATGAATCTAAGAAGCCAAGGACACATCAGTAAAAGTAAAGATGTGAGTGGATCTAATGAGCCATAAAGAGTTAGGCAAAAAAAGTTTTAGCAGTAAGAAGTAACTGGAAGACAAAGGGAATAGTGAACATATTTTTAAGAAACACAAGATGCTGAGGAAGTGAAAATACCTAGCTGTGCCTTGTCCTGTTGAGTGCCCTGTCCTGCTGAGATCTCCCAAAGTTCATATCTTCCCTAATCTTCCCTAAGTTCAAATTCTCATTTATCAAAACTAGTCATGATGAAATAGAAAATACTGTTGGTGAAAGGATCAGAATTTAAAATATTATTGACAAATCAGTAAGACAACTAGCTTTATCTTACTGGGTTTGGAAGAAATAACAAAACAATGTGCAATAGCAAAAAAGAAAATTCAGAATACACAGAATACAAAATGAGTAATATTTAGCTAGATGATGTGGACAGAAATGTCCCAGGGTTATAATGATTTATACAGTGATGTCCTGCCAAAGAGCCATCTCCTTACAGAATGCAATGTTGAGAATGATAACTAATCCTACAAATTCAGCTTTTGTGAATCTTCATTGGTAATTCTGTGTCTGGTTAAAGAACTTCATGTCTAACAAGAAACTGGACAAGATTCTGATTTTTTTTTTTTAGCAAGAGCAGGAGTTTTTAAGAGGATGAGTTTTTGTAGAAAAAATAAAAAAGAACAAAAGGCAGAACAAAAGGCAGTGAGTTTGTTTAGTCTAGAAAGCAAGATGAAGGAAACATGATAAAAATGTCAGAAGAAGACAATCTTCCATGTACAAGGGAGAAGAAAAAGAAGAAATAAAACTGACAGCAAAGGTTAGAGCTGGAGAAGCTTTCCAGCAGGGTGGTGAAACAACAGAGGATACTATTTGAACAAACTAAGAAAATATCATCTTGAAAACAAGAGGCAATAAAGTTCCTTCTCAGGGATGATTTAGGAGAGGAAATTCATACTATATGACTCCTTTGATCCTTTCTTAAATTTCTGTATTTTTAGAAATGAAGGGAAGAGGGGGGAGAGTCATTACAATAAACATATTCCACAATATTCTTTTTCCAGTACAAAGAGGGTAGAGCTACAAAATGCATAACTTTTGGCAATGTCTAATTTAATTTCAGAATTCCAGAGTAGGAGCATCTGCTTTCTAAGGTACCTGTCTTCAACCAGTATAATTTGTATAATTATAGTGCTAGACAAGGACCACACAGAAGCAACTCGAATAGCAAAACAGACTAACAGCAATTTGAATCACAGATTGATTTCCCATGGTTCTGAGAAACACAAGATAGTTTTGTTGGCCATGTGTAAAATAGATTGAGTACAGTCTCTTCCTCTTCTCCCAAATACAGGTTCATCATTAGGCAATACTTAATTTTTTAAGTAATCAATATGAAAAATGGAATCTCAATTGGTTTACATCACAGAAAACATAATTTAAACACTTGAAGACTATCTTCTATTCAAGTCTTTGCTGTTACATGAAAAATCATCCAGGTTGGCTCTAATAGCCTAATTTGATAGCTTTTTAGATGTGTGATTTGTTTATTTTTAAATATATTTCTAATATATCTGACATGCTTATCAATACATTTCTGGTTATACACTCTATGTAACTCAAAACCAAGAGGGCTTTAATTTAAACAAAAAAATTACCCTGAGGATTAAAGTATAAGGACAGATAGCTATTCCACTATCTACAGGAGGGATACCCTGTTGTTCCCTTAATGTAATGAAAACATTATGAATTAAACAAAAAATGAAACACTGATGAGAAGAGGACAGAGTTCAAAGAAAGAGCATATTTCCCTTGCTCATATGAAGATCTATTGTGCATTCATAGATGGAGCATGAAAAACAGACTTCACTTTTTATTTGATTTGGATTTTTACTAAAACGAGAAGCACTTTCCTACTTTTGGCAGTAAACACTTCAATATCTTGGAAACTACAATGTAAATCACATATTTTAGAGGATAAAGAGAAAAATCCACATCATAGCACTTATCAATTACATGGTAAACAGAAAAAAAACCCTAAAAACAGAGTTCCCATATAAAAAAGAATAGTAACATGCTTAGCTAAAATATTCTCAAGTAGTTTAATGTTGCACTATATTTATTTTATGCATTTTGAGATTTATTGTGATAGTTATCCCTAATTTATTCTAGGATGATCATTTTGCTGTAAATCCTCAAGGGGACACTGCTATTCTACAACAGGTACTTTAGCAAACTTCCAAGTGTAGACAAGTTCATGGAAGTAACTTGCTCCTGCATTATTAATCGGTCTCCATTTCCTTACCTGTAAAAAGAAAAATATATTTCACTGCATGTACTCTGTTCTAAATCTGACCCAAACACCCAAAATCATAGCCTGTGTCCTTCACCCTTGGACTTCTACTCAGTGATTCTCACATAAATTACTGGACTAGTTTACAGTGAAGAGCAGGATTTGAAAACATCCTTGTAGGCTTTAATGAGTAGGCACATAAATTATTCTTTCCTTATAGGCCATAAAGAAAACCTATTTTCTGCATTCAGGTGGAACTCATAAGGTCAGAACTATTTATTCCTACAAGACCTAGGAACGTCTGACCATGCAGAAAAGCAGATCATTAGGTAACACAGAGATATAGAAAAATGTTCAGGTAAACAAATTATTGATTAAGTTTCTGGTTATGTACCTCTGTAAACACATAAGTAGATCAGTGAAAAAAATATTTAAAGATTAACTTCAAAATGGCATTTGTTTAGTATTTTTTCTGGAATTGCATTACTTTCTGAGATAAATTTTCTGCAATTAAATTTAGTTTTCAGGGAAGGCCCTGCTCCTGAAAAACCAGTATCATCCAACATTTCTATCACTGTGTTTAACTTGGCCTAGTCCAGATTTATCTTTCCAAAATGAATCCAGCATTTTACTTGGCAAAATGCTTACACTGCTTTATGGCTGCCAGGAAGCTTGCAAGATTTGCCCTTTGGATGGGCAATTTCAACAGTGTTCTTTCTGCACAGGAAAGTACTAGCAGTAGGCTGATCCTGCTCGTTACCAGTGCCCACTGTCAAAGACTTGGTAACGAAGATTTCCACAGGTGCTCTGCTAGGACAGACCTAGCAGGTATCAACACACCCAAAAGAGATGACATTGTGTCACAAAAAGCCTTCCCAGTTATCTGCTGAGCCACCCTAAAGGCAAATTATGTACTAAAGAGTACTGAGACTAAGGACTTCATTCTTCTGGTGAATGGTAATTAATGTGAGCATGCAAGTGCTCTTGGCCCTACTGATATTCTTGTCATGTCTTACAGACAGACATAGCAGAGATAAACTAGTCTCTTCTTCCACCGAGTGCATATCCACTAGTCTCTGCTTCCACTGGATTACAATTACAATTCCACAGGTTACAATTACTACTTCAAATTTACAGAGTGAGGTACAAAGATAAATCAGAAATTAATAATGACATTTCCTTTGAAGACCTTACACACTTGCAAATCATACTATTAAACTACGAGCTGGCAAAAATGATGCCATCTCAGTGCCCTGTATTCATAGATCAGATTCAGCTCCTGAGAACCCAAGAAGCATAGCAAAGACTTCATGTGTGACACCAGTTCCTGCCTCCTGAGGTCTTTCCCCCTTACACACTATGGCTGCAGTTGGCATCTATCTAGTTTCCATGTAAAGGTACACAAGATAAAGCAGACAGCAGAGATGTTTGTTCACTCTCCTCTTGCTAAGCTTTCTGTGGCATCCTTTCTATCACAATCTTCCAAAGTGACTAAGCTTCCTTCAGGTACCTTCTGCAATTCCTGTTTCTTGGTATCTAGACTGTCTGGAGTCACCACAGACATCCACTCTGACCCAAACATTGTGCAAAGGTGTAGCACAGGGCTGAGCCGAATAAACCCTGCCTTTTTAGCTGTTCATCTAGATCATGTGATCACCCAGCTCTTTTCTGGCACTAACTTGCAGTCTGCTGTCGAGGGGCAAGACCAGAATTTGCTTACATCTGCTATAGCCTGTTTCTTCTTTCATGTTCAAAGTGATACAAGTGACAAGGCTAGGAAGGAAGGCATCCGCTTACGGAACTGGATCCTGGTTATGAAAGAATAATTGTGGATAATGATGTGAAAATTTAATTTCTTGGTGCCCACCACGAGGATTACTTTCATACTCCCATTGTTCACTTACTTAAATAAACTACAATCAATGTACAAAAGTTACTTCAGAAAAATACAGACAAGTGTCTGTAACAGAATCTCACCAAAGAATGCATGAATCAAATTTCAGTTAAGATGATATATCTACTACCTCTCAGATGCTCTGCTTCCAAAGTGAAAATTAAGGAATTTATGTACTTCTCTATTGTATATAGACACAGAGAGTGATCCAAAGATTTTTCATGCTGAGTGAAACTCCCGAAAGCTTCAAGAAGAAATGCAAGACAAAGTGTGATCTGAAGTTTCCCCCTTCCAGAGATAATGCTGTGAACCAAGACTGCAGGTACCTAACATTCAGCTTTCCTACTCTATAGGCTAATACTTCAGGTACTAGGATAAAAAAAGCAGTCGTCATTACCTTGCTGTGATTTTTAAGCTGCCACATCTACTACTACCCATAGATGAAGGCTGAGTAGCCTTCATCTGCTCGCTCACGGGTACTGTATCCATCTCATCTGGAAGCTGGGAGCTGATTGTTTCAAGTGTCTGTAACCCACACGGTGTCAGGCACCTACTTCTTGAGGTAAATTCTATTTTGAGCATACTAGAAGGCAGAACCACAGCCAGCCAGGGAACATTCAGATTCAACCCAGAAGTACCCAGGAGGCTTAGGCAAACACAGCATAAGAGTTACTAAACATGATTTTTAATTTCAGCTTTGAACTTCACTGTTTGAAGCTTCTCCAAACCACTTGGCGCTAGCTCATGTATTAAAAACACTACATTTTTTCCAAGAAAGTTTACCAATCTGTAATTATTGATGACAATCTGAAACACTGATAGGAATGCACATGAGTTGACCTTTGTGCACAGAGACCAATATTTCAGGATAATATGGTCTGTACATACTAAATTACAAGGCGTGGTTTCCAAACTATGATTTTTACTAGCTACCCTCCTCCTCTGATAATGTTGACTTGCAGTGAAACCAACAAAACAAACAGAACACATTGGCAGCTATGCCATTTAACAGTCAGTTAACAACATGAGACTGTATTCCAGACAGAGTAGTGTTACTTTCAGTTTATACATGCAAGGAAATAAAAAACTTAGACCTACTTTCCTCATGCATTTTCATTTATTTTATTCCTTTTTTAAAAAATTTAACGCTGTTCACCAATATAAGCTTAGCATGTAGTATCTTAAATTAACAAGGAATAACTGCAAACTTGATAGAATTTATCCTAGCAAGTTCCTGGGAATCTTGGCAATTCGCAAGAAGAAACCTATGGGAAACTTGAGTAAAACAAGCTCTTTAGAGAGCTGAAACAAATTCAAATCCTCTGTAAAAGATTGCTTGAGCGGAACTTTCTATTCTATTAATATTTTCTATGCTTGATAGGTATAGAGTTAATCTTGTATGCTTGAGCAGTTCATGATTTACAAGCATCAGTGTCCTTGTACTTTTCTGCCTATAATCCCACAGCCTCTCAAGGGAAAGCAGCAATTTTCAGGAGATGGAGCAATGCCACACAGCTCTATAAGTTATTTTCCCATAATTGTGTACATTGAGGTAGAAGAAATAACAAGGCCGTTGGCATAGTCTCTATCCTAAAATATTCCCCAGTAGATAAGAGAGACTCACATCCCTTTTTGGCATTAACTGCCTAGATTAATGCATCTAACAGAAAAGGATAAAGCCATAAATATTAGGGACTGCATGTGCAGCCCTCTCCTCACACTACAAGCTGGGAATAGGTGCTGCTGCAGGCAGTACTGAGACACACCTCTCCTTTCCTCTTCCCAGGCTGTCTAGAAATAGGCCTGAGATATCCTCTACAGTCAGACCAGGGCCACTGTCTGGAAATTACAGTTCAGTGTTTACATTTAAGATGAAGGAGAAATCCACAGCAATTGGTCTGACCACAATAGCATGTAAGATATTGGAATAAGCTCAGAATAACAAAAATAGAAGTTGCTAAAACACGACAAAGCTCCCTGGGGCTCAGAAGAAAAAGGTGTCCCATTTTTCATTCAGCTCTTCACACCTAGTAGTAACACCAGGGTAACTCATTTACTAGGGCCTTCTAGTAAAGGGCTGGTGCTTCTACCTACTTAGGTGTCTAAATTGTACTTCAATATGGTTCACTATCTTCTAGCGTACTAGTAGTTTACAAGAAAGATGCTATTTGGAAAGTTTAGCTTTCTCCCCAGTTTCTCCCATCTTTTCAAATTATGAAACCTACTGTTTCTACCAGGGCACTGGGCAACAATCTTCTAAGGAAAAGGAAAGAAAAAAAGAAATCAAACCAAATACAGTTTTATCCTGCTCACTATAGTTTTGGGCTTCTACATTTCCTAAATACCTCTTCAAATACCATGTTTCCTTTAGAATGTAGCAAGCTACAAGGTCCTACCTAACTCCAACACAAAATACACTCTGGGATTTATCTTTCCATCAAGACTTTTTTGTTAGTTGAACTCTGTAAGTGTGCCAGATTCCTCATTTACCAGATCCTCCTCCAGATGCAGCCATAAATGCTCATTACGCTCACAGGTTAACTATAAAACTTTTCTCTGCCAGTGAAAGATAATGCAGGCTTGGGTGCTCATTTGGCCACATACTGCCTTATGAAACAAAGACAATTCTTAAATCTATTTCCTTAAAAAGAAAGGTTTTTGCTGAGTAAAGGGAACAGTAGTACATGTGAACTAGCAGAATTTTTACATGAACTTTAATACACTCTATGGTGAGAAATTCTCAGTTCAGCTGAGGAAGATATGGATTATTCTGAGAAACATGGAACCAGATAAATGGCTAATGGTAAATTACTAGGAGCGAATGTACTATTTATATTGGTCTCATTAATATTTTCACTCATGATCTTGATACCAAAAGCAGCAGTGTGCTTATGGAACTTCTCAAGATGAGAACATTACATAGTAAAAAATCAGTCATCCTGATTACCAATATAACTACTATGAACTAAAATGCTTAGTACGTGTTTTTGGACCAACAAATGTTTCTGTTTTCACTTTGGAATCTGCTAGTTGAAGACAGGAAAAGAAAGATCCAAGAGACTTAGTGAAGCATGGTAGTAATTTTGCTGTGAAATAGACAAATGCAATCTTCATCAAAGGTGTTTAGTTCAGTAACACAGTCATTAATGTGACTGAACAAGTCTTACATATAATTTCAGTAAACTATGACGAAGTAAGATCAAATCAAACTTAGAGATCTAGACAAGAGCAACAAGAATAAAGAAGGAAATTAATATTTTAATATATGACACAAAGGTTTGATTTATTTCAGGTACTGTATGGAAGAGTTAAAAAATTACATTCTTGCATTCTTAAACTACATCAAAGAATAAACATGGTGGAAGACAAAGAATGTCTCCAGTTACAGATGACACTGAAGAGAGAACAACTGTGCCTAAAATGACTCTGTGAATATCTGTAGACTGAAAATTAGGTTTTCAATAGTCATAAAAATTATCTATTTGGAACATCCTTCCAGTAGTTCAACTGGATTCTATATGAAGTTTATTAGTTCACAAATGAAATTACATGCTGCTGCCAGCAAAAGCATGGAAATAAGTGGCCCTTTTCGGTCTTATTCCTCCTATTATTAGAAAAATAGGAAACATATTAATGAGCAGAGTTTAGTAATCACTGCCAATTAAAAGAGACTTCAATGGGTCTATTAGTATCAACACCGACAGCTTATTCTGATACTGTCCTGGGGAAGTCTCAGCCTTGTAGAAACTAAGTATTATTTTTTCACTTCAACAAATTCTGCAGGCTGTATTAGTAGAAGTGGCAGTGTGTCATCTGCATATTTGATACTCACAAAAATCTATGGTGAATACAAAGAGGCAAGTTTTGATGAACAGTTAAGAAGTGTGAAAAACACAAATTATATCAAGGAATTACAGCATGTAGGAGCTTTGAGCCTTCCCACACTTTCATATTCAACTGCGTAAACTAGAGAAAATTACTTGTTAAGGGTGCGCACTTGTTAGGGGTGTGTGTCTTCTCGAAAGCCATTTTTGGCAAGTGGTTGGCTGTCCTGAAGTACAATTACTTTTATGGATGGCCATGCCTTCCAACTGAGCTGTTGCCGACTTGAAGGTGTGTTTACAGAGAAATCTCCTTAAATCCAGTATGTACATTTGTATACGCATTTACATACTGACACGGTACGTCTGGATACACCACTCCAGATAAACATATAAGAATCAACATATAAGAAGTGTTTCTGTTTACTGTGATAAGCCCACTCACACACTTACAAAAACCCAACTCCGCTGCAGAAACCAGGCTTGCAGTTTCCCGATGCTCGTCTTTAAGACGGATTTGGCTCAGCTGTATCCCCTTCATAGCAACCAAGTGGCATGGCAGAAGGCGGATGTCCCCATCTCTGTCTCGGCCCGTCCCTCGGGGCGCTGCCCAGCCGCAGGCCGAACGCGCACAGGGGGTAGGCTGGCCAGGGCCGTGCTGGATGCCAGCAGGATCCCCTGCCAGAGCCGGCCCGCTCGGGCTGCCTGCCTCCGTCCGGGCTGCCTGCGGCTCCTCCAGCGGAGGCAGGAGCCCCCGGGCTGGCAGCGCTCCTGCCCCAGCAGAGCGGCTGCTCCCTTTGCCACGTCCCTGCGACGGATCCTCCTTCCCGACTTTGCTCTGGGTGTCCCAAAGCCCCTAGTGAAGTAGCAGGCGAGGGCCGGACGCGGCAGAGCGGGGCAGACGCTACGCCTCACCCCGGGCCGGAGCGGCCCGAGGCCGCACGGCCGCTGGAGGGCAGAGCGCGGAGGGGGGGGCGAGCGAGGGGCGGGCACTGCCGGGCCGCGTCCCCGGCGTGTGAGCATGCCGCGCCGGGAGGAGGAGGAATTCCTCGGCCGGGCCGGGGGAGGTTCGCAGTGGAGTTAGCGCCGGGCAGGGAGGAAGAGCGAGCGCTGCCGGAAGCGGCGGAACGGCGGCGGCGCTGGGAGCCCGCGGTGCGCCGCGGGCAGCGATGTAGCTGGGTGACGGTGACAGCGGCCCGAGCGCGCCGCTTCCGCTGCCAGCGGGCCGGTGCGGCGGCTCGGGAGCCTCTCCGGGGAGGCGGCAGCGCGCCCAATCTAGCCGCTCCCCAGCTCTGCCCTCGGTGCCGTCTCTCGGCGCGGCCCTCCTCCGTTCCTCCCTCCCGCCCTCCGCCGCCGGCCGGGGGGCTGCGGCCGCCACCGCTGCCATGGGGCTGCCCACGCTGGAGTTCAGTGACTCCTACTTGGACAGCCCGGATTTCAGGGAGCGCCTCAAGTGTCACGAGATCGAGCTGGAGAGGACGAACAAGTTCATCAAGGAGCTGATTAAGGACGGAAGCCTCCTCATCGGGGCCCTGCGAAGTGAGTGGGGCGGCAGGACAGGCGGTGGCTGGCAGGAGAAGGGGCTTCTTTTGTTTGAATGGGCGCCGGGCGCGGGCTCCCCTGCCGGCAGCCGCCGAAAGGCGCCTCCTCAACTTTCTCTGCCCCGCTCCCTCCCTTCCTCGCTCCCCGCCGCCGTGCCTCACCTCGCCTCGCCTGCGGCGGGGCCGGGTGGGTGTCCCGGGGGAGCGGGGGCGGCGCGGGCCCTGCCCCGGCCCGGGGGCCCGGCCGCGCCCTCCCCGCCGGGGACCGCGGGCAGCGCGGGGGCGCCGCCGCTGTCGAGGCGCGGACCGGCCAGGTGGTCCCGCCTGGGGATGCGGGCGGAGCACGGGGTCGGGGCTGCGGCGGAAAGTCGCCGTGTAAATCGCTGTACGGTACGGACCGGGCGTGGAGTGGTCCACGGGGTCTCTTTTTTGGCACGCTGGCTGCTGGTTGCGTGTCTAAGGATAACGAAGATGTTCGTAAAGGGGGCAAAGCAAGATAATGAAGTTAGTTTATAGGGAGAGTTTATACTTTCCCGCCCATGTGGTAGATGAACTTCTGTATATTTTGAAAGGTTCTGAAAGCAGAAATAAACACGAACAGTGTAGTGCATTTAAAGGTTTGTGAGTTGTGCAGTGACAGCTTTCTGGGGCAAGAAAACGGCAGTCACGCTCTGAAGATCATAAAGTGAAAGCTAGGAATTGCCCAGGAGCGTCGCTACACTCGGTTTGTCTCCCCTTGCCACCTACTTCTTGTCTATGAGTCACCTGTTCCCCAGAGTTTTCCTTCATGGAGAGCAGAGAAGTAACTTGCAGCATCTCTTTTTTCAACGTGAGACAGTCAAAGGAAAGAATTGCTTAAAAATACCTGCCACATTGACATGGTATGCTGGTTTTTGTAGGGTTGGGGTAGCAGTACTGCGTGTTTTGTGGACAGGGAAAAGGTGTTGCTCTGAGTTCTGTAGCTCTTAAGAACTGTTTCTAACCCAGAGACTAAGCCCAAACTTTGTGACCTACCTAGGAGGTTAAAACTGTGAGGATTTTATTTTTCCAGCAGTAGGATTGAACTGTACTTTTTCATGTATCAGCTATCTATTTGCAGCATTGCATTTGCATAAAGCAGCTATTGTCTTTTTGAGAGGTTTTTTTTATAGAAATGTCTGGGCACACCTAAGTTTTAGTGAATAACTGGGTACAAGTCTAACATCTTATGTGAATTTATATTAAATTTTATAAATTCCTGAATCCATGCCCACAGGATGTGATATGACCATTTATACAGAAATTGTGTGTGTGTGTATCAGTCTATCTGTATCTCTAAAAACTCATTGGTACAGTTTACAGGCAAAAAGTTTATTTGTACTTTAAGCCTTTCTTGTTGCTGAAAACTTTCTCTGTGTAACAGAAAGTCTTAGGTGGTTTTAAGTAGTAAAAACTTACTATAACAAACCTGGTCCTATAAAATAGTAATGACGGATTAGGATACCACATGAGTACTTTTTTTGACCTGAACTAGCACTGAGAACTGGCTGGTTTTTGTCCCAGATCAAATATTCACAAACACAACTTTATTCCTAGGCCTTCTTAAGACAGGCTGAGTGGTTGAGGCTTCCAAGTCTGGAGAAGAGAAAGCTCTGGGAAAACTTTCCTTCAGCTCTCTAGTAACTAAAGAGAGGCATACAAGAGCTGGAGAGGGACTTTTTACAAGGGTATGCAGTCAGTCGCCAAGGGGTAATGTAGTGGGTAGGTTTAGATAGTATATTGGGGAGAAACTCTTCACTAGTTGAGGCTCTCTAACAGGTGTTCCAGGGAAACTGTGGATGCCCCATTAGTGGGAAAGTTCAAGGCCAGGTTGGGCCTTGAGCAACCTGGTGGTGGAGCAATCTAGTGGGAGGTATCCCTGCCCATGGGAGGGAGTTTGGAACTTCATCTTTAAGGTCCCTTCAACCACAATCCATTTTATGATTGTTAAAGACAGATTGCAGTAGAACAAATAATGTATTTAAGAAGTAAATTGAACCCTGATTCTGAAGTGAGTAATCCCATTCAGTCTGGGGAGTCCTTGCAGGATTTTTAGAATGATATTTCTGTCTCAAGTAATGACTACTTAATTTGTAAGTTCTCGTGGTTTTTAAGACCCTTCAGTTCAAGTGTTATTCTATTTGACATGATGCTTACTGTATCCTATATACAGATCTAGAATGTTGTGTGTCTTTTAGCCTTAGAAAAATAAAGTTTGTTTTGGTATAGTAAGAAATCTTTGTCCTTTTGTTAATTTCAAATCCCTTTATTTCATGGTTGTGTCATTCTTCTGTAGAATATTGCCTTAATTCTTGTGTTAGGGCTGCTGAGGAAATGTCTGGATTTTTCTCAACAATTTGGAAATCCTTAGGCTCTGAAGACTCATTTGTAGGTGCTGCAAGAACAGTTTACCTGTTACAGCAAGTAGCACTATTGTATATTTCTTGAGCGCGGAAATTTGACTTGTTTAAGCAAATTAGCTACTCCTACTCAGCTTTAAAGTCAGTGGAGTGGAAAATGCTTATGCAGGCCTTTTATTTTTTTTTTTTTCAAATTTCTTAAAATGCGTTTGAAAATCAAACTGCGAAGTAGTTTGGTGATAACTCTATTATTTGATTTTTTTAATATTTAATAACCTGCAAGCCTGAAAACAAAACACACATTATTTACCAAATTTTATCTCTAGGCTATCTAGGATTTTTATTTACACATCGTTTTGTAAGATCAGTTCTGATGGGGTGGAAGAATCTGGACTGTGCTGTAGAGCTTCTGTGGAAATGAGTTTTGGAACCTGTCCACCCTGGCAGTGCTTAGAGAAGAGACAGTGAAGCTGTTAGAAAACACAATAATATTTTAAAGGTTGCTGAATGTAGGTTTTATTATATGAAATGACAGTGCATCCATGGTTTTGAAAGTAAAATTAAATTTCTGTATTGCAAGCGTTACAAAATTGTAATGTTTTCACAATTAAGTATTCATTTTAGCAATGCCATGTTTATAAATACTGGGCAGATTCCACATAAATTGAAGGTAGAATAAATATGCTCAGTGTAGTATGCAAATATTTTGCATTTTATTTGGAATGGTCCCAAAATGAGTCAGACTTTATTTTAATGTGGTTTTGCTACCTTAATTCAGGAGAGTGCTGCTTTCCAAGGTGGCATGCAGAGCTGTAATACTGTGTTCCATGAAGCAGCAGTTGACTGTTGTGAATGCAATGGGATAAAGCCAGAATTGATGTAAAATCCTCAGCAGCTTTCTCCTAGCATTTTTTGCGCTGTTTCATTGTCTTCCTTTGAGTAGGCCAGAACAATACAGATTATAGGTTTCAGTTCAGCTAGATGTTAGCATCCCATCTGCATGGCCATCGTGCCTACTTCAGCCTTGTCCTACAGTTAGTGTTTATACAGATGGACTACACTTCCTTTCTCAAATCAGCTGAGGTACTTGAAAGATTTGGTTTGTGCATGTAAGAGACTTACCTCTTATGTAGAAAATTTGTCTTTTGACAGAGATTTAACCCAGTGTATAGGCACATTTAAGTTGAAGCATATAGTATTTTAGTGCACCCAGAAGATGGTTTTTGTTGTTAACTTAAGAATTAAGAGGATAAAAAACTTTGTAGAAAAAATGGCTTCCTGTTACAACTGACCTTGATTATTAGGTAACTGTTGATTTAATAATTTCTTCAGTCACCTAAGTTAATTGATCTTTCAGGTGCGTGTTGAAAGTGCATATGCCTAAATGCTTCACATTGTGAGGTCCAGCTGTAGAATGACTCCTAAGGCATTGATACTGATATTTTTCCTTCTTGTTCATTCTAGGTTGTTTTCAATTAAAACATTAAGTCTGTTTTCCCCTGCACTTTTTGCCAGTATGTACTTTAAAATTTCTTTGTAGTTATCTTCTGAAAAAGCAACTTAGTCTAGGGTGTTGTTCTATAGGTTATATAGAAATTCCATTATAGAATTACTTGTATGCTTTTAATTTCCATAATAGGTCTGCTGACTTGCCAAAGTTAATAAATACTGCATTTAACAATCCAGTAAAGTGACATTCATCTTGTGCAGGTCATCTTACAGCTCACTGTGTGCAGTAACCTTCTGTTTCTCCCTCTGATTTTTGAGGCCCTCTCTATCTTAAGTCCTATCAAATTCACATATTCAAAGATGAGAACTACCTCAATTTTGGGTTATGTGGTCAAAAGTTCAGTATATTTACAGCTGTTTTAAGTAATACTGTACTTTTTCAAGTGTCTTAGTATGATGCAAATAGTAATGCAGAGCTGTGGTGTTATGTATGCATGTAATATAAATAAGATTCAGCTGATAACTTCAGGATTCTGCAATTTAGTATTAGTAATTTTACTTTACTACTTGACACAAGGAGAAACAGAGACACAAGGTGGAAATACTGTCTTTTGCAAGGGGTGCAAGGGTGTGTTATTTACCAGGGTTTTATAGAAATTTCACACAAAAAAAGGACTGTCTCAAGTTGTTTGGCATATTTCAGGGTTTTCAGGGGTGGTTCACTTCTCTACTAAACCTAATTATAAAAATACAGTGATGAACCTGTTTATACGTAGGGAAATTTTGAGGATTAGTGCCCTGAAAATAAAAAAAGGAGAAAATTACAGCATGAGAACTTATGATCTTTTTATCTCTTTGGGGATTTTTTTCCATGTAAAAAACAAAACCTTTGTATCTTTCTGGAGAGATGCATTTTCCCAGATATCTTTGCCTTACATATTTTCATAAGATTATGTCTGCAATGTCTTTTCCAGATTGTAAGTGAAGCAAGACTGAGTTCATTGACTATTAACTGCTGAAGTTTGATAGCAGTCATTCTCATTTACTGATGTATCTAGATTACATTTCTTAGTTCCTAAGTATATTATTCCCAATTAAAAAAAAATTCCCTTTTAGTATGGCCATACATAGAGATGTGATGCTAACTGAACTAGACCATATGATCTGTGTTGTTCTGGGATATTCCCAGAATCACACTGCATTCACAATAGTCAGCAGCAGCTTCATGAAGCACATGTGTGGTCATCATGCCTACTTCAGCCTGTCCTACAACTAGTATTTACACTGAGAGGCTACAATTTCTTTATTCTTACTAGAAGGAAATTGGAACTTAATCATTGCAATTAGTTTTTGGGTTTTTTTTTTTTTTTTAAGTTATCTGTTTCATTGCTCTCCTCTTGATGCCTAGAAAAGCTGATCTGGAACAGAGACTAGACAGAGTTAAATGGACCAAATAGGTATTTACTGGAAGGCTTAAAATTTGGCAGTGCAAGACCCTGGCTGGGTCTACACCCACATCAAATCCAAGATGGATCCCGGTCACAAGTTTTACACTTTTACAAGTTTTGGTTCATCTGCATGTTGGGGTCAATTGTCCAACCACAGCCCCAGGCTATGAAGTCTCAGTGCTCTGGCTCGCCCCCTTCCCCGTTGTTTATACTTTTTGAGTAATGGTTGTCCTTGATTTTCTAGCTGGGAAGGGATTGTTTTGTCTAACTACCCTGTGAAGAGAGCTTACTAACACCTAATATGAAGTTTCAGAGTTACATATTAAGCAGCAGAGGATCTGAAAAATATAAAAGCTAAAACAGAAGCATCACTCTTACTTCTGATAGGCATTTGTAGGGTCCTGTGCAATCTCTGCTGGTGTCTGCATTATCTGTGGATTATTAATGTAACTTTCAAAAACATTTCTAACAGTTTTCTGCCTTTTATGCAGAGATACCAGCAGTAAGCTGGTTGGTGGCCAGAGAAGGAGCTTAATTGCTTCCTCTAGTGCTTAAAGCAGCTGCAGTCTGTATCATATTATCTTAGCTGAATATATGTGAAGAAAACAAATAGCAGGATGTAGTGGATTGTTACAAAGTGCATAATTTTCTGGCCATCACATGATGCTTCATTTTGAACCAGTAGTACCTGCAAGTGAATATCCATACTGTCAGTAATGATTACTTGAATGACTCAACATGGGTGTTCTTAAGCCTTAATATTGAAACTGGTATTCTTTAGAGAAACGTGGTAACTGGATTATGTCAGGCTACGCTACCAAAGGAGCAGTTTTGAGTTTCAAGTGCCGCGTGAAATGATGTGCTTGAAGAAGATACTGTGGATTTTTTTTTAATTAGGTTTTTTAAACTTATTTCTTTAAAAGGTCAAATTTAATCTGTTTCTTAATGGGACAGTTGGCTTGTTGTCTACTGTGTGCTTCATTTGCTAAGAATAAGATAAATGAATTCTATTAATAAGAGAACAGCTGCTTCAGGAATATTGTCTTTACTACAATGGAAAATATGATGCTGTGGTCACTGAACTTGTCCAGATCTCTTGGGTTTTTGTGGGCAGAAGTGCTACAGCAATTTGCAGTTTCCTGTAATAGTAAATAACTTCATATTCATCCTCTGAAAAAAAAAATACAAAGGACAATAAATTCCTTCTTCCTACTGAATAATAAGTAAGCCAGTTCTATATCTTTGTCTTTCTATTTTTCCTATAGTCTCAAGACTTTAATTATAAATAAATCTGGAATATAGGGAAATTTGGTACCATGGATTAACTTTATTAAATCCAGTCTCCTGCTAGTATTACCTAATGTAATCCCTACTTGTCAAGCTCCATTTTAAAAACAATTTTTATCCTTCCTATTTCTGCTATAAGGTTGTTCTAGAATCTTGTTACTCTGAGAGTTGGATTACTCATTAAAAATAATTTTAATCTGGAAATTCAAACTTGTTTATGCTAATTTTTGTTTCACTCAACATTTCTGCGCTGTTGTTTACTTGGATTTTCTTGGTGAATAATCACATCCTTTTGCTGGACTGAACAAGCTGTTCACATCCTCTCTGCTAAGAGGTTCTCCGGTTTCTTGGTCATTTAGCTCTTTTCTATGCTTTTTTAAATTCACTTTTAAGTTTTCAAGAGCTCTAAAAATAGGGGAAACAAAACTGCATAATTATCTTCATAAGTTTTATTTTTCTTCTCCATATTCTGTGAGAACATCAATCATTAAATCAAATCAATGCTTATAGTCTTCTTTTTACTGTGTGGTGCTATAGATTCTTCAACTGTAATATTAAAGGTGAAAAAGTCTCAGGATCTTATAGGCAGTAGCAATGAAGGATATATTTAAACTGAAGAAAAATAACTTGACCTTCTTCCATATTAATATGGGATTGAAGCACTGTTGGGCACTAATGTAACCTCCCATTGGCACCCTGTGAAGTGCAAATAGCTTTTATTAGAAAGATATATTTCACAGCACGTTATAAACTCCAGTCTGTGTTACAGTGTAGTATTACAGATTAGTTAGAAGTTATCAATTTAAATCGCTTCCCTCTCCTGAATTATGCAAACTTGTATTTCACGGGACACAAAAGCTTAAACATGTTACTGCACTCTGGTGTTTTGCTTAATGTAGTTCAGACATGGCAAAAGAATATGGAAATGTTACATGTCTTAAGAAGTCTTATCTTCTTTTAGCACAATATTAAAAGCAGGATACAAGGTGCTGCAATGCCTCGGCCATATAGTTTGTTCTACTACTGATGTTAGTTGATTTGCAAGTTGATTAAAGAGAAGTTTGCATGCCAGATGTGGGTTATAGTGTCTGCTTACTCTTGGTCTTGGAAAGATATTATGTAAATTAAAGTAGGTATCACCATCAGGATTAATTTTCTACTATAAAAGCCTATAGGTAAAATAAACATCATGAAAAATAAAACAGGTAACAATAAGAAGAATCAATTTGTGATTTTGCCAAGAGATTGGACCAGATGACTCTTGGTCATCTGGTATTCTGTGATTTTGTGATTTGTTTCTGTAGAACCATCTGTCTGACATGAGATCTGTTTCTGGTGTCTTCTCGCAGAAGCCACCTATGCAGCCCTCCTCCACCTCTACCTTGCCATGCAATCTTAGTAAAGCTCTTCTCCAAGTACTTTCAGTGTTTCTGTCTTTGGAAGAGAAATTGAAATTGAGTTAGAAATCCTCTTCTAACAAGCAGCTGCTCTATAGGAATTTGATGACTGAGAATTGTTTTGTTTTTTTTCATGGGGACCGGTAAACTTAGGAAAAGAACAAGGGAATGAATTATTAAAAAACTGCAAAGGCTTTTAATTATTTTACAGTAAATCTTAGATGACATGGTCATTCAGCTGAACTGCTTATACTTCTGTTAAGGATACAGTTTTTTTATGGTGACCTTCCTGCTGCTCTATGCGCAAAAATACCTGGGCAAGAGCCTGGTTGCCTTCTAGAAAATTAGCCAATATAAAAATCATCTTTGTTCTTCTTCCCCAAGTCCTCACCCTTGCCACTGTCTCAATACCACGCACAGGAAAACCCCACAAATCCTTGGTAAAACAACCAATACAGAGGATAGGATTTCATAGTAAAGACATTTCCTTTTGAGTTGAGTTCTTTGTTTGGTAATTGAGAATGCACAAGAAGGAATAACTGGATTTATTTAAACATCTTTTTCTTCAGTTGTGATAATTAGATTAATTTCAGGAAGTGGCCAAATGTCAGTGTAAATATGTGCAGATCAGTTCTTAAAACTGCAGGCAGTATTTAAATGAAAGAGCAGAGAGATTTATGATGTTGTGGTGGTATGTTGATGTTCAAAAGCCTTCCTAGGTTATCAATATTGTTGAGGCCTTTGGAGCACTGGGACCATGCTATTCAAAAGGTTTACATTTCTCTATAAGTCCATTCCTTGCATCTTCTCACCCTTTTCTTTCTTATTTACCTTTAACCTTTGTTTACAAAGGGTGAAGAGGAGTTGAGAGAGGTAGAAGTAGAGAGAACACAAGAACTCATCTTCTGTGTAATTTACTATTTGTATAAACTGTTACTTTAAATCCATGAATATTATAGAGTAGTGATTTTCCTCTAAGCCTAAAATGACTTATAAGTTGCAGGGAGCATACAGAAGAAACTTGCTGCTTTGAAAAAGATTGCTCTGAGCCTGAGGTAATCAGTTTAAAAAATTGTTCCCTTTCTGAACCTTTTCATGTCTAGAACTACCACTGCCATTAAAAGAAGCTGTATAATGATACTTCCAGAAAAAAAATAAATACCTTTTCATGCTCCTCTTGTGATTTACCAGTTAGCCTACATATACAGGGTAAGCCATGTCACTTACCTTCCAGGAAACCTTGAAATATGTAAGACTTGAGCTTTACTGTAGGAGTGGTAAAATCCCCTTATTTTGGGGAAAAGCAGAGATTATGAGAACATTTGAGAGACTGATACTGCTGAAACACATATATGTAAAAATACATCTGTTCATTCATAAAGTGTTGTCAAGTATTTTACCTTCTAAGGTAAATAAAAAGTATATACAAAATATTTTACTTCTAGGTTGGGTACTGGGAAACGTTTTTTCAGCCAGAGGTGGTTATGCACTGGAACAGGCTCCCCAGTGAAGTGATTATGGTAGCAAGCCTGCAAGAATTCAAGAAGTGTTTGGGCAGTGCTCTCAGGCAAATGTTGGGATTCTTGGGCTTGTCCTATTCAGAGCCAGGAGTTGGACTCGATGACCTTTGTGGGTCTCTTCCAACTCAGGATAGTCTGTGAAGCTGTACTAACTTGCATACTTCCGTGAAGAATCTGTTTTAGTACAGATAAAGAAAAATTAACTAATTGCTTCTTAATGAAAAGTAATAGCTTACAGTAAAAATTTTAATTTGCTCTGTGTACTCCTTCAGTACTCTGTGTACTGAGATGCTTTTGTGAATTTCATCTCATGGTATGTGTTATTTGCATAAAAGTCAGTGCTGTCAAGAGTTGGGCTTTGTCATTGTCAGCATTTAATGAGGTGGTTTCTCCATCAGAGTTATGCTTCGAAGAGCCAGAGAGTAGGGACCAGACAGAGGTCCAGTAGTACAAAACAGATCCAAGGAAAAGAATTGCTGCTTTCAATGGTATCAGATCTGGTTAAACAGGAGCTGGTTTAAGCCACAACAAAGTAGGTGGGGTTAAAATAATCTTTGGGAATATTAATTTTTGATTAACCATGTGCAGATACTAAAATGTAATATGGCTTGTACTACTTATTCCCCTCTGCTGTTTTTTTTCCCCCCTCTCCCAGTTTCAGCATGTTATTGATCAAGCCTGATGGTTAAAATGAAGGAAGAATAGTGCAGTTTGGTAAGCATCATGAATGCCTTAGGACATGTTTTTTGTCTCATAGGTCTTTGTCTAGGAATTACTGACTGGTTATTTTTGTACAGATTAGATATGAGAACTTGTTACCTTAATTTGATAAAGTTATTAATGTAAGTCAGTTCAACTGAAGTAGCTAGGAAATTATTACACTGTAGCTTCTCAACATACTTTTCTCTTGACAATGGCCAGTGCTTCACTCTGGATTTTAGAGGGAATTCCCATACTTTTTTGTTTTTAAAAAGTGTGGTGAGACTTCTGTGTCGGAAAACATGCTTTTCTTTTTTGAGAGTTGAAAATTGTTAGAATCACAGCAAATTGCTCTTTGTTGTCCTTGCATAATCTGTTTGGGGGCATTTTAAGCAAGTCAAGAAACAGCAAATATGGCATGCCTGCAGAGTGGCTAACACTGACTATGGAAAGTAGTTGGCTGGTGGAGGGGAAGATGAGTACATTTAATAAGGTGAGCGTGGACTTGCAGACTGACAGATGCCAGAAGGATGTCTGCAAGTATCAGTTAACTGTTATGGACAGTATTTGTATTTATGGATGTCGAGTCTGGTCCTGCTGCTCATTTTCTGGAGAATGCTGAAAGATTGTGAAGGCACGAAGAAGACCCTTTTGAACATTTGAAGAGCATATAAATATGCCTCAGCTTCTTGAAAGACCATGAACACCATGTAGCCTATGTTTTTTTCCCATTCCTTAATCTGAAAGTTAAAGATTTATTTATATCAAAGGAGAAATTCTCAATGGGAGGTTTCTCTAAGAGGCCAAGGTATATGAAGATCCACGTGTTGGCAGAATCTATACAAATTAAGGTTGTAAACCTGCAACTGCAAAGCTAGTAAGATATTTCCTTAGGACTATAACGGACTTTTCATTGCTGGAAAATCTTAAATTCTTTTGATTTTTTTCGTCCTAAGTTGCAGTCTTGTTCACTTATACCTGTTGGACTTGAAGTATTAAATCCTGAAGCTCCAGTTCAGGGTAGCAGTTCTTGTTGATCACGTTGTTTTTTTTCTTGCCTTTAAAAGAAATGTTTTTCAGTCTACTTGCAGGTCATGAAGTTAGATTCCTTGAATGTACATGTGTGAGTGAAACTTGGAAATCTGTGAAGAATACATCCTTAAGACATTTTACAATTTAATGTTTTTCATGTTTAAAACACTTGCCTGTGAGGCCTCAGACATTTCCTATTGGTACTCCTTTCTTTGGTATCAGCATTGTGATTCAAAATGGAGGTGCTATGTTGTAGTAACTATCTTGGGGAGTGTTTTTGGTGGCTGGTTTTGTTGTTTTAGTTTTTTTTTCCTTTTCCCTTTCTTAGTTTTGGACACTAGACTGTATTATTTTAGTGTATCTACATGCCTATGGAAATACACATAGAAACAAAACCAAATAGTTGAAGATGGTAATACTGTGTTTCTTTTCATATATACAGACACTAAATAAATATGTTCAGTTCATGTTGCTGTCTTACAGGTATGTAAAGATAGCAAACTTAACATTTTTCAAAGATCCCTAATGTCAGAAACTGGATTTAATAACTTAGCTTTGTTATCCTGTTGAGATACTCTGAACTACTTCAAAAAACTTAAAATTCTTGCAGTTCTTGTATATACGGTGTTTTGTCTTGTCATCAACTACCATGACTGTTTTAATTGGAAAGTGACATAAGAATGCAGAGGTGTGTCTAAGCAGATCCTTGTAGGCATAAATGCAAGCTTGGCAATAGACTTAATGAAGTTTTCTCACAAACATAGTATGGTTGGCTTTTTGCTACGTCTTTTTGCTGCATCTTCATGCTGTTTGGGAGCCTAAGGTCAAATGAGAAATCCAAAATATTTCATTTCATGAAGAGGCGTTTAGGCACAGCAGGACATTTCCTGTTTACGTAGTCAAATCTTCTTTGCATGCTGAGAGATTTCCTGATAGACTCATACAGAATTTTTGAGTTTGCCCTTTAAGCTGTAGCTTCTGTTGCTTAGCTGGTTGAAGATGCCATCATCTGCACCCTAGCCAGCATGACACAACTCATTTTCCTGTGAACTGGTGGAGCGTTAGTCTAAGTCTTACCATCTTTTGTTTATCCTCAGATGGCAGGATAAAAGATGAAAATATTAAGGCCATGTTCAAGAAATTTGTTTAGCATTTATTTTTTCAGGTCTCACTGAGAAGTGAAAAACTACAAGTTTTTTGCCATTGTTTTTCCTCTGTAATCCAAGAGACATATTGGTCTCTGGTCTAAGTAAATTAAACCCATGAATTCACAAGATCTACTCATTTCCATGCAACCTTAGAACTTCCAGTTTTTATATTCTCGTACAATATTGATAGCTGTACATAGTGCTACCTTTTCTGTTTAGTGCCTTCTCTGTGTAGTTGAAATACAGCAGGTTAAAATGTGTTTATTCTTACTCTGTTTGCATTGCTACAGCACAGCAACAATGAAGCTATTTATTTTGTTGATTCATTTAGTTTTACTCTTGTTTCTTAATGGAGCATATCCCAGATCTCCCTGGGAATGGTAATCATCTTAAATTTACTAAAATGGCATTGCAGATCACCTGGGTTTTATTTTCTCCACCCGCTTTCTGACAGCTTCCAAATCATTTGTCAGTGAAATATGCATTATGCTGTCACAACTCCTCCTCATTGATACTCCATAGCCCCTCTGATGCTCTCTGTGAGAAGCTAGAATTGTCAGTGCACCTTGAGACTTCAAGACTGTTTTACAATAAAAACTCACTTACATGCCTACTTTTGTCACTTCTCTTGAGGAGTCATTATGGAGCTCTGAGTGCTGTGTTGCTGGGTCGAGCGTCAATTTTGCAATGTTTTTTTGAATGTTTAGTGTTCCTAAAGGAATCCATGATATTTTGACAAACACTTCCCTTGTCCCTTTGTAAATCAAAATGGCACTTGAACAACAATGCATTTGTACAGATAGAATAAAACACAATACAGCAGTGTTACTCATACTATGGAATGGGTTGGGGAGATGATGTGTTAGTGACTTGATGTTTTCTTGGTTGGTTGGTTGGTCTGGTTCTTCTCTTTAAAGCACATGATATAAATCTTGATTCCCCTGCCCCTTTGTGGGATATGCAAGAGGGGCTGAGTGCAATGAAGATGGGCAGAGACTGAGGTTCTGCACCAGTGGAAGGTAGAGTTTGTGTGTATCAATCCCACATCTGGATTCTTGGCGGATATCAAAGTTAAAGCAGTTGTGTGCCAAGTTCTTGTTCTTGTCACAGTTGTTCCACAGTAAAATAAACCTGTGATTTGGGGGAGATTTATCTTTAATTGGTATATCTTTCTATAACTAGTACTTTGTTTTTTGCTGTATATGAGCAGGTGTTGAGTAATTTTAATGTTTGTGAAGTGTTATGGGGGCATTTCACTTCCATCTCAGTTTTTACATATGCCTTTAGGTTGAAATTTAAAAAAAAGTTATCTATAAAAGCATTAAATATAATTTTTAACATTTGAATTACTATTTGAATTTGATTTGGGTACTTATAAAATAAGCACTTTTTAGTGTGGGAATGGGATCTTAACACAATTTTATTGTATAAAATTGTATATTTTATTAAAATAGTGTAGGCATTCATTTCTTTCTGAAGCTCAACAGATTGTTCAGGTAATCCCTACTATCAGTGCAGTAGAATTTTTCAGCTGCTTTACATCATACTGCCAGCAGAAATTTTGTCATACTGTTTTGCTAAACTTCATGAAAAGTATGTTGGCTCTTTAAATATGAAGTCTTATACTTCTGTAACTCCTCATTGATTCCAGTGTATGGATTGTATTTGTGCCTCTCAGAGAAATTTAGGAAGGAAGATTTGTGGTGAAATCCAGATCTACAACATGGAGTTTGGTCTCTTGGAAGTTTGCTTCTGCTTCTAAAAGGATGTCAAGTATATGGAAAGTTTGGTTGTTTTTTTTAAACAAACAAAACCCCATAAATTGATAAGATGCTTCTGCAAAACCTGATTGTTTCCCCATGAAACAAATTAATGTAGTCAGTAATTAAGTCCTATTATTACTGAAATGCAAGTTTCAGATTTCGTGAGGAGACTTAAGTTTAGAGTTGTGTCAGCATCTGTGCAGCCCCAGCAGAGCTGTGCACTGTGCCTTCAGACCTCCAGAATAAAACTGGCCAGTCAGTGACCCTCACAGAAGTACTGAGCTTCTGTAAGTCAGACAGGGAGAACCGCTAAATTGTGTAGCTGCCTGCTAAAGTTTCCCCAAGTGTCCTCAAATAACCCCTTTTCAGAAAGGGATTTATCTTACCTGGGTTGAAATCCAGGTGTTCTGTTAGGCTCCACACCAGTCTGTTACAGCAGGCGAGGAGTTTCATAGTTGAAGTGTGCACTGCAGGAGCAGAAATGTTTCCTCTGTTGTATGTCTGCTGTTTGGTTATTTTATCTGACAGTGGCAGTTTTTGTTCTGTGACAGTAACTGTTGTCTGTATACATTGCCTGCCCTCTTCATCTGGGTTTGGATTTGCTATTTTTTTAAGGTCTTTCTTTTCTTTCTTCATTCTTTCAGGTTTTTTGCCCCAGCTGCTTTGAGAAGTTCCAGTCTAGTTAGTTTCTGCTTTTAAGTTAGCAAACCTGTCCTCTGGTTGTCCTTTGTACCTTCTTTATGGTAATTATGCCCATTCTGAATTAGATTGCAAGAAACTTAATGGAATATTCAAGGCAAGAATGCATCAAATAGTGATAGTTTCTGCTTTTTCATCTTTCCCTACTAGGCCTTAATATTTGTGACTGTTGCTGATTGTTGAGTTGATATTATAAAATAACTGCCTGCAGTGACTCCCAAGATCCTTCAAGGAGTATTAAAGCTAATGCAAATAGCATCACTATGTGGATATACTTTTTCTTATGTGTGCATTAGCATGTGCTTCCTAAATATAATTTACCTGTATCACCTTACCTCCTTGGCATTTAAGATTCTGACATCCTTCTTCTGCTTTTCAAGAAAGGAAAAAATGATTATGAATATACGTATCAGCAGCAAAATATGTTACTCAGTGTTAACACCCTTTTTCCAATTTCATCTCCAGATTTTATGATGGCTCTGATAAATAGTGAGACTCCTTGAAGATTCAGAAAGGAATTATTTGGCAGGAAAAATAAGTGTTAATACAAAAAAATCTACTAAAGTTTTATTCCATTATAAGAACCTAGGGCAACTAAGTTAAGTACTTGTTGCTGCCTTCATGCCCTGGCAGTTGTGAAACCAGTTTGGTTGGTCTATCCTGTGATATTCCAGATGACTGAGTATTTTACTGGCTGAAAGCCCACATCCTCTTGTGTTTCTTTCAAGATAAATACTTTGCACAGCTGGAATATGCACTTTGCTGAGTTCAGTACTTAGCAAGACTGAAGCTAAGAGAAGAGTCTTCTGCTACCTTCCTTACAGCTCTACTACTGCCCTACCTTGATCTTTAAATGAAAATAATTTGTTTGGACTGTAAATTATTATCAGGATTATGTAGATTGCTAATGATATTTTCAGAAGTATTAAATAGCAGGAGCTAAAAGCTCTTGAATTCTCAATGGAATGTGACTTTTTCAGAAATACTTTTCACTCAGAAAGAGATTTTTCAAGCACCTCGAGGTGTTGCTTATCTGTGGAGAGATGATAAAAAACAGAATCTATTATGCACATCCAGAAACATGTTCTGTTTTTTTCATGCAGTAGGACAAACCCACGAATTGTAAAATTATTTTTAGGTATATTTATTGGGAAGCCATATACCAACTAGTGAAGTTAGCAGCTGCATAATCTTTTAGCCACTTGGGTAATTGAGTTCAAGGAGGCTTCTGAAGCTGAAACCTTTACTAAATTTTCTTGCTAAGAGTGAACTTTTGAGGGTTATTATTGGATTTTGTTTTTCTTCGAGGGAAGAGAAGTTTCATTTTTCATGTTAGAAACAGCAGGAGGAAGGATTAGCAGCAAAAAAAAAAAAAAAAAGCACCTTGAATGTCATTACTGAAAAACTGGCACTGTAAGTCCTCATTTTTGTTTGACTTAGTTGGTGTTCTATTTCTAAGTAACTGTGTGCATATTTTCATGACCTCCAAATCCAATAGGAAAATAATTCTCAATGAGGCTATTTATGTCAACCTTCATGTTGGTTCTCTCAACCATATTTATAGTTACTGTTTCCCACAATAATTTTGAGAGCAGTCTTTACTTGTCCTTTGCCAGTTCATAATTAATATTCCACATTGATTTTTTTAAAATTTTACTTTCATTCATTATGGGTATTAACAGCAGTCTACACAGGATTAATTTAGATATTTAGCTTGAGGGTATGATACCAAAGTTAAATTTGTTAGCTCTTTGGCCACTAAGTAATGAGTGTGACCAGCTAGCATAGAGGGAGCTCATTATATCAGTGTTCTGGCTCTTGTCTGTGCAGAGTGGATCTCAGAATTGTTTTGTGTTGGAAGGTGCTTGTAAAAGGATTTAGCAAGCCTGTCTTTGTGAATAATGGGCTTGATAAGAGATGCTATTGTATGTTTAGGGAGCCAGAGGATCAGAATCCTTAATAGCTGAGCTATTGAGTCAGCAAGAGTCATTATGATCTCTCTTAACAGTGTATAGATTGGGCATGCTTAATTCACATACAATTCACAAAATAGAATTGACTTTGGAGAAACTATGTATTGCGCTGCATGTTAGACCCAAAGATACTTGCAAAACCATCTGCTTGTTGGTGGCTGTAATTTTAAATAAAAGACTTAAAAATAACAAGCACCATCTCTACCCTCTCCCCCAGCTAGTTAGTGCCATGTTTTCCTCTGCTTGCAGCCAATATTTTAATGTGCTCTGTTTGCTTATGTCAAGGAAGCTAACATAGATGTTTGGGGAAGAAGGTGTTTTGCTTGGCTGTTAAATTAATTCACTTGATTAATTCAGAGTCTCTTCATTGATTCATGTTTATGTACATGTTCAACTGTAGATGAAAAAGGATTACAGTCAACAGACATGGAGCTCTGAAGGGACCATCCCTTGCAGTTAAGCATTTTACATGGTCACAGAAAGAAAAAAAATATTCTGCATTTGGGAGGCAGTGTCCATAATCCAAACTACTGTGTTTGTGCTCTGTTTGATTCATATTGCTCATTGTAAATAGCAAATGTTGTCTAGACTGAAACTTTTCATTTTAAAGAGAATGCCAGTTCCATTTTGAAAGGAACTGATGATTTCAGAATTATGTGCAGTAACAGAACTTGCTTGGTTTTAAGCTTGCTAAGAATTCCCATGGTTTTTGAAAGGTACACTTTCATGGAAAAGTTCCCACTTGTATTAAATTGAATCTAAGGAAGCCATCTATTAAGTCTACAACTTACCAATTTGAAAAAAGTCTATAACTCCTTTAAACCACTTTTCATTGAGAAAAGGGAGAGGGGGAGGCTGTAATGGAATGGAAATCTAGTTAGCCAACAAACTGTGAGCTGTGCAAAGCTGGTCCTCCAAGTCCAACTTGATATGCTTCTTGATATGGAGCTGTGATGAAGTTAGATTAAAATCTTAGTTGAAATTAACGTTAGTTGGTGGAAATGTGTATGTTTTTTGAGAAAGAGAAATCCTGCAGCACCTGAAAATTCATGGAAACATATATGCAAAAATCCTATATTAAAATTAAAGTAAAATCTTCTGATTTGGGAACATCGCAGTTTCATTGTGCAAACCTTAATACTTCTGTCAAATTTTGTAATTTTGTTTCTTTTTTTTTTTTTTTTTTAAAGATGCTTGAACTAAAGTTTAGCAAATGACTGCTAAGCAAGTGGGCATATTTGTGTGTTGGGTGTTGTTCGTTTTCATAGAGACTGAGTTGAAACAGAGAGCACTAACTGCAGTAGCTGCAGTAGCCAGGCCCTCTGTATGGGCTGCATTAAATGGATCATATCTCAATGTTGTGCTGCTTGCTTGTTTTTTTTCTATTATTATTTTAATGAAATTGGGATTTTCTTTGCTTCTTTTAACATAGAATTATATTTCAAAATTGTGCCCCCTTGGAAGAAAGAAGTTGCAGATTTTGTGGTGATGGGGAAGTGTGAGAAATTGTGTTGTTTGCAGCTCTGGTTAACATCTCCTGGTCTGACAGAATCAGGAACATCTGGAATAATGGGCAGGGACTAGAGAACACTACAAGGGCCTGCCTAATCAACAGTTTGGGATGTGTGGCCTTAGGCAGTCTTGCTTTCAGGATTTCCATCTATAAATAGGGTAATGGAGCTGGATATGACATAAAAATATACTTCTTTTATTTTTTCTAGATTTGGATTTCTTGAGTGCTGAGATAATTCTGCATTTATTACTGGACTTGGATGCTAGGCAGTGAGTACTAATGGGAGGAGGAAAGAGCAATACTGAGCCCTGAGGGAAAAAAAAAAGAATCATGTAATAGTTGTCCACATAGTGGCTGTCCTCATGCTAAGAATAAGCTAGGAAAATTCGTGAAGGAGAAGGGGGAAGATAATATACATGTTCAAGGAATTAAGCTTTATAATCAGTCTTCATTGAAGCTGTTTGGGCTGAGTAGATCAACTTCTTGTCAGCTATTTATTTATTAATGCAGTTATTTTTACTGTAAAAAGTTATACTTAGTTTACCTCACAGTACAAATCACTAAACAAGACCCCGCTGCAAGAATTACAGCCTTGTAATATACCTAAAGGTGTAATGGCCCACATCCTCTGGCTGTGGAGCAGTTGAAGATAATACAGCTTCCATCTACCTGTCATTGCTCATACACAGGACAATATCTCCTTGTGGTTCAGCCAGGAAGACAGAACATTTTCATGGTCCTTACTTTTTCAGCGTGAACTTGGCTCCTTCTCCTGTTGTTGCCTGTTGCTCAAACAGATGTCCCTGGATAGGTGGCTAAAGAGGGCTTACCCCTGGTGGTGCATCAGCTCATCCATGAGAGTGATAACCTCCTACTAGCAGGTGGTGGTGATCAGCTAATGCTGTCTTGAAGCATTGAAGCAATTACAAAATATGTGTCCAAATGTTCCTACAAAGAGCATAAGCACAACTGTGCAGGGTTGGACCTGAAGCTTATCTGGTGTTACATCCTGACTCTAGATACGGGTGAGAGCTGTGCTGTGGGTTCTGTTTTTCTCTCACGCATGGCACTGGCTGTCTAAGGCAGAGGAAAACAGCAGGCAGCAGTAGTGAGGCTTCCATTGCCTCCAGTGGTTTGGGGCTTGAAGATTTCCTGAGCAAAGGGTTAGTTGTGTCTTTAATAGCTCTCAGTGGATTTTTCTTCTCTGAACTTGTCTAGTCCTTTTTTGAGCCCGCATAAATTTTTAATATCCAAAGTATCTGGTTATAGTGAGATTCATTATTTAACTACAAATGTTAAGAAAAACATCATTGTTGTTTTGAACTTGCTCCTTGCTCTGTTAGATAGCCTTTCGTTTTCACTTGGGAAGCAGCCATCATTTTTGTACTGCTTGTCATTTTGTAGAACTCTTGTGGCTCCCCAGTTACCCCTTTCAGGCAGATTGCTGTGTGTGCATGTCTTTAAACAAGGTATTCTTGCTGTTTGCTTACCATTTATCTTTGCCTCAGTTCCATGTACCTTTGATACCAAGAGACAGTGTCAAGGAGTGTGACAAAGTCTGTGTGTAGTTTTTAAGTGCAGGTCTCTCCTGCCTTGATGGAGTGGCATAATTGATGTTTCTCTTTTCCCCCAGTTTCATATAATTACTAGTGTTTAATATGTTTCTTTGCCATGCCCGAGTGTAGAGTAATAAAACAGCCCAGTTATTATGTATCTGTTTTAATGACAAGTTCTCATTTGTTTATGATAGTAGTTAGTTCAGAACTCATTACACATGCTATAATATAAACACTACTAGTACTAATGGATGGTAAGATTATTAATTAAAGGATATCACTCTGCCAGGAAGATAACAAGAGGATGTTTTCATATGTTCCTAAATCTTTTTGTGACAGGAAAGTAGAAGAAAATTCCAGAGAATTAAATTTTGAAAAAGATGGTACATGAACTATGTAGAAGGCTAGTCAGTCCTTCTTACAAGTTAGTTGACTTAAGAAAAACTACAGACTTCCACTGAAAGTTATTAAAATTCCTTATTTTTTTCTGAGAAGTTAAGTAAAAAAATCCACCAAAATGAATGAGAACTAGTTCTCTCTCTCTCTTTTTTTTTAATTTTATTTTTTAACAAAGATCCTGTTCTTTGAAATAGCTCTATACATAGAAAGAAACATCATATGAATACTGTTTTTTACAGGGGATATTTCTTATTCTCTCTGGCTGAATGCAATAAATCTGGAAAGTAAGATGCAAAACTATAAGTGTTAAGGAAATAGTCTCATGCAAATTGGAGTTAACCCCAAACTCCTTGGGAATGCTTAATTATGACTTGTTTACGCAGGAGCTCACCTGGTAAAACTGACTTGTGCATTTCAGTAGTTAATGAAGCATATTTCATTTAGATGGTATTTTTTCCCCCATGATTAGAATATAGGTATTTTGGTAAAAGTTTTTTGAATTTATGGTACTGCAAGTGATGTAATTTAAACTAAAAAATGTATCTTTAAAAGGCTTTTAAGTTCTTTCATGGCTCTCATCTCTGGATTTTGTGAATTGCTTTCGTATTTTAAAGGTAGAGGACAGTTTAAACTAGAATGTTAAGCTTGTTTGCTGTATGAAACTGATGTGTTCATTATCCATTCTCTCTAAGCAGTGAGAGGTGTTGCAGCGTGTAGTAGTGCACTGGTTGTATGGTAGACTGAAAGGAAAAAAACTGCCTTTAGCCCAAATTTGGTCAAGATATTTAGTGACATTTAACATCACTGAACAAAACCCTTCTTGATTAGGAATCTCAGTTCTGCCCTCCATATGTGGAAGTCCATATCTAAGTCTCTAAACAAATGTTACATCTGTTTGTGTGTGTGTCTTAGGACTCTCACACCCCCACCCCTGTTAAGTGCAGTACCGAAGTACATGTGACTGTGATATTACTTGTCTGATCAAAAAGGATCTAATCAAGCACTGTATTCCTGAGCTTTAAGAGCCCAAAATACATATATATGGAAAGTGTTTCATTTCCTTTAAAGCCAACTGGTAGTATTTTCTTCTTTTTAAAATAAGCTAAATATACACATTTTAATTTTTTCCCCTCTCCTTCTCCTTCTGGTCTTACAACACATTTTACTTTGTTGCCCAAGCACAGAAAACTTTGCCAGGAAGAAGGGTGAGCAATGCTTCTGTTTCCCATGACCCTCAACTCTAATGTTGTTCCAAGAGCTCACTACTTACAAATGCCTTGATAACTGCTTTCATTCCTTTCATCCCTCCCCCGCCATCCAGCACAGGCCAGTGGGACTGATCCTCCTTTGAACAGCTCTCTTCACATAACAGGGGAATCTACTTCATATAAAAATCATGGAACATAAAAGCATTGAAAGATATATTGCAGAATTTTTTACAGCTGAGTATCTGCATGATAATTGCTGCAGTGATTTATTTTTGGTTGTGTAGAAGCAGCTTCTTAGAGCTCCCTGTTCATATGAGAAAAAAATCCTTTTTTTTTTTTTTTTTTCCCCCCCTCTGGATAGATATTTGAGTAGGGATAGTAGTGGGGGCATTGCATCTCATTCTACATGTGCACAGCACTGAACTGGCAGAACTGATCTTGGTCAGATAGTCAGAACTGTCTCCTTAATGTATTGCAGCATAGGCTTCAATTATATTCTGATATTATATTGTGTATTTCTTTGTCTGCAAATAGGCACATGTATTTTTTTAAATTTCTTTGGGTGCATGGTAAGATTGAGAACAAACGGAGAAAAATGTCTTATCAAATACTAGTGTAAGATAATTTGATGCACCAGTACCTTACATGGCACTAGAAATTTGGGAATTCCCATGTTTTTTCTGGCAAGTCCCTAGCTGACAGACAGGAAATCATTCTCTGCTTTTTCAACCTCTGGCAGCATCTGCTCTTAGTTTATTTGTTCTCTTTTTTGTGGTGCTTCTCTGCCTGCTCAGTGTCGCTAGGATGTGCCAGGAGGAGTGAGAAATGGTGTAGCATGCCTGATAAGCCATGTTTCATTGGAAGAGTCTGGGGGAAGAATAGTGCAATGCAGACCCGACTCCCTGGAAAAGTCTGACGCTGTTCTGGGAAACAAACATAACATGGGGTGGGGGAAGAATGTGGAAGATCATGAAAGAGCATTTGAAATCCCCAGAAGGAGCAAGAGAAAGTATGTTGAGGGTCAAAGCAAGTTTGCAGGGATGAAAACTTAGGAATCTCTGAGACGTTCCTGATAGAGAACTATGGAATAGTTTTATCAACAGACAGGGAAAATACCAAGAGTGCAGATGAGTTAGTAATGATATTCAATTATTTAAGAATGGGAAAAAAGGCAGGGAAATATGCCTGTTTTCTAAGATTTATTTTTCTCCAAGGCAGAAGTAGTGTTGGAATATTTCAGGCTTTCACAGTGAATCTTGGTCAGAAAACATGCAGGATGAAAATAAACATATCTGCAAAACTGTCATTGTATAGAAATGTTTTAGTTGAATATAGTTTAGAAAAATATAATAATATGCTAGAAATAGTACTAAGTTATACCCTTCAGCCAAGCTTTACAATTTCAGAAGTAAAAGGAAACCAAATGCTTTCTGAAAATTCTGGTGATATAATTCTGGGAAAAGACTGTAAAAAATTGCAGTGGTGGCAAAAGAAAATTTTCTATTCTACCTTGTGATTAGTCACTTGTAAAGTGTAATTCTGTGAATATGGTTTGATGATTGAAAGGCTTAGACCATGGTAATTCCTTGCAAAGTCAGCTTGTTTTCTAATCAAATGCAGCAGTAACGTTAAACAGTCTTATAAACTAAGATATTGAGAAAAGATTTTGTAAGAATGAGGTAATGAGAAATAAAATACAAGAATGTGGCAGTATCAAAAAAAAATGACATCACTTAATATGACAAAGAGCTATGAAGTTACATACATGCTTTAACTTCAGAGAAACAGATGAACAGTGTGTATTTTGTGGTGTCCTCCACATTAAGGGCATACATTTGTAGGTGCATTTGTATTTAATGTATTTGTAATTAGGCAAAGTCAAAACAAGTTAGTTGTCTTATAGACTTAACAGCTTTTGCATACTAAACAAAATTTGTTTTAATTCATTTCTTTCTGTGCTGATTAGGTGAATAAGGTTAGGTTTCCACATCTACACGCAAAGTGAGTGGGGGTAAAGAAAGGAATAATGAAAAGAGGAATGGAATATTATCAATATTGTCTTTTTTAACAGTTATTTTTTCAGGGAAGTTTTAATTTGTTTTCTGTCAAGTAACCATGCAAATGTGGCGTAAAAATCTCCCTCTCATTAAACCATCAGTGTTGTGTTCTTGGAGTGTTCTCAAGACTGTATTAGACTTAGTTCCTCATTGTAGAGAAGTACTAAGAATATCCAAAGTACTGCACAAGTGTCTTACATAAGGAAGTTGTGACTAAATGGTGTTGGTATGAATAGCTATGAAGTTTACAGAACATACACACTTTCCAGTAGCTCTTGCCTCATAGTGTTAAGAAAGTGGGGATTTTGTTGCATTTGATCAAGGGGATTTCTCAGTACTTTCTAGAATGGGAAAGTAAATTGTGCATTTTTCTCAGGGAAGTATTCATGAGTAAGAGAACAACGCTGAAAAATTTCAGTGCCTTAATGTAACCCCAGAGGAATGCAGCAATGCATGGACTACATGTTGACATACTCTCCTGATGTCCTTTCCCTGGAGATTGTGGGAAGAAATTTGCTTCCCTGAAATTAAGAACAAAGTATAGAGCCTAAGGTAAAAATGTAATGTGGGATTGTAGGGTAGGGAGTTGGTAGAGATATGTTTGTTTTAGTTGCTTATTGTTGTTCCATGAATAACAAGTTGGTGAAGAATATGCACTGATGAAGCTGGCAAATAAAGGGGATAAAGAGTTTATTGAGCACAACAATGAAAGACTGTGTTAGTATAGAGCAGTGGCCCTAGAGCTGCAAAATCTCTGGCACTGGGCACTTGATTCTCTATTCCCTTGTGGTGTTTTCTTGTGGATTCTTTAAAAAGCATTGTGGCAAGTGGCCAGCATTAGCTCCATCCACCCTTGCATAGTCTCTACACTGTGCCAGCCTGTGTTATGCCAAATTAAATTCTTCTGCAGAAATTTGGATAAAATGTGGACGCTCATAAGAGGAGAGGTTTTTTTTCTTCCTTTTGTCTTCTTTTTTCTTAGACAATCAGAAAAGTTAATATGATCCAGAAATTAACTCAGCTGAGAAGTAAATAATAACAAGTGTGTGTGAATAATTTCATCAAATAGACTTCTAAAAATAGAAATAACATGGAAAATATTCCATGCAAAGGAGAGACTCCAGTATTGAAAGCCAAAGACGTCAGTAGCTGCATCAGCTGATTAAACAGATCTTTTTGTCAGCACTTAGAAGGCATGTTAACGTGCACTGTAAATTGCTCTCTAACTATAGATGATCGGGATATGTTATGGCGATGATGTTTTATTAAATTGGGATTACCTGTTCCGGCAGCAGACCCCAGAATTCTTTTCATAAGCAGTTGAAGGAATTAGTTGTATACCGGCATATATGCCAACATTCCTAGGCTCAGGACTGCTGCTTTGAGCTGATTTGTAAGACATTTTCAGGTCCCCTTATTTGTGCTGACCTGCTACCATATATGTTATGAGTAGGAGGATTTTAATAAATGTGATAGTTACCTAAAATCATTGATAATAATTTATTTTTAATTTGAAATTAGTTGTGAGCACTAAAGAGTGGAAAGGCAAAAATTGTGAAGAAAATGCATTTTGATGCCCTTCTCTGAATTAGGGGCTACTGCTATGAAGCTGGAAGTTTTAATGAGAAAACCCTTAAGCTAGGAAGAAATTTGAAATATAGTAGTGATATGCGCAATCTTGTATGATCACTGCTTTTAAAGTGCTTAATTATTCATATTGCCTAAATGTAATTGTGCTGCCAGCTTCTGTGTTTACAGACTATGGTGTGGAAAAAGATATCCCACTGTGACATGTTCTACTTACAGTCAAATTGACTGTAGCAAACACAGAAGCTGTTGAAGTTCAGTGCTTCTCAGTGGGGTGTTCTTATGCCTCTGGCTTATTTCTGGCTGTTGATATAGCTCGCATCCTTGAAGCGCGTTTCCTCATAAAATAACAAAGCCAAGGAAGTTCCCTGTTCATCTTCACTGTAGAAGAGCATGTAGTGAACTATTTAAGGAGACATGTATCTCAAAAGCATTTTCCTGAATAAATAGTGTTTTACAGATTTGTATTTATAATACTGAAAGTCCTTTTTCCCACTTTCATGAATTTTTAAATGCTTCCTTGCTTCTGTCACTTAGTGTGGTAAGAATACTGCGAATCATGCTCATAGCTGCTATTTCACAGTAATAATCTCTCATATAAGAACTACTTTTTCAAGTGTTTAGATAACTTAGCCTGAATAATTGTTTATAGAATGAGAGTTGCTTAAGAAATAAATCAAGAAAATCCATTTGTAAAGCAATTTAAAAATAACCATAATAATGACTCATTTTCAGGTACTGAGGAATAGAAGTCAACAAACTAGATAAATGTTTCTCTGCATTTAGGCATGCTGTTTTATCAAGTATTCTGGCAATACTGTTCAATTTCTACTGTGTTTTATTCACATATTACAATGCCTTAATGCTGAGTTTTGCTAACTAGCTTGGGTTTTAATAAACTTGTATGTCAGTGTATGACCAAATGAGATATCTCATCAAGCAGAGCACCACAATACATCTATTCATATCTGGTGGTGGACTCATACTGCCCCAAAGGTTTGAAACACCAAAGGTGACTGTACGTGGTCTCCTTTCTAGTCTTCAGCTGTCCTGAAATTCAGCTGACTGAAGGATTGCCTCTAATATCCTGCTAGGTCAGTCATCACCCCTTTGCTTCTTCTGTCTTTGAAGCCATGGAATAATAACTAGCTTTGTGTCAGATGGCCAGATATGTTGCTGTTACTGTATTAGCCAGAGTGTCTGTTTTTTGAAGTCCCATTTACTGCATTCCAGCTGGTGATCAGGAGTGCACTTAGGCGTTTTTAATCTCACCAAGTTTCAACTGCTGTTTTTCTTTACTAACCCAGTGAATGATACCAAGCTTTCCCAGGATGATTGACATCAGTCAGGAAGAACATTGGTTATTGGAACTCCATTTGCTAATTGAGTCATCTTTGTAAGCAAACAAGTGGAAAGACTTTGGCTTTGATGTATTTGCTGAGAACATTTTCTTGCAGGCTGCTGCTAGGGTAGGGATATGAGTCCTCCACAAGTGCTCCAAAGTTTCTGCTACTGGAGATTGATTGATCCCTATCTAAAGTTTGGACTTTCTGCTGTTCTCCAAATACCAGACTGGCAAAACCAAACAAATGACAAACTTCCTAGCCCAATAAAAAATTTATTGTGCTTACCAAATTGTGGAAATCTTGTCAAGTGTCTGTATCTGTAGGACTTTGTCTTTGTTGTGACAGGCTGTGCCATACCAAAGCATACACTTGTTTTTTCATCCTTTGGGAAACAGCATCCATCATTTCATCACACTGTTTGCAATATATCGTTCACTCCTGCTCCTCAAGACGCTATATAAGAAATTATTTTATGATCTGTTTAAAAAATCCAGGACAAGAAAGTGGAATACCAATTCTGGTGATACCAAGGGTTTGGATCATAGTTTTATCATCTTAGATTCAGCTGTAAGGCTCTGATACCTAAAATAAGTTAATATATTACAATTCATATTACATGCTTGTCTTTGGAAATTTCAAAGAAAGTGAGTCTTAAATAAACCTGCCGTATAGAACAATCCAGAGGATTTTTTTTTAAATATGTGTTAGGTAGTTTAATCAAATATATAAAACTTCAGGGAAAAGTGCAATAGAGTAGTACATTTCATGATTCCTTGGTAACTTTCCTGAATGGATTTATTATTCTTTCATTAGCATTATGATACTGCTGGTTGGTATTGTAGTTATCATATGCAATACTGGTGTTACATTACTGTGTTGTGGTTAAGCTTTGTTGTAGTTGTGCTTTTATTATTTCCGGTCATGGTGTGGTAGCTTCTTTAGTACTTCCTTTGTCAGCTCCACAAAAAAAAAAAAAAATCTCACTGGCCAGTTGACTTGCTGCAACCCTGACTAAAACAGCCAACTCTGTCACAGTTATCTCTTTACATTGGCAGTATGTAGTGTGTAAATGGCTGCTCTTGACTATGTGCAACACTGCAAAATGAAACTGAATCCTTCTCTGGAATTGGAGTAAGCAGGGAACAAATAGTAGACGAGAGTACTCTCAGAAAATACATATTAACAGAGCTGCCCCTCTGGCAAATGAGGGTTATCAGGTTGCATTTTCACTCTTTCTCTAGCACCCAGAAATATTGCTTCATTTGGATGCCTGCAGAAGAGCAGGGGCAACAACAGTTATGAGCTCATTGAGACTTTCAAGCAGCCATCCTTCCCTGGATGATAGACTTGTACTGCCAGTAAGTAAAGCTAGTGAGCTTTTTATAGTAACTTAGAAGATCAGTTGTCTCTGCTTGAAGGAAGATTTCTGCCCTGAGCTAAGTGAATGTCCTAGTTCATGTGGATTCAGTGAAAAGAGGGACATGACTTTACAATGTACTTGCTGAATTAGAGCAACTCTGAATAATGCCACAGATTCTAAAAAGGTGGTTTGCGTGGTGATTACCTTCCTTCTAGAAGCAGCAGTATGCATCAAGGACTCTCAGTGACATTAAGACTTTCGGATATACAATATATATAAATGACATCTTGTAAAACTGGGAGAGGTCTCTGCTCTATCTGCTCTTTTCATTTTTTTGTCCGTCATTTGCCTCTTCTTGATTGGAGACAGTTGCCCTCAAATCAGTTTTAATCCAGTTTTGAATCTTTGTATCTTTTAGAAAAGATGAGCTTACTGCACAGCTGCTCCTTTCTGTGACTGGGTTTATAATTTTATAATCAATTAAAGTGTTATGCTCTTAAGAACATGGTAAATACAATCAAGTAGCACTGCTTGGTCCAATGTTGCTGATTCAAATGCAGTGTCAGAGATTCAGAGAATAACTCCTATTTCAATCTTTAGGAAGCTGTCCAAGTCAGCTGGAAATTTCTGTAGAATAATATTTTTTTATCTTTTCAGGTTAGATTAACTTTGTACAGAACTTGTAAATGGGTGTTGCAGGAAACATCTGACCTTGTAACTTCATTTTATTCTTTGCTACATTGAACAGCTTTAATCTTATTATGGTATTGTCTAATACTCTCAAGGTATTAGGAAAGGCCTCATATAGAGGCAGATATCTCCAAATGGTATCTTGCTGCTTGACTTTATCAAGTTATCTAATCAGCTCCCTAATTCTTCATACTCACTATTTCTGAGCTAGGTTAAACATACCTCCTTTGGGTTCAAAATGTATAAGATGTGTCTGATTTGCTGATTGGCATCATCCATTGGTAATCCAGCATATGAAATGGAGACTCCATCTTTGGTATTTTTAACATTCATTTTCCTTTACTTTGACATTTGTTCCACCAAACCCTGCATATGTAGGAGAATGATAGAGGAGTGCTGATGCTCCCTTATTTCCTTTCACATTCACAGAGATGCTGTTCATTACGGGCAGTTATTAGATTGTCCAAAAGAAATAAATCTGCATTCCTATTAGCAAAAGTTAAGTTTTACATCCCAGCATACTTGCAATACAGAAACTTTTTCATTCTATTACCTTAATGCCATGTACTTTCTTTTGGCATCAGTTGCTATACAGCAGTTTTGTAGAAGTGTTTGGGACTCAGTGTAGTAACTTGGTGAAAGAGTGAGTAATAAAACTGTGTTTCTTCATTTTAAACTTAAAAATACTGCTCTGAATAAATTCAAGTTTAGATCTTTCTAACAAATGTAGAACAGTCATTTACTTAGCTATGAAAGATGCTGTATTTGCATAAAATGCAGTGCTTCATCTTATAAAGATTATTTTGTTTTCATCTCTACAAACAGTAGGAAATACTTTTTGTTTAGCATTCAATTTGTTAATATGCTTAATAATATAATATTCATGTGCAGCAAAGTAGGAAATATACAGTAAGGATGCAATGAATCTGGGTACCATTCTTTTCTGTTTTCCATGTGCTCTATCAAAAAGATACAGAATTAGTTTACCCAGTTCTTTACATCTTAGTTATTTATCAGATATGCATACAGAACTCTGTACTATTAGAAGAAAAAAAAATAGTCTGTTCATGTCTGTGTTGGCTAAAGATGATGGATCCCTTTTTTGACTGATGTACTCTATAGTTACAAAAATACAAAATGAACAGGCATTGAGTAAATTCTGGGCAGTGCAAAATCCAGGAAGGGATTATCTTGCTTGATAGTGATTATCTTTAATTAAAATTTTTAAAAAGCAGCCATTTTGTGGATTTTTGTTTGGAGGTGTTTGAAATCTTTATTTCCATACTTTTTCAATTCTTATTTAGGATAGTGGAATGGATCTTACTGTTGGAGATCACTTGAATTTGAATGATGATTTGTGTGTATGGGAGTTGTTTGTGTGTTGGTTTAAGATATTAGGCCAATTTTTATATTTATATGTTAGGTTTTATTCCTGCCTGAAAGAAGGTTAACCCTCTTAATTTTGTGTCCAGCATTGAGTGAAAGAGTATTTATGGCTTTATGATAACAGAGAGTAAAGAAATCATGGAATCACAAAATGACTGAGGTTGGAAGGGACTCGTGAAATCATCTGGTCCAACTGCCTGGCTCAAGCAGAGTCAGTTGCCCAGGACTTTGTCCAGACAGTTTTCCACCAGCCCAAGGGTGGAGGCAGATATGTAATACTTTGGAAACAGAATTTGTCTTTGCTTTCATTCATAAATTACCCCTATCATGAATTTTCATTAGATTTAGCAGATGTCAGAATCTTAATTTTCAATTTTCCTAGCATCAAAATAGATTCCATAGATACAGCCTTCAGGACGCAGAATACTGTTGTTGGTTTTCTGGGCTCATCTGGACTGGTGGTGTTTTTAAGTCTTGACCAAGTCCATTTATTATCACACTCATCTCTCCATTTGCTATTAGTGTTTCTAAAAAAAGAAAATAAGAGAACAGTTTTATGTGCTTGATATTCTCTAATTTTTTAATGTACAATTATAGTGAAATTCTGCACTGTAAAGTTTGGATTGCTTTGGGAAATTCACTGAAAATAGTATTCATAATCCACAGATTACCATGTTGATTGTCAAGTACTTGTGGGTTTTTTTTCCTCTTCAATTTCTTTTTACAAGGGTTTTGCACTAAAACATACAGTGTGGTGCATGAGAATAATTAGAATGTAATTATTTTGATAATGGTAATAATAAAAATAATTTAAAAAGCCATGAGCTTTATTTTAATCTGTGAACTAATATTACAGTATTTTAAAGACTACTTACATATGCAAGTTTATCACTAGACAATAATTTTTTATTCTAATTTCTTGTTTTTCAAGATGTATAAAAGTTCTTTACTGTCAATGTGATACATGTATTAATGTTTGAAATCTTGCATCAGCCTGTTTCATAGGTGTCTAGGATGTCTCAGGTATTTGATTTTGAACTAGTGATGTGATTTTAAAATGAGGTTAATGTCCAAAAAAGACACTGGAAGGGAAACTTTGTAAACAAAAAATGCTTAATGCAGAAATGCATGATGCCTTGCTCCAGTGTAGGTCTAGTGGAGTAATTCTGATTTGTGTTTTTTTTTCCTTGAATTCTAGATTTATCCATGGCAGTACAAAAGTTTTCACAGTCTTTACAAGATTTTCAGTTTGAGTGTATTGGAGATGCTGAAACTGATGATGAAATTAATATTGGTAAGTACTCTCTTTGGTTTGCTGGCAGTAATATTTTTATAATTTCTTATAGCGTGTTATCAGAAGTACAAGTGGGGCAGTTCATAGTTGTTTTTTAATAGTTCATGTCACAAAAATAGAAAAATTTCGATAAAAAGAAAACATGCAAGACTTTGAAAGACTGTCAAAAAACTGTCTTCATGGCATAGCTTGATTGTAGCAGATAGTATTAAAAGGTATTTTTGTCACCTGAGTCAACTGTGAATCCACTAAATTCTGCTGCTTTATGTTTTAGTCAGTTTTCAATGGGTTACTAAAACGTACACAAGTTTTCTATGGTGTAACATCAGTCTGCAAAAAAAACCACCTAAGTACCCAGTAAGGCACAGGAAGTATTTAAAGGTCTAAAATGATGAATATGTTCATTACAACTTGTGCATTCCTAAATCTATGGTTGTCTTAACTTTTGCCAGTAAAATTTACTAGCTGCTTATTGTTCTGTCTCTGTACACAAGCAGAAATCCTGCATTTGCAGAACTGAGCAGCTCAACTTGTCTTGAATGTAAGCCTCTTTAATGTCATCAAAATACTCTTCCCTCAGCAGACTAATCCTGGAAATGTTTCCAGGGTTCAGAAATTCAGCCACTCTTTACTGCAAGACATTGCTGCAGTTATAGTGAGGCTTTTACACAGTAGCACAGCAGCTGGAGTGCTTTAACACCCACTGGTAAGAAATTTGGATTATAATCCATCTTCAGAAAGGCTAAATTCAGTATCATAAGTCTTATATACCACATGGCCCCCGTGTGTCTCCTAAAACATCTGAGAGGAAGTAAGATGGTTCTAAAAGAGTAGTGGCTTCTAAAAAGAAATAATTTGGCAGTACAAGAGGGAATGTAGGACTTGTTGGTGTTTTTTTAAGAAGTTTTATGTAATGCAGAGAGGAAACTCGGATTTAGTCTTTTCCAAGTGTATCTATTATTATGGTCTATTTTCAAGTCTCCTCTTCCTTCAGCTTTTTCTTTTCCTGTCTGAGTCATTGGACAGGTCTGAACTGCTTGTTTTCTCTTGCAAGGTTTGCCTCATCCTCACCCTACAACACTGTGGTAGTCAGAAAACTGTCATCAAAGATGACTGGTATTTGGTCGCAGTCTTCCACTAACTCCTGGCAGGGGGTGGGAGGGGAGGTTTAATTTCACTGACCATTAAAAGTAGGGGAGTGAAATCACTGAGCTGCTGCTACTCAGGTATAAAACTGCATGCATTCTTCAGGTGTGTCCCAGCTTGGAAAGAGACGTGGTGTGCATGTACTCTTTGGCATGCTACATATTATTTCTTGGCTGTTAAAATTATATTGTATCTATATATGTATTTAAACTAGGAGTTTAAACTAGTCTGCAGTATCTCAGCTATATGTCTTAGATTTGGTCAGTAACTTTTTTCAAGACGTGGTTTTGCATTTGATCAACAACTTTTTTCAAGACACACGGTTTTGTGTTTAAAATCAGGTGACTGAGAACAAAGACAACATTCATTTTACTTGTAACATAAACGTAGCAAAGAAAAGGCATTTTATTGTTTGGACATTAAACAGGCATTTAAAATTATTTAGGGAAAAAGTAGTCCATGAATCTTGACAGCTGATTTATTTCACTTGAAGCTTCAAAGAAGGGATTTCTAGCTTCTAAAGGACCAAATGCCTGATGGATTGTCATGTACATCAAAGAAACTTATAAGAATAAAAGGTAAACTGACAGGAATCAAATTCAAGTCTAACAGAGCTTGAATGGTACTGTGTGTTTTTATAGGGTAAGGCTCAATTTTTGATCTCCCTAGAGCAGTGACCTAGAATTTATCCATATCTTTAACATGCCCCAATAAGATAGATGTTTGCTTATCATCAAAGACAGCTTTGTATAGATGAATCCTTCTCTGTACCTCCTTCTGCCTTCACCTCCTTTTTCTAAAAATACCTACAACTCTGCAGGCCAATGAGAAGTTATACTTCAGTCTGTAGTGATATTCTGACTTGATAAGATTTGTAAAGCCCTACCATATGCATAGGGGCTTATTGTAAGGACTGCATTTCTACTTCAAGCTTAGCATTGAAAATCTATCCTAATACAATTTAACGTTGGGAATTCAGCTCTGAACAATACTTCTTCTGTCAGGATGTGAGTATTAGGAAAAAAAAAAGGTTCAGATTCTTTCAGCTTTAAGCATAAGTGATTCAATTTTTATTTTTTTTTTCTTTTTTCCTTACCAGTAAAAATATTTGGAATTGAGTTGATAGCTCCATTAACATATTTTGAGGCAATACTAGAATTGAGGGTCTTTCTTTAGTAACTAAGCACAGCATTTTTTTTTATTTTCTTTTTCCAGTCTGATATCTAATAAGAGCAGTTTTATTTGCATTTCCTACAACCTGTGCATTTTTAGTTGCTCTTTTAATACGACTTATCTATTCCAGTAATCCATTACATAAAATGTGTAAGAAGTAATTCTAGTTAAGCTTTGTGACACACTCCACATTAACAGAATTATGGTGGTGTTCTTCATACTTATTTTAATCCATCTCTTATTTAATCCAGTGATTTATTTGTTTGGGTTGGTTTGTTTTTGTTTTGTTTTTAAATTCCTATCTTTGATTTCTAATTTTGATTATTTCCAATCTTTTATTTACAAGAATTTAGTTCTTGTGTAAAGGAAATGTTGTTCTTTGACAAAAAAAGAGTTTTGCTGTGGCTGTGTAATGCATTTTAGGTAGTTTTTTCATGTTGCTGCAAGTTAGCCAGATTTATCTTCATAGTCACTTTCAGATATACCATGCCTAGTTTAGAGTCATTTTATGCATAAGTTGTAAGGAATTTCTCTGACTTTCTTGGATAAGCAGACTGCCTTGTTCCTCAAATCATCTACAGCTCTTATGCTTTTGGGTGGTTTTCTTAACTGTGAACATCACAGGATTCAAGCTCTAAACACCTTTTCATTTTAAATCTTTTTGCCAGCAAATTCAGGTTGGGAAACAGTGGTCCCCATCTCTACTAGTTTTTCTCATTTAAAAATAAAACAAGCTAGCAACAATTGCTGGTTTTGTCTCTGTCTCTGGTTTGGAATGCTTGTGGAAGCATGTGATCTGCAGCAATGCATGGGCTGTACTGTTTGATGGCAGAACATGGTTATTAGCTCCAGTTGCATGTGATTTAGCAAAGCTATAATTGTTTATTTTTTGTGCAACAGAAAAGTTTTGCAAAAGATGGCATTTTCAATGCAAAAATAATAAAATGAGTGACAGCAAATTAATAATACTAAAAAGCCATAATAATGAAGGTTTGATGTAACTTGCCCTTACCCTGAGAAGAGGGTGTTGCTTTCCTAATCTATCAACTGTTTTCCTCAGAAATACCAACATTTGATAACACTTTGCTCTTTGCTTTTTAGACATATCAGCCTGCTCTCAGCCCTCTTTGTAAATATTTTGCACAAGAATTAAATACTTAAGATTGACAATAAAGGCAGTCAGTCATTTGTCTTGCCCAGTCAGAGCTTTGTGTAAAATGGATGCATGATTTTTATATCTTTCAAACGTTATAGGTAACGTAGAACTTCACATGGATGGGACAGCTGTAAAAACTATGTTTTTAATGATCATCTGTCTTTTTTCCTTAGTATACACTGCAGACATAAATTTTGCAAGGAGAGAGTTTGTCCAGCTCCTCCTAGTATTATCCGACTTGTGTCACCTGGATCTCTCCCTAGGAATTTCACTGTTTTAATCCTCTTTTATTCTGTTTGTGTTATCTGGTTTATGGCTGCCAGAGATTAAAATAATAAACATTATTAAGTCAATAGGATTCTTTCTTGTGCCTTTAACAAGTTTTTGTCTATTTTGTATTATGGCTAATTATGTATCAGTGAGATCTAATATCTGCAGTATAAAACCATGCTCTTCAGAATTAAAAAAAGACAAATAAGTACATTCTGATATTCTGGCATTCTCATATTTTCGTATCTGTGTTTTATTAGCATGTGCAGTTCACACGTGCTAATGCGTGAAAAGTGTATGTCCTTTCACTCTATGGCTGCTGGTTTTGAAGTTGAGATTTTCTTCCCTGAAGAGAATTATATAATGTTTCAGATGTTTCAGGTAGCATCTGATTCTTGATTTAAGAATGTAATAGGATTATGATGACTTATGCAATCATTATTAACTGAGCTACAAGGAATAGGTCAAAAGTTTTAAAATGTGGTATCTTTTCTTGTGAGCACGGATTCTTCTCTTGCTGCTAGCAGTTGGGGCTCATGATCTTTGCTGACTCACCCCTCAAGTCATTCATGGGATTATTAAATTGCTTGCCACTAACCATCTACAGAACTGTTAGCTCATACCTGGCAGTTATGTTGTTTACAGCAGTTAGTTTCAAGCTGAGCTTTGAAAAATCTACTCAAATGTACTGGAGAGAAATAACCCAAAACCAAGCAAACAAATGCAGAATGCTAATAGTAGTTGTTTGTTAGAGTCCACTGCTGTGTTTTGCTTTCTTGTTTTAGTTGGGCAGTGAAGCCAGAGGCTCCATCTCCTTTTTTTTTTCTCATACTGGGCACGCACATGCACAATGCTTTTCAGTTAGCATTTGCTCTACCCCCTTGGAGAGATTGTCAGAGGAAGAGGATCCTGTAATTCAAAGCAGCAAATAAATCTTTACTGGAAAACTGTTATATAAAACTACACCCAAAAAAGGGAAAAAATAATGGTGTCTCCTTTCCCCCCATCTATTGTAACAGTGTAAAAGTTTAATTGACTTTAAGAGCTACCAAATTCCATTTTTAATGGCACATGCTGCAGATACAATGCTGTATTCAAATAAATGAGTTTAAAACAACAACAACAAAAAAAAGCATAGGAGCTTTACGCAAGCCTACAGTGTGTAGAGACAAATCTTGACAATCAGCTTATAGAGGTTAGGACACTGTCTTCTGGAGGTTCATCAGGAATCCAAGAAGGTAGATGTTAGGTTACTCATCAAGCCACTTTTGCTTGTAGTATGTAATGGCTTCTTGAATTTGCTTGGCTCTTCCTGAATTATTTATCAAATGCAGTCAAGCCACCTACAGTCTGAATCACTTGGATATCTTACAGGTCATCTCCTTAATTATTTGAGGTTAAGCTTTCATGTTCAAGAAAGTTCTTTCTGGGGTTAATATTCAACCTACTTTGCACTGAATTCGTATTTGTAACCAGGCTTCCAAATGGAATTACCAATTCCAAATAAGTCTAAAATTACTTCCAGCATCTCAGGTGTACTACTGCCTTATCCAAAGCAAAGAAAGAACAGGATCTCACCACCACCTTGAGGGCAGAGTTCTGGGGGTGGATTTTTTTTTTTTAGTATAGACCTCATTCCAACAGGTTTACTAGTGCTTGAGTTTGTTGACCTTGTGGAGCACATTAAAGAACAGTGTATTTACAAAAGGTCGTTTTATTTTAGATGGGTGGGGAAGGGTTGAGTCCTGAATTAGACTAGAAAGCTATTTACAATGGAGAGTGAATTTGCATAGAAAGATTGCATGCTGTTTTTCCACAGTAATTACCGGCATAGATTTGCCATAGACTCTTTTTCCTTCACTTGAAAGAAGGAATTTTAAGATTTAACTTTTTAGATTACTTCCAAAGCAACTTTGCTTAAGGTACTTGTAGGATCACAGAACAGGCTTCTTTGGTACTTGTATTGGATTATTTTTATCTACAGAAGTTAAATGGTAACAATTTATGGGAGGAACTCAGCTCAATCAGGGTTTGAAATGCCTAAAGTATTTGTTTCAAATCTGTTGATTCTGTTCCTACCATTATTTGTTGTGGCTGGTGCTGAGGATCAGTGTGACCCCGGTTGCTACGGAAGTCCCGGATAGAGAGGTCTCACAAGGAACAGCCTGTCCTGGAGTCCTAGGCAGTCTCAGCTGCAAGGTACCAAATGCAAGCAAGGCCTGGATTTCAGGCAGTCAGCTCTTTTAGTGATTTCAGCTCTGAGTGATTTCACCTTAGCTTGCACGGTACATCAGCCGATGCAGGGAGAAGAGACGGGAAGCGCTGTGTAGAGATTCCAGAGTTCTTTATTAGCAGCTTCTGTGAAGGGGAGTCCAGTGACAGCTGCATTCCACTGAACTGGGTTGAAGCAGGGGTTTTTATAAGGAAGGTATGGCTTGGCAGAAGGACCAATGATTTGGGGCTGAGGAAATATGGCCAATAGTGTTACAAGGAGATAAAGTGGGGTTCCAAAGTGGGAGAAGGGTCTCTTAGTCTAGTCATCATGATTAAGCAATTCTTATCTGGCAATGGCTCTCCAGGGAGGCCTTGTGAAGCGCCCTGCTCCCTCCACAACTATTTTTTTTTAATCCCTGTTGCATATTTTACAATTTAAACTAATGCCACCTGTTTCCGGAACTCTATTGTTTCTTGATTTCAAGAAATGAGTCATTTGATGGTAAGTGCTCAGGTCCTATCAAGGCTTCAAAACAACATCTGCCCCAGAAAGTGAAGGTTGGCATACTGTTGGTCGAGCCCAGAGCTCTTGTCCTTGTCTTTGGAAGGGCAAATGAGGCTGACAAACCAGGAAACAAAATAGTGATGCAGTACATTTTTATCTGTTCAGAAGGAAAAGGTAAAATCAACAACACACTTGTTTCTTTTTCTCTTGGATACCTATCAGAAGGTTGTTGGAATTTTCATGCTACATTCTCTGTTGACCTTAAGATGAGTATTCAAATGAAAAAACTGAATTCGGGTGGCCGACGCAGTTACTGCCATTTCTGTTTGTCCTACCTTTATTCTGTGTCAGGAGTAGCTGACAGGAGGAGCTCTCCTAAGCCCCTGCAGTTTGCATCCTGGTGTACTAACAGAAGCCAAAATTCATGTTAGTTCATTTTACTGCATTGGACTGCAGACTGTGGTGTCTCAGATACTGCTTGCCTTGGGTCTCCTACTGTGCACAGAAAGAGGTTGAGACAAGCAATGGACAGGAACAACTTTCTTGTCCTGGTGCATTGTGCTAAGAAGCTAAGGTGAGTCAAAATTTGATCTGAACAGCTGACTAGATGAATGGACAAGTTCATGGCACTCACAGAGCAAGATAAAGTAGCTTTTGGTAGCTTTTGTGTCTCTCATTGATACTTTGATCTTCTGGATTCTCAGAGGTATATTCTACTTTATTGTCCTCATTCCATGCCTTCAACATACTTCTTTTCCCTTCTTTTGTCACTTCATTATTTCTGGATTTGGGCATCCCAGTGGAAGTATGAATGCCTGGGGGGAGACAATCTGAGGACTAGAGTGTTGCTTTATAGAGTTGTCTTGAAAAGAACGAGTATGTACTGTTGATTCATATAATACCCTTCTAGTAAAATGGTATGACATTTTAGAGTTGTCAGGCTAGCATACCTCTTGAGAAATAGGAAATCATTTTCAAAAACAGATAGTAGTTTTGAGCAACTAAAGGTAAAGGATTTGTACTTCTGAAATCAAAATGCTTAGAGTTTAGAATTTTAAGCACAGAAACTTTTTGATCCCTTTGCAGGACTAAATTCAGTTAAGCAATTATGGCAAACCTAACATCTGTTTATGTATTTGGTGATATTTTTTCTGACCTCTTCCACTATTCAAGCAATAAATGTACAAAACTTCAAAAATAAAAAAAAAAACAGTATTAATGATCCTCAGTTGCATTCTGAATATATTGCTTTTGCTTTTACTTCCCTTATTTCAGCACTCATAAAGAGCCACACACAAATAAGGTTTATACAGCTGGGAAGATTAAAATATCAGGGTTTTTTCGTTCACTTAAAGTATGGATGGGCCTCGGAAGAATTGGCTATTGGCAAGCCTGAAATGTAGTTGTAGTTACTTCTAATTCCTCTGTTTATGGAATGCTATGATTGAATATTACTTTTGCAGCTTAACATTGCTGCGAACAATGTTGTACATTGCTCAGTGGTTGTTTCCTATGTTATCTTGTTATTTAGCTTTTCAAAAAACTTGAGGTTGAAGCAGCAATTCTTAGCTTAAAACACGTGATTTGTGCTCATAGTACATTTATATCACAACTATTTCTAGTGGGATGAGGGAGGGAGAGCAAGAGAGGATTGTAATCTGATTGCATCAGAATTCATCTTTGTACTTAGCTGTTTCTGAATATTCCATGGTTTTTAGAGCTGTTCTTCCTCTGACATGTGATAGGTTATCAGTCAACTCTGATGAAGCCAGATCTGTTCAAGTCAAAGGTTAATGGTCACTTTAGTTGTGATAAAGATTAACTGAATTAAATGAACTTCTACAGTGTGCTGTTAGTTTTCAATAGGGGCAAATTCAAGCTGCTATTTTTTTCAAAGTAGGTCTCCAGCAGTACTTTACGATCACTTCATACCTGTTAGACAGAATTTGATATATTGAATATTATTCCCCACACCCTGCTGAGTTCTGCAGCTGTGGAGCTTAGCCCCACTGCTGTGCCTGTGGCTCCATCAGGTGAAAAGAGAGGGTGATTTCTCTTTGACAGGTACAATAACATAAAACCTCGTTTTGTAGTGTGGCATAGAAATGCAGCATTTCTTAACGATCACTTATCTAAACCCCTATCTCTTTTTCTGTGAGAACATGGCAAAAATGGTGTATTCGTTGTGACTCATCCCAAAAGCCTCTACCCCTTCACAGAACTGTAGAAGAAAGAGGAGAGACAAGAAAAAAGTTAGTCATTTGTAGACAGGTTTTGATATAGTACTCTGTGCAAGCACATGACTGCTTGAGAGAGCTGTCTCATGTTCTTAAGAAAATGGAAGAAATTATTTAGATGATTTAAGATGTTTTTGTTGGCATGCCAAGATGCCATGTTTCAGGAGAGGTGCTGTAGACTAGTGGAGTGTAGAATAAGCTTTTTCTACCACATCTCTGCCATGTTGCAAAATTCATGCTACACAAGATAATAAATTTTCCAAATTGAATTACATATTTTCCAAATCTGTACTGCTTTTATAAATAGAGTAGTACACTAACTGGGTAGACACTCAGCTTTATTTTTAATAAAGTGTTAAAAGTGTAATGGTGGTAGTGGAATTATTCTTTGGTGTGGGTTTGTTTTGTTTTTACAAACATGCTGTGGGTTTGACAGCCATTATGAACTTTAAAAGTTTTTCAGGATTCTCTGAAGTGTTTTGCCCTTGCTTGATCTATTTAGAATTTTCTACTTGTATTTGCTTTGTGAGGTTCTGCATGAGTAGGGCATGGAAATTTACTGATATTAAGTCAAGTAATTGGATTTATTTAAAATGTGAAACATTGCATATCTTCAGGTGATCTCTTCAGGTATTGAGTTTGACAAGTGCTGACAGAAAACCTGAGAATTCTAGATAATCTGAACTTTCTTGCAAATCTTAGTTTGTATATAAACATGTAGCTTTCTGTGTAGACCTCTGTTGAAAAGTAGTGGAGTGGAAAGTGTAAATATGTTGGCTCAAAGAATTGTTTTAACTTTTGTAGGAGTCTTGTACTTGTATGTTTAAATATTTGTGACATGATGGCTACTTTTTATAGCAAAGAATTCTCAAATATGATACTGTTTGTAACTGGATTTAGATGGTTACCCTGAGAGAGGTTTGTTTCTGTAACAATGGGGAAATGTTTTTTACTTCTAATAGCAGCCCTGCACTGTATGCTTTACATATGTTTAGAAAAAAATCTTCAAAAAATACCTTGCTATATTTGTGCATTAAGTTTTGCAAAGTGAAAATACTCTCGAGTTAAAGTTTCCTCATATGGTATGTACATGTTATACTGTCCTGCCAACACATCTTGCAGGGCTTTAGGCTTCAATTAAGCTCAGATCTTGCTTTGGTGCCTTTTATGGTTCTCATATTGGCCTGCAGTGGGAGGCACACGTGTGTGATGCTCAGGCAGGAGGTTCCATTCTTACTGTGGAACCGCTGGCCTCTTCTGCTGGTTTGTCTCACCTTTATAGTGTGACAAAACCCAAATGCTTCTGCCTGGTATATGGCCTGCAATTAAAGGGCTTTGAAGCTTTGTGGGGAGCACTGCCTGGAAACATACAGGGATCAAATGCTATATAGGAGGGGGTGTCAAACAGGGAGACTGTTGCTGAGTATCTGATAGTTTCATTGTTGGTTGCGTTTTTCATGTGGAATTTGCAGTACTTACTACCATCTCTCTGTGCTAATACCATGAGGAACCAAAATGCTCCTAAGTATGATGTGGAGAAAAAATTACCACTGAATTTATTCTTGAGTTTACAGTGCCTTAACTGAAGTGAAATAAAGAGATACCTTGGGTTTCTTTACTTTTAGTTACATGTATTTGAGTAGCTGTGCCCTGATGAAATTTTCTGCTTGCCAGTATGTAGTGAAACATGTGATCATATTTGGAGAACAATACATAGACCTTGAAGCATAAATTTGGGTATAAAAGACTTAATTTTATCATTTTCCTTGCTTATTCATTTGTGTAATTTCTTTTCAGAAGCTTTAAAACATCATTCATCTCTTTGCTGTTATCATACTTTTTCATCCTGATCTATAATTATTTTTTTGGCAAATTTGGATTTCCTTATGTGAGATAGCACACTTATTTTCAGTAATTTAAAAAAATTGGCAAAATACCTTTCCTCACAGTTCAAGGAGGGAATTGCCACAGGAAATAAAGTTACCACTGGAATTTTGAGCTCTCCGAGAGATGCTTCCAAATCTGAAAGATCATTATAGTATTTGATTTAAAAAGTGTTGGATTAAGCCCTTGCAGACTAATTATGGAGCAGATAGTAAGAATGTTCGTTTATTGAGTCTGAAATAGCTTCACACTGTCTGCTCTAAGAATGTCTTGATTCTTTCCCAAGGACAGTGCATACCAGACAGGGTTGTCTGTACTTTAGTGTGCCTTCCCATGATGGAAGTCTTCAAGGAAATATGTAGTTATTTGGACTGTAAATTTAAACCACTGTATTCTGGCAGAAATCATTCTCACTTTGAGAGTGTATTTCCATGCTGGGGTATGTTGATGTAATCTTTAAAGCTTTTCAACTTGAATTTTTATTTCATCCTATGTCTTTTACTACTGGAAGTGCATTTCATTGTATTGTAGGAAGGACCAAATAGCTTTTTTTGCTGTTCTTGTGGAGGCTGTGGTAAATGTAAACACAGAAAACAGGAATGCATAAGGTCCTTATTACAGATCCATAAAACCTGATACCTAGATTGGGAGGGTAAGAGAAACCAAATGGAGAGGGTAAAGCAGCACATACAATAATAATTTTACGAACTTAAAATAAGATTGAAACCCCATGAAGAAATGAACCATTATCTTGACATTCTAACTTCTTTTTTCACATTAGAGTCTTCTAACATAGTTAATCTCTTGACACCAATACTCATCTTAAAATTAAAGGGTATCTGACCTGCTGCAAGCTTGCAAACTGGAATTTACATACATACCTAACTGATAACATCTTAAACCTTAACAAAAGAAAGCAGTTGCTGCATTTGCTCTATTATCTTGGGAATGATACTCAGAAAGGGACAAAATAACTAAGATAAACATTGATTTTGAATTCTGTACTCCTCTCCTGTTTTGTTGTCTTTTCTGCTTTCCCGGTGAATATTACTTACGGTACAGAGTTCGGTCTATAAATTAAGGTGTTGATCCTTCAGCTTGTTGGGCTCAACTGTAATTCCTTTTAAAGCTCTAGGTAATTGTACACTTTTATGTTTTATAGGCCTAATTCAGTGGAAAAAATAAGGGGGGGTGGGGGGAGGATAATTAACAAATCAGTCCAGGTTGTGACAATGGTAAAGGAAACCTCAGTTGATAAAATAAGGCCAACATATTGGAAGACCAAGATAATGACAGGCTTTGGGAGTTTTTTTTCAAGACAGTCCTCCTCCTCATTTTGTAATTTGAAAACTTGCCGTAATGGTGATATGGTGATATTTTGAGACACCCCATTTATTAGCTACTGATAGACATTACAGATCCTCTGTGGCTTTAACATCCACAACACTTGTTAAGTAGAAACTACTGAGAAAGCAGGTGATTGTCTTTTAATACCTGTTGTGGCCTGTCAGTGTTACTCTGAAATGTTTGCTTTTTCTGTCTTCTGTGGCTACTCTTGTTCTACCTACTGTACCTCCCCATCACCAGCACCTCACATACTTTTTCAGTATGTCTTAAAACCATAGAAAGAAGGATGGAAATTCTATTTGCCGTTGTGATTTGTGGAAAATCTGCTTGTTGTGGCTGCAGTTAATGCTAATCATTAAAAACTCTGGAAATACAACTGTGAATTAACAGCTATTTTATAATGTATTTATTTTAATTTTAGATTTAGAAAAGAAGATCTCTTCTCCCAGCCTTCATGGATCTCACATTAATTATGCTTTCTCATGGAAGTCTAGTAAACAAGTGTTAATCCTTAGAAAATTTCCTTATGGTCCATTGGTCTATCTTGAATTCTGTGATATATTATTTACGGGGAAAAACTCCCTTCTAGACATTAGCTGAAGTTCGTGCTCAAGCATGAATTCAGGCCTGCTATAGCAAGTCTGTGCTAGGTATGACCAGTTCTGGAGGATATACTTGACTGACCTTCCTGCCAAAGAGTGCTGGGAGTAATGTACAGCACAGTCCTGGCAGTTCCTCAGTCAGATCAGGAAGGCATAAGGAAATCTTGGACAGTCTTGCTCATTTTCCCTTTCATACAGCAAGGTGTCATAATGTCATACGTGACATGTATGTATTATTTTTTCTGTGGTGGCATTCATGTATCTGCAGATGGTGGTGGTGGTATCTGCTCATAATGTAGAGTATGTAAAAATGGTCTATGCATCATTTAAGACTGAATTTATGAGTGGAAATTAAAGCAACAGTCCACAGAAAAGAACATTTGTCTTCCACAGTAGCTTTTAATTTCTGTCTTGGGTTGAACACTACCTTCTAAACTTGGCTTTATGCCTTTCAGATCAATATTGGTCATGCAAAACTGTTACATGTGTCATACGGTTTGTCAGCCTTTTCTCATTAAATGTAGATGATGTTATAGCTATTGTGTGTGACATTTAGTGGTACAGTGGAACACTTCTCTTAAATATTAAGCTAAGGTTGATAGAGTAGCTTCAGTAAGTTCCACAGACATTTTAAGGTGATTTAATTCTCTACACAAGTATATAGCAAAATCTTTGTAGGATTTATTATATTAATTTTTTTCCTATGAACAACTGAGTTGATTTTAGTGCAGTAAACTAGATTTGTAGAGTGTAGATGAATCATATTTTTAATAAGTATTCTATAAATTCACATAAATTAATTTTTATCCTTTTTTATTTCTCCCTCATTTACTCAAGTCTACATCAACCTTCTGTTCCTTTTTAATTATGTGAGTGTAGTTCTTTGTGGAGCTGTAACATGTGTTTGAAATGATAGGGATTTTGGGAAAAAAAAAGGACGTTGTTGATCTACACCACTAATGTTTAAGATGTTGGTGCTGTTAGTTTGTTTCTCTGTGAAGCAAATTAATTAATAGACTTCTCAATTAAAAGTAAAGAGAGTATTATTTTTTTTTCTTTTGGAAAATAAAATAATTAGAGCCCTTTCCCCTGAACAAGGGAAATTTTGCAGCACATTGTTGTTGAGTTGGGAACACTCCAGAGAGAGCAGCTGGCAACCTGTTGTGGTTGTGATGAATGAGACCACAAGTGTACATCTGGGTGCACATTCAATTGTTTTTGCTTCTAGGGCATTACTTTCACAATCATCATTTCCATCCTGATACCAAATGTATCTTACAAGTCCTTTTGAGTAGCCCTTAAATAAAAAGCAGACTGTAAAACTGTTGGGATTTTTAAGTTAATACTGCCTAATGACTTAGAATAAAACACTGAGTCAGCACTTTGTTTTTCTTTAAATGGCCCACCAATAACAATAATTCTTTATGAAAATAACTGAAAATATATTTATATTTAATATGTTAGGCTGCATATTGTACTTCATGTTATTGGTGTGTTTTCAGAATTTATTTCTTATCGGCACATTCCCATGACATTTCCTGTTGCAAAATACTTGACTCTTCTTCCTCCCACCCCCTTTCGTGTTAACAAAGTTCACTTTAATTTCTCTGTGTCTATTTTTATTAAAAAGAAGTGGATTTAAAAAAATGTTGTAGCATTACTAAGAAAAGATAGTGTGGCTGATGTGTAACGTGTGGGTGTCCTGACAGACAGTGGGCTCCATTTGACACAGACAGGTCTGATTTCTAAATCTTCTGGTATTCAACTGTGCAAAAGCACCTCGACTTATTAGTGTTGAAATACCTGTTTGTTCCCTGTTGAGACCTGTGAATCCAGAGTTAGGTCTGAGTATGCCTATGCCCAGGGTTTGTGCTGAGATCTGATGAGGCTGCTAGTTGTGGAAGGGAAGGATGCCCCTGCCTAGATCTCCAAGGTGCCCAGTGCCCTGTGGGTGAATTTTCACCCCCCTTGGTGACCGCTGCCCTCAGCATCCCTCTGTCTGCCCAGCCCCAAACTGAGGTGAGGCAGAGCTGTAGCCTTTCTGTGGCCAGAGGGCTCTGTGGGAGAAGGGGGAAGAAAGAAGGGCAAAGGGTACACTAGGAAAAGAGGAGCAAGGTCTCTCTTTCCTTCCCTTCTCCCCTCCCACTGCAGCTTCCAGCACAGCCAAAGCTGTCTAGGGACAGACCCTGGCTTTTAATGAGGCCACACTGAGCAGGGGTTGGATGGGCAGTAGGGTGTAATAACTTGAGGGATCAGTACTGCAGTACTCAGGGCTGTTGTAGGAGAGCTGGCGTGGATAAATCGTTCCTCGATGTATATGATGGCATTGCAAGGACACAAGAACTACTGTTTACTATGCTCCAAATAACACAATGCATATGTTCTCCCTGTGCACCTCCTGAGCTGGGGAAGGACATCCCATGGCTGGATGTATGCATGGATGTGGCTGTTGGGCAGTGAGCATCAGAGGTGTAGTCAGTTTTGATGCAAAGGTGTCCCTGCAATCAAAGTCTCATAAGACCGGGGGATGGTTTGTCTTAGTGCTGCTGAAGAGTGTAGGTTCTGTGTTCTTAGTGAAACTTTAACCTTTATAATTCCCCCAGAGGTAAGCCAGTGGGGAGGAAAAGATGGAGACAGTTTTTCAGTCTTTAGCTGAGGCACTGAGCAGGTGACAGACTGGTACCTTTATATTTCTGTTAAATATTGAGGAAGATCTTGATTTATGCACTTTCAGAGCATATTTTATATGCTTTTTTTCCTGTGGCTGACCTGAATTTATTTAAATCCTAAGCAAATGTTTCAACTTTGAAGCTGAAAAACTCTCTGGTTCTGCCTTGAAATTCAAACGGTGAATTAAAAGCTTCTTGTACTGGTTTTGTGTTCTCAGGTTTCTTTTACAGTCCCCTTCTTCTCCCCCACCACTCCTCCACATCCTTATAATTTAGCCATGTCTGTCTGGCTAATTGCTTGTTTAGTTTTTAACATTTCATATTGGCTACTTAGATATTCATGAGTGTAACGCTCTACAGATCCCTAGTCAGGTATAACCAATGAGTTCATAATCTTATTTCTTTACCTGTTTGGTTGTTTGTTTTTTCTCTTTTTTTTCATGGAATATTAAGAGCTGACTAAGAGATTGAGTTATTTCAGTGGATATCAAACTGAAATTCTTGATATTGACATAACTGGCAAAATCTTCTGATGCCTGTGCTCTCAGGGTAAAATATTGAAGGAAAAAACTCAAGGCCCAGGTAGATGGACATTTAACTTTCCAGGTGTATGTGGACTAAATCAAGAACTCATAATGGGAAAAAAGGAAATTTGTCAGCAAACAATACTTGCTTACAAATCTTGACTTAGAGGTCAAGATATGCAAGTATAACATCATAGTTGCAAAAAAATCAGCTATGTAATTTGCTGCAGAATAAGCTGGAACAAACAGCAAAGTGTTCTTCAACTGTAAAAGTTAGCAGAGAGGAAGGAGAATTCAAAGGTGACCTCTGCAAGGTCCAGATGGTATAGAGGATAGAAATTATTTGGGAATGGTCTAAAAACTAGAGCAAAATAAGTAGGAGTTGTTTCCATGTTTGTTTTTTACCTTTCAAAATGATTGAGATTGCTTCAACTTTATTGTGAGAAACTGTAGTATTTAGCAATCTGTATTCTGAGTTCAGAGCTTTTAACCACAAAATGTAGCATCCTGTCATTGGTAGCAATTACTGCTAGTTGCATCCAGAGAAAGTAAAAAGAGATAGTTAACTCTCTTCACATGATTGTTCTCTGGGATTGTCACGTATGGGACTATGATGCTGAATCTGAGTAACCCCTATGCCCTTGAGAAAGTAATACAAGTGGAAAGAAGGATTTTTCTGGACAGATTTGTACCACATGCTTACATGAGAATGAAGTCTTAAGAGTTTCAGAATGTTTTCCTCTTTCTTGCCCTCTTTTAGGGGTTAATTCTTGTATTATGTTTCCATTGACTCTGCTTCAGCCCTTTGACTTCTACTTGAAAACAGTTTTGAGCAAAGACTCTGTCGCAGTTGTAACAGAATTCAAAGCTTATAAATCAATCATCTCTTTGGGTCACCTGAGACCTAGCCCTTGTAAAACATAAAGCCAAAAAGCAGTTAAGTCTAAACAGTTGGCATTTCTTCTAAAATGTTGAGTTTCAAATATTTGCCCAATTTTTCATAGGTCTTGCAAATACTTGTTCTCCCACCTTAGTGGGAGAAACTCAATTATTTTCTTTCTGCTCCTAGTATGCTAGGGAAAGTGAATTTCATGGATGAAAGCAGAATTTTTCTGTTTTGAGACTGATCCTTCCATATTTCAGGAAATAGAGTTTTCCATATTCCATTAAAAAATAATTTAAAAATACATATGACTCTTAAGAATCAGATTCTTTTTCTTTGCTCTTGACCTGGTGCCTGCTTTGGTCTATTTTGTTTTAGGCTACTGATTACATTGCAGTGTAAGAGCAATATTTTATCACTGTTGCTCCAATACAGATAATGTACTCACCTGGTCTTAAAATCTCATTTTAAATAGAATGTTCTTTTTCTTTGTTTTCCTTTCAGCCCAGTCATTGAAGGAGTTTGCTCGGCTCCTGATTGCTGTTGAAGAGGAGAGAAGACGACTGGTAAGTTTACTGGCAGTAATCTTGCATTGGACCTCTCCTTGTGTAAAACAGTACACATTTTTCTATTCCCCCTCAAGTGATTTTTTTGCTATATTTTTATTTTTGTGGTAGAGGTTAAGTATGCCATAAGAATTATTTGGAATTCTTATGCAAAGGCAGAAATGTAGTAGCACAAACTGCAACAGTTTTTAATAAATTGTTCAACCAAAGACTTTTGAATCAATTTTAAAATTATTTTCTCTCAATTTACTATCTCCCTGCTCCCTGACCCAGAATAAGCTTTGAATGCTTGTATACCTTTCCCTTCCTGCAAAAAGCTTTTATTGGAGGCATACATCTGTATTTTTATTTAATCAAATACTCTTAAGTTTTTTCTAGTCAATGTATGTTAGTAATCCAAGAATATGATAAGTGATAAGAAGAGAAAGCAAATTCATCACCCAAGAGAAGCTCTTGTAGAATACATTATGGATCAGACTTGCCAGAGTCATCTATTGATATGGTATACTTATGCTGTTTGAATCTGCTGTTTGCTTTGATTTTTATATTTATATTGAATTATAGCTTTGTTTAAAAAAAATTAAGTGTACTTTTATGCAACTATTAAAAAAAATCAGGTAAGCAATGAAGCTATTTTTGTCCTTCCTTTGGAGTCAGTAATGAATAAAGGAGTGAGCTAAGAATTAACGTCAGTAGGGGGATTTTTAAATATCGTGAAAGTTTAACCAGCTCTAATCCTTCCAAAGATTATGTCTGTTCTGGTTTTCCTTCCTCTTATGGGTACTTAGAACATTGATGTAAGGCTTTTAGGACTCAGATTGGAACAAATTTACTAATTCAGAAAGAAGTTTATTTAAAGTTGTCTTACCCTAGAAGTAAATAGCCATAGAATTTCTCTCCCCTTTATTTATATTTAGATCAATATTTTAAAATGGCAAAGTCATAGCATTTATTTAGTACAGTTGCATAGCTAATATCACTTAAATGTATACATTTTTTTTTGCTTCATGTGAAATAGTTTTTCCTGGGCAGCTGGAGGAATGAGGTGACTATTCCATATTTACCACCTTAAAAGTTGGTTAGCAGAACACTTATTAATTCCTTACCTAAGCAGTGTTTAAATCAATAGCTTTCCCGTTAAAGATTGTTATGAGCTAACTATTAGGAAAGAAAAAACAATGAATAGTTGAGGGTTTTATTTTTCAGTCTCTTTGGTCTTTCATAATATGTACAAACAATTTCCTATTATTTTCTCTTCCTTTTTTTGCCTTCTTTTTTTTCCCTCCTCAGAGGAGTCTACCATTTTCACTTTTAGAAGTTCATAGCCTCTCCTTGGTTTATAATTTGATCTTGCCAATGTTTTTGTAAAAGATGTAGGAAGGCCTGTAGCATAAAAGAAGGAAAAAATATTAATATATCAAGTGAAAAAGAGCAGTCCGATGGAATGATGCGTTTTGTTCTCTATCAGTGTGATTTCCATAGGAATGCATGGATTGTGTAGCTGAGTGTGGCAGGTTGACCCTGGCTGGATTAGTGGTGCCCACCAAAGCTGCTCTGTCATTGCCCTCCTCATCTGGGCAGGGGAGAAAAAAATGCAAGGGAAGGCTCATGGGCTGAGATAAGGGTAGGGAGAGGTCGCTTGGCAATCACTGTCATGAGCAAAACAGACTCGAGTTGGGAAAATCTGTTTAATTTAATTTAATGACAGTCAAATCAGAGAAGGGCAATAAGAAATGAAACCCAAATGTTAAAGAAATTTCTCCTGCCCCTTCCTGCTTTTGAGGCTTTACTTTAATCCCAGTTTTGTACCTCTTCCCTGCCAGTGGCACAGGAGGGCAGGGAATGAGGGCTGCACCTCCTTCCTCCTTATGGGGAGCATTCCTCACACTCTTCCCTTGCTCCACTACTGGTCCCTCCCATGGGGGCAGGCTCCACAAACTTCCCCAACATGAGTCCTTCCCATAGCCTGCAGTTCTTCATAACCTGCTCCACCATGGGTCCTTTCCACAGGACTGAGTCCTTCAGGAACAGGCTGCTCCAGCGTGGGTGCCCTGTAGGGTCTTCGTAGAGGGAGAAGCTGCTCATGGTGGGAATTCATTTGTAACCAGCTTCTCACTCAGTTTGGAATAACCTCATTCAGTTCTTGTTCTCTGTCCAGAAAGAGAATATGAGAACATTTAGGACACACACTTTTCATGTCATGCATAAGAAAATTTGTCAAAATTTATTAAAATTTCTCTAGGTTTAAAAAGTTTGAGCTGCCTGTTGGTGGAATTAGTTTAATTATTACTGGAGTGAAAGTATCACCTTTGTCAAAGGTCTGGGTTTTTTATTCCCCAGTCTCTTACTGCAGTTTTCTACATGTCATCATAGAAGCCAGAGGTCCCTATGAGGATCAGTGTCCCAAACAGATTGCTAGTATAAGTCTTTTGCTTGACCAGCTTGTAATTTAACTGTGGAATCTTCAGAGCACTTTTGCTTGTTTCTGAGCATTATGCATAGGCTTAGATTTCTCTGCTGGAAGCACTTAAAGTCAGCTGATTTGCAGCTTAGTGATGCTATTAAACAAAGTTCTCAGCTGATAGGAAAGCTTGAGACATGGCATGCAGGTCTTTAAGAATTTGATTTCCTTCTGCATAAAAAGAGAAAATATACAAAAGTTATTTTAAAAATCTTGTCCTTTTTTGATGTTTTTTAGAAGACTGGAGAAAAACAGGCAATATTATGGCTATTTATGGGTATACTTCATCATATTACTTTCAACTTTCTTTTAATTCTTGTAGCATATGATAGTAAAACACACTATTGTATCAGTGAATGCAGGATGTAGGAGAATATAGAGTGACAGATATTAATTTTGCATGTCAGCTAATGGCCTTGTTTCCATCTCTTGAACTTTATTTTATTAAATTATGAACATACATATAAGTGCATAAATCAGATTTTAATGTGAAAAATATATATTCATATAACCAGTTGATTTCTCATCAGATGCCTATTCAATTCTTCGTAAGTCAAATTATATTTTTGTCTTAGTGAACACAATGTTGGAGTGTTTGTCCACTGAATGTGTAAATGAAGTGTTTCCAATAGTCAAGGAAATAGTTTGAGAGGTGCTTAGCAAGTCTTCTGTCCTTCCTGCATGAAGAACAAGAAAGAACTATTTTTATTTTTTTTTTAATTTCGAAGAAGCTGATGAAACAGAACATTATGAACAGTATTATTGGGAAAAACACTGAATTATAAAGTTAAATGAAACTCTGTATCACATAAATATTCTCTTTTGTAAGGCTTTGTTGCCATTATTATTGGCAGCAGTAGTAATATGGTGATTACTGCAAGTCAGTTTCTTTTATCCTTGTATTTTATCTCTTGATGCTAGAAAATTGACTAGTAGTCGGAAAAAAACAGAGGCCATGCTCCACATATTTCGCCTTAAAAAGAAAACAAAGGAAAAAGTAACTCATAAGATACCTTCTTTTGATATGCAGCCTTAGGTTTGAAAACTGTCACTTTGTGGTGATGTTAATTTAGTGATACTGTTGGTAAATGGTGCATTAAAAAAAAAACCCCAACCAAACAGGACTACTCTTGGTAGTAAACACTTGGTTGTAAATAATGTAGTATTTACAGTACTCCATGTACTGTAAATAGGATAAAAAGTCAGATTCATCCCCACTGCATTTCCAATGACTTCAGCTGCAAGCCATCAGGGATGTAGAATAATGACCTCTATTTCCTAGTGTTTATTAAGGAACAATAGAGATGCTATAATTTAATCCCATGTGAATGTTTGAATCTTTATCAAGGGAACTTACTTAAAAAACTTCCTTCCTCTTTCATTGAATTTGCATTCTTTCTATTAAATAAGTGATGTATTTTATGTTAGAGATTCATATTTTATTTATGCTTCGTATTAATTTGATATTGTTAGTAAAATTAATAGCAAACAGAAATAACCTGGGAGTAAAATAAAATGCTACTTCCTTTCGCTTTCGTAGGATTATTCTGTGTTACAAAAGTATAGATGAACTGGTTCATGCTACTGGTCCTAGAGATCCCCTATGAGTTTGAAACATTGAGTGAGTTCTCTTGAGCATTAATGTTATCCTACTGGAACTCCCTGATTATTTCTGAGAATTTACTAAGTCCAAGACTGAAACAGGCTCTTAATTCTTACATTCCTTGCTATTTATCCAAGTTTTTTTTTCTTTGGTTGTTGGCAGGTGATGAATGGCCCCAGAGCTTTTACTCTTTGGCATCATGATTCAGTGAGATTCTTGACCAATATTAAATACTCCAGGGGATAGTATAAAAATTCTGAAGTGGATAGTTTTGTACTATGCTCAGTGAATATTTTTCTTTAGAAAATTTGCCTTTTTGTATCTAATAATCTTCATGGTTCAGACAGTATCTCATTTTTGTGGACTTTTTTTTGTATTAACTGGATGTTCTCATGTTGTTCTGTATTTGCCCTCACACAAGGGGTCTGATACTATCTGCTTCCAGGGAAAGCATCAAAATACTGTTTCAAAAGCTTCACTTGAAGAAAAATAAATGAGCTGTTAAAACCAGCTATCCATGGAATGATACATAAAATCAGATACTGAAGGGCACAGCATGTTGTTGAGCAAATTAACCTTTTCCCTATAATGCAAAGTGCATTACAGATTCCATCAGAAGAGTAAGCAGTCTCCTATCCACAGGGGCAGCTTATTTCTCAGTTTATACAGGGGAGGAATAACATTGCATATACTAGCACCCTGAGACTACAGAACAAACGCCTGACATTTTGTTTTGCATGGTATCTCTCTCAGATTGCAAAATATAGTGTTTGATGGTGTTTTGGTATGCTTGGTAACTGATTTCAGTGTTTCTCACCTCCCATGAAAGATTTGGCATTTAAGTTAATCTCCTTGATAGGAGTCTGCTGGGAACAGCACTGAAAGCATATTAATGGAAGTGAAGGAAAACACCACAAATAAAAGAGCTTCTTTGAAGTTATGACTGGTTGTTTCTCTATTTTTGTTGTTCCTCCTCCTTCTTTCCCCACATTTGCTGCTTAAAATTAATTAAAATCACCCTGGTTTAGCAAATTTGAGTTTCTTCCTTAAGATGGTTGCACATCCTATTGAGTCATTAAGGTAGTGTGGACTGTGTTGTTAACTAAGTTCTTTGGAAAGACTTTCTGAATTTGTGCATCTGATTACTAATTTGGAAATGCCACTTTGAGGTTTCTGTTGAAGAGGGAACAGTAATTCAGTACTGAATTTTAAAATTTTCTTATAAAAATTATTTTAACCTACGTTCATCTATTTACTTACTCATCTTTTCTTCCTCCTATTTTGTTCCAAGTATAGCAGACAAAATATTTGATAACAATTACAGAAAAAAATCACGTCTTCAGTAGGGGAAGTTCTGCAAGATAGGAAAATACTGATTTCTGTGGTTTTCTTAAATTTTTAATTTCTTTTAAACCATCAGCTTACTGTCCTGTGGCAGTCAGGCTAAGTTATAGAAAATATTGGGAGAATTACTGTAAACAAGTCACATGGTGTCATAAACCTTTTGGGAAGACCCCATTTTAAATACTGGCTAAGTGCATTTCTGGCCAGAAAGTATTATGTAGACTACAAAAGATACGGACAGAGGCAACAAGGAAGGCTTAACACATTGAAGCTGAGGATGAGAAGAGAATACAAGGAGGTGTCTTTGATTAGCTTTACTTCAAACAAGTTAGATCAATGGTATTTGGAGGCCTGTGATTCTTTAATTGAAATTACATCTTTCAGCACACTTTAACTAGTCCTCAGCAATAGGTTAACACTTCAGCCCTTGAAATCAGATTTTTTCTTCCTTTTTTTTTTTTTTTAATCTTGCTGATACAATTGTCAGTCTTACTTTGTAAGAATAGACCAGAACAAGCATTGCAAAATTACTTGGAGAATGTTGCAGAAGCAAGAGTGTACTCAGTAGCATTACATGGTTTTCTGCTGTGTTTTAACTCTGGAATGACAGGAAGAAATGTGCTGCACAGAATCTTATCTAATTAGCAGTTTGCAGAACCAGCTTTGCCCCAAATCTCAGTCAGCCTTGTGTTCCATCTTTCACCATGTAGACTGGGAGGTTACTTAGGGGGCATTCAGCAACACTTAGAAGAATATTTCTGTATTCATATAAATTACATATCTGGAGAGGGTTTCTTGAGCCTTTTGAGAAAAGATCTTCCCTATTGTGCTGGTGCAAATGTTTGTGTGCCTGGGTGGTGAACATAATTGGAGAAGTGATCCAGCTGGAAAAATAATCCCTTTCGCACTAACTTTCTGTTACTTCCTTCCCATCACTTCAGTGCACACACACACACACAAAAAAGACCTTCTGGGCCAGACTTACTATCCAGAAGATAGTAATTTCTTTTATAGAATTGCTGAAAAAGAGATACTAGAACTGTACCTACATTTCCCTGCTGATGTTTTCTGTGACCATTATAACTCATATAGGAAATCAGGAAGTGATAGGCATTATTTCTGTCATGCAGACTACTTGAGAGCAAATCTGCAACATGATCCTTTGGTGGGTTCTTGTTGAGAGGGAACTCTCCATGCCACTTTCTCCCTTGCCCTATCTTGGGCTAGAAGGAATTCTGTTTGCTGTCTTTCTCTGCACCACTTAAGTATGAAAATACACATGTTCAATGGATATTTCTTAGCATTTGTGCTCAGTTTAAAAAAACAACAATGGAGTAATAAAAGTAAACAGTTCATGTTCTGTTGCCATTAAGGTAGTTTAACATATAACATCTGTATGTATTTCTGAACTTTTCTCAGATAAAAAGCACATACTAGGCCAGACAATTAGTAGATAAAATTGTGGGTGCTATTAGTACAGAGCATTAGCTGGCTCTTCCAGATAACACTGCATCAGCATCTGTAATTGTACACTTGGTACATTCTTAATTTGTTTAAATCTAGTTATAATTTCTCAGTAATTTTCATGGTTTAAAATAATTTCTTCCATTATTTTTTTGTGGAAATGAAGAAAAAACATTCATCCTGGGGCATTTGAGTATGATAATTTTTGAAAAATCAAACTGATCTCAATAGAAACCAGTTGCAACTAGACCCTCTCCCTGTAACTGCCATCCTCTGGGACTGAAAATGCAGGTGCATGGGTTTTTTTTAATTTTGTGGAAGGTACAGCCAGAATTGTTGTGATGTGCTGTGACCCATGTTGTGACAGAACAATGCTATTACTTCAAAATATGTTCACAGTTTTATGATCATGAAGTCAACAGAGAGTCTACTGTTCATGTTTTGTTCTGTATTTCTTAGCAGCTTTCTCTCTATGTTTTTCTTTCTCTTTTGAAAATGTGAGTTATTTCCTGTTGATATGAATGTCCAGAGTGCAGAACCATATCATATGCAAAGCCTTTTGCACCCTGTCCTCTTCAGCTTGGGCCTAGATAATTTCATTGCCTTTAAAACCTACCTGTTGAGGAGGAAAGCAATTTGACTTTTTAGAGAGTCTTTGCTGTTTTCTGAGGTAGCTGTCACAGAGTTGATTTGTGACAAAGTTATTTTCTTGTAGTAAACAACTTTGTAAGAGGTGTGAAAATATAGATCTCCCATGTTGATCTCTGCTGTTGTTTTGACTTGTTAGTTGGGATCTAAGAGGGAGCACTTGTCTGTCTTGATGGACGTAAGAGGCTGTGAGTGAGACAGAAGTGTGGGAATAGGATAACTGTTCAAGAGGAAAGGAAAGGGGAACAGAGATAAGGGGATTTACAAGGTTCATGTACATTCCTTTACCATCTTACATAAACAGTGTTCCAAGCCTTAGTAAGAAGGCTTTGATAATTCAGTATCTGTATAGTATTTGCTCTTCAGTTTCCTGCAGAGAATGGAAATTAAGAAAATCAATTTATTTTTTAAAAACAATGTGTGTTGCAGGAGATGAGTGTAATTGGTTGTTAGCAATTACAGTTTTTCCTGCTTTCTATATTCAAGGAGCATGTATTTGTATTTGCCTCCATATGGATATATAATTAGGGAATGGTTTGGGTTGGAAGGGATCTTAAAGACTATAATGCAACTCCCCCTGCTATGGCAGGGAGGCCACCCACTAGACCAGATTGCTCAAAGCCCCATTCAGCTTTCGACACTTCAAGAAATCTGCAGTTTCTCTGGGAAACCTATGCCAATGTCTCACCACCCTCATATTAAAGAATTTCATCCCTATATTTAATCTAAACCTATCCTCTTTAAAGACATTTCCCCTTGTGCTGTCACTACCTGTCCTTGTAAAAGGTCTCCCTCCAGCTTTACCTTGCAGCATTTTTCAGTGAGAGCATTCAGAAAGTGAGATTGCTAGCTATTCCCAGTTTTGAAGAGTATAATGGAGAGGATATGAAATGCTCTCTTCATTAAAGGTACAAAATGAAGGGTTTGTTGGAAAGCCTCTTGCTGCTTCTCATTTTATAAATCTAATTTGTTCTCAATTCATATGCTCATTCCATACATGCATTTCACTCCATGTAGTACAGAATTGCATGATAGCACTTGCCAAAGTTTTGAGAAGCATTCTGTGAGTAGCGTGGCTGGGAGGAATTTATTTTAATGGTGTTTTAATCTTCACAGAAATGTGGTAGTTGCAATTTTAGTTTGTAGGTTCTTTTGCTTCCACCACAGTCATTAAGTGTCCTTTAGATGACCATTGACAGAGAAAAGAGAAAGAAAGGTAAGAGTGTTTTAAAGGAACATGAGTTCTGGATCAGCTAACCTTATAGTCTTTAAGTTTTATACATTTATTTTCTGACTATAGAGGGAGTGAATGGAGTTGGTAGTAGAAGAGGATATGTGCTGTACCCACTACTAGCTTGTATTCATGTCAGAACATGCTGCTACCTGAACATGCTACCACTTTCTAAATTTTTTTATGGATTCTGAATTTATCTGCAATTCTTCTGGAAGTACTGGAAGTATGAGAAAAGGTGCCTCATTCCTACAAACTTACTTTTTAATTTTCCTTCATTTAGTCTGATCTCTGGAATGAAACCACTGTATTTGTTCTTATTTAATGTCCTGGGAAATGTGTTTAAAAACAGAAAACAACACAAGTACTTTATGTACCAAAGGGTGTGTGGAAACAAATATGCCCTTATTTAAACCAAACAAACATCAGCCAAAGCTCCCACCTTTCCAGAAGGAAGCAAAATATTCTCCCTTGAGCAATCTGTTTAATCTGCATGGGCTCATAGCTGTGTTGCATACAAAAGTGTTTTATTTAAGTATTCTCCGTTAGGATGTTGTGTTAATATTTGTAGAACACTCAGGTTGCCTTTATTATACTTTTCAAGTGTCTGCAGAGGCTTCAGTTATTGTCGTTTGAGAAGCTTTCTTGGATGTATCTCCCAGAGCAAGTGCTTTTGCTTTGAGCTAAGTTTTGTTCTGTTTTTTTGGCAGCCATTCCAGTTTATTATGTACCCACTTCACAAAACTGACCTGGCTAAAAGCAAAGCAAACAAGATATTTACTGGTTATTTTTCAACCATGTTGCAAAAGACTCTTTCAGTGTCACAGCAACATAGGACAGAAGAAATCAAAAACAGGATGAAAAGGTGTTTCAAGATTGGCAAATGGCTTAAGCTAGCATGACCACCAAAATAAATGACTACAAATCTACTTCTTGGTACAGTATTTGTCATAGCAGCCCTGCTATTACAAGTAGCTGCAGTCAGGGAAAGAGATTCTTTTTCTCATGTTAAAAGGAAATTAGAGTAGAAATCTGGAAGCTGTGGTGACATTATCCTGAGAGAAGTGTTGAAGGATGGGGCCACAGGATCTGGTAGCGTTAAGGAATAAAATGTGAGAGCTACTTCTTTGGATAGTTGTTCTTTAGTAAAAGCTATTTTCTAAACAGAATTGAGTTATGTTTCCTTCTCGGTTAAATGAAGGTGACCCATCCACCTTGGCCAAAATTGGTACAATTTTGGCCTAATTTCTTGTCATATGATAGATATGTCATGACATGATCTCCTGGAGCTGATGTGAAATTCCCACTGAAGTCCAAGTGTCACAGTCAGTATGGCCAGCCAAAGCCTGCAGCGGGGTCCAGCAGTGACCTGAGTCTCCACGTGTCCCACGGCCGGGCTGGGGCCAGCGCGGAGCTGGGAGGTGGCCGCTCACAGGGGTCAGCCCAGGCTGCCCCTCCGATACCGCTCCTGTGCGTGTCCCGTCAGTCTTGACAGCACTGCCCCCCAGCTGCTGTCAGACTGGACTCAGCATTCCCCCCCCCCCCCCCCCCCCCACCCCGGGTAAAGGCTATTTTTCACCAGGGATACTGTCAAGGGGCGGGGAAGCTGCTTGATAGGGCCAGACCTTCCATAATTCCTGCACTGAGGCAAAGGTCGACTCGGTTTCCCTAAAGGGCATCCAGCAGGACCACAGGATGGGTGACCTCTTCAGCTGAGCCCACTTAGCAGCACAGACTCCCATCTTAGTAGTCACAGTTTAAAGAAACCAGGCTAGCCCTTTCTCTCCCCTAAGCTGCCTCTTACACTATATTGAGACCTTTTTACAAGCTAGATGAGACCTTTCTAAATTGACTTATTTTATTAGTTGTATTTTTGTGAGAGCAGAAAAAATGGCTAAAAAATCTGAATCTTATACCTTTTGCTATAAATGTCTTGGCATGGCATGTGTCATGCCATGTCCTGTGTTCCTTTCTTAATTTTGTTTTCTGTTCCAAACATAGTAATTTTTAATTTTCACCACTGACAACTGTCAGAACCTTCTAATGTATAATTATTCAACATTTGAGCCTTAATTAACATCTGAACATTCTTCAGTGTGCCAGCTCCCATTAAAACTTTGTATGCCAATAGCATGGAGGAATGGAAAGGTTTTCTATGGTAAAAAGGTTTCTAAGGTTTTCTGAGGTTTCCTATAGTAATAGTTCCCTTACGTTTCTTCAGATATCTTAAATGTTCACACACGTGCTTTTGTTTCCTGAAAGGATGCATACTTCCAATTTCAACATTAACAGTTCCTGGGCACAGTACCATTACAAACAGCTAAGCTGATTTTGGCTTTATGCCTGGATGTGTCCATTCACAAAGTAGTTGTTAAAGCAAAATACAACTTCTAATTACATTAATCTCTTTGAATAGCTAATTTCCTCAGCACCAACTTCTTCCTGTTATTTTTTAACAATGCTTTTTGAGGTTTGGTTTTGTTGGTACTGAAGAGATAACAAATAGTAGATAGAGCCATGGCAGTATCCAAACTATCAAGAATGTGTCACAGAAGCAAAGCATTGAACTGTCAGACTCCCTTCCTCAGTGTTTTATTTCACAGCAGCTGTGCAATATAATGCAAAGTGATTCCTAATAGTAACAGATAGTAGACCTATTAACCCCACTTGTGCAGTTAATGCCATTGACCCGTGAAGACCTACTGTGTCTGTGAAGGTGCAAATTAGTTTTCACACTGGAAGGCAGCACATGATGGTTGCAAATAGTGCAGGGCCAGCTGTAAACCAGCACAACTTGGCCTGGCTGTTGGAGTTTTCACCTTCGCTGAGAGCAGCAGACAGGTATTGTGTTAGGTATTGCTCACACAGTCGCTTAGTCCCCACAGCCACCACTTAGTCATAGATAAGGCATTTTTGCATCACACAGAAGCGATTGCATTGATTGCTAAAAGAGTGAGTAAGTAGATCAATACTTAAGACCCCTCTCAGTTTCAACTGTTCACCTTCTCAAGCTATCACTCTGATTTGAAACTTTAATTTCTTCCTTTGGGAAGTGTGAATGCTGCTTACATCATCTAGCTAAGAGGAGACAATCATCTGACAGGAAGATTTTGGGAGAGAATTTAGGCTGAATGTCAGGAAAACTTCCTCATGATGAGCTGCATTGTGAAATAGTTTGCCAAAGAAAATAGACTTTGCCAAGGAAAATGTCTAAGGCACGAATTGAGATTAGGTGAAGTGTTGAAAAATGTAATATAGAAAAACAAAGTATTTTATATTGCTCAGTGACCATGCATCCCTCTTAGCCTGGAGCATGGTTAATCAGATTGTCATTAAGTATCATTCAGTAAGTTATTTCAAGGGTGCCCATCATGATAATGGGCTAAGAGTATGCTGTATTTCTGAAAAAGACTTCCATGCTCTTTTTCGAGGTAGGGATTATGAGAGCAATGAGGAACAGGCAAAAGTTGGACAACATCTAACAAATCTGCTTTTCCAGTTGAATTTAAGACTAACATCCTCACCCATGACATTTGTCCCAAGACCGTTTTGTGCGAGGCTCTAAATAGATTGATTTCAGTATTTAGGAGCCTAAATTTCTGTGAAGAGTTCTGTAGCTGGCCATTTTTATTGCTTGTTTGTTTGAAGAAAAGCAGAGCCACTGTATCAAATATAACCATTTATGGCAATTTGAAAAAAAATACTGATATTCTCTGACAGATTCTGCAGGATGAAAAATTCGAAAGAAAATCCTGGCTTCAGTAAACATTCCTGGCAACATCTTGGCTTCCTTGTTGATTTAGCTATTTGCTTATTTTTATGTCTCACTGCTAAGCTTCCATTTTGTTTATTTGTTTCAAACTTCAAATTTTGAGTTGTTTGTTCTTACTTCTGACTCAGAAGTTGTTGCTTATGACATCCAGGCAATCAAACTCTTGATCTCTTAAGAAGTCTTCCACTAAAGAACAGTTTATCTATCTGCTTTAATGTGTCCAACTTCAGTCTAGGAAGAAGGAACCTGCACTCTGACTTTCTGTTTTTTTTAAGGAAAGAATATTTAAAGGCAGTTTCAGGAATTCTGACAAATGAAGCTTCTCAAAATAAATGTTGTGATGTGTCTGGCAGCTCAACATCCCATAAGGAATAATATGCACTAATTAAATAACATTGGTTTTACTTTTCATGGAAAACTAGAAAGTTCTTACTTTGATTAGTTAAATGTTTATTTATTCTTTTATTGATTTCCAACTTTCCTTTCACATTCTGATGGACCTCACAAGGAGGCCTATTCAGGGTACATTCACTCCATTCTGGAGAGATATTGTTGACATCTGCACAGTGAGGAAAACAGGCCTGGCTGCAAAATTAACAGATCAGGATTTAGAAAAGCAAAGAGACAAAGTAATAAACATACGGAATGGATTTGAGGTAACTGTTAAATAGGTCTAACACTTAAAATGTCTTGGTTGGTTTAAAATAAGCTTTTTGTAGAGTAAATATTTTTGATTATTTGCTAGGATTTATCTTAATCATATAATTTCTGTAATTGTTAATGCATTAAACATAAAAGTTAAAAAAGCCACACAACTCTCCACAAAAGCAGAGATTCCTTCACTTCTGCACTTCACAAATTGAAGATTCTCCCCTATAGAAGAAGATTTGGTTTTGTTCTGTTTACTCATTCTTCATGGGAAAAATTGTTCCATGTGATGAATGTTTAAGAAGATGAAGATACTTGTAATATCCTAAAATATCTATGTTTACCCGAGTACTCAATAGAATATTAAAAATGTTGTGAAGTGTGGTATACTTGAATTCTGGATTAGTTTTTTTCTTAATTAATTCTGTGTTCCAATTATGCTGTTTCCTGTGTTTATATAGCCATTTCCCACTTGATAATATGTAATGTAAACGTTCAGGCTGAGAAATTTTTTGGTTTGTTTGGAAAGCCATAAAGGGGGGTAAAACCAGAAAAATTTTCTGCTGCTGCCTATCTGAATCTACATTCTAGAGTTCTTTTCCTTTCAGTGTGATTTGAGCTCTCAGCCTAGTCAAGAGACATGCACTGTTTGTATTAATGGTAGTGATAAAAAGATAAATTCCCAGACTAGCAAGTACACTACTGAACTGTTTTTCCTTCAGTGTGACTGTGTTTGTGGTTGCTTTATCTTTTACAGTTTTTTCTGAGTTACAGTCCGTGAAGTAAGCTGTAAAATGAAATGGTATCTCTTACTGGATGATTAGCTGTCTACCATGACCATATCCATTGCTGATCTATGTCTACTATATATTTTCAGGGGGTTCATAAAGAAAAAAGGGGGAAAAAAACTAAGTCATTATTTCGGTTTGTTTTTGTGGGTTTTTGTTTGTTTGTTCTTGGTTGGTTGGTTCGTTGGTTATTTTGGGGTCTTTTTTTCCCTTTCATTTATCACCGGGTAGATTTTTTCCTTCAAAAAGAGGAAACCTATAGCTTCAGTCATCTTTGTAATTGTGCATGTATCAGAAAAAGGTAAATGCATTCTTTAACATTTTTTTTTTTTAAGATTTTCCCATCTATGTAGGAAATTTGCTGATGCAACTGAGCAGCAAGTCTAAGAGACAGGAGAGGCTATGAGAGGAGGCAGGAGGGGCACATAACAGCTTGCAGCTCAAGTTGTTGGTGCCAATAGTGACAGAAACCCCACTGAGCTCTTACCCGCTGAAGGAAAAACAGGAGTATGGGACACAGAGAAATCAAGTCTTTGAAGTGTGTCCTTGTGCAATAAAAAAGTAGGTGGCATGCGTGGTTTTTGTTATGTGAAAGGATTTTGAGGGAAAAGAAAGCGCTGGCATATCTATAAAAGAAACTGATGCACAGGAGGAGATAACAAAAATGGAGCCAAGAGGCTGTGAATTTGTCCCAATGTATTATTTTCTAGCAGGCTTTTACAGTAAATTACAAGGTGTAAAAGCCACTTTCCTTTTTAACTTACTGGCCACTGTTTTCTCTTAATCAATTAAAAACTCCTATGGGGCAAGATGTGAGTAGTTTCTCACATAAATGAAAAACACTGGAATACATGCTTCAATGTACAGTGCTTCTGCATTTGAATTTTACTTTACAATGGTCAGCGCATGTAGTGTGTGGATACTCATAAGCATCCAGGTTCTCTATGCCATCTGCCCACTGCTCCTGCTCTTTTGGGAAGTTGCTGGGTGTCATCGTGCTCGGTGCCAGCTCAGGAAAATGTGTTTGGTAATGGCTAACATTACATTGGAATAAGTCAGTCTACTTAAACCCACGCGTCAAGGAAATGAGTGAAGAAGAGCCAGCTGATGCCTTTTGGCTTCTAATTTCTGAGCATGTTGAAGATGAGGCACTTCTTAAGAAATTGTCTTAGGACTTTAACTGTCAATACCTAGAACCGGAATTTTTCAAAATATATTCATGTGAGAGTTTTCTAGTGCATCAAAACATCTTAGAGTATGATTGTAAGTGTATTTTACCTTTGGGTTGGCCAAGATTCTTCTGTTTTCAAGTGATCTCTTTCTTCTGTGTATTAAATTTAATAGTGTTGGAGTCTCTCCTCCCAATTGATCAGATTTAAACATCTTGCCCTTCAAGTTTTTGACACTGACTCTTTGTAGCTGAGCTGAAGGAGTGATGGCAAGTCCTTCAGTAGGCACTGCTCAGGCACATTTGGTATTTTCATAATGAATTCAGGTGTACCAGTTTTGGTATTAGTTTTGAATGCTAGGAATCTTGAGTTCTGCTTTTTGCCTTTAGCACACAGCGGGAGCTATGTTATTTACAAGAAGGGCAATCCATGCTATATGAACCCTCCAGCTGTTAAAGATTACTAAATCATGGAGCTAGGACTGTAGCTTGTCATGTTTGTTCAAAACTCAGTGTTTAGAACTGTGCTATAATGAAAATTTCTTAAAATTGATCTAGGCACCCTATTGTAGATGTGCAGCTGTGGCCTGAAAACATAAATTAGAGATTTATTAATAAAGGTCATGTTACAGGAATTTAGTTTGCAATTCTGTTGGTCAAGTTGCTTGAAATACGACATTCTTTGCTTTCAGATTGGTTTAGTGGTGCTGTTAGTAGTAAAACGTAAGTATTTTATGCTGTCACTAAGGTAGTCATCCTCTCAGTACCAGCAGAGTTTTCTGAGCAGCTCTGACTAATTCTGATGCTTTCCTGCACATAACCACTGCATTTAAGAATCTCCCAACACCTTAAATTTTGCTCAGAAGCTGATAGGGTAAAAAAGGATTTGAGCGTTAATAGTCTTTGCATAGTTCTGTCAGCTTTCACATACCATCTCCCAGAGCACTTTGCAGAGCCTTGCTAGGAGTTGAGAAGGTCTGAGTAATCACTGTGAGCTCCACAGTTGTTAGAGAAGGATGGCATCCTAAGCTTCACTATCAGGATGATGCACGGATGCTACAAGTTTATTCCTCTGTTGCTGTTAAAGTACTTGGGAGCAGCAGCTGACACAGTAGGAGCAGCAGGCTAGGACTGGCTTGTGCAGACACTGTTAATAATTCAGGAAAGTACTTTTCCTTGCATGCACTTTTCCTTGCATGCACTTAAGCAAAACAAATTTCAAGCAGCACTTCCCTCCAAACTTTTATTGCTAATGAGGGCCCTTTATTCAAATCCATTTCTTGGCAAGGTACATTGTGAGAGGAATGAAATCAATTTTGTTAAAAGTGACTGTGGGAGGGCAGGAGCAGCATTGTTAAACCCATGTCTGGACAATTCCCTTGGTACCATTCTTTGCATCTTAATTTCCCCATGAAGCCCACTTTATAACATGCCAGTATTTATATACTTGTAATACTTGATACAGAGTTTGACATTTGGAATAGAGTCTTGACACATGAGAAGAGCTCTGGAATTGTTTTTGTTATTTTATTCAGGCTACCAAAGGGAAGGGCAGAAGTTAAAATTTAAAATTAATAATTTTTGTATGATATTAATGTTTTAATATTTACCCTTACCATGTCAACTATGTTATAAAGAATAACTTTTCTGAGTTTGTTTGGTCCCCTTTTGTATGTAGATGTTTCATCCGGGGACTGTCCAATGTTTCAACAATTTAGGACTCCTTTGCCATTTTGTATGCTGTAAGAGGAAGATGACAGACAAGTTACCTGCTTGCTCTGAATGCTTTTAAATACAAGATCTGATTTTCTTCAGTTTAACACATGCAACTAGTGTGTGTTTATTAATGGTCATAAAACTAGCCATCCTCCTTAATAAATCATATGGATATTTTTTGTCTTGATACTGACCTCTGGCATTCAATTTCTTGAGACTATTATGAAATACTAGCACAGTCATTTTTTTTATTTCTCTTATCAACTGCTGTTTTTCACTTCTCCATTTCCAGGTTTGTCTTGTGACTACTTTGTGTTTCTTTTCCAGAAGGCTGTTTGCATTTACATTGGTATTATGTGTGGATCATAGCATCTGAAAGTGTTGCAATTTTTTAATGTTATGTCTTATTTTAAAAGGTGCTATAAATGTAAATTTTCGGTATGCTTATTTTAGAAAAAAAATAGAATATATTTTAAAAGTCTAGTAAAAATTTAAAGACATTTTGAAGGTTACCATCATGTGGTTTTCCTATCGTAATCTAAGTTTATAAAAGTCCGTTAAATATGATGGCAGCATGAAAAGATACAGTTTGGACTTATTTGGGTCAAGTAATTGAGGTATTTTAACTTGTTTCTTCACCTACCTAAAGAAAATTAAAAATAGCAGACTTTTGAGATTTGAAGTAAAACAAAGAATTATGAAAAATGAGAATATCTGACTTTTTATGTGGAGCGTATATGTGGAAAACATGACTGTTTTCACTAATCCATTTCTTTCTTGAGGCTTTGTTTTGTGCATCTTGAAGATGTAGACCAGAATTAACATAAAGGTATGTGTAGCAATTTCACTTCAGCAGTTCCCAATGGTTGAGAGGCATCTAATTTTCCTCCTCAAACAAATCTGTTTCCTGAAGGCAGATGCCATTGTATTATACGCTGTAAATAATTCTTAAGGCTGTCCATAAAATGCATTAGATGTCTCATTGCCTCTGTGTGTTATCAGAGGCAGTTTTTTTCCCTGGGCATGTGGCAGGTTTGCCTCTGACTTTACTCCTACTTGGAGTGATTGATAATATAGGTCTTCTGCACTTTCTTAATTCAGCAGGAAAATTTGAGCATCAGCTTTTAAAATATAAAGGAAACTTGATTTGCCAAACCAAACCACTTAGTGGAGGTTGATCATAAATGCAATATCTGTCCACATACAAATGGTAGGAATTGAGTAGCTTCTTCCTGGTGCTGTTTATGGTTGATGTATTAGTGGTCCAGCAATGAGCAAGAATCTTGTGTTTATGACCAAAGCAGATTAGCATACAAACATTAAAACTTAACTGCTGTAAAATAACAACAGTTCTGGGAGTTTAAATATAATGATATTTTCTCTTCATAAGGCAGGAAAGATGTGTTAAGCTTACTGCAAATTCTCAAATGGGGAATTTAAAACAGATGGAATGAATATTTATCTTTTCCCTCCAGAGAAATCACAGACAATGAATACATTAGGTGAACAAGGTAATTAAAAGGAAGTAGCATTAAAAAGAAGTATTAAATGAATGTGCTGATAATATACTTTATCTAAACATGCCAAACACCATTTTTGCATCTTTAAAAATTTCTAATGTTTGAAAATCTTGTTGCAGCCTTTACTTTATTTTGCCTGCAATGATAAGTTCAGTCATAAATAACCTACCTTATCATGCAAAACAAGAACTATTGAGACACATTTGAAACTTGCTGCTGTAAATTCATGGTGCAAGTATTTTCATCTAAGTTCGTTTTTACCTTTCCTTACATGTCTTGTCACTCACTGAGCAATATCTACAGCCTCCAGTCTTGCAGTCTTTGAGAATTGTTTCTTATGGTTGCAGTTCATGAGGAGATAAACCAAGAAAAAGAATTGTAAGGTGCTTGAAGTCATTTGTAAGACATGATGTATCTTGTCTAGTTCTGCTAAGTATTTGTTCTCTTGGGAATTTCTGGTGTGTTTCTATAAGATATTGCCAGTGGGTAGCATAAGATGGTTCTGGAGCAGCCCTGAGTGACTAGACTCAGATGGCAGGAACTTTTGGTTTCTGATGATCCAATTTTTTCTGTTGGTTTCCATGCTCAGCTTCAGAGAGCTCCCTGTGTGAGCCCTGTCTCTGTCAGACACCAATAAGCTGCCACATTCCAGAGTCAACTGGTGAATCTGGTGTCTTTAATACCTGTGAATGACAAAAAATGTGAGTAGTGGGGCAGCATGTTGCCAGGGGATGGAGGGCAGAATGGTTATTTCTGAGGCTGAATGACATCCCCTCTTAAAGAGAAGTGATATGTAATGACCAGTTTGGATTTTGACAGAAAAAAGTAGCCTAGATCAGATGAGTTTTGATTACATACCTGTTTCAGTACTGCACATGTAATCAATTGGTGATAAATGTAATAATTATGCTAGAAATTAATTCAATAAAGGGAAATCAGGAGGTATAAAAATATTACTTAGTGTTGGGATTAGACTAAGCCATATTTGGTATGATTTAATATAATAAGATCTAACTCATATGATCCCTATTTAGTATGATGATAGACTTAAAATTTGAATATTTTTTCTTTTAACTCTGCAGCAAGTGATTTGTTACACAGTTTCATTGGTTACAGTGCTTTGTTAATTTATTCTTCACCTATTTGTGAGTGTGACTACATTTGTAGTTCATCTGTTTGGTTACATAAGAAGTGCCATATACCTTTGTAAGTGTAACTTGAGACTGTGAAGTTAATGTGACAGTAATCTTTACTGAATCCTGTAATGTCTGTAATGTTTTTGCTGTCTCTGTTGAATCCAGCCTTTACTGTTTCTGCTGAATAAAAAGCAAATCTTGCTCAGTCCCAGATTTCTTTGGTTTATCACAGAAAACTTGAAATGGGTTTGCAATATCTCTAAGGGAAAGGAGACTTCAAGCCCTGTGGCCCAGACGTTAATTTGCTCTCTTTTGGAAACTTCTAAATACTGTTGTGTTAAGCCTTTATACATCTACACAGAATTACCTTCATGTAAGCAGATTAGAAAACTTGAGTTTGATATTTCTTACAAACTATAACTATTTTCTTCCTTGGCTGATAATTTTGGGGAACAAAGGAAACTACTAAATGGGACAGAGAGAGAGCCTGAGAGGACCTCCTGGTATTTTATATTCTCCCCAACTTACAAGACAAAGTTGCATCTGGTTAATGACCACAAAGATAGTCACAGTACTCTCTGCACAGTTTGCTTGTTTTTATGATGTGTTTAGCAGTCATATTAGCTTAAGTGGGCTGTTTGTTCTTTGATTTTGTTCATTTATTTTCTTTATTTTTATTTCTTTTTCCCCTTCAAATGCAATTCTGGGAGTAATTCTTGAATTGGCTTCCCTCCTTCTTTTGCTTTGTGCCATTAGCACACAAAAGGGTACAAGTACAGTCCTGGTGCTGAATGTGCTTTCAAGAATGATGAAATGTTTCTTTTCTTCTCAGCTCAAAGATGTAATTTCTGTTAGTACTAGTCTCAGTTATAGTTGGTGTGATAACTGTGCATCATTTGCCCTGTAGCTTACCTGCACAGGAGATTGGTGGAAAAAAAGGCAGAGTTCAAATTAATGTTGGTAGTCTGTTAACTTTGTGAAGGGTCTTACTCACTTGGTAGTGGGTCTACTTGTATAACAGATTTGCTGTCTTACAGTTTGTTCAGTAATGCAAATTTCTGCAATAGCTTGCTTGGATGGAAGGGTTTAACAGAACTGAACTTCAGATTTCAGAAGTAGCTTTTAAATTTTTTTCTCTTCTCCTTCAGTTTCTAGTTCAACACCTTGCACCTCTTGGAGTTTTCTTTTGTCTTTTTCCTTTGGAATTCCTGGAGTGTCACCACAGTTAAGCATAAGTCTCAGAAAGGACAGTGGGTCAGATTAAATGCTTGGGTAATTGTGGGATCTGAATATATCAGGGAAATAAACTTAAGAGTTGAAGAAGGAAAGCTTCATGGGCAGCAAGGGAGTCCTGGAGTCCTGCACAGACTTAAAGCAAAACTATGAAAGTGGAGAGCTGTGACGCTGGTAGGATCACTCTCTCTTGTACTAACCACTGTAAGTTTTCTGTGCCAAGAAGTTTTGAGCTCTACTGGGAGATTTCAGTTTCATCAGGATATGAATGGGATTGCCAGAATTCCATCAGAAAGTATCCTAAACTATCTCAGATCTTAAGGTCTAACCAGGTATCTCCTTTGCAATAATTAAGTATAGTTCTCCGCAGATGAGGTTGTGTGCTTTCTAGTAAATCTTTCCTCTGTCCAAGGGTTGTTCAGCCTGAAAAAGTGAAGGCTTTGGAGAGATCTTCTAGCAGCCAACCTTCCAGTAGTGACAGGACAATGGGGGATGGACTTAAACTGAAAGAGGGTAGATTTAGATTAGATATTAGAAGTGAATTCTTTACTGTGAGGGTGATGAGGCACTGGAGCAAGTTGCCCAGGGAAGCTGGCAGTGCCTGGAAGTGTTCAAGGCCGGGTTGGACGGGGCTTTGAGCAACCTGGTCTAGTGGGTGGTATCCCTGCCCATGGCAGATGGGAAACTAGATGATCTTTGACGTCCCTTCCAACAAAAACCACTCTGATTCTGTCACTCAAAAAAATGGGTATTGAACAAGTTTCTTTTCAGGTGAGTCCTAAAGGATATCATTTCTCAGAAGAAGGGGAAGTTCAGGATTTCTTCATTCAAACAGAAGATACTGCATCTGTACTTGTCTAACTGTCAGTTTTCCGTAGCCTGGAAAGAGAAAGAAGCATTGATGGGAGGGGGCTTGGGAGTTAATATTCAAGCATTAAGGTACTATGTCCTCATTAGAGGACACAGAGGTAAAAAGATTGGCCCTTATTTCTCTGAGACGTCTTTGAAATGTAGGTTCTTCAAATTAAACCCCTATTGTACTTAATTTCTCTGTAACTTACTACTTCTGGAATAGTAAATACTTCTGAAAGCAGAAAAATAAAAAGAATCTGATGGCAAATTCTTGGAAAGATGAAGCTTTCAAATCCACTCACCCGTAATTAGATGTTCTGATAGAAAAATGTATCAGGAAGCCTTCATTTATCAAGACTTCTACCAAGTAATTGCAAAGTCAAGATACACAAGACCCTGAAGATTTGCTCTGTTGGTCAGAGCTTGGTGCTGATACCACCAAAGTTGTGGTTTCAGTCTCTGGATGGGCCATTCTCTTAAGATTTGGACTTGATGATCCTTGTGGCTCCCTTACGACTCAGAGTATCAGTGATCTGAAATTATGTTTGAAATGTTAATTTTAAAATATTATATGTACATACCATATTTTTCTATGTATATGTACACCGCATAACAATTTGTACTTTTTAGAATGTCAATGTTAGGCTTAAAAAGCAGATGGTAGATCTGAGTCAGATTCTTCCTGAGGACTGACTTTTTTGAAGCTTGGCTGCGTTTTTATCTGCTTAGTCTGTAATCAGTAAAAAGGAAAAGCTCCTGAGGACACCTAACATCTGAAATTCTTCAGTTGTTCTTCAGATGAATTCTGGTTTTGCTCTAATGTTTTGTGAGGACTCCATAAGGAGACTGGCCTTTCTGTATTAAAGGTAGCCTTTGTGCATATTCTCTTGTGTCATTTTTTATTATATTAACAATCACTTCAGGTTTAACACTATAGTAATGTACATGAACTGTGCAAAATAGAAAATTGAATTTCACTTGAAAACACTTGAGAAAAAAAAAGTGATCTAGTGGAAAGCATTGCTGCCCATGGCAGGGGGTGGAACCTGATGGTCTTTAAGGTCCCTTCCAACCAAAACCATTCTTTGATTCATATGTGTAGCTACTGCCAGCCTTGACTAGCATGTGATTTTTAAGCATCCCCTTGTGGCAGTGTATTAATACCACTTGATACAGCTTTAGGTTTTGGTAAGAAGCTAAATGTTGCATTACTCATTGTACATAGAATTGTCCAGCCTATGTTATTAATCACCTGTAGTTAAAACCTGGTGGTTTTCTCGATCACCTGTAACATCAGCTTTACCTTAAGTGGCAGTGGTAGTGATATTTTTAGGAAATTAACACAACCTTGGATACTGTTGGATGTAATTTTTTTTTTCCTTTTCTGTTTTTTTTAAAGGTGAAAGGTATTAAGATAAACTTCAAGTGTATTATTTGTTTTTAAGTACGTGATTTGTCTGTGAAGAGTTTTCTGTACAAAGCTGTAAAAATATTTGTCTTGCTAAGGTCAAGTAGCTACAGGCATTGAAATTCACAATATTAACTTTGTGTAATATTTACACTTTTTAACTTCTAACACAGAAACTGTGCACTTAAATGCATGACTAGTGTTTTATCATGGCATGTTTATATTCTTTGTAGCATGCAACTTGATACATAAGTTATACAAAAGCCTGGTTGTCTGTATTTGGTCTCAACTGTTGTGTTTGAAGTTGTATTGATTAGGAGCTGTTGATACAGGCCTCAGACTGAAAGAAGAGATATTTTGATCAGATGTAAGGAATTGTTAGGAACTTAAGATTTAAAATTAAATTATATCTCTTTGTCTAGTAGAGAAATATTTTTTCTAAATTAGAAATGCATTACTATGCTTATAGTAGCTATGAATTTGTTGCCCCCTTTGAATGAATTTTATTTGTTTTTTCTAGAAGTCTTACACTGACATGAAAAAAAGTTAATATTTGTCAGCATTCAGAATTTGTGAGTCATTTAGTATTTCAGGGAAATTAATTCTATTTACCATGTGCTAGTGCAGTCATTCTGTGTTCCCATGAAAAGTAGTCGTAGCAGATTTTGGAACAAAAAAATGTTTTTCCAAGATACACTATATAAACCCAAAAGTTTTTCATAGTTAAAGTGTTTTGCTCTCATTCTGATGAATTTAATATAATTCCTAATTCTGTTACTGCAAATGTGCCTCACTTAAGTTGTAGCTGTCTTCTTCTGGCAATTGGTAAATCTGTTAACTCAGCTCTTTCTGTGACCTACCTAGTCCTTTTATCCCTACAAATGAAAATACAAAGCTCAGAAGGTACCGACTGTTCTTGTTGCTGCAGTTCAGCTCTGTAGACACTATGGTGAAGGTAAAAGCCTATAAAACAATTCAGGGCTTAAAAGTTTTGTCTGTATTATTAGTATTTAAAAATTAATTAGCAGCTGCACCAGTGTGTTTCAGTTTATATCCACTGGTACTACCAAAGTAGATTTACAGATTGCCTTGGGTTGTAAAGGGCCTTAAAGATCATCCAACTCTCTACCATGAACATATACATCTTCCACTAGACCAAGCTGCTCAGAGCTCCATCCAACCTGGCCTTGCACACTTCCAGGGATGGGGTGCCCACAGCTCCTCTGGGCAACCTGTGCCAGTGTCTCAACACCCTCACAGTAAAGGATTTCATTGTAATATCTAATCTAAACCTACTCTCTTTCCATGTAAATCTTTATCTACCCTCTTTGAGTTCAAGGAAAAGAAGTATTCTGCATGTACAGGCTGTGTATCATTCATGCTCCCAAATTCAGAAAAATCAGAAAACTAATTAGAAAACTCATTCAAAAAATGATGTCAACTTGAATTTAAGAAAGTCTAGAAATGGAAATGTTCAGATATGTTTGAAAAAAAAACAGTCTTCCATTTCTAACACTATATAATAATTATGATTCTCTTAATGTTCTTCATTCTAATGATGGAAAGTTTTAGGAAAAAAAGAAAACTTTAAAAAATTGCTAGCCCAAAATGTCTTTAAGTATAGATGTGGAGTTTCCCTGTGATGTGCAAAAACCGCAGTTTAATCTCAGTATTGGTGCATAAATTCAATTTCACAGCTAACTTCTGGCAGGAAGGAGGGAAGGTTGGAAGAGTGGATGGTCATGAGTCAGAAAAGACAACTTAAGTGGCTTCCCTGCATTGTGTCAAAGGCTGTCAGAGTGTACTGAAATGTTACAGATATACAAACAATTGCCAACTTCATAGGTTTTCCAAACTGCCTTAGAAAAAGTATGTTGAATTTTTAAATACTTCTTTTTCTAATATATTTTACAACTTCTGGGTGGTTATAGTGGTACATATTTCAGTGGTGCTTTTATCAACAAGTAGAGTTAACTATAACTAAGTGGAATTATATATACCAATGATAAAAATCTAATTTTTTTTTTCATTTAGAAAAACCTGTTTCTTTATTACTGTATCTAATATAGCTTTCTCAAATGTCAAAGTAATATTCTTGCATTATGTCTGCTAATACTTGTCTACATCTTAATTAAAAAAAGAACTGATGAACTGTCAGTAAATTAAAGTTGTGTTATTCATTTCTTTTCTTTTTCTGGAAAAAGACCATTGCTTTTGCCAAACAAGAGAAACAATCATGTAATTTGATTGACTGCCACATATTAACCATACTGAGCACTGGAACTGTGTAGCATTCAATAACTGTTAGATCAAGAAAATGTAACTTCTCTCTGAATAAGCTTGAAAGAGTTAAGATCCATATTTTAAACACAACATGGATTTCTGGAGTTGCTGTTTACAAAAGCTGTTAAAGCCTTTTTGACATTGTTTGCCTGTTCCCAGAGTCCCTGATTTCAACCTAGCACAATAACTGAGTAGGAGAGGAATTATCATTTTGGCAGGAAAAAAGTTACTCTATTAGGACCACACAGTGAAAATTTCAGATTATCTAAAGCAATCAGATTTCCATAGAAATGGTTGTGGGAGTATTGGATTGCTACTTTCACAGGACGCAGAAGAGTGGGGAGGGGCTGTATGATGATTTATAACCCTTAAAAAGGGAACTGTAAGGTAGTTGCAGTGATAGTAATTGACAAAGAAAGAAAATTAATAAGTGAACATATAAAGCACAATTTCTTCTCTCTCTATTATTTTCACTTTTCAAAAGCTAGGCACAACCTGGTGAAAACTGGTGGAAGTCTTTACACAGTGGAGCATTCTATATTTTGTAATAGTGACTGCAGATATGCGTCTCTTGGGGGTTTCTAAGGTCCTTTGCTGCCACATTCTCCCTCCCCAAAACCAGAATCTATTTCTTGCCTAGCTCCTAATTTTCCTAGGAGATGAATTTTTACAACGGGGCTCTTGCCAGTAGAACCTTTCATCCCAGGGGTGAGCTTGCAGTGTGTTCTGTTGAGGTGGCTTAGCAGATCTGTTCAGTCACAGACTCTGTCTAGGTAAAAGCCTGGCAATGCCTGCTGTCCATTCCCACTTCATGTATAACTGTGGCAGTAATAGCATTGTGCTTCAGCCCAGCAGAGCCACTTACCTCTCAGATGAATGCTCTCAGTTCCATGTGCTTCCTCTGTGTGTGTTCTTCCATGGTGTTTGAAGCAGGATGCTTTTGCCAAGGTACTTCATTTGCTTTGCAGCAGTTTTGAGTGAGGTGAGCATGAGTTATGTTTCAGTCACTTTATTGCTGCCAAGAGGACAGTATATGCAGTGAGGTCTCCTGGTGTGGCATGGAGCCTGCATTACCATTGTAGCATTGAGTCAAGGGGGGGGCCATTCAGCTCCACATGGGGTTAGTGTGGCTGGCAATGACTAGCAACAGGACTAATAGTGATTGCTGGTATCAGAAGTAACTACTTAATAATATACATATGTCTCCCTTAATTGAACTGTGACATATTTAGCAATGAATCTAAAAGGCAGAGAAAAACTTAGTTTGGGATGTGGAACAAAAAAAAAAAAAAAAAAAAAATTGCATCCACGTTTCCATACCATTGACTCCAGCAATCATTTGTGATTTCTTTGTGTTGCTAAAAGCCATGTACATACTCTGTAAGCTATCAAAACTTCCAGTTGCTGCTTCCAGGCATATGCACTGCAATTTTGCTTGGTAGTAGGCAAGTAATTTAAGTTTTGCACTGCTGTTAATCTGCTTTAGTGATCCTTGGGATTGAAATTGTCTTGTTATGTGCATGCGTTTTACCTTGCAGAAGGTGTTGAGTCCCAGTTAGATTGCTGGGTGGTGGCTAAGTGTTTTAGTCTGGTCCAGTGAAACTGATGGAGGATCTTGAATTGAATGAAAACATTCCTCCTCATCCACTGTGTCCAATTTTTGTTTTTAAATGTAGCATATTTGGATCATGGTATAACTGAGCATTCCATTGTTGCCATTGCTATCTTGGACTTCACTTCATAAGGGTGTCAAAGAGACTCTCAGCTTCTCCTAAAACTTTACCCTGCTAAGAGATGTGGTGATTCTGTGGTCTTTCTGATTGTAAAGTTAGGTTTGGGAAGGAAGTATGTTTGTATTTCATTGGGTTTATTCTATATGGTTTTTATTACAGCATTTTTTGAAGTTTTTGTGCTCAAATGACAATGTAACTCATCAATTACTATTATGGAAGAATCACACTTGGCTTAGGCACATATTAGCTTTGCCCAGACTAATAAACCTGCCAAAGCCCAAATGATGAGTATTAATAAAGACTGTACTGGTGAGGAGAAAAAAAAGCTACTTGTGCAGAAAACCCAGAGTTTTGCCTGTAGTCAGTATGATAGACTATTGGAATTGTATTGTGTTTTAGTGTTCTTTATTTCTGATATGTTGACAGTTTTTAGTTTCTCTGATTTTCATCAGCAAAGTCGATTTAATTGGTTATTCTTCTTGTCCCTAAAAGGCACATGGGGAAATTATGCTACCTTTCCTTGGCTTGATGGCTTGGGCACCATTTGTAGTCTGCTGCATGTGTTTCCAGTTCCAAATGACTACAGACTGCTTTGGGTGATTGCTGCTGGGAATGGGTTTCAGGGAGGAATTCCCAGGACTGGATTTACACTAAATAAACAGAGGCCATGAGGGGAAAACTGTATTTCATTAAGAATTCTGGTTTAGGTTAAAAGGATAAAAATAGCTGTGGGACATCTTAAATTAGTTTAAAAACTAGAAAAGTGAAGGAACACAATCTAGAGTATATTTTTAAGTACCACTTAACTTTTTACAGTTCTCTGCCTCACTCTCTTCTGTTCGGTGAACTTAGGTCTATAATCCAAAGGGATAGCCAAAAAGATTCAGCTGTCAAAGTTTCAGATTCCATAAACACCGACACTTTCAGTCAGTTCTGTCAGTATTCACATGTTTGTCTTCTTTGTTTCGCCAAAACATACTTCTGAAAGTTTTCGTTTTCTATTCTGGTTTTAAGCAAGATGCAAGAAATGGAAGTTAAGTACCAGAAAACCTTCTGTGTATTGAAAATTACTGAAAATTTTTCTGTGTACAGAAAATTACTGCATCTTCCATTACAATTGCTTTAGTTATTCATAAAAATGTTCTCTAGTAGACTAGTGTACATGTGTGTTGTATGCTTTGTGTAAAGAAAACATAATTACTTGCCTTTTGCTCTTTCCAGAATGTTTCAGACATGCATTTTTCAGTCTTGCACATTGGCAGAGTTGTAGTCACTCCACTTTCTGCAAATACTCTGTATTAAGAAGGTATCCTTTATGTTTAACTTTGCAGATCCAGAATGCTAATGATGTGCTAATAGCACCGCTGGAGAAGTTTCGAAAAGAGCAAATAGGAGCAGCAAAAGTAAGTGGCTAGGCTTGTTTTACATTTCATGTTTATTTGAGTTTATCAGTGTGTTTTGAAGGCTGGACTGAAAGCAGGCATTTTCTATTCAAACAGTCTTGATGCTGTCCTCATTAATATGTTAGTAAATTACACTAAATTCTTAGCTTCAGAGGAGGAGACAATTTAGAAATGGAGCTTAAAGACTGATAATATGCATAGAGCACAGCTCCTGCTACTGTTGCACATTCCTACCATCTGGCATTGTGTTCATCTTCTGATGTCTGCATTTACATTATGCTGCGTCTAGGGTTAACCCAGAACCACGGGGAGAATTCAAACAGCTGCTATGAGTCCCTCAAGAGGACATTGTGTAAAGACAGAAGACAGTTTCATCGTGATCTCTGCCTCTGCTTTCCCTCTCCTCTTTGCATGGCTGATTCAGTGCTGTGGTTCATGTTCATTTTGCCAGAGTATTCATCTTAATATCCTCCAGGAATTTTCCCATGGTGGAAGTGCTTCAGCTGGTAATTTTATCCAGTTCTTTGGAATTAAGTGTTACATCCGTGTGAGAGAGATAACGCAGTTTGTCTATACCTGGGTTCAGTAGTCAGTTCAGGAAATCAGATATACTGGGGAAAAATATGTTGGAATTAACTGTTAGTCTAGAACAGTTGTTTTCAGTCTGATCCTGAATTTTTGAGTGCCTATTGGTGACTGCTTTGATCACAGTCTCTGGGCTATGCATGGAGGCTGTGGTAGTCAATTAGAGGTTATGATTAGTAACTGTTCCTTCTGCATAAACACACTAGCTCTGAATCATTTTTCATCTTATATTAGTGCTCACAAAAATTTCTGGGAAACCTTTCATTTGTAAGGTTAAAGGAGTACAAGAAAAAGCTCTCTGATGTTGCAGGTGAGGTTGTGCTTTTGCTGTACTCAAAGAAACTTATAAGAACAGAACTATTGGAAAGAGACACCAAAGGTTTGTCCTTCTGGTACTGCTATTGTGAATGAGTAGCAAACACAATGGGTCTGCTTCCACACAGGAACTAAGTAGATGTTTGTGAAGAATTTTTACTGTGAACTTGAGGTCAGATTTCAGTGAAGTGGGTGTTTTTTACCCTTTGACTTGATATGTTTTTTGTGTACAACTACATTCTTCTCTTGTCCCACCCCTATGCTGATGTGAGATGCAGGGCTGGGAGTTTATTTACCATGCTGCACAAATCAGAATTTAATCCCAGCACAAAATTATTTTTAGTTTTCAGTACGTTTTAGTAGTGTCATCCAGTTTTTTGTGGTATTGTTTCATTTTGTATTCTCATAGTTTATGGGATATGATTCTTCAAAGCACCCTATTTGAAAGCTTAACGCACCATACTATTGACTGTCTTGCTGCATGGCAGAGACAATCCATAGGTGGTTCACAGGACTTTCTGCAAAACTCTTTAAAACACTCAGGTTTCCTTTGAATATATCGCTCAGTAGATGTCAACACATACATAATGATCTAATTGAAGATGACTCCTTTGTTTTTTGTATCATCAACAATATTAAGGGTAGGGCACTGCAGGACAGGTTGAGTCCTCTCTGTTTGGTGTATCACAATGGCTGGTTTCTTTTCCGTATCTGTTCCATGTAAAATATGGGCATCTGCTTCTCTTAGAGTTGTTGGTTTGACTTGTCTGTGGTCACACTACACTGTACAGAATGAGTTCAGGAGGGAGCCTGGCTCAGCTAACTCTTATTCCAGTGTAGAATGCTCTTTATTATGTAGTGCTGTGTGTTTTGGAGGGTCCGGGATACTTGGCTTGACACATGGATACCCTAAAGAGAGCCTTCACAGGTCATTGTTTCATAAAATGTCAAGCAAACATATTTTTGTGCACTGCACATGGAGTTCAACTGCCAAACTCAGAAATGAGAGATTCAGAGCACCATCATAACCAAGTGTGATACATTTGCCTTTGAATTGATTTTTATCAGTGGAAGCAATTACAGTTGGCCTTTAACTAAGTGATATCAACACAAACAAGTCAGAGCTTAATTACATTCAGTATTGTTTTTCTAGTAATTATAAAATAGCATCGTGTGATCTAGGCATAATGAGACCCATATGAAATAGAGTATAAATTTGGGCTTTGTGAAACCCATTATTGGTAAAGTGGAGAGCATGGTCAGATTGCTTTGGTTCACTGGGATCAGCCCTTGAGCATTTATGAGCTCTTATAAATATAGAATGAGTAGAGCTTGCTGGTTATTTATCTGCATTTAATGAAGCTTTGCACAGAGATTTGGCTCTTTGAACTCCTCTGGGATGATCTGTGCTGATAGTCAAACAAAAGATATAGATATTTTTGTGTTGTTTGGATTTTAGCAGCAAGTTTCGCAGAAGACTGAGAGTGTCCCTTTTTGTTTGTGGTCTTTTCTAGTCACATCAGCTGAGTGGACCTGAGGCCCACAGCACGTGTGAGCTGTTTTCATCCCTATAGTCTTAGTCTGCAACAGTGTGTAGAATGGTTTTCATAGCAAATCCAAACTTGCCTCTGTTTCTCTGTCATCCCTCTCCTGCCCAAAACCCCAGAACGTTTCTGTGTACATCTTGCTCTCTGAAGAGAAACCAGAGATGTCCCAGCTGACTGGAAGCTGGTGAAAGTTGTCCAAGTTTTCAAGAAGTGCAAGAAGGAGGACCCTAGAAACCACAGGCCTGTTAGTCTGACTTCAGTGCCTGATAAAGTTATGGAGATTGTTCTGGGAGGTATTGAAAAACACCCGAAAGACAATGCAGTTATTGGTGACAGCCAGCATGGCTTCATGAGGGGAACGTCCTGCTTGTCAAACCTGACTTGCTTTAATGACAAGCTAACCTACCTAGCTGATTAAGGGAAGCCAGCTGGTGTAATCTTCCCATGCTGTCACAGGATCCTTCTGGACAAAATGTCCAGCATTCAGCTGAATAAACACGTCATGCTGTGGATGAGAATTGGCTTACAGGGTTTTAATGAGTGCAGTGGTATCAGACTGGTGACCTGTCACTAATGGGGTTCCACAGGGCTCTATGTTCTGCCCTGTGCTCTTCAACATACTCATAAATGATTCGGACACAGGTCTGGAAGGGACCCTGACCAAGTCTGCAGATGATGCAAAACTGGGAGGAGCTGTTGTCTCCCTCAAAGACAGGGAGGCCCTGCAGAGAAACCTTGACAGATTAGAGGACTCTGCAGCTCTGCAGTCACCAACCATATGAAATTCAACAAGGAAAAGTGCTGGATTCTGCACCTGGGATGGTTCAACCCTGAATGTATGGACAGACTGGGGAATGAGATGCTGGGGAGCAGTGCCACGGAAAGGGACCTGGGGGTCCTGGTTGATGGCCAAGTTGGACATGAGGCAGCAGTGCCCTGGGAGCCAGGAGGGCCAGCCCTGTCCTGGGGGGGCATCAGGGACATCATCACAGCTGGGCAAGGGAGGGGATTGTCCTGCTCTGCTCTGAGCTGGGGCAGCCTCACCTCCAGTGCTGGGGGCAGTTTGGGGTGCTGCAATGTAAGACAGGAAACTTAGAGAGTGTCTGAAGGAGGGCAGTGAAGATGGTGAAGAGTCTGGAGAGGAAGCTATACAAGGAGACACTGATATCACTTGCTCTGTTCATCCTGGAGAAGTGGAGTCTGAGGGGAGACCTCACTGCAGTCTGCAGCTTCCTCATGAGTGGAAGCAGAGGGGCAGGCACTGATCTCTGCTCTGTGGTGACAGTGACAGGACCCAAGTGAATGGTCTAAAGCTGAGTTAGGGGAGGTTTTACGTTGGGTATTTAAATGAGGTTTCATTAGAGGGTGTTTGGGCACTGGAACAGGCTCCCCAGGGCAGTGGTCACAGCACTGGCCTGACCGAGTTCAGGAAGTGTTTGGACAATGCTCTTGGACACATGGTGTGACTTTTGGGGATGGTGTTGTGCAGGGCCAGGAGTTGGACTTTATGATCCTTGTGGGTCTCTTTCTGTTGGATCCCAGAAGCCTGGGGTTTTAGAGCTTTCTGTGCTGTCAGGCACTGACCCCCTGGAGAACACTGCTTTTGACCTGAGGCCTTGGAGATGGCTTCTAAATATGAGTGATGAAGTTAAAATCATGAGTGTGTAGTGAAATAAAAGTGTGTGCTTTCACATGGTAAAGGGTTTTAAATTTGAGTTTTTTACAGTATAGTAATATGTATGAGACAACATGGAGGATTTTGGGTGTTGTCCTTTTGGTGTTCATCTTCCTTGTTCTTCCTTCTTCTCCATGGGTTTCAGGTAGTAGTTTCTGGTTGGTCAGTCAGTGTCACACTGAGGGTTATGGAAGTTGTTATTGAGTTTAAAGTATAATATTTTAATTCTCTATTGGATTATTTGCCTTTAAAAAACCTTGTAGCATCTGCATCTTTCACCATTTTTCCTCACTTCTAGCAGGTAGCTAGAAGTACTGTCGAACACTCTGTACCTTCTGATAAGATTTAATAAACAACCAAACCTGTACACAAGAAAATCCGTTTCTATTATGTTTTTGTTAATCCTGGCTCTAAGTAAAATCAAACAAAACTTAGACAAGCAATTAAGTGGTGCAAAACTCCCACGCTGCAGTTACACCTTTCAGCAGCGCATTCTGTGATTCTGTGGATGGTGCAAACTCCACAGGATAACTGATAGTAATGTCACATTTCTAGAACTGTCACTTTGCAATTAATTTGCATCATAATATCTTACGGACAAATATTTAAAGAGATTGGGTATAGAAGCATGAGATTGGTACGCTTTTAGCATTGGCAATGTTAGCAGTAACTAGAAATCCAAGCAGCTGTTGGGTGTTGGAATCTGACATTACAAATTTTTGTACATTGTGTTTCCAAATTTTGTGGAAGAAAACTGTTATTGGACAGTTGTGTTACCAATATACAAAACACAAAACTATATTAGGTACTACTATCAAATATTGCTGGGGGGAATATTATGTGAGAGAGCACTTAAAAGAAATTTCTGGACTTTTTTCTTTCTTTTATAAAACAACAGATAAAATTCAAGTGCAGATAAATACAAGCAAACCCCACCCTCCAAGAGAAAAAGGGGAAAATGTTATGAATTATGAGAATCACCATTTTATTTTATTAATAAATAATTTCACAAGATTTTTGCTACCATGATGAATATCCTATAGATGTTTTTAATATAGAGAATGAGAATATTTAGTTTTTTCTTCAAAACTATGAGTTTAGGCAAAAATACGGTCACAGAAATCAAAAGAACATGGAGGATAAAATATATCTTGTTGTTACAAAGCTATATTTTAAATAGAAGGACTGCATAAACTCAGAGTGCAAGGTTCAAGTGTTTTTGGGACATCAGAAGGATAACATTAAAGATCAATTCTTCACACACACTTCAAAAAACTGAAGGTACCCAACAAATTTAAGAAACATTCCCCATAAAACATTAGTGTTTGTAATCTGACCAGCAATATACAAAAATCTACATCACTGGCTCTTCTTGATTTATACTACTTGTTCTTCTGTTTTTATTGCACATATTTCAGTTATTCCTTTTCTGTACACACTCAGTTTAAATAAAGCTGAGTTCTCTCCAGAGACTACACAAACCCAGCTTTGCATTGGACAGCCTGTTGATTTACTCCATCTGAGTTTAAAAAAATGACCTCTCCAATTATTGTAGCAAGGCGAGCAGAAGCCGGGTGAGGTAACTGGGAAAGGATTCCAGGCACGAAGCCTTTTGCCTTATTTGGTCAGTGTGGTTTGCGAGGCCCCAGCTGGTAACTCTGGTGAGCTCACTGTGTGATGTGTTATGGACAATAAAGCCAAACCTTCCTCTTTCTTTCTATCCATTGAGTGCAGTATTTAGCAATATTTGTTCCAATGTTCATTGACCTATAATACAACTTAAATCAGATCAAAGGCAACAGAAGCAATTTTGCTTTTAAGACTTAAAAGGAGAGTTTTGTTTCTTCCTTACAATTCCATCTGTTTGTTTCATAAAATGATTTATTTTGGCCAGGAGGATTAGATTTTTATCATTATTTAATTTCATTCATTTATTCAAAGCTGCGAATTCCTTTCTACTTGGGAAACAAATCCATATTCACTGCTGGGATTAATTTTCCTGCATCTTTGCTCACATCCATCTTCACATGTAGGCATGCCGGAGGTAGCACGTTCTTCCTGCATTTAATTTGGATTGTCTGGAAATTGAGGAGCATGAAACAAATGAAACCCCCCATTTTTCAAGGTCTGTCAGAAAGTTGTCAAAGCAGAGTTTTAGGTAGATGTCTAAGATGTTTAGAACTACCAGGTTGCCCATTTGGTGAACCAGTTTCCTCGGTATCTGATCAAATCATAACACTTGTTGTGCTTTAACTGAGAAAAATGAGTGACCCTGCTGTAGCAGGTACAACAGGAGGTGTTTCATTACAAGCAGCATCTGTCACTCAAGGTTTGATATCTGCATCCACTAGATTTGGTGTGTTTTAATGTTAGTCTGAACCATGGAGGGAAGGGCCAGGAGAAGGAAGTGCAAAGAGAGGGCAGGCAAGGAGAATTATTGATGGGCAAATGTTTGGAGTTAAAATGCAAGTGTCTCAAAAATGGTTAGTAACTGGTTACCTGATACCTTTTTTGGTAACTTATTCCATAGGTGAGGAGATGCAGGGGATCAAACCTATTTCTGTTTCAGCCAGGCTTTTATAACACTCTACATGAGCCATTGTAATGTAGTTCAGATGGGGCTTAGTATGAGAAACCCAGTCTGTCAGAGGAGCTAACTCATGGGAAAAAGGCAGTGAGTTTTGTGTACGGGAGAGACAGTTTGACTAGAAAGAAGTCACAAGTTAGAAGATCCCATGGGGCAGTTTGAGATCAGTATGTTGTTTTATTTTTGGTAATGACCAGGTAAAAGTAATCTGGTGGTATTGCCATAGGTTGCTGAGGTAGAGGAAGAGGACTGGAGAATTGGGAGTAAAGTGTAGAATGAAATAACTGATCATGAGGAACTGAGGCTACTCAATGGTCATGAGACAACTGCATAGCAAAAAATCTGCTGTACTGGTAGATAACTTTTGGCAATCTCTTTAGGTATTATAGGTTAACAGGCATCTGTCTCTGGTAAATAGAGAAGTACAAATTGTTTTTAGCTTTTCTTTTACTTACATAAATCCTCAAGTCTTGGTTAAAATTTCTGAATTGTGAAAGTTGTGAATTGCACTTATAAATACATTTCATTCCAAGGTTTTGGTCCTAGAAAACTTCTATTTGAGAAATAATCCCATATATGTTGTCTAATCTGGTATTTTACTTAAACTAGTATTAACAAATGCAAGAACTGTGAAATTGGAACTTGTGTTTAATGAAAATTTATTTTTAAAATAGATCAGTGTATTTTCCCTTAATAGATGTAGGGAAATATCAAGCAGCGAAAGACCTTTTTTTTTTTGCCATGAACAAAATAATTGTAATGCCAGTATGATTAGCCACTGCTTCTTCTACACTTGTGTGTGTGAAATCTTTGGCAAGTTTTAGAAACTGTGGTGAAGATTCCAGTATGCATACATTTCATCTAAGAAAGTCTTACTTTTTCCTGTGCAGAGCCAAATTATTAAACTTAGAGATAACACTGGCTCAGCCCCTGGACCCAGAGTTTTTCTTTTAAGTGACTGCTCTTCCTTTGACAGCTCTTGCTGTTACAGAAATGAAACAAAATTATTTTCTTATTGCAGTTTGCTTCAGTTCAATTACTGTTTCATTCAAAGTTGATAAACTTTTAAGAAGTTACCAGAAAAAACCAAAACAAACAACAATCCTAAAAGTACGCTTTTAGTGTATTCTTTTTTAAAAATGAGAGTAAAAACTCAAATCTCTTAACCAAAAGATTGTGGACACAATGGTTAAAAACTGTAGGTTCAGTCTGTTATGCACAGGTGCTTGTGAAGAAAACAGTTAACATTATGTTCATAATCAGTTTTAATAAATTTTGTTAAATGCAGCCTCTCTGTTATAAGTGAGTGTGATTAACTAAATGACTGACTAAAACCAGTTTCTGCAGTTTAAGAAGATTCTAATTTGCATCATAAAGAAAACAGATATAAATTAAGGATAAATTAATTAGTCTCCTGTTGTAAATTGGAAAATAGTTTACTATTCTGTCATAACATTTAAGAATTAAGGTTTAGAATAAATGTGTAAATTGATGGAATTGTGTAAGTGAGCGTGCCAAGTGTACCTTTCTTGGCAAAAAGAACCATTTATTTTTAAAGAATCTACAGCTAGTAAAACAACAACAACAAAAAACTTAGGTAATATCATCCTTTTTACTGGAAAAGGGAAAAAAAAAGGAACATAAAAATGCATGAAAACTTGGACATCTTCTAATTAAATTAAGGCTTTTTTTCTTGCTAATCTACTGCAGCCTATTGTAGTGTGTGTCACAGGAAGGGCTCAGGAAGGTTGCATCCTGACCCTGTACAACTTCTAGAATCCTACTGGACTCCTGAGCTGTGATCAAAAGTATGAACAAAGACACTGACCTCCAAACTTAAGTTCCAGCTCACAGGGGAACTAAACTTCTTAGTGAGTGTTTGAGGCTATGAAGGATTTGGCAGAGTGCAGTAAGTCTACTCACCTGTTATATTCTTTATAGCCTTGCTCTTGGCCACAGCGTGGACAGGATCACGTTCCACACCTGAAAAACAGGTCTCAAGGTTGTTGATGAGAGTTTAAAAATCTCAAGAAGGATTTAAGAGAAATACAGGAAGTGCCCAATTGCCCAGGCACAGAGCAGGACCGGACTTAAAGAAGCAGAGAGTTTGGTATTCTGCTCCCTGCCCAAGGTGTCAGTCTTCATTCATCAGCTCAAAGGCACCTAGTCTCCTGCTCTTCCTCCCCTTCTTCAAAATTAGACTCCATCCTGAGTTTTAGCATCCTTTACCAAATCAAATTCATTATGTTTTGACAAAGGCAGCTGCATTCTCATACCCTACAGGGACTACTTCAGAACTGTGCTTGTGGGTGTTGTATAGTGCTACAGCTGTACTGAGCATTTAATGCTTAAGTCACGATGTTTTTTACATGGGCATGAATTCATCTGTTACTCTTACTCTGTTACGTGTTGGGGTTTTCTTCAGCAGTTTGGGGGGGAAATTAAGATCTCTTTCTGCATTGCTTCCCTTTGTTCCATGGTGTAGCTAACAGCATAAAAATAGTTATGGTTATATTTACAGTTTGGGCATTGTTTGTACATTTCTCAGATGATGTGGGGTCTATGGGTCTTTATTCCATATCTATGGTGGAGTTACCTTTTTCCATTCTAAATAGAAAATCATTTGATCAGTTGTGTCGCCATAGGTTTCCCTTCACACAGTATCTTGTTCTATCTGTGCAACACATTCTGCATATCTGGGAGTGTACAAATTTCAATCTCCTACCAATATAGCAATTTTGCTTTGGGTAAAGCAAACTCTGAAATAGCTCTGTTCCAAAGTTAAGTGTGTGATAGTATCTGGGAAGTATCCCCTTTTGTACTGTAACAAAAATGAACACCATTGCTTGAAACTTTATTGTGTCTTGGTAGATATGGGAGCATCAAGAGATCCATCTTTCCACCAAATAAAGCAGTTTAGTTATTTCAGGACCTGTCAGGTTATAGTAGCTACCACAGAACCATTTGTTCCTGTGGAGTTTGCCAAGAAGGGATGGTCTCAGATTCTTGTCTTGATGAGAAGATTAAACACCCACCGCCAAGAAGTAATCTGAGAGCACTGAGTGAGTTTAACAACACCACTGGGGAGAAATAACTTTTCACCCCAAAGTGATAGTTTGTGTTCTTTTATCAGTGTTGTAAAAGGGACTCTGAAAATAGATGCTTTCAAAACAAAACAAAACAAAACACAATGACTTCTGACACTGACCTCAGACCGTTTCCTTCCCCCCCCTTCCAAAATATCTGTAAACAACACAGTTTCCAGTTGTGTGTATTAATCTAAAAAATTTCTCATAACTCGCCTTGAAGTTCTTCCTCAGGTCAGCATCCCAGTCCTGTTGTGATGACGTCGGAGGTGCCCTGGGACCACGAGCAGTGCTGAATGTGCTGCTGGCACGCTGAGATCAGTGGTGTTGGCTGATTGGTTGGCATAGATGGGAGATTCCCAAAGAGTGTTCAAAAAAAGAAATTACTAGTTAAGAAAGAGATATTTTTATCTGCGGCTTTTAAAATAAAGGAGTGAGTATGTGAAGTTTTAAACGGGTCTGGTGGAATTGCTTTCTTTGAATGACATTATGTTCTTTGCAGCTTTTTTATCTTTGCTCTAAGTGCACAAAGCAGAGATGTTGCTAACTGTGCAGATGAAATGGCCTCTTCATGAGTTCCTAAAGAGCATGGCTAACATTCTTTTTGAAATCATTTAAAGTCACAAGCTTTTGTCCAGGAAAAAAAACTCTTCCCGTTGTGATAAAATATTTTAAACTTAACAAAGCTATCCTAAACCTGATGCAAAGAAAAGTCAGTCAGTTTCTGCTGTTCTAGGGGGCTTCTCCATGTTATTTAAGAGGTAACTTGATAATATCCTAAGTAAGCTATTCCAGCAAAAATACTTCATATTTAGTAGACAGTAGAGCAATAAAAGTAGATTACGTGTGTAGACTTACCAGTCCTGCTGTTTGGGCAGGGATTTAGCAGATTCCCAGACACAGAGCAGCTACTCCTGGAATCGGCAAATGCCAAATAAACTCGAGACAGCTCTGCAGCTGAATAGCAGGGAATCTAATATGTCCTGTACTGGCAGGTTTGCACGTCTTTTCACAGCAATGCTGGGAACTTCTAATATTTTTGTTTCCATTTCAAGTGGAAATTTTTTGAAGAAAAACAAATGACATCTTGCAAACACATTTTCTCATTTAATAGTATCTGCTTTTTAATTTGAAAACATCTGATGGAATTACATAGGGGATTATTAGGAAATGGCTGTAGGATTCTCCTCTTCCAGGATACGCTTTTGAAAGTACCTGATACTTGGATCTCTAAGGGCATTAGAGAGTGAAAAGAAAATTTTCTTCAGAAGTTTATGAACCTGAAAGTAAATTATCTCTTGCAAGGTTATTCAGTATTTTACACAGATGTGAACTCCAGTTAAACTTAAATTAGTTTTGGGTTGTTTCAAGTATATTTCAGTTTTATGTATTCCTTACCTGATTTTAATTGAGGTTATTTTTTAAACTGCCAGTTTCTAATATCTGTCTTCATAGCTTTAATGCTGCTAAACAGTCTTGTATTCCTGGTTTATTGCCTTATTATACTTCATAGTTGCAATATGTTCTTTTTATTATAATTATTTGTGCCTTACACTATATTGTTTTCTGGATCATTGTGGTTTGCATATGGTTGTTCTTTTTTAGTAAAGAATTGGTTTTAAGATTTATAGTCATTTGGACATTTAATTTTCTACATGATGCAATTTGGAAGTGTTTTCACTAGCAGTTATGAGGAACGTAAGACATAATTTATGACTATATTAACACTATTTTGTGTTGATCAACAAGGATTTCTTTATGAAGTATGGTACAAATTTGCTTCACTTCATGTTATTTGCTAACCATATATAAACCATGTCCTTTAACATTTCTGACTTTCTTATGGATTTGGGGAAACTCTATAGCCTAACAATACATTAAATTCTGTTTTGGAGGAAGAAGAGGAGGGAAGGACTTTTATATCACCTTTTCCCTTTTTCTTCTGGAATAAAAAGCTTGTGGCTTCTTTCAACCTTATCTTGAACCCCTAGCATTCACATAACAAATCAAACTTTCTATCAGAAAGAAATTCTTCCCATCCAGACTCTCAAAATGCCCCCTGTGGTCTCAGATGCCAATGATAATGTCAGTATTATTAAAACCAACCAAAACCCAGCAACTTACTAGCTACTTTCATGAGAATGCTCAACAAAACCTCAGGCAATGTAAAATGGAAGGTGTATTTACTTTTTTTCTCCTCAAAGGACTTGTGAGACTCTGAGATTTCACATTTTCCAAGAAGTCCATAGGATTTTAGCTCAAATCAGTCTTTCCAAAACTAAGCTTAGTTTATTTTCTAGACTACAGTTCCACTTTGGTGTCCTGCTGCTTAGTAAGACATGGTCCCCAAACTTACAACTCCAAACAAAATCCCACTAACTTTGTAGAAATACAATTTGAATTTTTATTTGGCTGGTAATGAAAAAGGTGGCTTCAAAAAAATATATTTGAAGTCTAACATTCTAACAATGAACCATCTCCAGTCTATTGTTGCAAAAATCAATGTTTCTGCAGTTGTTGTCGAAGAGGAAGGAGGGGGATGTGGCTTTATTGGTCTCTGTGGAGTTCACTGTTGCCTTCAGGTTCTTCAACTGACAGTATGTCTGACTTGATCTATATTCAAGTCTTACTGTTGTATTTCTGTGCCAGTTTCTGCAGCTCAGTTGGAGTTGGTGAAAAAAAATATGTACTAATTCTGGTTAAGGGGAAGAAAGAAATCATCATGGCCATGTTTCACAATTTCTAACTAAGGTATTCTCCTTAGAGTATTTAAAGGTATTGATGTCATTTTGCCAGATAGTTTATTTGCAAAGACTTTTGGATTAATTTCCTTTCTTGATCCTTTTAAAATAATTTCTCGCAAAACATGTTTATTTTATGGTTTCAACAAGAATAATATTTTGGTGGGGTTTTCAAAGGATTAGCATGTTAAAGTCTAAAAATATTAATTTTGCGACAAAGAGTTCAAAAATTTCTTGGTGGCCAGGTACAAGATGTAGCTAATGGATAAGTAGAAACCAAAAGTTATTGCAACTAAAAAAAGGGGAACTGAATGAGAAGGATGATAGAGGCTCTTTTTGGAAAAATAAGGAGGAATAATTTATGTAATAATTCTGAAGATATATGTAACAATTTTGACATTAAATACTGCACACAAAGTAGTGGTAAACCATTATAAAAATACAAGCTTTCTTGATGCTTCCTCTGGAAAAGGAAAGTCAGCTTCAAAATATAACCATTTCTGCTTTATATCTAAAAATACAGCTAGTGGATAAAGTTTGTAGAAATCATGCCAATGATTTGTAGCACATATATAACTAGTTTACAGCATGGAATCAAAATCTTTCTGAACAGGAGAAAAAAACTACCTGACTCACTTGAGTCAACTTTTTAATGAATTCAGCAATTGATGTCTGGACTTTTCACAGCCATAAATATTTCTAAAACAAGAGGAATACAAGAACACCTTTTGAGTTAAAATTCTAACTGGCATGCCTATAATTAGAAGTATCTCAAGCAAAATTTATTTCTGAAAAGATTTTTTTTTTAGGTTGTCTAATCAGTTTTGAAATAAAACTGTGAAAGAAATCTGAGCAGAGATAATAAAAGCAGGAATTGAACCTGGATCTAGTATTACATGACTTAAATCTCTCAAGAGGATACTGGCAGTTAGTAAGGCTCCATTAAAATCTGTAAGCCGAGTGTGTGGTTAAGGGCTTTCCTAATGGGGTTCCTAGAATTTTGAAGCATTTCAAACTGTAAATATTTTTGAGCTGATTTAAGGCTTGACACACCTGAGAATGGTTAAACAACTATACAGAGACATTTACAGTGTTTAGAGTCTGCAAGACTTAGTCTAGACAAAAGGTGTTGATGACTTATGCATCAGCATGAAATACACAGAGGCTTAATATTATGTAATTTCTCTTTTTCTGTGCTTAGATTGTTTTTATTGCACCCACCTAATTATCTCACATGGATTTGGGGTGGGAGTTTTTTTTATATGTTCTAGCTGATATTTTGAAATAAATGGTTGATACTTTGCCAGGGCAAAGAGAAATGATGATGTTTACTTGCTGGAAAGATGTGCAAGGATGAAAGAAAGCTGGAGTCCAACGGGAACAAGACACAGTGCAGAGGTCAGGAATTAGTATCTTCTTTATTGCCACGTGCCTTAAGCCTTGTGTCATGGCTGGTGCAGTCTGTTCTGGTAACAGCACAGCACAAGCTTTCTTGTCCAACCACATCTCTTCTCCTTGGGGTTTGATCCAATGTGGAATCTAGGCAAAAGCAATCATCTGTCTCCTAAACTTTGAGGAGATAGTTTCGCATGGAAGCTTTTTTGAAAACTTCCTAGTATGTGGAAAAGTAGATTTCTCAGTCTTACAGGCACAGATTGCTGGGAACAGGATTCAGATAATTCATTTGGGCAATGGATATGTGTTAGAGTGTTTTGAGGGCTGCAGAAGAACAGGCAAAAGCTGGAAGGAGTCTGTAACTCCAGTTAGGATGCGCTTGTGTGCTGTGAGTCACTGACTGAGTGTGTGAGACAAGAGCTATTTTGGCATAAACAGTGTTTCTTCTCATCCAGAACATGAATCACCTGCTTCTGAGTGTATCTCCTTTTTTTCTTAATTTTTATTAAGTAAACAGATTTCAGAGGCTTCAATACATGCAAATATGTGGTTTTTACTGGCACTTCCAAGCAAAGGGAACTCACCTGCTGGGGCCATATCTTTTATACTTTTCCCAGAAACATGTCTGAGTAATCAGAGCAATGCCAGAAACACTGTCCTGCTGCAAACTTATTCCCAGGAGTATCACTGTGTATAAACACTAATGCAGTCCAAATTGCCAGGAGATCTTTATTCCCAGTTTACTTTTGTTAGCCTTTTTAGTTTGTCAAGTTCTACCTTTGAAGGAAGAAGGTCTTGTTAAGTTAAAATCTGGAAAAAGAGGAAGAAGTTGTTCCGATGTGCTGTCTCTGAAAACATTGCACTTGGGTCCAAAGTTGCCCTGGTGACAGGCAAGCTCCAATTTGTAGTTCTCTCTTTAATGTAACTAGTATGAAAAATTATGGAGGCAGTGGCTGACCAGATCTGTGGCTGACAGAATACCATGAGAGCCTTCAAATTCCATGTTTCCTTATGGATGATCCATGGAGATCTTTATGAAACTTCACATGAGATACATCTTAAAACCACAGTTAGTTTATTTGAACTTGTCTTTTTCTTGTTCTTGGCCAGTAGTGGGGGCTGATCTCTTTGGATGTGATGATTTAATTTTTTTTTTTTACTTTTCACATATAAAGAGAGCATGTGATATGTAATTCACAGGTTTATTTACAGATCATAGGAGAAAATAAATGCAATTGGATTCAGTGCAGTGGGAGCTGCATTAGGTGTATCAGTGGTCCCCTTTTGGCACTGACGTGTATTTGATGTGCTCTATGTAGGTGTTTCAGGTGGCAAAGTCCTGTTGTTGCATCTTTTTCTTTGACTTTCACCAGGTAGCTGAGACTTCAGACTCTTCTCCACCTCTTGTTAGTAAAAGTTACATTAGTGTCAACATCAGTTCAAGTGGCTAGACTTTGAGTTATTCATTACCTATTGATCACCTTGGTACTGTTCATATCATAAACCTATTAAGGAAGGAAGGGAGGGAGGAAGGGAGGGAGGGAGGAAGGAAGGCAGGCAGGAAGGCAGGAAGGACGGACGGACTGGGCTGGGCGATCCTAGTCTGCAATAGGTAATCCTGTGGGAGCTTTGCCCATGGCTCATTCCTTTGGTCTGGTGTCTGAGACAGCAGAGGCAAGCACAATATCAATTCCAAACGACAGTATGTGTTCTCAGCACCCAGACGTCATTGTCAAAGGCTATGTCAAGTTACCTTCTGAGTTAGGTGGTCTGGTGGACAGTGTATCCATCACTGAACTCCAGTAGCTTGGGACCAAAGCCTAAAATACTGCAATCAGACCAACTCCTTTCCACTTTACAGTTACCTGGGGAATATTTTCTGGTGCAGTGCATAACATCATTGTCTCAGAAGATAAAACAGTATGTAACTAACTGCACCTTTTATTCAGTGATCAACTGAACTGAATTTCTGTTTGTGACCAAAGGTGCTGTTGAGATACACAGGTTGCTCTTGCTTCATCATGAAAACCTGTCACTTGAGTATTCTCCAACAAAACTGTGGCTGTGGAACTCACCTATGATTTCAGTCTCACTGAAGCTGAATTCTTGACTTACAAGTTATTTGCCACAACTCTGGCCTTCTGCCTTCTCTCTTTTAAGAATGTCTTTGGGAAAGATTTTGGAAGATAATTCTTACAGCTTCTTGTCACTTACTAAACAAAATACAGTCTTTTACTTTTCCTTTTTTACCTTTTTGTCCTGATACCTGCTTATCCATAATTAAATATAGAAGGCATTAGTAGTAGTTATTCTGTTTTGTTATTTAGTATTTTGTTGGGTCAAGTGCCTTCTTTTCCTTCTGGTGCCTTTTGAAGATATCTCTGTTGTGAAGTAGCAAGAACATTAAATTGTGCATATTTTTTGTACTAAATATATTTGAACTTTCTGCAGGATAGAAAGTATATGATGTGTTTTACAATCTAGTATAATTATTGCTGTAAGCTTTAGTCACTGGAGCTAATCAGTAAGTGGTTTGTTGTTACAGCTGGTTGATAAGTTTTAATTCATGTCATTAAAATCTTCCTCCTATTTCTTATTTCTCTGACTGACCTGACTTTCCCATGATATGACTAAGGAAAACAGGGTGATGCTACAGTGCGAGCTAGTTATTTGTTTTTGTATATAAAAATTTCTAGGGAGAAAGGGGTCAGGAAGAGAATCATTACAGTTCTTAAAATGTCCTGATGTTACTGCATGATGTCCAGTAATTAGTTTCTCTATCATTAATGGCTTTTGCACATGTGTAAGTAGGAGTGCTTGTCTTGAAGCTTTTTCTGTTTTCTCAAAATACTCAATTTGTTAACCATCAGGTCTTAACTAAGATTATAAAAATCACTGGCAGAAAGTTGCTTTTATTTATGGAATATATAATTTTATAATTAAAAATTACAGATTTATCATTAGTAATATTCTGATGGAATATCCGCTTCAATCAGTTCTCCTATTTCTTGAAATTTGACTCCTTGAAGGATGGAAAAGCTTTTGAGAAACCCGTCTTTTTCTTAAATCTCAGATTTAAATTACAGAACAGCAGGTTTTAAAAGTTTTGAAGTATGAATTCTGAATTTGTTTGCAGAAAATAAGATGTTTCTTAATTTACTCGAAGTAGTAGCTTTCTTTTATATTATGTATCAAAATAGTTTTACGATAGAAATATGAGGTTTGGCTGCATATGATGGGAAAAACAAAGAGGAGTGGGAAAGGAAAAAGGCAGGATAACTTAAATGAGACAAGCTTAAATATTCAGACACATCGAAATATTATTGGAAACAGACTTTTGGACCAATTTCCTTTTGCAACCACATATATGCTTTTCCATCATCCTCATATTTTAGGGGTGTGGGTGGAAAATAAAATGTATTACTCTTAAATGCAAAGAATAGGCCTATATCTTTATCACATTTTTTTTACTCACCTATGTCCTCCAGAGTAAGGGGGGTTTTTTTGGTGGGTTTTATTTTTTATTTGGTTAGTATACTTTATTTGGTACACTTCAGAAACTTGGGGAAGATTATTTTCTATTAAGTGTCTTCTTTGAAATATATCACTTACATAAAATCTCATGTGTATTTACTATGGGAAACCGTGCAAGTATGTTGTATGGGTTTGTTATTTATGGGAAAAAATCCTACTTATAATTGTTTTTAATAATTGAAGTACTTCTCCTACTATCTTTAGGTCCAATTCAGAATTAAACCCTAAAAAATACTGGAACCAACAAAACTGGTTTTATAATGAGGCATATTTTGGCACCTGTTTTTTCTTTAGGTTAGCTGTGATATTTAGCCAAATACTTTACTTGGGAATGTTTTGTTTTTCAGGATGGGAAGAAGAAGTTTGACAAGGAAAGTGAGAAATATTATTCCATCTTAGAGAAGCACTTAAATTTGTCAGCCAAGAAGAAAGAATCTCATTTGCAAGATGTAAGAACTGAACACACTTACCTAATTTCACATTTGCATAGAAATCATGATAATAAACTAGTGTTCTTCAAGACATGCTGTATTTTATTAATGTGAAATTGTGGTGGTTTCTGGTAGTTGTGCTTGTTGTGACTATAAATTCTTGACTGGGATGAATAAGACCCAAATAGGAGTTAAATATTTGAACAAAGCAATATTATGTGTTTGCAACATTATGTATTTCAAGTACAGCTAATGTTTATTGGTTGCAACAATGGAATTATATTAGTACAATAAAAGTTTGAGTTTTATATGTGGAATATTAGATGGAGAATTAATTAATTGCTTTTAGGTTTGTTATTTGATATATTAACTGATGTAATTGCACTTCTGTTTCACATAAATTCCAATCCAGAAGACTGAACTGAGATCACTTTAATGATGCTCCTTTTTTATTCTTTTTTCCTCTTTTTCATCTTATTCTTAGATTGTGGCACCTGAAATTGCCTTGAAATTGTATCTATAACTTCAGCTTTGAAGAGTCTGTATGGCTAATTCTTTTCTGTTTTAAAAAAGAAAAAACACACAAAAAAACAAACATTCAGACTTCTAGTTTAACAGGAGGATTCCAGGGCTTTTCAGTATGTTGGTAGAAATTAATATGACTTGTCTTTGAAACAAATTACAGTAAACCCAGCAATATGATATCAATGACACTTTGGGAATTGTGCCAAAAGTAGTTAAAGATCATTTTGATGGGATGACTGTTGTCATGGTGGCTCTTAAATTATGGGGGTTAGTTTGCAGTTAGAATTTTCTCCAAAGGTGTGAGCATTACTCAATCACATTGTACGATTCTTTTTTCATGTTTACCAATAATAAACATTCAAATAAATATTTGAATATTATAATTCAAATAAAATAAGGCTTAGAAATTAAGAATTTCTAATCATTTCTATTAGCTTGAATTTCTGTTACTGTCTATATAATAATCAGTCTGGATAAGAAATTAGTTATGTAGGATTGGTTAATTGTTCCACTTGTATGTCAGAGCTTTCACTTTTCCCAAATATCTTATGTATTGATGAATATGCAGCTCTGGTTAGAGGCTAAGCCCCAGCTTAATAAAAGAAGAAATTCTTACAAAATTGTGGAAAAGCGAGCTTAAACATCAATTTGTTCTAGAATACAAGCAAAATAAAATAAATAGAATATTTTACTCTTGAGGCATGAGAATAATTACAGTCTAAAAGCGGCAACTGAAGCTCAAAGTAACAACTGTGAATCTAATAAACTGTGGTAGAATAACAATGGATTTGGCTCACGTCTATAAACTAATGGAGAACCAGAATAATTTTTTCCAGTGTGTCCTTAAGTGACATATCTGGATTTAAAATCTTGTTAACTGAGGCTGAGGTTTTCTGATTTCTAGATGCCTCCCTTGTAAAGGATAAAAGGGCATAACTTGGCATTTCTGTCTTCCCCAGTTTTCTACAGCTGTAGGTGTGCTGAATCAGCAACACAGACCCGCCATAAGTAGAATGTACAATAGCAAATCAGTACCAAAATTGTTAACCTGGGAGAGTTTTGGCCTGTGTCTGTATTGTAAGTAAAAGGAGGCCAAGCTGCATTCCTGACTGAAATCCAAGATAGCTGTTGACTTGCATCCTGAGTGGTTTGGGTGAGCCCCATTTATAGCCTGTATGTTCAGGATGGCTTTTGTTGGAGCAGCCCACAGCAGAGCAATGAGCAAAGAACCAAGCAGTGCTGTCAGCTGGGGCTTTGGTGCACAGGGCAGGAGATGGGAAGTCCATGCTTCAAGCCAACATTATGCATTCAGGGAAGTGGAAATAGCATTTTTTGACTGCTACATGGGAAAAATACTGTTTCCTTGAAGTGATTAGGTTTCTTGATACCTCATCACATTATGTGGGTTAAAGAGTACTGGGGTGAGCAAAGATCTTGTACTCTGTTGGGTTCTTTTACATATCTCATTTGAGTGCAATTGAGACCACCTTAATTAGGCATCTGAAGTTTGATGGTTGAAACATATTCTCTAGAGAGTAGTTTGCATATATTCACCTAACTGAAATATGTTGGATATTTTAAGAGTCTGCAAGACTTCTGGTGCAGTTTACACAGGTGACTTTTTTCCTTTAGAATCAAAAAGAAACTTTATAGTAGCATCTTTTCACTGCCCACAAGAGCCTGTGAAAAATCAAATAAACTTCTGATTTCATTTCTCTGAAAGCTGTTCCAGAATCAGTCTCTACGCTTATGTGAAGTTCTGGTACGTATATTGAGGTGATAGCCTACATCAATGAAAATATTACTCACTATAACTATATATCATATAGGTAGAGACTCAAAATCATATCCATCAGATCTCTTGATTTTTTACATGCAGTTTGAAGTCACAGAAAAACATGGAAATACATTCAGCTTTTGAAACTTTAAGATCACATTCAAAGTGATTCTTACAAATCTTTCTGAGTTAGTCCCTGTTCACTGGTGGTGATTATGGCCGTAAGCCATATCTGAGATGGCTCTTGGTTGTTGTATCATTGCAACAGCAACCCACTTAAATGCTGTTCAGAGTAGGGATGGATTTAATTAGGTGCTTAAACTTCTTCTGAGGCAAAGCCTAAAAGAGACAATTTCTAAAACTATGTTTCATTATTTATGTACAATTAAATGAGAGAGCTGAGGTCAGTTTCAAATGCTTATTGATGGCATTTGTGTGAGCAAGGCATTACTGGATCACATCCCAAAGTGGTGGCAACTGCTTCTGTTCAGCTATGTATCACTGTCTTTGTGATAGACTATTTTTGTGAACTAAAACAGTATCAGGGAAAACAGTAGTCAAACACACTATATGAATGGCAAATGGCAGAGTTAATTTTGAGGTAGAGCAGTTCATTATTAGAATTTTCAGTGCTTGATTTCCGTTTCATATTATTCATTTACTGTTTTTTTAAATTTTTTTTTAATAGACATGGGAAGGAAATGCTGGTACTGAATGATTTGAAGCATATCCTTGAGGCCTATGTGTTGAAGTAACATTAGAACATGGGGCTAGGGAGGTGAATCAATATTGTTAAGAGCCTGTACAGCCAAATCACAATAGTAGCTTGTCCTTGAGCAGAGAAGCAATCTTAATTATATATGTTGCTATTGATGGCCAAATCCTGCCTGAAGGAAAAACACTGATTTTTTTGCTTTTGTACTGTTAAAAGTACTAAATCTCTTTTATTATGTGTTTGGTGGTTTATAGTTCGTTGTCAAGGGAAGATAACATCAGGCTTTCCCAATTTCCCAGCATTTGTTATTTTTAATGCCAGAATTAAACTAGAGAATATACAGAAGTATCCTTCTATATTTTAACTAACATGAATCAAAAATAGGTGGAGTGATCTTATTCACGTTGTTAATCTGTGGTAATATTTTGACCAAAGAGCAAAATCTAACTAATACAGCCCAAAAGGGATTTTCCTGAGAAAATTATTTGTTACGAAGAAGGATGAATTAAAATGGAATCTGCATGTCTTCTTTAAACATTATCTACGTGCTACACTGCTTGTCTGTTAGATCCCTCTCCTGTGGCTTGTATAAATTGAGGATAAAAGCCTATTACTCTTTATCAGCTGATAAGAGTTAATTCTTTAGCTATTTAGGCAGAAGACACTGTTCTGATAGTGGATCTCCACGTTGGGTGGTATTAGTCAGGCATTTCTGACAAGTATTGCCTTGTAGTTCTGTCGCTTGAAAATTAAAACTTGAAATATATTTGATTTATGAGGTTAGGGACTTAAATTTATGTTTACATTCAAAGAACATATGACTCATACTGTAAAATAATAAGTAGCAAGATGTCATTGCTAAAGACAGCATATTTAAGAAAGAAAATACGTTTTTTGGGAAGGTATTTGAACCTGAGAAATAGATACAATTTCAGCGCACGTGGTAATCAAATATTTCAACAAAAATAATTACCTTTTTGTCCATCCTTGATTCCTATGCTGCTCATTTCTATTTCCTTTTCTAAACTTACATATACCAAGTACCTGCTGCCACCTTTCTTTCCCTCCAGGCTCTCCTAAAATCTAGAATGTTAAAGAGCAAAAAAAAAAGAAGAAACCAGAAAAGAGCAAATAAAAGGTATAGGCTGAAATGTGTAATGTTAGCTTCTTAAACTTACATTTAGGTTTTTTAAGTAGGTATTCTAATTTTCAGAAAGAAAACTGAACTCCATGAGACTTTAAAAGTAATCTTACAGAAGATCTGTTTGTTAGTGACATAACCTGTTTTTAAAGCAATAACAAGGCTAAACTAATGTCTGTATTTAATTTTGACTTTTAGGCAGATACACAGATTGACAGAGAACATCAGAACTTTTATGAAGCATCATTAGAATATGTTTTTAAAATCCAAGAAGTACAAGAGAAAAAGAAATTTGAATTTGTAGAACCTGTAAGTTTTATGTTTTATTTTCTTTAGATTGCATGCATTTAAAGCTGAAAATTTAATTTAAAATATCAAATTTTTTGCTCCCTTTTTAAGTTTTGAATGCAGGTTCTTTGTATATAGACAGACATTAATATCTTGGCTTGGGTACTTTCCATGTTTATTGAAGGATTATGTAAGAGTTAATATCTACTGTGAAGTGAAGTGTCTGATGACTTGAAGTGTGTGTAACATTTTAATGGGACATCATATAATGTTGTGTCTGTGCAACACATAATCGATGTTTCCTAATACCATTAATTAATGGCTTAAATTTTGAGCCAGTTTTTAAATTTAAGTATTTTGGGTAGACTGTATACACAGGCATTGTTCTGAGTTCCACATGAAGTAAAATGAAAAATCAATTTTTCTGTAGGATAGGTAAATTTCTATATTTTGTTGGTGTAGTCATTTGCCTTTAGTTTACTTTGCACATAAAGGAGAGCATATGTTGATATGCCACTAAAGAGTAAGATAAAGTTGTGTTTCAGTGCCCATGTTTAAGTCTGGGATTTCCTTCTGGACTGCGTTTCCATCCCCCACCCCTAACTCTGTTCTGTGTCAGTCAGTACCAAAAGCACCTTCAGTGTGATGCAGTGTATTTCTGTGGCCTAGTAGCCGTGTTACTACTGTTCATGTCATACAGTTGCCTGATGCAGTTAGTACCTATAGCCCTTGACAGAGAGCTTCCAGTTGCATGTGTCCCTTCCCATTAAACACACTGAGCACAGCAGAGCACTGGTTGTCAAAGAGGAACACGACGAGTGTAACTTTCTCTCCACACCATCTCCCAGCTTCCTTGTAACTACTGAAGCAGCACTCTTGACTGTGAAATGGGTTGAATTACATTCCTAACACCCCGTGTTAGAGAAGAGCTTCTCAGTTGCCTTCTTTCCATGAGATGACACTGTATTGTATTGTGAATGTTTGACATTGATGCAAACTAATGAACCTGGATTCAGCAAGCAGTACTTACAGAAATCCTATCTTTATGGCATACAGCTGCCAAATCTTGGAGGCTAAAACTTTGCTCAGATTCTTAAATAAGAACATTTTTCTACCTGTCACAGATTAATCCAGAGTGTGTCTCTCTGTCTCCTTCTGCAAAACTCTCACATCCTGGAAAAATCTAGCAATCTTGACCTAGCTCTGACCCTAGGAGCTTTATGCTCCTTTAATGTAATAGAAACTTTCTGTATTGAAAAGACCTTGTATATTGGACAATACAGTGCAACTATGCATAGTTAAAATAGGTCAAATTTACTTTTAAGTGTATCCATTTCCATACTGTCTCAGATCAGTAGGCATTCCAGACCAGTATGACATACTTGATGTTCCAGGGGAAGGTGCAGGAAATACTCTGGTGACTGGGTAGTTATAGGCCATGCATGTAATATCTTCTGACTTTGGGTGTGAATTTATTTATTATCAGTCTGGATATAGACGGAGCTTAAAATATATAATCAGTTGTAAAATTTTGTATCTTCAAAACTCCTAGTTTTTGTCTATAGTCTGTTGCATACAACATGCTGAAATAAGAGCATTTGCTAAAGCGCATAAGAAAAAATATGCTTTATGTTAAAAAGAAAATACAAATCAGCAATAGCATGAGATTTAAAAAAAACAAAAACAAACCAACCAAACAAAAAAACCCCCAAAAACCTCAAAATAGACTTTCTAAAGTTCATGTTTATGTAAGTGATGTTGAAAGTATGAGCATGCGTTCCTAGATGAACAGTCTAGATAAGGGCAAAGCCTAAGACTTTAAAATCTGGTGTCAAAGAGTTGTCATATTTTTATTTTCCTCTGTGTGCACTATGAATGTGCATATGGTAGAAGATGCCTGGTGGTGTGTCTATATGGACATTCCTCCTCTAGGGCTCTGATGGTTGTGGGTCATTCTAGTGTATGTGCTGCCTGTGCCTCTGATTTATCAGCACGGTGTCACGTCTTCGAATAATTCTCTTGCTAACATCTTGCTAACAGACTCACTGAAAGAAAGTTTAACAAAATAAATCTGTGAGTGCAGTGAAGGAGGAAACTGTGATGCCCATGCAGAAGAAGGATAAGTTTGTGACATGGGAATAGACCTTGAAAAGCAGATGATCTGTTGAACATCCTTTCAAGGCCTTCAGTTTTTCTATGTCAAAGGATAAAGACAATCTGAGGACCAGAGTGGGAGAAGTAACTTAGCAAAAATTACCATGTGGGTTACAGCTAGGACAGTGGAAGTCAGTAACAGCTGAGTGTGCTCTCTCATGGAGGAGACTCAGGAATGATTTTAAGGTACAGATGCTAATGACTCATACAGTGAATAGAAGATGATAATATTTAGAGTAGACTTTTGCAGCTGCTTCTCAGGACCTGGCCTGGGTTTCTCTTTGTTCTCTGCATCTTGATCAAAGTGGTTGCTGATGTGTAGTAGTGTGAGTAACTGACATATTCCTATTTGCAGTCCTCCCAGATGTTGATTTTTTTCCAAGAAAAAGAACCTCAGGTTTTCATTCAGATCATGAATTTAAACTTTTTCTGAAGGACAAATTAGTGTTCAAATTTACAGCTGGATAAACAATGAAGCAAAATAAGTGACAGTAATCTGTCTTACTAGCTTTTCTCTTGTGCTCCTGAAGAAGCTAGTTGAAGCCAACAGTGCTTTCTGAGGGTGTTACGCTTGCTAAAACAATGCAAACACTTTACTAAAGTTCTGCTCTGTCCTTTGGTGATGCCAGGACTTCTTTGTGCTATAGAAATCAAGGTACAAATTCATAAGCAGTGAACTATCTGAAATGTGAGGGATGGTTGGTAAAATGTTTATTTAAAGAGAAGAATAAAAGAACAGCCAATGGAAAAACACTGCCTGTAATTGCATGCATTTCCACGAGACTTCACATTGGATGTTAAATTTGAATTTCCCTTTCATGTATTTTCTACATTAATTACGTTCACTTTAATCTGAAGAATAAGTGCTATCTTCTTACAAATAAAATGAAAACAAGGAGACAGGGACTTCTGGCTGATGTGCTGCAGGCCAAAGGTTAAATTCCTCTCCTATCCGAAACCTAAGTACAGTCTTCTTCCTGTGAGAATGAAACGACCAGGCAGTCTTGAGGTCAGCAGCTCTACATAAAAATAAATAAAGTCTCAAAAAGTAGTTGGATTTTATTTCGGGTTCTGTGTTGAAATCCTCATACATTTGGTGTGCTGAGTAGCTCTGTATTATGGAGATCAGACCTCAGTCTTTACTGATGTGACTGATTAGATACTCAGAATGAGGTAACTATAAGACACTTATTAAAATGAAAAATTGTTGATATGAAAGAATCAGGCATTGTTTGTGATTTTTGATGAAATAAACTACCTCTTTATGTGTGAATACCACCTCAAAATACATTCTGAAAATTTTCTTTGAAAGGAAAAGGGGCTGATTTTCTATTCTTGTTTTTAATTCTTTGTTGTTCTATTGAATAATAATTTCGTTAAAATTTTAAACCTGCCTTTAGCAGCAGTGCTGCTTCTAATGCCAGCAAAAAGAAAACCCCACTATAAGCATAAGCCTAGGGTGAAAGACCTTGGCTTTTAAATCTCTTCCATACAATGCTATGGCTGTACCTGTTCTAATGGAAGTGATTCTGGAGAAGCCTTAGTAGCACAGGCCCATTGGGCACAGGGCATCTTCCGATTCCTGTTTTTTCCACTGCTAGTGACATGGACATTGAAGTGAATAGCATCCTCAGTGTCAGCATAGATCTTAAATATGCTGATCTAGGACTTGCATAATCCCTTTTTTTTATTCCTGTTTTTCTGGGTGCTCAGAGGATGTTTAACCAGGAAAGCCTCAAGGCCAGATCCTCTGCAATGCACAACTGCCAGAATACCCGAGAAGTACTTTAACTGAAACTAATTCAGATTTTTCTCAAGTTTGTTTGGGGCTTTTTGAGTTTTTTTTTTTTTTTTTGCTGCTGTTGTATTTTTTGCTTTCTGATAAATTTAGCTTTGCTGCCATCTTGTGTTAAATATTTCCTTGGTATTTTTCAGTATTCTCTGTAAAAGCGTTTTGTATGATTTAAAGTGAAATGAAATTTATATAGTTTATTCTCCCGAAATACTCTTTAAACTGATCTTTAAAAGTCAGGCATAAGCTGACGTACTGAAACTTTGTCCCGCTAGTTCTTTATTGTAATTTTGGTGTGTGTTAGAATGGTGATCTGGCTGCAGTTTTGCTTAGTGTTACTCCTGCACTGTCTCTTCATCTGAAAGGGGTAGGTTTAGCAGCAGGCTCCTCCTTGCAGATTATGTTAATCCACACATTCACTTGACTGGACCAAATCAAAGTAAGCGCAGTAGTTGTGCTGCAGCATCTGAAGGAGCTGTAGTTCGGGACACTGATGAGTAACTGAATCTAGAGTGTGATAATGGGCTTCACATAACTGGAGCCAAAGCAGAGTTTTAGTTATAGTTTGTGTATTTTGTACTTTATTCATAAAAGGGATGATTAATTTTCTTTCTTTTCCTTTAAGTAGTTATTTCCAGAATTAAAGAATTAGAGCTATAGTCTAGAATTACAGAAAATTATTGAACTCTTTCTATCTGTTTGCAATATTGGAGGTTTTTAAAATAAACTGTTGTATTTGGACCTTCCTCAGAAAAACTGAATAATCAGTTGAATAATAATAATAATAATTCTAGGGTCTGGTTCTTAGGCAAGGTATTGATTTCACCTGGACAGATGAATCATGTTAAGCTGAGATTGATTTGTACAAGATGTGGAGCCCTCCACTTGAGACTGCATTGCCTTCATTGTTTGATGGTGGAATTTGGTTCAGGAACTCACGTCCACCGTAGAGGCCCCCACAAAAACTTGCTTTTATGCCCATGGATCTTCTCAGTTGTTCAGGCTCCATGACTAGCTTAGTGGGCAGCTGTAGGCTTGCACCATCTCTGCCTGGGCCAGGTTTTCATCTGATCCTGCAATACCAGTATAAAGCAAGGGCAGAGCCCTTCTCCCAGCCATAACATGTGTTTGTGGCCACACTGATGGTCTGCTCACCCCCAACTGCTTTAACTTACTATTGCAGCAAAAGAGCAGACAGGCAAACGGCGTCTCTGTAGTCTAGAGAGTAATGGGAGAGCGGAGGCAGAACAATTTAGCTGCAATTCTTCAAGTAGGGCTGAGAGTAAATGTAAAGAAGATATAAGCACAGTAAACACTACATCTTTACGCTATTCCACTTACAGTAATCGATGATACTGGTAACACAAAGCAAGCACATTAAATATGAATGATGGCATTTTTGTTGCCTGAGTCTAGACTACTTCAGTAGTCAATGAAGAGAGATAAATGTTTCCATTGGATCATTCATCCCATCCTGAGAGAGGTCTGAAAAATGGAAAAAAATATGCTCTGGAATACCTGTGGTTTTTTACTGAGTCAGAAGACAGCCTGGACAACCAGTTACTTAGCCCAGATGATAATGGTGTAATATACTGAGGCAAATCATTTTTATTGCTAGAATTTCAGTTCTTGTAAATCCAAATTAATTTCCCCCCCTTCTTTTTTTCTGTTTTCTTCACTTTTTTTTTTATTAGCTAAATTATATATACAAAGAAAGCAGTCCATGATAAGAAACTAAATGCTTATTATTTAACAGCAGGTAAGGTGACTTACAGAAATGTCAAAACGCTTTTAAAATTTAAAGCAGAATAAGTTTAGAAGGCTTTTAAGAGATGTCAGGAATGCATTAATTCAAGAGCTAAAATCTTTTTACTAAAGATTTTTGCTTAAAAATATTTTAAATTTTTTTTTACTTAAAACCTTTTACTACTTGAACATTGTTTTAAAGCAAACTTTAAAATTACTTTTCAACTGGATGTATGCAGACTACAGTGGTTCTGTTGGAGTCAATCACAGACATACCAGATAAAGTTTGCATTTTGTTCAGAGCAGAAAGAAATAGTCTGGGTTTCTTGTGTTGTGCTAACCTTTCCAAAGCATACTTTCTAGAGTCTCATTTGTGGAAAATAGGTCATAGCCCAAGCAATTACTATGAAGAAAGTGAAAAAATATTTTGAAGAAAAAATACTTGAACTCTGAAATTTTAAACTTGGAAAATGCACACCAGCAAAGACTCCAGCTGACATACTGGCGTATTTCAGGACAATGAGCTAAATTATGGAAATTACAGCTTCATGACACAAAAGCCTGTGTAGCACTTCTCTGTCTTAAGGTCTCACCATGGATTCCTTCTCAGCAAAACTTTTCTTTCAAGTGTAAATACATGGAGTGTTCCAGCAGTTAAAAATGCATAATGCTTCTCAATTTTACCTTTTCAGCTCTTGGCCTTTCTTCAAGGATTATTTACATTTTACCATGAAGGATATGAACTGGCTCAGGAGTTTGCACCATACAAGCAGCAACTGCAGTTTAATTTGCAGAATGTAAGGATGATTTGTATTTACATAATTTAACTTTTTAATTTGCTAGTTTCAAATCAGGATATTAAAGTAGACTTATAGCACTTCATTGAAATTCTAAATCTTGCAATGGTTTAGTAAGCTGAAATCAAATTTGTATACAAATAGGTAAAATTATTTTTATAAGTTTCATGTAATTAAGGTTCCTGGCAATAAATAACTTTGGATAGTAGATTTGTGATTTCCAGATCAAAACTTAAGGAGCAAGAACAAGAAAGACAGGATGGCAGCCAAGTTTTTATTAGAAACCTCAGTGGTCCAGATAGATTTAAACTTGTACAAAAGCTTTCATGAGAATGAGGCCTGTCTTCTGGACTAAGTGGAGGTATCAAAAATGCTCCAGCTGGTACAGAATGATACAGTTTGTCCTGCTGTGTGCTGACTTCCCACTGGGAAGGGCATGCTTGGGAAGCCATTCTCTGGCTGTTCTCTATACTGTTAAAGAATAGGTGGGACCTTCCTCCATGGTGAGAAGCTCTCATAAGCATTAAGTTTTCACCAGAAGAGAGAAACTCTTTTTTTTTTTTGTGTAGAGAGTTACAGTCAGCTGAGCAAGATGGGCGTTTTGCTGTAGATTGGTCTGGATTTGGTAGTCAGAGCCATACAAGATCCCATTTTGGGCACAAACTGCCCCAAAAAAATCATAGCTATCAGAGATAACTAAAATACATTTAATCAAGAAACTTTTCCACTCATCATAACTGCTGTATACAAGTGTATACTTGTTTCACTGTGTAATTCAGGTATTAACACTTCCAAGGATATACAAACAAGTAGGTACAAAATATCTGTGCACACTTTGCTTTTAAGCAAACCTTACACATTCTGCTTTTAAGGCAGAAAATGAGCTTACATGTCCCTATTGGACAAGCCCCACATTCTTCCTGGCAAGTAACATCAAAGTCCAGAACAAAATTTTTACAAAAGTGTTATTTCATTCTTTCAAGAAAAGACACATCTAACAAATTTTTCTAACTCCGTATTTCCTTTTACATCTCTTGTTCATATATACAGATCCCATTTTAAATGCTGCTGAGGAAATAAAAGCTAAACCTACTACATAATTAGCCTTTTGGATCAAAATGCAAATGGTGTGTGTCAGTAGAGCATCTCAGTCGCTTGTCCTTTCAAATTTTGTGTTTTCTACATTGTTTGCTACTAAGACACTTTCAGCTAAAGACACAAGGGGTCAGTGTTGTTGCACAGCAGTTTCACTGAGAGAGTGAAAAATCTGCTTCAGTCCAGAGATTTACTTATTTTAATATTGCAAGTTCTGAGAGGAGCATGAGCTCACAGCAGAGACCAAAACTGGCATTGCAGCTAATCATGTTCCTTTTATGCGTGTCTCTACAGAAGCAAAATTATTACAGCATTTTTTCAATTTCAGTGTTAATTAAGAAATAGTTAAATTTAATGTTTTCTAAATATTATATCAGTACAACTTGAAGTCGTAAATGGAATACAAGGTAGAGGGAGATGTGAAGGTAGGCAGAAGGATTAATGTATTATTATGTTTTTAATTATATATCAGAAAACATATATGAATACATAGTGGAAATCAGGATGTCACTCACTCGTGTTTCACAGCAGTATAAATTCTGGCTCCAGATCTACATCCACAGCTTCACACAGACAGCTGGGTTCTCTGTGTACTTGTCATTCAGAGAATCACCCAAAATCAGATTGAAGTGAAATCATTTATATAGGTAAAAAAAAAATGACAAGGAGAAGTGCATTCAACCTGTCTGTAGCTGTCAAAAGTACTCCTCTCCAATGCATTGTGAAGAATAGTTGACCTGAACTGCTGTTTCTGTTCTTTAGAATGTCCTACAAATTAGAGCAGGAGCAGTAACAGCTGTAGAAGTGTAGTAGCAGACCAACAGCTCTTAACAGGTCACCATGTTCTAACATGACCTGTTGTCACCTTAACTATCTCAGCTGACCTGTGGCATACTTGTTGTGTCCATTTGGCTTTGGTTTCTGTGATTTCATTCAAAGACCTGGCTGCTTATAAGTAGCAATTAAAAACTTAATAGATGGAGACAAGCTTGTAAAGTGGTGACATTCCTTCAATGTCATGTCCTTCTTGAAGGTCTCAAAATGACCTCTCTTAAATTTGGTCTGAACTGATACGTCTTCTGAAATATGTAATCTGAAAAGTTCAGATTTGAATTTTACTTCCCTCTCTAATAATAGTGTTTGTTTTCAAGACAAGATTAAGCATGTATACTCTTATGCTCTTGTGCAACTAGCTACACAAATGGCCCATAAGAAAGGGGAAATACTCACTGGTGTATAAAATCCTGAGAGCATCTTTCTGACTAGTGAGGATTTAAGTCCATAGATGACTCTGTAGGAACATTGCAAAAATCTTTATTCTTTTCTTTGACCTACAGGAACAGACTGTTCAATATCTGATATTTAATCAGTCAAAGCTCTGGCATCTCAAAATAATTCTCTTCTGCTATCCCATGCTAGGTGTATGGAGGGAAACCCTAGCCTCACTGAATTCACTGAGAAAAAGTAGCCATTCATATACATATTGATAGAAGAAAATACTGAAAATCCACCTTAGTACCATAACTGTTTGCTTTTTTACATGCCTGGTTACACACACTGATATTTAGGACAGACACACTTCTTCAATGCTTTTGGCATAGTTCTGGCACTTGTGAGGTGTTTCTTACCTCCCATTTTTTTTATATATATACTGAACTGTGGTGTTTGCCAAGTCAAAACTTGTTCATAACAGTGCCAGTAACCTGACTATTCTGAGCAGCAGCACCTGTGGTATCGCTGCAGATATGGATACACAGAAAATTTGTCTCTTATGTATGTGTAGAAACTGCAGCTGCCTTGACTTATTAGCCTGGCTTTAACCCAAACTAGTGTTTTCTGCACTGTACTTGAAGTATTTCAGGGGGTGTAACTACTTCAGGTTTAGGGCTAAGTTGTCAGTAGCTACTAGTTTAGCCAGGCATATGTCTGAGAATCCCAGAGTGTACAGAGAGAAAGCTTATATCTGTCTTCAAAACACTGTGTAAGATACCTAAAAGATATGAAATTACTCCCTGTCTGAGGTTAGTGACCTGCAGAAAAAGGAATGGTGCTATTCTCAGCTATATTTTCCATATGTTTTCATGCCTAAGTTGAATTCTTCATTACTATGTTATTCTTGGGCTTCTATCAGTAAAGAGTATTATTTTTTATTGTGGGTTTTTTTCCTTTCCCCCCCCCCCCCCCTTTATGTCTCAGGCAAATGCTTTTGCTGGTCTCCAACACAGTCTTCTTGGCATTATTTGTAATTAGTTGTTCATTATTATTTTAGTACTTGCATGAGATAACCTGGAGTATTGTTTGTTTCCTTTTCTGGGTATTAGACTCGGAATAACTTTGAAAGCACTAGGCAGGAAGTGGAGAGACTCATGCAAAGAATGAAATCAGCCAACCAAGATTACAGACCACCAAGTCAATGGACAATGGAAGGCTATCTCTATGTACAGGAGAAACGTAAGTATGCCAAGGAAGGTCCGTGCTGTTGTTTGCCCCCATGGTTGTCTTGTGGCAAGCTCTGCTCTGGCTTGATGCCCTGCACCTTGCTCCAAACTCCCAGCACTCTGCTTTGGCTCCCTTCTGTGTTCTGTATTTTCCCTATCTGAGGAGGACCTTTAGTTCAGCCTTCAGGAGCACCTTGTACCAGAGACTGCCACTGACCCAGCCATCTTAAATGAACATGTGCTTAATGGAAATCAGAGATGTAGGAAAAGGTCATCTAAGTACCATCTTACCATAGTTAGCCACAGCCAGTTTTATCCTCAGTAGCACTGCAAGTTTTAAGAACAAAGTCTATTTTTTAATTGATTAATAATCATAAAAGAAATCTGTGTTAAGTGGAAATTACACTGAGCTGTGCTAATGGGGGAGGGAGAAAAGGAGTGAAGCACCAGGCACATGCTGTGCTTCATTAAATAGTGAGAGGCCAGCTTGACATCTTCTTACTGAAAAGAAATTTTTATTCTGGAGTAACAGGGTCTATAATCACTGTGTAGTGGGAAAGGTACTAGTTGTATAATTCCTTGCGCAAGTTTTCTTGCCTACAACCCTTACCCTGTAGGTTTTTGTCTAATTGTGAGCAACTGGATTCAGTGTTTGCTATTCCTGAGAGTAAATTCTGTATATATTTATTAGTGATATGCATGGTGGTAAATATAGGGTTTTTTTTTAAAAAATGGCACTAGGCCATAAACTGTTTTCTTTCAGATGAATGGCCGAGAGTAAGAAGCTTTAAGTTGCAACACAGGTGTCTGGCTACAATTTTCTAATGAAAAAAGGTGACTCCTTAACTCATCTAAAACTGCTTTGAGAGTGCTCATCTATCTTATAATATGCTAAATGAGATAATGAATTGCCATCAGAGGAAAAATTGATTCTGAATAATTACAGATTTTGTGATGCTAAGTGAAAATAACGTATATAGGAGCAGAGCAGCTAACTTCTGGGGTTATATAACCATTTGAATTTTCATTTCATGAGTTTACTTCCTTCCAGAACACAGGCAATAGGAGAGCTATCTCAAAGTCAATACGACAGACCGTATAAATTTCCACAGCTATGTTTCTGGATTGACAGACATTTAACTTACATGACTGATTCAGTCTCTCATATAACCACCACCTTTGTAGGTACATAAAGAAAGCAAAACCTTCGTTATCGGTAGCAAAACTGCTAGAGGTTTTTTTTCCACATTTTTACTTAATTCTTCACATTAAAAAAAAACCCAAATACAAGCCCATTAAAATACTTTTTTTTAAAGTCAAGGTTCTTTCTTTTTGTCTTGGTTCTAGACAGGACAGGTTTAATTTTTGCAGTAGGCAGGAGTTGGGCATGACTAGATCCTTACTCAGTACCACCTCATGATTTCCTGGGGATAGGGGAAGGGATCCTTTCTAGGTCCTGAATGTGGCAGAGGTAGAGCTCAGGTATTGTCAGGTGTCTCCATGTGGTAAGCTCTCACATGTGAATCATCTGCCTCTTGTACAGGCTGTTATTAATATTGTTGCTGCTACTGTTCATTTTCTTATTTCATTGCAGTCTCCAGTAAATTGTTCTTATCTCAACCCTTGATCTTCATACCTCCAATTCCTCTCTCCAGTCCACCACAGGGGAGAGAGGGAAGGATGGGGGAGGGAGTGAGCTGTACATGGTTTGGAGTGTTTTGCTAGGAAGACTAAATTGGGGAATACCATTCCTTAACCATAATATACTTTTAAAAGAATTAATGTTTCATTTTTCTACTCTAATTCCAGCTATAACAGTGGTAAAATGACAATTTTTTGGTACTATCTCTCTGTTCTAGGACCCCTTGGATTTACATGGGTAAAACATTACTGCACTTATGACAAAGGAACAAAAACTTTTACAATGAGTATAGCTGAAACAAAATCTGGTGGAAAAGTGGTGAGTTACATGTACATGGACACATTCACGAGCTGTATATTCCATCTTTTTATTAAGCATTTAAGAGCTGCTGAAAGAAAACAAAATGCAAATAGATCAAGCTGTTTTTGTAGATGAAGCAGTGCATGTATTATATAGCATGGATAAATGATTAAATAACCACATATTAAATAACCTCTCTAATGTGGTTGTTGTAAATGTATATGAAATTTATCACATTTGCTCAGAATCATAGAATGTATTTGGAGGTTTGGAAGGGGGCTCTGGAGATCTCTAATATTAACTCAATTCAGGGGCAACCAGAACAGGTTGATGAGGTCTGTGTCCATTCAGGTTTAAGATATCTGCAAGGATGGAGCCCTCTATGAGCAACCTGTTCCAGTGTTTGACCACCACAAAAAACTGTTTTTAAAGTTCAAATGGAATTACTTGTATTTGTGTTTGTGCCCATGACCTCTTGCTCTTCCACTGGGCACCAGTGAGAAGAATCTGACATAGTCTGCTTACCTTCCCATGAGGTATTTGTAGATCAGTCACTGATGTGATCCCTCTTCTCCAGACCAAACAGTCACAGCTCTCTCAGCTTCTCATATGACAGATCACAGGATGATTGAGGTTGGAGGAGACCTTCAAGGTCATCTAGTCCAACCGCCAATGTAATAATTGCCCCTATACCCCTAATAATCACCATAATCACCCCTAAACCATATCCCCAAGTGCTACATCCAGGCTCTTCTCATACACTTTCAGAGATGGTGACTCGACCTGGTTAACTTATTTCAACACCTAGCCACTCTTCCAGTGAAAATTTTATTTTTAATGTCTAATCTGAACCTCCCTTGTCACAACTTAATTCTTCTCCCTCATGTTCTTTCACTTAAGACATGGCAGAAGAGAGTGGCTCTCACCTCACTAAAGCCTCCTTTCAGGTAGTTGTGCTCCAAGTCCTTAATCACCTTGGTAGCCTTTAGCTGGACTTGTTCTAGCACATCACTGCTTCTCTTGCACCAGGGAGCCCAGCACTGGGCACAGAATTCCAGGTGTCCCTCGCCAGTGCTGAATGGAGGGTGAGGATCTCTTTCCTCCACTTGCAGGCAGTACCCTGCCTGATGCATCCCAGGAGGCTGGTGGCCTTCTTTGCAGCAACATCACAGTGCTGGCTCATGGTCACCTTGTTGCCCACCAGATCCTGAAATTCCTTTTCTACCAAGCTGCTCTCTGTCCTGTCAGCTTCATCCTCTCCTGGTGCCTGAGCTTAGTGCTATTCATGTTGAGCAGTATTGACCCCATGGGCATACCACTAGTGCCTGGCTGCAGCTGGACTTCTGTTGTGAGCTCAGCAGTTCAGTCAGTGTTCAGTCCACCTCACCATCTCACCCATATTTCACCTGTACTTGTCTATGAGGATGTAGTAGGATGTAGTGGTGAAAGTGTGGCTGAAGTTGAGATAAACAATATTCCTTGTTCTTCCATCATACACTGAGTCATCCGACACATTGTAGAGGGCTATCCGGTTGATCCTGTGTGATTTTTCCTTTATTAAATTCTTGCTGACTGTTTCCAGTCACCTTTCTGCCCTTAATATATTTGGAAATGCTTTCCATGGTTATTCGCTTCATCACCTTCCCTGGGATAAAGGTGATGCAGTCTGATCTATAGTTCCCCATAAGATGTGAGGCCTCAAGTTGCATCAGGGGAGGTAGGTATTACAGAGATTTTCTTCACCAAAAGGATTGTCAAGCATTGGAACAGTCTGCCAGGGAAGTGGTTGAGTCACCAACCCTGCAAGTATTTAAAAGGTGTGTAGATGCTTTAGTTGTGGCCTTTTCCAACCTGAATGGTTGTATGATTCTACAGCCTTCTCCTTGCCCTTTTTGAAGACAGGAGTAACATTTGCTTCCTCACATTCTTCAGAATCCCCAGTTGTGTCAGCCTTACCAACGTTACAGGGAGGTCTCATGATCATGGTGGCCAGAGCTGGGAGTTAGTCAGCTTTATTCTTCAGAAAACTTTTATGTGCATGTGAGAGTTGGCAGAATTACATGGTTTTCATCCTAACATGCATGTAATCAAGTTATATACACAGGTTTTTTTAAGATTTGAATTTAGGGAATTTTCTGAAATACAATGATTAAGTAACAAATACAAGACAAAGTTATTAAATGTAGTCTTAATATACATAAAAATATTGTGTATATTCCTAAAGAATTTTAATCCCTATGTTAAGACATGTTCTTTGGACTGTTCATGCAGTTAAATTGAAGACAAGGTGTATAAGTGTACTGCCTGTGCTAATTTCATTTTTTTGTTTTGTAGAATGGCCTTGTCACAAGCTCACCAGAAATGTTCAAGCTAAAATCTTGCATCAGGAGAAAGACAGACTCAATTGACAAACGTTTCTGTTTTGATATTGAAGTATTTGAGAGGTTTGTTTCCATTGTGTTAACGATTCGAAAGTAATTGCAACCAATAGATAATAATTATTCCTGTAATAAGCACACATGTTTACCTATATATTTGTATACAGACAAACTAGACTTTCAAGACTGAGTAATTCTTTGTTCAGACCTGGTTTTCTAATTAAATTCTCTACACAGCATATGTGCTGTCTTTGCTACATGATGTTTGCATGCAGCTACAGCATGGATTCCTGTGGAGCTTGTAGCAAAACTGACTATTCTCATTTAGAAACAGGTCATAAATATTTTTATAAATACTTGTTAATAATAATATTCTGTACAACTCTCTATTTCTCTCAGAACTGTAGTACTTTTTTTCCTTGAAAATTACATCTACAATTTTTTTTCCACTTACTCATGTCGGATACATGAGAATATATTTCCTGTTTAAGATACAGATATAAAGTACTTTGTAGAAGTATTTTTTTTCCAATCTTAGGAATAAAGAGAAATATTGAATTAATTTTTGTGTCAGAATACTATAAATAGACTGACTTTTGCAATTGTTATCTTAAAAATGTTTTATGATTGTTAGCAGACTTTTGAAAAACAGATATGTTTTATGCTTAGCTCAAAATTATTCTGTTATATCAGAAGCTGTCAACTTCCTCTAACTTCTCTCTGTCTTTTATATATTCACATCACTATGCATGTGGATTCTGACTTTGGATACTATTTGAGAAAAACAGTAACTTCAGTGAATGTGTGTTTTTGACAGACCTGGGATCATCACACTACAAGCTTTTTCAGAATCCAACCGAAAACTTTGGCTTGAAGCTATGGATGGAAAGGAACCAGTAAGGATGTTTTTTAATTTTTCATTTTACAGTTTTCTGGATCACATATTACAGAAAGAAGCTAGTATATATTTCCGATATTCTGTTGCAATACCAAAAAATAGTTATTTTCTTCTCTTCGTGAGACACTAATGCACGTACATAGTGAAGATAACTACAAAGTAGGAAAGTAGATCTATTAATTAAGCCTACCTTTATGTATATCATTATTTTATGTTAGGATATTTAAAATAATAATATTTTAAGTAATATGTTAGCATATGGTTAAATAGGATTCATAGTTCAGGTAACATATGTGAAGTGGTTTTTATTACAATGGAGAAGAACAACCATCTTTCAGTTTCATTGAGTAAACAAATAGTCAATACCATCTCAAAAGGTGTTGCAGAGACCAGAAACAAGTGTTGAAGGCTACTGAGAGACAGGCTTGTCTGAGTTTTCTGCCCACTATTTGTATGCTCTTAAAGTAGTCATTGAGTGAGGGTGATGTCATACCTGTAGCTGATAGGAAAAGAATGGTTGATCAGTTTTATGAACTCAGTGAGTGTTTTTACATGCTTCTTTGCCTGAACCAATACAGAAATTATAATCACAAGCTGTTTTGAAATTTAACCCATTTAGACTCAGTAAATCTGATTTCTAATGCATTAGTTGCAATATGGTAGCACAGAGCTGCTAACCCAGCTGTGTTGTGGAGCAGTAAATGTCAAGAGATGGTGAAAGGCAAGGCTGGGATTTCCCTAGCAGCAGTCTAGTAAATAGCATTTTGCAGCTACTCACAAACCTGTCAATAAAGGATTTAAAGCACAAACATTGTCCTATTGCATTGTTGTTGTTCAGATGTTTTTTTTGTTTGTCTTCTTTTTTACAGATCTACACGCTGCCAGCCATTATTAGCAAGAAGGAAGAAAGTAAGCTTTATGAGTTTCCCTATCTTGCTGGATTTCTGAAATGTTACAGTTTCTTGATATATGTGCGGGAGAAAGAGATTATTTTATACTTTATTTCTGTTGCTGTGAAATAACTTTGTTTGGATATCTAAATGTTCCCTGGCAATTTCCTCTTGTCCTATTGCTTGTTACTTAAGAGAAGAGGCTGACTCCCCCTGGCTGTCCCCTCCTTTCAGGTGGTTTTACAGAGTGATGAGGTCCCCCCTGAGCCTCCTTTTCTCCAGGCTGAACACCCCCAGCTCCCTCAGCTGCTCCTCACAGGACTTGTGCTCCAGACCCTTCCCCAGCTCCGTTGCCCTTCTCTGGACACGCTCCAGCCCCTCAATGTCTTCCTTGCAGTGAGGGGCCCAGAACTGAGCACAGGATTGGAGCTGTGGCCTCAGCAGTGCCCAGCACAGGGGGACGGTCACTGCCCTGCTCCTGCTGCCCACACCACTGCTGATCCAGGACAGGATGACAATGGCCTTCTTGGCCACCTGGACACACCCTGGATCATGTCCAGCTGCTGTTTGCCAGCACCCCCAAGTCCTTTTCCTCTGAGCAGCTTTCCAGCCATGGCCCCCAGTCTGCAGCACTGCCTGGAGTTGCTGTGACCCAGGTGCAGGACCCAGCACTTGGCCTTGTTGAACTTCTTACAACTGGCCTTGGTCCATCACATCTGTTCAGTTTTAGGTGTATGTTAGTGTATGTTTCGGTGTATATACACCTGTTAGACATACAATGAGTAAAAAAATTAGTGTATTTAAAGCTACTATGAGATTTGTGTGCATAATTGCATTAGCACTGTATTAACACATTTGTTATTATCATATTACATTAACACAACTATTTTTAAATAATTTAAGTAATATATCTCAGAGTTGTTAAATTTGGACATATATCTTCATTGGAGATATATTTGAGACTCTGAAATTTAAGCCACTATCCTTTTACATGATGATGTTTATTTTAATGCTGACAATATGCTGGTTTAAGATCTTTATTTAGGTAGTTAGGGCAGTGGGTACTGAAGATGCAACATCAATGAGAAATACATTCACTTGAAATAAGATGGCTAATTAAACTCAATAACAAGAATTGTTCTCCTACACTACCATTTTATAAGTGATGATGTGCATATGCAAGGAACATAATATATTGCTGTATTAAAAACAAGGAATATATTCTGGTCATAATGTAGCTCCTGGACTCTTTAAAACATTTTTCTCAGCAGGTTTCAACTGTATCTTTAGAGAGGCTACTAACTGCTGAGAAAGACAAGTTTCTAATAGCACAGAATGACTACGAAGTTGTGAATGCTATGAATGTATCTACAAAGACCCTATTACAGAACAAGTGTTAAAATGTTATGGATAACCATGTATTAGCCCTCCTTGACTAGTGTGAGTGTAGGTAAGCAGAAGATTTTGTATATTGATGTTGAAAAGTAATTGCCCTTTTTTTTTTACAGTGTTCTTAAATGAAGCAGGTTTCAACTTTGTGAGGAAATGTATTCATGCTGTAGAAACAAGAGGTGTGTATTGAACCGCAAATAAGGTATTAGATTATTGTGACTTTTTTTTCCTAAAATACAACTTTTTAAATAACTTTAAATTTAAATTCTAAATTCTAAATTTAAATTCTGTTTTACATCTGTGTTTTGAAGTGCATCCATATTTTGGTTTGGACTTTTCATATTTTCTCTGGGTGCTTTACACTCCTAATTGTTGTCTTCAGTGCCAGCGACAATTCTTAACATTCCATTTAAGTGAGAATTTTAATCTTTTTCTGTAATTTCTTGTTGATTAGGCTGCTTAATACACAGTTGCACACATCTTTAGTCTTTCATTTGTGTGCACTGACTTGGCTTTTCTTGTGATACAAGTGTAGGGAGTATCAGCTCCCAACTTCGGTTTCAGGCGTGAAATCTGAATACCCAAAAGTAACGTCAGCATTCTCTGCTGGTACATCTGGTTTTTGAAGAGTATTACTCCTATCATGTTATTCACTAATGTTGTACATTGTTTTGGGGGCTTTTTTAAGTTTAGCAGCATTTAAGTTTAGCAAAACTCAGTTTTGTTAGTGGGAATGTAAAAATAGAAGTAATAATCACTCTGTTGATGAGGTGGTATCTCACAACTCACAGTAAATTTTAAACTGAGAGTTATGGCTGTATCATCTATAAAATGAGATAGCCTTTTCATGAGCTCTCAGTGTGCAGATCTCTTCTAATCCAAATGCAGTCTCTCTGTGCAACTTTGATCTCAACTTGAATTCAGCTTCTCAGCAGCAGTGTTATCATTGTTGAGTCACTGCTGACTCGGAGCTTGCATTATTTTCTGGGGCAGAGAGGGTAAAAGAGGGTTTCAAAACAAAACACTTAGGTTATCTAAGTGACATCAGAATTAGGAATGTTGTTTTCAAAGGAAAAGTAGACAATTTTTAAATGTCAAGGATTGAAGTGGGGAGAATGCAAAACATTTAAACCCTACTGATTTAAAAGGGAATTCAAAATAATAAAATAATCATGACTGAATTACTCAAATACTGTATTCTGAATGTCACTCTTTAAATATCATTTGTTTATCTGTGCTATTAAAAAAGGCCTGGAAATTTTAGCTGGCAGCATAAATTCTCAATGGATATGTTACAACAGTATACAGTATATATTTTTGTTTTCATGTAAATGTCAATCACATCTGATTTGAAAGAGATGATGGTCTAAGCAAGCACAGATGCATAGAAATTCCACTGACATTTAGGCAATATAAACTTACTGATGTGTAATGTGTTTTAAGACTGTTTTTGGGTCTTATTTTTTACTTTTCCTAGCCAGCACCTTGTTGTTTGCTAATATGGGTCATTTTTATGCAGAATGGTTCTGTTAATGTAAAATTACGCTTAGGGTGTAGTATGATGTGGACTCAGTGGAATGAATTTGTTAATATCCCAAGAGATTGCAGTAGGATAAAGCAGTACTTAAGAATGTAATGATTTTCCATAAATATGTCCAGATGTTTTGAAAACATACACCAAGAACGCATCAGCATCTATTGAAATAACCAGATCTTCATTATTTTAATTATTTTCATTTGCTTGTTTTCCCAATGCAGGTATTACAATCCTGGGGCTGTACAGAATAGGTGGTGTAAATTCCAAGGTGCAAAAGCTGATGAATACCATATTTTGTAAGTATCTGAAGTGTACTTTTATCAGTGTGCAGTGTGTGCGCTGTGGTCTCTTTTGCCTTCGCTACAGTGCTCAGAAGAGCATAATATTCACAATTTTTTATGTGCATTTAATGCCATTAAACTGAGTTTACATTGAATGAATGATTCATCTGTAGTTTCTTGTGTGCATCAGTATTCACTTCTGCATGTTACACATGAGCAAATTACTAATAAAAAGTGCTTTTCTTCTCCTAGCTTTAAAGTTCTATTTATCAATATATATTTGGCTTGTTCCACAAGTTCTCCAAAGCTTAGTTCCATAACACATCATGACTCATTTCAATAGACACTTGTTCCAGTCTTTCACTTTTCTTGCTAATTGATCTCTCTGATGCTTGTGTTTGCATGTCTAAGACAAATGAATTAGTAATTCTCTGTGGATTTGGGCTTATTTAACACTTTGATACAGTGCATAAAGTTAATGTTTACAGTTACTTACTATGAGAACTGAATTTATTTTTATCAATAATTTGGCAAAGATGAAAATATTTAAATTGATCAGATTGGTTGTTCATCTAGCTAATAAATAACTAGTTGAGCTAAATGGCTGATCTAGTAGCTTCTGTTTTGCTGCTTTTCTAGTTAATGTTTTATTCAAACTATTACAAAATCTTAATTCAAATTTCTACCAGCCCCTAAATCACCTCCTGATATGGATATTGATATGGAAATTTGGGACAATAAAACAATAACAAGTGGACTAAAAAACTACCTCAGGTAAGTATGATCCCACACAGTTCCAGTATTCCTTTTCTGGCCCATTAATCTTTGGCTTGTTAATGTCATATAATATTTCTTGTATCCATTGCCATAGTAATAAATGAGTATTTTATTATCCTGCGTAATATTCCTCTGATTATGTATAATAATACACACCTTCAACCTTTTTAAGATAATCCTCCCTTATATAGCCCTAAATTCAATTAACTGCATGTTTTTATTTATTTTTTTTAAGATAACCAGAAAGCATGTTGTGCTCACTCCTCTCTTTGTGAATCCCTTAAGTTGTGTACCATAAAATTTCATTACATTATGGTTGCATGAAAATCCCAGTGAAAGCATAAGTTTTTATCTTATGCTTTTAATATCATCACATACAAAATATCCCTTCTGCCATTTCTGCTGATAAGATACAGAATATTCAAAAATTATGGTACTTCTGAGATAACTCTTTTGGATCTCAATTTATAATGTTCAATAGAGACATAATAAAAAGTATCCAACCCAGGTGGTGGGTGTTCTATGCCTTCTACAAATCTAGATTTCCTAAACAAGTCACCTAACAAAGGGCAGCATCAGAAATCCCTATTAACCTGGAAAACATGCCTAGGATATATAGCAGAATGCTCATGTACATGTCATTGAAAAGACTGGCTTTGGTTGAAGAAATATATAATACATCTTCAAAAGCACAAGTCATTGTAACTGCTGTACTGGTGAAATTAGGATATGAGCGAGCAAGCAGTAGCTGTGTGTTTGTGTCTGTAATGCAGCTTGCAGTCTGCCTTTCAGAGGATGACTCTTTTAAGATCTCTCTGATCGGAATTTCAGTCCCAAATCAAAAGGTTGCTTCTGCAGCCCAGCTGTACTACAATATGGAAGATAGGAATCATTGAGGCTCTGTGCTGAAGTAACATTTTCCTTACTAACGTACATGGTGACACCAGATTCCGCTCAAATTGATTTTCAGACAGTGTACATGACTGAGTTGTGTACTACTTGTAATCAGTCACCACTGAATTGGATTTCCTAGGACCAGTAGAACATCGTGCAGATGCTGAGGGCTATTATAATCACACTCTTAAAACTTGGATTTTTAGTCTGCTTTAAATTTAAAATTTGTTTTTTTTACAACCAGGTGTCTTTCAGAACCACTGATGACTTTCAAGCTGCACAAAGATTTCATTGTTGCTGTTAGTAAGTAAAAAGTAAAATTTTAAATATGCTTTCATGAAAGCAGTATTGTTTTGAAGCTCTAATCTCCTCAGTCACTATCTTTACTTTTCTCCCTGCTCTAATATGCAGAGGTCCAGCCCTCAAAACAGAGAAGTCACACTAGATGAAGCTGTTCAGTGGTTTGTTCTGATCTTTTAAATGGTTCTGCGTGACTGCCTTCTGCATGAAATTTTGAACCCTCATTTATATGTTTGTTTGTTTGTTTGTTTGTTTGTTTGTTTTATATAAGATAAGAATTCTTTTTTAACATTCATCCTTCTCATCCAGGGACTTTTATTTTCCTAGCTTGCCTTGAGAAATCAGAAAGGGCAATAGTGAGCTCTTTTTCACAAATGGAGTAATTGGATACAAAGATAGCAGAGATCATTTTTCTAATTACTTCAGTTTAGAATTTGAAGCTATTTCTCCATTTTCTCTTGTCTTGATAAGAATAAGAGACACAAAATAATTTTAACTACTTTAATCTGTATTTCTTAGATTTAATCTTAGACTTCACTGAAGTGGCACATCAAGTCAATAATGACATTAATTTGTTGGTTCCAGTATTGATAGTAATTGCTTTAGGCAAGTTACTTGAAATACAGATTTCACAGTGTAATAAATATAATCAAATTTTCCTCATCATTTGAAAGCTAATTTTGTTTGGCTGCTCTTAATGCACGTTTGTGTTAGCATACAGGCACTGATGCCATTTGTAGTCACTTCTTAGCTCATGTTCTGATTTATCAATGATTTGTTTTCTGTTTAATAGAGTCAGATGATCAGAACTACAGAGTTGAAGCAGTGCATGCACTTGTGCATAAATTACCAGAGAAGAACAGAGAGATGCTGGACATCCTTATTAAACACTTGGTCAAGTAATTATTTTTTAATTTTCTCTTTGTTATTATTGTAAGATGTTATCATTTCTGCTTTAAATTTGTCAGTGTTGCTTAATCAGTTCCCTGTGTTTAAACAATGACACTTGAAATTACATTTAATTTCTAAAATGCTGTTCTCAACTTAAGTGGAATAATATTCTCTGTAGAAGCAGAATAAAAATGTAATAAAGTGTCACCAAGATGGCTAACTATGTTTATAAAATAAACCTCGTCAATGCTTTCATTCATGTTCTTACTTACTACAGGACTTGTAACCAATTAAATTTAAGAAACATCTAACCACTGTGCCAAGGTTGATGGAAAACTTAGGTTTGAATCTGTCTTATAGTCCCAGAGTGTTTCAGGAATGAGATAGATTAGAAAGGAGATAGAATGAGATAAATTATGTGATAATTTATCTTCAATTTTTATTTTATTTTTCTCTGTAACAAGTCTGAAGTGTAGCATCACTTGAAAGCACTAATTTGAAGTATTTTTATTTATATTTTTGATATCTACATGTCCAACTTTTGAATTTCCCTTAATGTTCCCTCAATTTTTAATTGTCAGCTCGAAACCATTTTGCATTTCTTGAAATTGGTGACCTTTTGTGTTCACAGAATTACACCTGGCACGTTCTGTGAGATTAAAAAAAAAAAAGAAGTCTTTATTCTTTTAAGTTTCCGTACATCTTTGGTTAGTTTCTGCTGGTATTTTCTCAATACTTTTGACTATGTATGATTCTTTCTGATTTAGGATGCTGTATAGTACATTTATCAGTCATCTGGGAATGTGAATAGTGAAACAGTAGTTGTTCAGATAAGGCTCACATGACTTAGACATTCAGAAGACGTGAGAGGAGTCCATGTTGTTTTCATTCAATTCACTATATCCCAGATGTTTTGGTTTTTTGATCACAGCTTGAGCTACAGGCTGCAGTAAGCTGTCTACAGTGGAGCCTAATGCAGTTTTGCTTCCTGTTATAGAAATGAGAACCTTGAACATTTCTTTGACAGGAAATCATTTAGCCCTAAAAAAATGTTTTCAGCCCATTATGTCACTAGCCCCTGGAGAACTAGCATTATAGCAAGCTGCTATAAATGCATTCATTGCCAAACCTGGTTAGGCAGACCTTGCCTCTCATTATAATTGGGCTGACACAGAGAGACATGGAAAAAAGTTTCATAACTTTTAGTCACAGAATTGTTTAATTAATTAAAGAATACAATACCTGCTCCCTTGGAACCCTCAGAAAAGTGATAGTATTTAATGAAGGATTAACAATTTTGTAAAAGGTGCTGGTCTGGAAGCTTCAAGATTAGAGAAATATATAAGCATAGGAACTGATTTATTTGTCAGTGCAATTCCTATTAGCCAAGCATTACTTTCTTGACTTGTTTTCCTGGCCTCTTTATTCTCAGATGCATTCCAAAAAAGCATACCTGTAGTATTCCCTTGTTAAATTGTTCTCTCTAACACTTGCTTTTCTCATCTTTGTTGTGAGTCTTATTTCATACAGGTGTGATCTTAATTTTAAACTGAATGCTTCCAGTATTTTTCTTTCCAACATTCCATTCACCCCCTCTAATTTCTTTATAATTTGCCAGCTGTTGTTTATGCTAGCAATTCTAATGAGACTGAATTTAAAATTAGTCTTTAGAGTGTATTAGCCGTCTTCCTCCCTCATATTTTTCCTACTGTTGTGTGGAGATTTTTCAAGGAACAAATAAATGGCAGGTAAAGTGCCTAATTTTATGAAAATGGGAAAACTTGGGGGAAGAAAAGAATTCCAAGCTCCTGTTTTCATCATTCTTTTGTTGAAAATCCAATCTCCAAGTGCATAATTTCCTTCTCTATATATCTTTTAGATGTTCAGTTCCTTTATAAATGCTTTTGCAGCAAAGTGAAAATAATGTAGCTCTGGGTTATAAAATAAGGATAATGTTATTTCTTCTTGGTTTAAGTCATAAGGTCTTTATGTCTTCGCCTAGCTTGACTTTTGTGTTACTGTGCAAATTTAAATAGGATCAGATGATGTGGGATGTAGATCATACTAGAAACAAAAAAAAACTGGTAAATCCTGAAAAGCGCCCTGGAGAGATGTGATACTGTGTGGATACAAAGTTAGTAGCTAGGCAAACATGGAAAGTTTGCTGTTACTTTCACAGGAGTAACTCATATCTTAGTTTTTAAACATACCTAGTCACATTATCTCTACTCCAAAGAATGAATTATTCTTTTATATGATTTAACAACACAAACTTTTCTATGGTAGGTAGTTGGGAGTGCGCAGTCTGGCAGTTTCACAGATTTGCTGGTGTTACATCAAATGAAGAGATTCTGAGGAGAAAGCAATGTCATCTCCAGGAATGCCCTACAGCTACCTGGAATGCATGATTACTTCAGCTTGTGTCTGTGCTGCAGCTCAGCACCAGTAGGAGTAGGTCAGGGGAAAGTGGCTATCAAAATGATCCATTTACAGCCCTGGGTTCTTTCTCTTTTGCAAGAAATCGAGCCTTTGAAATGTGTTGTAGAAAGCCCTGCCCGGGTGCAGTGTTATTAAATTTGCCATTTCTTTTATTAACCAAGCTCGTACATTTGTAACCAAGGAAACCCAAACACCAAACACTACCTTGTCTCTTACACTGTAAGATCATAATGTTTGTGTAACAGACCTCTGCAGTTACTGTGCAGCACACAGCAGAGTAACATTGCAAAGGGAGGGGTTCTTTCAAGTTTTTTATAGCCTATCTAGAGCTGTTATTCAACATTTCAGTTTCACTAAAATACTAGTGGACTTCCCAAAAGACTTTTAGTCATCTAAGATAAACATAAGATCTGTTTCAGGGAAAGTTAGATTAAGCTAAGAATGTGCTTTAACAGTGGAGTCATTTTCACAATGTTGCTTCCAAATAGTGATCTCTGCCAGTGTCTGTCTGAGGTAACATTTTGGAAAGTTTTGAGATAACTTATTGAAGCAATATAAGAAATATGTAAGAAGATATGCGTTTGTTTTCTTGCAGTTTATAATAGTGCTGCTTGCTATACAAAACCCTTTCCCATGTTACTCCTGCTTCTTGATGTAAATGAGGTGCAAAAATCTTCCTGTCCCAAGTAGGAGGGGAATGTTTTATAGATTTTTCTATTTCTTAATTTTAAAAGTTGCAAGAGTGATTTTAATTGTGTAGGAAATGTCTAAAAATGCTCAGCTTGACCACAGTAGCAGATGACAGTGAGAAGGAAGCGGAAAATGTGTACCAGTGCCTCATTATTAAATTCCATTTGGTAAGAGAGTCAATAAAATTAGGCATTAAGGTGATTTTAAAATCCTGACTTGGCATAATATTCCTCAGACAGGAGATAGGACAACTGTGACTGGGGAACCACTGACACTTGTTTCACAGGATCTGTGATGATAGTTTTTATTTGGCAAATCTTAGTAGTAAGGAGAGAAATGGGACATTGAGTATTACGGATTCAGATGTAACTTTCTGATAAATTATTGTGAAAACTAAGCTTTTGAATTCTACATTAAAAAGAAAAGAAAATCAGAAAAGGTAAAGTATGTGATACGAGAATGTACAGAAGTAAAAGGCTAATATATTTTAAAGCCAGGTGACATTATAACCATGTAATGTTACCTTTCACACAGAAAGAATAATTTCATTGAATCCATTGATCCCATGTTTTCATCAAATTTTTAAAGAGATCCTATTGCAAATTAAGTATTTTCAGTAACTAAGCTTCACTCCTTTATATGAAAACTAAGGTATATGGTTGATCTCTGTTACCACACAGCATTTTCAAGCAATCTAGTCGAGAGTATGTAAGGACCTGTAAAATCATTGGAGAGAGATAGTGCTTGCCTAACACTTATAAACTTTAGGCGTTCTGAATCTCTCTGTGTAGAACTCCAAATACAGTCACCTTTCCCAGTGAGGTATATCAGAAACTGAAATACGACTCTAGGAAGACATACTCATTATCCATTAAGTTATTGCATGATAGGAGCCTTAATGGAAATACTGTAGTTGTACTACATTGTATTTTGATTCTTGTGTAAGTGGAAATTTTAAAAATGTATTTTTAAAGAGAAGCATGAACTTGGGATCTTGTAAAAATAGTAGTCTTAGCAAGTTTTTGCCTGTTATAATTGTAGTTTAGCACAGCAATTAAATAACATATTGTTTGTGTTCATTTAAAGGGTATCATTGCACAGTCAACAAAATCTAATGACTGTATCCAACCTTGGTGTTATCTTTGGACCAACTCTGATGAGAGCACAAGAAGAAACTGTGGCTGCTATGATGAACATAAAGTTTCAGAATATCGTCGTTGAAATTCTGATAGAGCATTATGAAAAGGTAGAAAGAAATTGCCTGTTTTGTTATGAAGTGGAATTAAGATCTCATTTTCATTACCATGATTAAGTACTTAAGAATAAAGAGTCAAAAATTGGTAAATCATTAATAGAAATAGTATTTCTATTATTCCCACTCCATGCTATGGATCCATATTCCTAGCAAGTCTTTCATGGCTGTGCAAGGTATAGATCCAAGACATAATCTCCCATTCTTTGAAGGCATTGGTGTGGATCTTCAGTTGTTTTCTAAAGATTGTTTTCTGAATCTAGAAACAGAATTTCAAACTTCACTCCTGAACTTCACTCCTGGCTGCTTCGGCTCTTTCTTGCTACCACTGTATGAAGGTTCACTCTGGGTGAATGCATGGACTCTCCTCTGAGTGCATCGTCAGAGTGTTTCTGACCATTGCTGTCCTTAGGGGACATGTCAGCTGCATAGTAGAGATTGGGCACTAGAAGGGTTGAGAAGGACTTGAGCAGGAAATCTTCAACACTTACTTTCAGTCACTACCATTGCTGGTATCAGCTTCAATGAAAGGCCTCCCTAGATTTTTTGTTTTGATTTTAAACTATTTGATTTCAGAATTCAGCTGAACATTCAAGACCTGCTTTATTTAATAATCAACAGAAATTTTATTCTGGGGATCTTAGTTGAGCTATGGCATCTCCTCTGTTGACTGACAAAACAAAGTGAGAAACTTCCAGTTTCTTTCATTACAAATTACTCAGCTAAGGGGCACTTCCCAGTCAATACCAGAATTCCCTGCACTGGTTGATCAATGGGTGCTGACTGTACAGCTTGGTATCATCAGTTACATTTCATAGGGACTTCCCAAAATGGCTGTCATCCTTATAGCCTTCTTGGCTCTGATTGCAAAACATATATATTGCATTTTTCCAACACTGAATTTTTTCTCCAGAAAATCAGAGCTCATTCAGCACAAAGACTATGACTGCACAACCAAAGTCACCCCTGCTCTATTTCTCTGTCTACAGACATGTTTTTATATTGATGTGCTACTCACTAGTGCTTAATACAGGTTTAATGTACTCTGAAAGCATCTCAAGATGTCCACTGAAGTATATCCTACTGTGGAAGTAGGTTTGCTTTCTTCCACTTCTATGAATGTCACAAAGGTGTCTTTTCATGGTTTGCTTCTTCTTTTGGGAATGCCCTATAGCTATAGGGCCCAGAAATCCTTTCAAAGACACCTTCTAGCATAAAGTGGTAAAAATAATTGAGATTTTTCTGCAGCAATGAAGTGCAAAATTGACCACTGGTCGCAGTGTTATGTAAAAGATAAGAACCAGGAGATGCCTTAAACATAAAGTTGTTCCTCACTAAGCTTGACTTGTTCAGTCAAATAAAGCTTTCTGAAATCTGATTTGATTGTAGTAAGTTAAGACTGTGACATATTTCTGTGATATAAAAAATTTTCTCTGGAACACAGAGGAAAAAAAATCAACCTTGTCATAATATTTTTTAAAATATATTACTTGGAGGAGAGTTATTAATAGGCACCTATTTTGTTTTACAATTTCAACTGTTAAGCCCTTCTTAACAAGAGCTAGAAAATAAATCTATTTCAACAAATTAATACACATATTAAGTACAGTTCAGTATTGTGGTTCTTAAGTTGTAAAATGAGATCAAAGCAAAGCTTATATTCTGTGACTTTACTCTTTTGTAATGTATGAGACTATGACAGTGTTAATTTCTAGCACAGTGGGGAGGAAAACAAATGGATTAATAATGAAGATGTAAGAGTACCTCTATTATTTAATGTATTTTTTTCCTTTTTGTTTTAATCATGCAGATATTTCACACTGCACCAGACCCCAATATTCCTCTTCCCCAGCCTCAGTCCCGATCAAGTTCAAGAAGAACAAGAGCAATTTGTCTCTCCACAGGTTCCCGTAAACCCAAGGGGAGATACACACCATGTCTAGCAGACCCTGACAGTAAGTTTGTCATTGCATGCTGGTTATCTTGCTTTTTATGTGATCTTTTAACTTTGCCTGAATAATATCCTATAGATACTGTATTCCAGTGGTCATAAGCATCAGCTTTTTACCCTCTATGAGTCACAGCAGCACTGACTGACTGCAGTCCTCACTTCTCAGATCAGGAAGGATGTTTGGTTATAGCCAAGTCTTGCATTGCATACAGTGTTCAACATAATTTAAAGTAGACTTTGTATTCTAATCTAATTTTAGTCTACTTTGAAACTCAAGAGTTCATTGTATGATGTTCATCTCATTTGCTTGCAGGATGATTATTAGGGTTGGGAAATGGTAAATGCAGTCTTTTCCCTCCTTCTATAAGAAATGTAATTCAGTCAAGGATAGGAGGTCAAAATCATCACTTGGCTTTTTTCACATGCATAACTATGATCATTGCTTCAAAGTCAGCCACTGCCTTGGCTGTCAAAACCACTGAAACTTCGTTAGGTTTTCTGGATTAGAAACAAACTCTAATCTTCCTGGGAGAAGCAGTATACTTATCATATGGCTTAGTGTTTTACAGCAGGGAGTTATATCTATAATTAATAGCTCATTTAGAATGCTTAATTTTATACAGATGTAATTAAAAACTTTTGCTTCATTCATTCTCATCCATTTGGGTCACCACTTTTTTACTTACTGATTACCGGTGAGGAGAACTGAAACTTTTTAAAGGCTTAAGTCATTAACAATTCCACTACTGCTAAAGACTTCCTAAAGAACTTCTGTGTCCCTTGGTCCCTCAAAAAGATTTATATGAGTTTGGTTCAGTAAGTTAATCCACAGTTAAAGTGCATCTGTTCTTGAGGATCTGTAGTTATTCTGAAGTCTGTAATGTTAAGAAATCTATCCTCAGTATATTCTTGCAAAGCTGCTGCATTTTCCTCCCACCTGTGTTACTTGTTTCCTGCCAGGGAGAGTTTAAATACTAAATAGCAATAGCTCCCTGCACAGAGGTTCCAAGTATGAATGACATGGTGTCCTGGTTTGAAAGACAGGTGTTTGCTAAGGAAAGCAGAAGCTTCCCTTTGGACTGAAAAAATATGATCCTTCCGATTATTATGATTTTGAAATTAAGGGAGCTCTCAGGCAAAGATATGGGGGTAGGAATAACAGTTCTTTACTAGTATATCTAACACGACAAACAAGAGCAACAACAGCTATGAAATTACCCACAAACAGAACAGTAACTCAGTCCCAGTGTTTTTTGGCTGCAGGCACCTTTTCCCTGAGCTGCAGTTCCCGGTGCTGGGGGCGGGCGGGTCCCGCAGAGCCGCAGGAGGGCTGGGGGTGATGGCAGAGCTGTCCCAGGGGGAGAGAGAGATGGAGAGAGAGCTCTCCGCTCACAGTGTGGGTCCTGGTGCTCAGCAGAGTGCTGGATGGTGGTAGTTCACAGCGAGAAGACAGCCGGGCAGGGTCCGATGGTGGTTTCCCGACGCTGGGATGGCAGGGATGGGACACAGGCAGCGATCGTCCTTCTCGTCCCAACTCCGCGGGAGAAATGGGCTGAGCCAGAGCCTTCCGCTTCCTCTTCTGGATGTTTGAATCTGGCGGGGTTTCCCTCTTCTCTCTCCCCTCCCCCTTGTCACCAGGGCCCAGTCAACAGGTATCTTAGCATGACAATGGGGAAAATTCCACAGAGGGAAAAGGGAGAGAACCAACCCCCAACACGTGGGATCCCAAGTAAGAAGTTACAAAGGAACAGTCAGTTACACTCACCAGAGGACAAACTGAGAAGGTTTCAGGTGTTTGTCACTGTGTAACTGCAATGAATGCATACCACTGTAAAAAAAGGGGTATTTCTGTGTGAGTATTTTGCAGAGTGTATGCAAGCTTCTTCAGGCTGTGCCAGAAGAGATTCAGGGTGGACATCAGGAAGAATTTCTTCATTGAAAGGCTTGTCAAGCATTCAAACAGACTTACCAGGGAAGTGGTGGAGTTGCCATCCCTGAAAGCCTTCAAGAAATGACGTGCCATTTAGTGCCATGCTTCAGTTGACATGGAGGTGTTCAGTCACAGGTTGGATTCAATGATCTTAGGGATCTTTTCCAACCTAACTGATTGTATGACTTCTATGATGCTACGTTTGGTGGCAGTTTGATTGCCACTAGGTCTTATTGAACAGCTCTCCACTTGTGTTTTGCTTATTAGCTGAAACTCAGCACTTGTGTAAACAAGTTTCAATTAGTATCTTACTTGTGTCCTGAAATGCTGAGGTGGAAGCAAAGGTATTCTTACCAAATATAAGGTGTGACAGGAGACAGGTAAGAGGGAGCCAAGGCTTCTGGCAGTAACATTTTCAGAGTACTAGATGGTTTTAACTCATTGTTTAAATGAAGCACAGACACAACTATATTGCAGGAAATAAAGGAAATCTGTATGGTGTGAGAAAAGAGACGCAGGTTTCATATGGTAGGGAATGATAAAAAGTTATAGAAATTGCATCTGACAAACAACACACCAGCCAATCTTGCAACTTTCAAGGGACTAATGCCCTGTAAATGAGCAAGATGAGTCTTCAAGTTGAAAATAAGAAAAAAAGAGTTGTGTTATTTCTGTAGGAAACCACATATTAATGAATTTGATAACAAAGTACAAAAGAGCAAAAAGTAGCATGAAAGCAATGCACATGGTTAGAAAACGCAGTATATTTCTCACTCTCTCTCCCTTCCCCTGCCTCCTCCCTAGGTGACTCGTACAGCAGTAGCCCTGACAGCACTCCCATGGGCAGCATCGAATCTCTGTCTTCTCACTCCTCTGAGCAGAACAGCACCACCAAGTGCACACCCTCACAACCAAGGGAGAAATCAGGAGGGATTCCATGGATAGCCTCTCCCGCTTCTTCTAATGGCCAGAAAAGTTCAGGCCTGTGGACTACAAGTCCAGAATCCTCATCAAAGGAGGATGCAACCAAAACAGATGTGGAATCAGACTGCCAAAGTGTAGCTTCTGTCACTGGACCAGAAAATGCCTCTCCACCAACAGACCTGACCAAAAAGAGTTCCTACAGTCTGTCTGGGCTGAAAAGGTCTTCAGCATCTTCCCTTAGGTCAATTCCATCAGCTGAAGGTACTTACCAAGGTCTTTTATCAGATCAGTGTTAACTTATGCATCAGAAAACGGGAGCTGGGTCTGAAAGATGATGATAATCATTAGTCCTGTTTGTTTGTTTGTTTGCTTGTTTTTAATCTTTGTGGTATGTTGTTTCAGTTTTCAAACTGCTTCTGACGTATTTCCGTTGCTTATAACCTACATAGTTCACTCAGCTTAGAAGATACATTTCTCAAATTTAGATCACTCTCTTATCCTCCTATGATTCACCTATAATTTGTGACATGACATGTATTACAGTAAATTAGAAATATTAATAATAGAGGTATTGTGCTTGTATTTTGGGATCTCTGTATTATGACAGCGTTTAAGGCATTATTAAGTATTGGTTGGTCTTTGCCATAAGGAGAGAAGCAGATGCAGTTTTCATCTTGCAGAACATCCATGGAAGCAAGGCAGCAGTCCACTGATAAGTCACCTGAAAGGACACATGTGGACATGGCTTATATTCATTACAAGGACTTCCTCTGTGTGTTATACAGTCTGTACACATATAGATTTCTTTACCAAGTTACAGTGGCACTTGTTTAAGGCAAATCGTGGTCATTTATTCCTAAGTATTTTTTTTTAAACTGCATGAATCTTCTGTGGATACTGAAATTTAAGTTTTACAAATTATTGTGGTCTGATTTCACACTGCTTTGATCAGTTGACGTCTGAGAATCATTTTCCTGTCAATTTTTTTTTCAATTTTCTGCCAAGTGCTACTTTATAAATGCTTTTATTAATGATTGTACAGTCCAGCCATATAATTGCAATGTAATTTTTTAGTCCTCTCAATTTTACCATAATTTCCTCATTCTTTCTGTTGGTTCTTTTCTCCCAATTTTTTGCCTGAAAGACTGTTTCTTCTCATTCTTAGTAAGTAGATTCTCTACCTGTTTTGACTCCTAAAAAAAAGGAAGAAAAAACTTCAACAACATCAGCACAACCTTTGCTTTGCACAGTTACACATGTTGTGAAACAGCTTCAAATCAGCTTTAATGTTCCCTATAATTTGGTGTTTTCTTTAGGTAACAAAAGCTGCAGTGGATCTATACAGAGTTTATCTTCAACAGATACCAAAGATACACTAAAGGCTCCACCAAACCCTGATTTACCTCCCAAAATGTGCAGGAGATTAAGATTAGATACTGCGTCAAGCAATGGTTATCAAAGACCAGGATCTGTGTAAGTCATTAAGGCCCTTTGGAGACTTGTGTCATTACAGTATTGTCTATTATAAAGTGACTCAAGAGACGTACAGAAGTAACTGAAAAAGCATGCATGAATACTTGATTTTAATATTTTTGTATTTGTTAATTATTTATCTAGTTTTGTTAAAATTGAAAGCAAAGGAGATGGCACAAAGTCTGTTTATGTCAGTTGAAAGACTACCATTAACTTTATTAGACTGGAGACAAGGTAGAAATATTTCCTAGAAAAATTATTAGTATTATTTTCTCTGGTTCTTCTGAAATTTAATATTTCAAGGAGCAGAAATTCTATTTACTGTCTATGATGTTATCTGAGAAAGATCATCAGATTTTATTTGTGAAAGTCTAAACTTGGAGGAAGGAAAAAAACAACCTTCAGCTCTGAAGTGTCTTCAGTTGCTGCATGATAAATACTTCATTTCTAACAGTTGGGGTTTGGTTTGGTTTGGTTTGGTTTGGTTTGGTTTGGTTTTGGTTTAGTTTTATTTCTTTAATGCTGAAAGGAAGATAGTTCTGAGCAACAGAGATAGTTATTTAGCCTGTTGAGATTTGGGTTAATAACATTTCTCAGTGCTTTCAGAAGAGTGAAAAGTCACAAAATGTCTCCTGATCTAACTTGGACCCAACGTACCTCTGTCCCCATGAACGATTTCCAGATCTGTAGAGCATCAAGAAGTTCTTGAAAATATAGAGAAATATAAAATATAAAGAAATATATCATTCAGCCTCTCCGCTTTGTAATCTGGAACGGATCACTGTAGTCATTTCAGAGACTCCTGTTTCTTACTTAAACAGATAATTCTGCACAGCTCAGAATTCCTGCATGATAGTGACAGACTTTCAGTAAAAGCATTTCCAATATATCTATTTGCCATACATTAATATAATTTTAAACACAAGATGTCAAGGTTTCCATTGGTGACTCAGCAGAGCACTGGAGCATGCAGAAGTCCGTGTGGCCAGTTAGGTTATGCCCTTAAAAAGTCTGGTGAATAGGAATGTAAGTGAACAATTTAAAAAAAAAATTAAATGTGTCCATGTCTTTAGGTGATTAAAAGTGAAACTAGTGTGTGTAGTATAAAGCATAGTGGTGCATTTGTTTTCAGAGTGGCTGCAAGAGCGCAATTGTTCGAAAGTGCTGGTTCACTTAAACAAGTTTCTTCAGGACGGTAAGTGCTACAAACTGTTTAACATTCTGAAAAATCCATTCTGTTTTGCTGGCTTCAGAGATTGAAAGAGAAGTGTTGGAGCTTTGTTCTGTGTCTTTTGGACAGCATCATGTGGCATGTGAAACTTCTATGGTTTGTTAAGATCATCCTGTGTTCAAAAGAAAGCTAAATTTCATAGAGAATAACAGCCAGTCTGGTTATTCTCTCACCTGGGGGAATAGTGAGAGAGGCTCAGGTTAGCTGTCTGCTTAAGGACACAGATACAAGAGAAAATTAACAGTATTTAAATTAGGATGAGGGTGCTGTACTTCCTCCATACAGCTGTTAGTATACAATGGCTTCAACAGAGTATCAAACCTGCTGGTTTATGGTAATTTGTTCATATCAGCAGGTCTGCAATAACATCTACTTTAAAAAGTTCAAGAACGACTTGATCAGGATTTCTCTCTTTTCCATCACATCTTCCATGTCTTGGTGTCTTGTCTGGAGAAACTGTTGACCTTTCTTCAGGAAGGATTGACATTTTCTTCACAATTGTTTGCATTTATTTCATTAATTTGATTCATTTTTATATTAAATGAATTTAGAATGTTTTAGTAAGTGATTGTCTAGGAAGCAGTATCTTCTGTACATTACTGCTCCTCTTACAGTTTACAGACAAAGCAGATAAGTAAAGAGATGTAGGAAAACATCTCTCTCTTCTCACTGTCCCAACTTTTCAAATTCTTTGAGCCAGAACACAGATTTAGAGCAGATCACTGCTTTACTCACTGATAAAACCTACAACGTACCAGAACTGTTGAGCAATATAAAAATATGTCAATCCATGAATCCAGAAGGAGTAGCCTAAAGTAGCACAGATGTAAAGGAAGATACCAACATGCTGAAATGTGTGGCCATGGAATGTACCTGTCCTCTCTGGCAGATCTAGCGGGGAGAGAAAGAAAATGCTCTTCTGCAAAGGCCTATTGATTTTGTGAGAGAAACAGCTTTCAGGAATCAAGGCTCTTCTTGTTTGGTATAATACATGAACTGTAAGATGAACAAAAAAGAGGGTGGCAGAGGGGGAAAGGGGTGTGAAAAGACCAGGGCAATAATTTAAGGAAGAAAAGTGTAAATGAAGGGTCTGGAATGTTCTTAAGCCTGTACCCTAAGTTGAAGGCAATTACTGCTTCACCAGTTCTGCATCATTTCATCTTCAACACTGTTCCTTTTCTTATTTTGTATTACTTCCTTCTTTCAAGCTCTCCCCTGTTGTTCCTTCAGAGCCTGTGCCACCTCCATCTGTATATAAAAAGCATGTAAGAAGCAAAAATCTGACAAAGGAAAAGTAGCAGTTTGGTAATGGATGTGGAGAGCGGATAACAAAGCCGAAAACACTGAAAGGCTGAATAGCTCCTCTACTTCAGCCTTCATAAGAAGGCAGAAGATCAACAGGAGCAAGGAGAATGGAAAATGAGAAAGAGGAAGAAATCAGAAGTAGCTCAGCTGTTCTTATAATGCTGTTTAAGTCTGAGTATGATTTTGCAATTCAGAGCTAGCTATTATTTAGCTGCATTTTATGAACATGAAGGCTGATTTAAAACCATAGAATAGCCTTTCTTTTTTTCTTTTCCTTTTTTTTTTTTTTTTTTTTGCTCTGAAGTATGTAGGAATCATGGTAATTACAACTTCATCATGCAGTAGAAAGGCCTCCTGCATTCATAATTCTGCTAACCAATGAATATATGCAGGGCCAAGTGTAAGGTGGAGAAACTGTTTGTAACCTGCTTGGTCTGAGACCAGAAATACTCAAGTCCCGACAGTGTTGGACTCCCTGCATGGGTAATTTACCCTGCTAAGATAAATTTTAAGCTACTGCTTACCTATGCATTATAGAATGTAAGTAACTTCTTCCCTGCTTGAAACACCTGTTGCCTGTTGTGGTCTTTTGTACAGATGGCAGATCAAAAGTACTTGTATGGCTTTGCAGTCTCACATTATTTTCCATATTCCAGCAGGTAATTCTGCACTTGATATTTTACTGCCTCAGTGGTCGGTCTGGTCCTACTTAATTCCTTCTTCCATGCAGTGTTTGCAACCCTGCTTTCTGACTTTGTATGATGCAACAGGTCTATAAAGAGTGTGTGTGTCTTCTTTTTTAATGTATTGTTTGACCTGTTTTCTCTCCTTGTACACATGAGTATATGCTTCTGTAACACTAAAGGGTTTTTCTAGTCAGAAAGACAAGAGACCACAGTACATGTGTTAGGATTGGACAATTAGAGTTACTTTGACTTTTGTCTTCCCATTTCCTGATTTGAAGTTTATTATTCATCAGTCTCTCTCACTGTGGTATGAAGTTACTGTGTACTCGGAGACCAGTTTCTGTCACTAATCTAATATGCACTTGAAAGAGGTGAGGGAGTTTGCTTACTGTTCTCACAAACACTGAAGTTAGAGAAGTCAGTCAGGCCTGAGATCTGTTTATTTCAGCTTCTGTACAGAAATGCACTGACACATAAGCCCTAATTCTGCATAATCTTGACTTTGATTTAGAGGTGCACAGAAAGTCAAGTCTCCTGAAGTGGGAAACTGCATTAGAAGAGGAAATTTCATTAGATAAATGGGAAGGAGTAGGTGACAGCAAAAGGCTTAACCTTTCAGCAGGGTTTCTAGGTGCCACTTTGGGACTTCAGTAGGAGCAGACAGATGTTTTGAATGCCCTCTAGACCCATGCTCCCATCCCAGCCATATGATTAAATATTCTTTTCCAGTCATTCTTCTGTTTTTATTTTCATTCTGTGTTTTTGCATTTCCTAAAACACCTGGAATGCCTTGCTCAGACCAGGCCAGTGTTTTGAGTCTGCCATTTCCAGGGCTCTATAAACCTTTCTTCTACCTGTAGGATAATAGTAACTGGTGAGTCATCTCATATGTTTTTTTTCATTCATTCCTCTTCTGGCTTTGTCTTGCTAGACTGAAAAGTCATTAGGGCAGGAGCATAGTTTTAAAGCTTGTTTACCTTTCAAAATATTTATTATTACTATTATTATTAGAGCCTCGGGTATTGTTGACTGAATAGACAAGCAAAAGAATTTATGATCTGATGAGTACCAATCATTTGACTGCTAGTATATTTATCATTATGGACTCAACTATAATAGGAAGTAAGAAAATGGAAAATGCATTTTTCTCATCTGGAATCTACCCAGTAAGGTCATTGGAAGAAGAACTTCTAGGAAATGTGGGTAACGTTTTCTAAAGTTGCTCTGCCCTAAACAATATGAATTACACTTCTCTCAGGTTATTAACATAATCTTAAAGAACAGTAATAGATAATGGTGATGTTATCACATGCTTTTTAACAGTGTTGTTTCTAAGGAGAACAGCATTAACACCATCAGTAAGAATGTCCATTTTCATAATCGCAAACAAAATGCCCAAGAACCTGCAAGCTTATCTCATGAGCAGTGCCTCCAAATGGATAGGGTTGAAATGAGTAATAACAAATATGAGAACCCAAATAATCAAATCAAGTGTGGAGGCAGTAACTAGATGCTTAAAAATTGCTCCAGAATTATGAGTAAATTTTCTTAAATCTGTCACTCATTTTATCATCCCAGATAGTCTGTAGATAACTTTGTAAGTGCTCTGTCTCAGGAGAAAGGTAGTGTGAGGAATCCTATCATTCATTAGCTTTTGCGAAACTGACTTCTTGTATTTCTCTATCTGTGTAAATGTCAAGTGCTGAGAACCTTTCTCTTTCCATAGGAGTTGACTTTAGAGGTCTTGTCCAACCTTAGAAATTCTGTGATTGTAGACTTCTAAGACAGAGTCTTATGTTTTCTTGTCTTTTTTTTTTTATTATTTTTAAGGTAAACATGCTTGGATCAGATGAAATTGGAGGTTGAGAACAGAATAGTTTACTAGACATTAGAGAATCGAGGAGACAATTGCATTAATTTCTTAAGTTTTTCTAAGGGCAATAAAAACAACATGTCATATTTCAAGAATGACTTACAAAATTCTGCCTCACATTTAATATTGCCTTAAAGGTCTTTTGTCAGTATTACTCAGGTGTCTCATTATTAACATGGTACCTGGCTTGATAGTCAAATTATTCAGATTTTGTGCTTTGGTAAATTCATTATCCACTACTTTGTGTTCATTACAATTGCAGCAATCTTTAAGTTACTCTACTGTTTTATAGGTGTAAAATCCATGATGATGCCACCTCAGGTGTATTGGGTTTGCATAACAAGGGGTCATGCCAGGGTCAACCCATCCCAACAGGCTGTTTTGTCATAGTGTTACTGATTTGGGTCAGGATAATTAGAACATCTGTAGTCTCTCTGTAGACTTTGAGGGAAAATTAGATTAAATAATTTTAGTTTATGTGTGACCTTCACTGAAGTTATCTAAACTCCCTCTGTATATACATTAGGTAGATTATAATGTGTAAATTTGTACAGATTATGCAGAGTAATGAATCAAAACACCTGCCTTGTCAGGTGTAGATGGCAAGCTCTTTACAGCGGGAGGCACCAAGGAGTTGTTTTGGAAAAACTCTGCTCAGAGCAGTCTACACCAGCCAGAGAGCAAGGTAACCTTTAAGCAAAGTGAACAAACAGAGTTCCAGTGCTCAACTTGTTTTAGTTAGCTGATGGGATGTAACCAGAATGACAGTACTAAAAATCAGGAATGTTTCCAGGGCCTTGGATATCGTATAACTCAAAATTCCTGATCTCCTCTGGAAATCTCATCCTGAGAATGTAACCCTTGAGGAGTCATTAGTTCTGTTAAGATGAAGGCAAAACATGCCACTTAGTCCAGTCATAAGTCAGAGAACCAACAGCAAAGCTTTTTATTCAGAGGGAGAAATAATCTCTGGAAAGCTCTCACATAAAAACTTCAGAGTATGTCCATCCACTCTCATACCCTTTTAAAGGTTCAAATGAATGATGATAATGCTTGTGATGTGGCACTGTTAATTAATCTGTCATGCAACTCTTTTATCTCACTATTTTGAGAGAAGGACATGATAGATTAAATGCTACTTGCATATACACACTCTCAAAAAGTATGCAGAAAATTTTAAACTTTGCCACAAGTCACATATTGGGTCATTGAGATAAATCTTGGCTAGAAGGAAATCTCAGTTGGCAATTCTCCATCATATCATGCAAAGGTGAAATAGTCAACAAGTTCATCTTCACTTAATGAGTGTGGTTTAAGGAAATTCAGAAAAATTGGTGGGTCATGTAAAATTGTTCTGAGTGTGTAAAAGTCAAGGAATTAGGTAAAGTGCAGGAATTTTCTCTCCAAGAAGAGAATTCCTAATTTCCATCTTCATGTTCGTACCCTCATTTTATACTTTGCAGAATCGTGGTGCCAAGCCCCAAGAGGTGACTTTTTTGGCCCTCCTTCTCTGGGACAGAATCATTACTCCTTTTTGTCTCATGCTTACTTTCTAAATATTATTTTCCTCTGTAGACCTATTAACAATAGTTTCTCACAGGTCAAGGTTTTAGACCTTGAATGACTTGATGGTCACTTTTGAATTTGTCTCCTGGCAATCAATCCATGGCTTGCTTCAAACAGTATGCTCATTTCAGTAATTATTTGAATGACAACCTCATTTTAGAAGTTCCACATTATATTCCTGTTTAATTGTCTAAATGGGATGTCAGTCTCTCCTCTGCAATAACATGGTTGTTAACGCCAGTAAGCTTGAAATTATTATCTGCTATAACTCCACTCCTCTGAACTGCTCTGTAACCAATCATTATCATATAGCATTTGTACATCTGCTTATTCCTATATTCCCCAGGTCTTAATTTCCTTTATACCTTTTCCCTTGTTATCTCATTTACTGCAAGCCTGTATTTTTTTTCTTTCAGACAAGCAAAAGCCATGTATTCCTGTAAGGCTGAGCATAGTCATGAGCTGTCTTTCCCACAGGGGGCAATATTTTCCAATGGTAAGATTTGTTTTACATTGACTTACATAACAAAAAAGAACCTATAAAAAATGAACCCTGTCACAAAACGGGGTCATAATTCCCTTTTTAGCTCTCAGGTTTTGCCCTGATTTTTCAATTGCTCTTGAATAAATACCATCTAAATAAATATATGTAGCATGTATGGGATTTTAAACAGTGTTAAAAGTTGTATATATGTTTTTTTGCAGTGTATCCATCAGTGGAACCAGGCTGGTTAAAGGCAACTTATGAAGGCAAAACAGGACTAGTTCCTGAGAATTATGTTGTCTTCCTCTAGTAATCTTCAGTGGACAGCAATATCTTCATGGTATCCATGGTAACAAATAATAAGCACTATGATTTTTATCTGACACAGATATGGGATCAGCCCCTTAGCTGAGTGATAGATTTCCTTCAGATGCTGCAGCTGCAGGTTACAGAGCTCCCTGCCAACGGAACAGAATGTGATGAAACAGTTAACAGTTTCTGTGCTGAGGATGGTACTCTGTTTAAATAACTTCCATTGTTTGCAAGAGGTTGTTCTGTTCTTCTTTTATGGGTAAGGAACACTAGAGCAATAAAAAAACAAAAAAAAAATAAAAAAAGAAGAAGCTATTTAGCTGCAGACTTTCAGGTTCAAGGATGTTGCTCACAGACGTGTGAAATTTAGAGGCAATGCACTCTATGACATTTCTTGTAATCCATGGTTATTAATATGGAAAATCGTGGACTTTTTCATAATGTAAGTACTGCTTCTATTGTGATCTGAATGCTCCCTTAGAAAACTTGATTCTAAAATTGATCCTAATCATTTCAAATAAGAAATGACTTTAACATAAATCAGAAGTTGGAACTTCTGTTAGTCATTGAGTTACAATATGGTATAGAATTTATACAACTGATAAGATCAGTTTAAACACTGCCTGTGCAGTGAGTGCTCATTCAAAATGTGATATGTTTAATGAATGTTTCATTCAAATACTTACTACATTTCTTTTCTGCTTTCTATAAACAGCATAGATAATATTAGCAACTTTTATTTTCAATGATTTAATCCTCTGGAAGATATTCTCTCTGTGTCCCAGAACAACTGTAGAAAACAGGGAGATGCTGAATCTGGACTGATAGGTAGTCATGTGAAGTGAGCAGTGAAAAACAGCAGTATGTTTTGAAACCTGAGATAAATTGTAACTCATTCTTTTTCCATTGCAAGTTAGACAGATGACCTGTGAACTAGCCAATTTTATAAGCTATGAATGCTAAAATCTCCCCATAGCAATAAAATTACTTAGTGGTATATCTCCTGACTTCTGCTAAAATATTTGACAAAGATTCTCTCCTTCCACAGAATAAAAAATCCTTACTTTTAAAAGGTGTTTTAAAGACCTATTTATTGCTCCTGGTAGGACTGAAAAGGGGAGAAAAAATAAAAATAAAATAAAAAAACAAGTCAAAGAAAACCATAAGAAGCTTTCTCAGTCTGAGCAGTTTTCTTGTACACCTTGAGGGAAAACATGAACTGCATGCTTGGCTACTTACCATTCCTGATTGAAAACATTTAACCTCCATCTTAGTATTTCTTCAACATCAGTGCTTCAAAAATAATTCATTGTATCATACAACTACCTAGGCTTAGTTTCATAGATCTCTCAAGGCACAGTTCTTTCTTCAGTAGCAGAAATCAACATATAAATCATCTGTTGATTTCTAAGTTTTACACGACTTCAAGAATGTTTAAGGAAGAACTGCTGTTAGGGCTGAAAACATCAGTAATTTTTTTTACCTGCTGTTTTTCTTTCTTTCCATAGCCTTTTTCTTGTTTAAATTGAAAAGTAAGCCACATTGCCAACACAAAGAAGCACATCAGAACATTCTTTATATGTAGTGCATGAATTCTTCAGAGCAATTGCTGGATTTCAGGCTGCTGACAGAATCCTGCAGGATCTTTCTCCTCACTAATTCAAGTACTGAGTCATGATCAGAGAAAGAGAGAGACTCGAAGAACATCCTTCCAAAAATCCTTTTCATAGGGGGAGTCTGAGCCAAGACTGGCTGCAGGCAGTGGAGGACAGACCCCATGTATTAGTGACTGAGTGACCTGGGTTCTTTCTTCACCCTAAACAGTTTCATTAATCCCAAAACATGTTTCACTTCATCTGAAATCCAGACTGTGCCCAGTGCATTGTGATGAAGGGTTATTCCAGATGGCACTGGCAGTGAAGGCAGACACGTGTGTGCTCATCTGTTTTGCCCAGAGCAGATGTGAAAGGAAGTGAAGGTCTTTTTTCAGCCAGTTGAATCTTCCTTCATTTTAAGGCAAGCCAAGTTTTCTTAGTCTGAGCTATGCCTGAGACTGCCATTGCCCTGAGAAGATCAACGTGATTTTGGTTGTGGTTCTGCTGTATTTAACAATTAAAAAACTGTAGGCTGTCAAAAGGTTTGTCTCTGGTGACCTTCCCAGGAAAAGTGCTGCTGCAGGCAAAAAGGAGCAGAAAGGGAAGCAGAACTTTGAGCAGAAGCTTCTGTCTGTTGCATGGAGTCTGTAGTAAACCTCTACTGAACGTCCTTTGATGACTCCTCATACCTCTTAAGGGCAATTTAATTGTGAAATTCTTGAGGAATTGCGAAATACAAAATGTAGAAAATGTTTTTTCTTACTTGCTTTGTTCTAGCCTGATTTATAAATAAGTGGAGAAAAGACCCCTAAGTTTAGGTAATATCACATCCTCTGTATGTGTCTCACAATTCTCCAGTACTGTGTTTTGAATTCAGCTGATCTGAGTGCCAGCTAGAGAAGTCAAAGATGCCAAGTTAATTAAAAATTTTGTAAAACTGCCAAGTTGAGTTACAGATGAAGCAAGTAGAGCCTGTGAGTGCTGAGGGAAAGGTTGTAGAAAGACCTGGAGGAATCCCTGTGGAGGAGAGGTGTTTCATCTGTTCCCATGCATTCATCTTATATTAGGCCAAAATTAGAATTGGAGAAGACAACTTCATAAGAAACTGGATTCCATTCGTGTGCTGCTCACAAAAAAAAAAAAATCTGTGTTTTCCTCTGTAATGCTCTGCAGCTTTGTCAGACCTTCTTCCAAACTAGGTATAAATAATTTCTAAGTCATTTTGCTTTGAAATGGCATTTTCATCTATAAAAGGTTATGCCCATTCTTACAGTTAGCCACTCACTCTGCTGGAGTAGGGCTTTTGATTTTTGGAACTCTATGGCTTTTCTTGTACTCTCCTCTGCGGCACACAGTAGCACTTTCTGTATGATCTGCTGGGTTCTGGGTGCCCCAGCCCTTCCCTGCCTTTCAGGAGGGAGTTTATCTCTACAAGAAGCTGAACAGTGAACTAGAAGGTTGAGTAAGTAGGGGTGCAAAGACTGAAGTGGGGGAGGGAGCAGCACCAAAGCTTCTCTAATGATGATACTCTCAGGCCTGGCCAAAAACCCTTTCTGATGATAGCAAGGAATGAGAAATCCTTATAAAATTTAAATTGATATATAATATTTTGATAATGCCTTACCTGAAAATTAGTCAATCTGAATTAAATTAGCTCATAGTAGTGATTTACTATTCTTTATGAATATCAGACACACTCTACAAGCAAAGGTTAAACATTTTTTTAAATAATTATTATTATCCTTCCTTAAAGGATGTAGCAGGGTTGTTCCAAATATCCCTATAGAACTCAAGGTAGAGATACATTGTTGTTGTTGTTTGTCTTGTGGAAATAATGTCTGTACCCACAACATATAATTAGCCATGTTTTTTCTTTGTTAAACCTTTTGATACATGTTGCAGCACAACATGAATCAAACTGATAGTGTGAAGGACTGATATATTGTATGATAAATATGTAAAGTATATTAATATTCTATATTCACACTTTTTATTAATGATGATAAAGATTACATTTTTTGTGTGTAATTCCTATGAGTTCAGTATTAAAATGTCTTTGCCATATTTTGGCACTTAGAGTTATATGTAACAAAACTGTTAAATTAAACCATAGTTATCACTTATGTCCCTAACTAATCTATAATATTCATTGTACAATTATTTCTGGAAAAAAAAAAGATGCACAGATTTGCTGACCAGCGCTATTCTATGATAGTAACTTATTTTCCTTTTATATATTTTCTGGTGCTAATCTCTATTCTTTGCCTGTAATTGGATTGAATTGTAATGTGCCTTTAGTCTCATGTTAGAAGAGGAAAAGTTGTAAAATTCTGCGGTTCAGAATGGTAATTGTGACAATAACAACAACAACAAAAAAAGCACTGTATGGCAGTAATTGGATTTTTTTTTTTTTTTAAGTTTTCTCCCCTGGCCTATTTTCTGCTTAATAAGATTGCATCAGAATAAATAATGAAACTAAAAAGCATGTTGGTTTTGATATTTCTTTTCCTAAGGTAGAAGGTTGTGCAATTTTGTATTGAGCAACAAGAAGAGAAATCCCAGTTGAGGAGCACATCCTCCAGACTGGGATTGATCTTCTACATTTATGGAAACTGTCAAAGAAGTCAAAGACAGATGTTTGGCAATTTATAGTGAGGGTTTTCTGGCCAGAAGCTCCCAGAAAGGACATGGAATATTCTGCTAATGGGGTAATCTATGATCTGGCACGGGGTTGTCCTTTCCTTCAGCAGAGAGGTTTGGATGAATTGTTCAATGGCCAGAGATCAAAGCCATGGGCAGCCTTAGACTCTCTCTGGCTGGTCACAGAGCCCTGAAGATGGTGCTGCTGCTGCTGCTGCAGCCTGTCCAGCTCCTGCTCCTACTAAAACCCACTGTCAGTGGGGCTGTGTCTGTACCCATTGGGAGATCTCTTCTTTTTTAGTTTAAGATTTTGCACGGGCTTTGGGAGTTTGCTTTGTTTTGTTTTAGTGAGGTGCATGGTATCAAATCAGGCATTACTTCAGTCACTGAGGATGGTATCGCTTCTTTAATTGTCCTGTGTGTGGCAGTGTTTAATAAGCCATTGGATTATTCTTGTTGTTTTAAGTGTAAAGCACAGTGCTCCAAACCTTGGATACCTCAGCTGAAAGCTGTTTTCCATCTGAGCTTTCTGCAAGTGTTTTATTGGGAGTTGTCATCAAGCTCTGGCATTAAATATAGCACCATTATCTCTGCAAGAGTTTCTGTTGGAGCAAAGGGCAGAACAGCTGAATAGGGCACATGGATCGTTTCAACTTTCAATCATATTTATGGCAATTTTGGAGGTATTAGAGTTTATAGGGGTTACTTTAGATACTATATGGCATTTTAATAGGAAAATATTTACAATCAATAACTATATCTATTTAATGAAGTCCTACTAAATTATCTTATTGAACTCTCTGTTTATTTTGTAGTGTGGTTTCAATAATTATCTGCACTCTGTATATATCTACATGTAAATAACTAGCATGACATGCATAAGCTGACTTTGCAGACATAATTGTATCTTGTACTTTACACTGTATTTCAAAAATTTGAAAAAGTGTTTTTCAAAATAAAAATCCTTTATATACAAACTTTTTAATTGGTTTTAAATTTGGCCTCTGGTTCAGCCTTTTGATTTTTCCAAGTGATAGCACTTTGGTTCATTTCACCCCCGAGGATGCTTTACGTAGATGGGCATGTGAACACCAGACAATAGTCTGTCATACACTGTCCTGATGACATGGAAGTCTCCAAAGACGTGGCTTTTGAGGAAAAGAAAATGACAGTTTTGTTTGTCAGGTAGCAAGAAGCAGAACTCTGGTATGGCAGAATCTTGCTGATGAGGTGTTTGCCTCGGAAATTCAGAAGGTGGATGGGCTCACAGGAGGGCCTTCCAACAGCACTGCCAGGTGGGGGAAGCAAGTGAGTGCCCTGGCCTTTGCAAGTTCCCTTGCATGCCCTCCCCAGCATCTCTTCAAGACATTTTGCCTCTGTTTTTACAGCCCTCGGGCTGGAGTTACAGCTGTGCCCTAGGCAAAGGGAGCTGTCGGGTGGCCTGCCTTGCCTTTTCCCTAAAGGAACTCGCCAGAAACTCAGGAGACTTTAATACCCCTGAAACAATCAGGCTTTGTTATGATGACTGTGACTAAAAAAATCTGTGTTTCTTAAACAAGATCAAACCAGCCAGCTGATAAACTCTTTCCCTGTGCTTGGACAGTGCAGAAAACTGCAGGAGGCCAGGGAAGATGGATACTGCTCCTGCATCCATGGCTGTCAGCTGCCAGCTTCCTGCCCCTGGCATGCTCATGCTGCTGTGGCTCCTGCCTGCCAGCCCTGGGCTGGGCAGCTGCCCTGCCAGCCTCCTTCTGTGCAGGCACTGTGCCCACAGTGGCACAGGGGCACATCAGAGACAGACAGAAACAAAACATCAATGCCGTGGCTGTAAGTAAAAATGAGATTGTGGAGAAGCCAAGCAGCATGGACCAGATGGAGAAACTGCTCTGAAGTGAAGCCTGTATTTCACAGATCTCCCTGCCTGAGGATTTGAGAGATGTGGACTCTGCTTTCAGGAGTCAAAACATCACCTGCAGCCTGCAGTCACCAAACTGTCTTGCACTTTGCTGAGATCCTGGTGTCCCAGGCAGGATGGGTCGAGGGAGAAGGCAAGGTTCCCCTTGGGACCCAGGGATGCAGCTGAGCTGGGAAAGCCCCTTCTGGCTGTATTAATTCTGCTGGAAAAGCATGAGAAGTAGAGGGGCTGCAGCAAGGGGTTGGAGCTGAGCTGAAGCTTAGTGCCCTGACTTTGAGAAGCACGCCTGAGGTGAAGTGGAACAATAGCGGTGGAAATGTCACCATCACTCCCTGCAGCACCTCCGGGTACCACGGGGCTTTTGGGAAGGAGGGAAGTAGGGGGGCAGATGACCTGAGGCTCCTGCCCTGCCCTGCCCTGCCCTGCCGTGCTGCTCTTTGTGCAGATGAGCTGTGCCTGTGCCTGTGCCTGTACGAGCACTGCCACAGCTCCTTCTGGGACCAGCACTTGCGACTGGATTCCCCTCCACTCCTGCTGGGGGCCATGAAACCAGGAGTGGTAGGAACTGCCACAGATGCCCAGCTCTGCACTGTGATTGGGCACAAGAGGAAATGGAAAATATCTACATTTTGACAGCTCATCAAAAATGACAGTTCATTACTGATTTTATGTTAAAAATCTGAAATAAACTGTGTTTTCTGTTCGAGTTTTCTGGTCTTTTCCAAGGGGATGAAGGATTCTTGGCTTTAGATCCCCTGATCAGCAGGAGTGAATGCACACTACTTTGGGGTCTACACTAAGCTCTAAAATAGTTCTCATCACTCATTTTCACAGTGTCCCATTTTTCTTGGCATCAGGGAATAACTAAGATTTATTATTTCTGGGAAGCCTATGTTGTGTCTGACATGCAATATGTTGACATTTCAGTGAGCATTTAAATGCAAAATGACTGAAATTGCTGTTGAATCAACACAATGGTGTTGAATTGCCACATTAACACCAAATTTAAAACTCTCAAGGGGTGAGACATCTGTGCTTCTTGCCAGAAAGGGTGAAGACACATTTCATTACTTGGTTGCATTAAAGCACCTTACAGGACATGATTCTCATTTGTTTTGAAAAATTAGTATTTTTGGCTTTATTTCTGGTAAGCCTTCAACATCGACTAGGGGGGAAGAGTGGGATTGCTTTGGTATAGAATGTATGCTGAGATGAGCCAAGCTGGCCACAGCCTCCTGCCTAAAGAGGAGAAACTTCAGTGATCCAAGGAAACAGCATAGGTGTAAAGTGAGCAGGTGGCAAAGTCAGTTCAGGTCCCAGTTCAGAATATTTTCTCATTAGTTTGACATGATGGATTCCTTCAAAACCAACCTTTCTAACACAAACACTGCTTATTAAACATGCTAAATAAGGTATCTGCTCTTTCATCTTTTAAAATTTTATTTCATGTTTGTACAACTTTTCCCTTGTCATTCGGATTAATCGTTGATATGGAAACAAAGTATTGAAAGACATTCTTGGCTTCTTTTGCAATGGTTGGCTTCTTTTCTATTGTATTTGTGGCAACAAGCTCAAAAGCTGAACTAACCTAGAGCAAGTGCTTTTGCCAAAGATCATGGTGTGCTTTTTTTAATGTAAACATGCAGGGATTCATGGGAACATTGAGTGACCTCCACAGCCGGTACAGAAAGGAGTCTTAATTCACTTGAAAGTACTTTGGTAATTGGAATACATCTTTCTGCCAGTATAATTGAGGAACTGATTAGTTAGAGCCAGCACGGGTGTATTTCATTTAAAATTACTGTTAATGGCTCTTGGGTGCCCTTAGAAGGGATTAGAATCCCATCTGATGAAAAACATCAGCAATTTAGTTTTGTTAATAGTCATTGCTTTTGCATTCCTATGAAAAAAAGCACATGCAAAGGGAAACATGCAGCACATCTGTATTGGGGGTATTTTCAAAACAAGGTTTGCTTTGCTGTGCTTTGGCTACAGCAGTCACACGATCCATCCCCAGCAGCAGGTGGGGCTGAGAGGGTGGGGGTCAGCCCTTGGTGGGCTTGGGGAAGGGTGGGGTATGGAAGGTGCCAAACACGTCAGAGAACAGCAGAGCTCAGAGCTGGAGTGATGGGCTCCAGCCAGCTCATTCGGGGTCTCCATGTTCCAGACATGACCGTACACTCATGGCAGTGCTGGGGAAGCAACCTGTAGTGCACAAGCAGGTGAGACAGCTGCACACTGGGAAGCCCCGTGAGAAGCCTTTCAGAGGACAATTCCCAAACCCCGGCAGAAGGGGGATAAGAAACCTGACCTTGACCAATCCACGGAGGGTTCCTCCAAATAAATTAACTAGCATACAGGACACAACTGGTTCCTAGAATAGAGCAGGTGCTGTTTGCAAGGGCCTCCCAAGAAGGTAACAGGGGTTAGGGTTTCAGTGCACCTGAGCTGGGAGGCTGAGCACGAGGTGCTGGAAACAGAGACTGTGAAAGCAGTGACAACTGTGAGTTCTGAATTACCACCGAAAAAGCAGGATGCCTATCAGCAGGGAAAATCCACAAGAAGAAAAGACAAAAACTGCACTGGGGGGCCCTGGTGTACCCTTCAGAAGCATCTAAAGGAAGCAGGTAGATAGCAGAGAACTCAGGGACTTTTAGGTGCAAAGAAAGTGTGCTTGGCAGATGTGATGCAAATCTATCCTAACATAAAATCTCAAATTGTCATTTTAAGTTTGTAATTTCTTGCAGTTGGTCAAGAGATGCTTTTGTTTGGCCCTGTTAAGTGCTGTTTTATTTTTGCAATTAGGACAAGCTGCCTGCCTTGGATGAGAGAAATGGCCATTCTGCACAATGTCTTGCTCCCCAGAACTTCCCTGAGAAACCTGCAGTGAATGCCATAGGAGTGTGTCACCAGCTTCCAGCTGTGATTTCTAACATTGTTTTGTTTCCAGATGGGCCCTTCTCCCTGCCCTCCCCATCCCCCTGAAGTTCAGACAATACAAAACAAACCAGAACAATTATTTTTACCCTCGGAGCAACACAGAACCAAGTCTGCCCCTGCCAAACCCTTGCCTTAATAATTTTTTCTCATCTTTGTTCAAATGATGCCTTGAAATATTTCATAAATGAACTGGGAAACCAAATGTAGGCATGATCATTATAATGATATCTGTAAGTGCATCAGCAGCAGAAACTCAGGTGATTATTGTGGCTTTTTAGCTAATTAGCTTTGCTGGATAGTTTACATCCAGAGGGGAAATCAAGACAGTGTTAACATGGTGCTATCTGTGTGAATCTCTCAAAAATAGCTCTCCTGAAGGCAGAGGGAACAAGCACAGCTCTTTCCCTAGCACACGTTTAGGTCAGCCTTCCCTGGAGGAACATCCAAGTGAAACAGTGGTAACACCAAACCTAGTGCAGCTCACAGGGAGGACATTGGACATTGAGGACACTGGACCTCCTCAGGGCATCACCTCAGCCTTGGCTCAGTTTGGTGCCTTCTCCAGTGCTGCAGCACCTTCATTACTGACGCACAGGAAAGGAAATGATGATTTCATCTGAATTCCCACACGGCAGAATCTCTGATGCCACTTATTTCTTTCATTTAGATAATCAAAAAATACCAGCACTGCCTTCCCTGTGAGCAGCCAGTGATTACTGCTTAACTCGTTAGTATGTTTAAGAGGAAGCTCACCTGTGCTGTAAAGAGATGAGTCAGGCTTGAGAGCATCTGCATCATTATGGAGTCTGAGATGTCACAATAAAAAAACCCCATCTCATTTAAGGGGACTGTTATCTACTAAAAGTTAAAGCCAAACCTTCTACCTCAAAGGATTTAGATGTCCTATATCTAATAATGAGTAATCTTTTTATTCTTTATACCCTTCTATTACCAGGTCTATTAAAAAGAGTAAAATCCCAAACTATCCTTGGGCAAAAGAGGTGTGCATTGAGGCTGAATTGGGACAGGATGGATAGATAGATAGATAGATAGATAGATACATACATACATACATACATACATGCATACATACATACATACATACATACATACATAAATACATATAGATAGGGAAATACATATACGCATACACAAAGTAATTCCACTCAATCCTGAGGAACATCATTGTGTAAATAGATAATTGGGGCCTAAATAAAGGTACCAATGCAGACATGTTCTACTGGATGCATATTTAAGTAGGACCACATTCTTTAACATTGATACCTGAAGTTCAAGTGTCTCAAAGACTTTAAGAGTATTTTCTTATGCTCACTGCTAGTAGAACTTACACTTAAAAGAAATTAATGTATTTTTCTACTGACTAAATGCCTTCCCCAGTTGTTTTATACTGCATGGAATGCTTAAATCTAAATTAATTTGGAAAATTAATCATCTGTGTGATAAGTCCCAGCCCTGTCAAACTGTTTCTGATGTGTACATGGTGCACTTGTAACATCCAAAATACGAATTCACAAGAATGAGGACATTCAGAAATTAAAGTGCAACATCACTTTCAGGATGTTCTGTATTATGTGGAAACGATGTCCATAAGTATTGGCATTGTTGGCATGACTAAGCCTTCTCTGAGGGCACACTAACACTGCAGCACATCCTTAGAAGGGGTGACATCTAAATCAGCAGTTCAGTTTTTTGCCAGTATTTCCTTAGAACAGGAAAGCAGGGGAGTGGCCTCTCCTGATTATGGAGGACATGGCATTTTCCAGCCATTCTGCCTGTGTCCCTCACCAAACTGCAGGTCCCACTCCTTGCCTGTTGCACACCCTGTCAGAAGGCAGTGGGGTGGGAAGTGGAACATGTTGAGGATGAGGGAAGGATCGCCTGAGCACTGGATTCAGGTCCTTAAAAGCCAGGGTTGATGTGCCCTGTTGGTGCAGCCAAGGAAAGGTTACTCCAGTCCAGGTCAATGACCAGCAACAAGAAAAGCTCTTCTCCCCCATGACTGAGGATTCCAGGGTGGATGGACAGTGGATGGATGCATCCTGCAGTGTGCTGCATCTTGCACCTCAGAGGGCAGCTCTGGCACTGAGCAATTCTGGCAGCAGCAAACTCCATTTCTTGGTGTGGACATGGTAGTGAGGTCAGGCACTGCCTCTGTCTGGGGATAGTTTCTGGTCTGGGGACAGTTTATTCTGAAACCCTGGCTTTTAAATAGTTACAAAAAAATGACTGCCCACCGTGTAGGTTGCTGTGCTATGGTGTCTCTACTCAGGTGTATCCTTACTGATCTGGACCAGCAGCACCATGCCAGCACTTCCATTTCCACAGTGCCATGGCCTCTGCTCCCACATCAGCACTTCTTGGTAGTGCTGCTGTGCATGGACCTTCTGTACTGCAGGGCAGGCTTTTTAGTAAACTTTCCCTTTGTGTGTGTTTATGCCAGGAGATCAGGAATGCATTGTAACTTATTTTAATGCTTCTATAGGCTGGCAGCTGGACCGTTGCAGTTTTGATTAAAGTCATAGTCATAACCTTCCGTGTAGGAATAAAGAAAGATATAAATAAATAATTAAATAATCTTTTATTTTATTCTGTCTTGTAGAGGGTTTCAATTGCAAACAAAATGGAAAACAGTTCTGCCCCTGCCCTCCCCCCCATCCCAGCCACCTGGGTTTGAACTCAGTAAATAATCAGTGTATATTGTCTCTAACCTGGAGCTGCTGAAGCATTCCCTCAAAAATCAGCCACCCAGCAGCTGCTCTGTAGGACTGCAGCACAAGTGGCTCCACTAGCCTGGTACTGGCAGCTGCAGCCTCGTGTCCAGTGACAAGAATGTCATTCTGCAGCTTTACCCTCCACTCAATCTAGTGGATTTTTGTACATCTCCTGAAGAGTTAAACGCTTCTCATACTACTACAAAGCAAGCACATCCCCATTTTATTGGACATGACACAATGTAGCTAGACAACACCTTTGCAAAAATACTTGAAGCTATTATTTCATTTGTACAAATATAGAGATGAAAGCTCCACAAGAGGAAAATACAGAAATCTTACACAAGTCTCTTCTTTTTTCCAAAAACAAAACAATTGCTGCAAAGCATAAATTATATCTATCATGATCCTGATGTTTAGTATGGAGAAATATTAACATCAGTCCAAAGATATCTTGAAGTTAAGCATTAGTTGTCTTTTTACAGAATTTTTCCACTGAGGATTGCAAAGACTCTACAAAATGTTAATGTATTACACATCCAAGTAACCCATTGGGAAAAGAAGGTGTGTTGAAGGCATAGGAAGGAAGGGAAAATAAATGTTTCACACATACAGGAACTGGGGCTGTAAGAGGCTGTAAGAAATTCTGAAATTTAACACATCATGCATTGCAGGAGTGCCCAGCTTTGGGCTGTGCTTTTCTCTATCATGTAGTTTTTCTTAAATTTAATGTCTGTCTTCAGGGAAGGCTTTAAGGATATTTTTAGTGGAAAACTTCATGAAGTAGTATTTTCAAAATTTCAGACGTTTGGATTTCCTGTTTTTTTATTATTGTCAGATCTGTGCAACCTTTTGGCTGTGGGCAGCCAAATAGACACATTAGCTGTGTTTTGAAGCTTGAGAAAGGGAAGCAGTTTTTGTCTCCCAGTAAAACCTAAGCTGGCTGTAGCCATCATTAGAAACTGCTTGTAACAGCAATTGCAGGTGTGATTGTGTAAAACTATTTTAAGAAGTGAACTGGCCAGTGCAATGTGGCTATCTTGTAAGCTGAGCTTTAGGATACGAAACATCAAAATTTTTAAGTGAAAAGCCTTGTCATCCTCAGCTGACCAATGCTTGATGGCAGTCCCAAAAGACAATATTCCCATCCATTGTATGCAATGCCCCACAGGCAGGCTGAGAGCCTGTCCTGACAGCATCATGACAGTTTTTTCTATTCAACAGTAGTAAATTTTTGTCAAGAGTGTTGTTCTTTGTCTACAACAGAATATGCCAATATGAGCCATCATAATCCATGTTCTACTCTTAGGAATGCTGCTAGAATATGTGGAAATGGTTGGGAACATATTAATTGCAGGTGGCCAGGTGTTTCTTTTTCAAATACTCTCAATAAGACCACAACCACACCTTTGTGGATTCATACTGCCATGCACATGCTGGTTTGGTGCTTCCCTTATTCATACTCCAAATAGCCAAGATGGGCCTGCCAGAATAAATCAGTTTCTTTGAGCAGCACCATGATGAGAACACTGCTCTCCACTGGAGATATCACAAATTAGAGTCTCAGACTGGACATCACCCAACAATACAGGATATGAGAAAACTGTACATCCCTGGAGTGAGCAACTTATGGTGACATTCATATAAATCTCACCTGTATAACACAAAGGTCTCTGTACTTCTCTGCCCAGTTATTTCTGATGCGATGTCAAAGGTTTTTATTATGCTCACTACCTGCTTTTCATCCAATCTAGCCCCTTGTTTAAAGCTCGGTGATGCAGTGTTCTGATTTCCTGACAATGATTAATTTCTTTATTTTTTTTTTTCCCTCCACAAAGCAAAAGGAGATTTTAGTCATGAATTGGCTGGGTAGGTATTTGAATTGAGTGTGGGAAAATGCAATAGAGTGAGACTATTTAAATGACACTGTGAGAACTTCCTCACTGATATGCCTGAATGCTAAATTGGTGGAACCCTATTGTACCCACAGAGGTGAAAAGGTAACTTAAGTTTCTGTGGTCAGAAAAACATGATCTATGACTAAAAGGCTCATGTTGGTATTTTTATAATGAGCCCACCCCACACCAGCAAGAAATTGAAATGTTGCCGGTTTTAAGGGATATTAATTTAATTTAATTAGAATTAAATGAAGGCTCACCGCTATTTGATGTCCTCCATATATGCTTTAAATGTCCCATGCAGAGCACTGTGGGCTCAACGCAGAGAAAAAAAATTCCTAAATGTGAGTGAAAAAATCATCAAGGAAGCAGCATTGCTCATGTATTCAAAGTTATACAACTGCTGCATAGTTCCAACGGCACTTAAGGATTATTTTCTGAGGGTTATTTATTTTCTCTTTAAGGTAAACAGACAGATAAATTTTAACTTAGTTATTAATATCCATGCAGTCACCTTTTACTGCATGTTTCTGTCCAAGCGCCTGAGAAGCTACAGTACCATTCTGCATGCAAATAATGTCAATCTAATAAATTAATGCATTCATTGAAAAAAAAAACACATAAATTTTAAACCAGAAAATACTTAAAATATTAGATTTTTTTTTTCCCCTTTTCATCTTCCAAGGGAAAAGAAGAACTAAACCAAAAGCAAATCTCTGTTCAAGTCAGGTCACCATGACACAAAGCAGTACAAACTAATAAATCCAGCAATGCTGACAGTCCAGCCTGGCAGTATGCTCACAGGCTTCCGAGCCGTGGAAAGTTGGGAGGGCTTTGGACATTAGTTCTGTGGCTGCAAGCTGACTTCTCGGAAGGAAAGAAAGGTCAGCCTGCCACAAACAGCATGTAAGGCAAGAAATGTGTGCTTGGAGTTGCACTGCTTGGGTGGAGTGCAGCCCCATCCTCTCCTGCTCTGCAGATAAACCAGCCTTAAGTTTGGGCAAAGAGGAGAAGGGAAGGAAGGATCCCTGCAGGATTCCTGCTGTTCAAGCTACTGACACAGCACTGGTGATTGAGAGGAGTATTTGGGTGTAGGTAGGAACACAGGAAAGCAGCTCACCTTCCCAACAGAGATAATGGAGAGAGACCTATTACTCTACTTGAAAAGAAAGAAAAAAACACCTAAGGTACCAACAAGGCATTGACTGTCAGTAAATACAAATCTAGGTCTCACTTTCACTGTTGCACATATAGCATGAGAAAGCATAACCACAGTGAAACTGAAGAAACAGCTGCAGACCAGAAATTACTATGTGCCTTTATTATGCCCACCTATAACCAGGCCATTCCAAAGTGTCATGAAATCAACTGAAAGCTTCTCAGACCACATTTCCCTCTATCCTGGACTAGGTATTAAGGAACCCACATCCCCCCATCCCTAAAGGCTGGTCCTAGCTGTAGATACAGCTGAGCTCTTTGAAAACACGAGCCAAGTGTTTGATCTTTTGGGTTTCTTGGACCACAGTGAGCAAATCTGCAGAGCAGCTCGTAGACAAAGAGAACAGCTTGCAGAGGATGGAGGTCTCAGCTCTCCAAACACAGGTGAGCTGCCATGGCCAGGCACTTCAACCTCAAAACCATTATTTTAAAACTATAAATATGACACCTGTACAGAGCTGAACCACAACAGCAGAGCTCAAAGGAAGCAGATGACTTCATGGGCTGGTTTGTTTGCTTCCTCAAGCACCAACAGAAGGTAATGCTGAAGGGCTTTGGTCAAAAATACCTCAACTGTACAGAACAGGAGAGGCTTAGCTTCAGGCACAGCCTGCATTATGCAGTGTATGAAGAACTTCTAGTGACAGCTCGAAACAAAAGCCTGTAGAAGATGGCTGGTAAACTTTCCAATTAACACAACAGGTTTCATACCTTTAAAATGTAATCAGGCTCATCCTATCCTGTCAGAAAACAAGAGAAGTCCATCTGCTGAAACCTCTTATTTCTAGTGTATAAATACACCATAAGAAGATCCTGCCTGGAACAGTATTTGCTCAATATATTGAGAAGCACGACAGGATGTTCATTTAGACTTATTTGTAAAGCTGAGGTCAAAAATGCTTTGCTCTTTAAAAAGTATTAAAGGACAGAATCACACACAACTATAAAACCTTATCCTTATTATCAGTAAAAAAATAAAGTAATGGCTCTCTGAACATTGCTGGAGGGTTGAAAAGTCATAGTACACTAGATTTCTGTAGGGAAGGAAGAAATCAGGTGCTTTGATCAGTGTTCATGGAATCAGAACCATTTTGTTTGAAAAGAACTGCCAAGATCATTGAGTCCAAGCTTTGACTGACCCCTACCTTGTCAACTAACCCGCTGAAGTAAGTCGAGTCATTTCTTGAACACCTTCAAGGATGCTGACTTCATCACTTCTCTGGGCAGCCCCTTCCAATGCTTAACCACCCTTCAATGAAGAAATTCTTCTTGATAGCCAACCTGAACTTTCCTCCAGAACAGCTTGAGGTCATGTCCTCTCCTGTCAGTTGTTACCCAAGAGGCCAACCCTCCCCAACCACTCCCCCTGGCTGCCCCCTCCTTTCAGGCAGCTGTAGAGTGATGAGGTCCCCCCTGAGCCTCCTTTTCTCCAGGCTGAACACCCCCAGCTCCCTCAGCTGCTCCTCACAGGACTTGTGCTCCAGACCCTTCCCCAGCTCCGTTGCCCTTCTCTGGACACGCTCCAGCCCCTCAATGTCTTCCTTGCAGTGAGGGGCCCAGAACTGAGCACAGGATTGGAGCTGTGGCCTCAGCAGTGCCCAGCACAGGGGGACGGTCACTGCCCTGCTCCTGCTGCCCACACCACTGCTGATCCAGGACAGGATGACAATGGCCTTCTTGGACACCTTCTTGGCCACACCCTGGATCATGTTCAGCTGCTGCTGACCAGCACCCCCAGGGCCTTTTCCACTGTTCATGGGGTCTATGTAACCCAGAGCAAATGACAATATAAAAATTAACTCTAAAGTCCATTTTATAATCTGGGTTTATAGCTGATTTTTTTTTCTTCTAACTTTGGACAATCACATAATGATCACAGGACTTTCAGACTCTTATAGCAGACACAATTACCCAATCATTATATTTTGTGCAGTGAATTCATCATGGCCATGAATTTTTGGGATTTTTTTTCTTTCAGAGGTCTTTGAGAAGTACAGTTTGAGAATGTTTTTAAGCTTTGTTATCTATTACCAAAAGTTATCTTTTCTTCCTTTTTGATTATGCCTTTGAGGCACATATAGTGCATTTCAGACTAATCTGCCAAGTTTATGGGACATGGTGACATGTCAGCCACTTAGGGATTGAATAAAAAGCAGATGTAGGCAGATCCACACATTCTTAAAGTAAATACACTGCTGGTCTGTCTTCTAATTTCAGAATTAGGGTGATGAGGAGTAATTTTTAGTGTGGGAAGTTTCTGTTGTCATTTTAATCTAAACAGTAACACAGACGGTCTGCTTACTCAGTGGTAAATCATGTGGCACAATTCAATTCCAAAAGAATGCATGAAAATACTGTTATTACATGAAAAGTGGAATGGTTGAAATGGAATTTTTGCTGAGAATCACATTTACTGAATGTAAACACAAAACAAAGAAAACAAAACTTCAGGATGTAGAAATAAAAATTTTTGTGCTATTTATTAAAACATAATTGCTTTAAGGATCACAGTTAAAAGTCAGACTGTATTGAATATGAAAGACATTGCTTTCCTGGGCAGTTAGAAATGACAAACCTAGTCAACTAACACAAAAGTCTGTCTATACCACTTTACCTAGGGTCACACATTGGCATCAGCTGTAGTGGGTTTTGTACTACTATGTGGGGAATCTCAAAAATGCTTTTATTCCCATTTGTAATATAGATTCTTCTCTGTTTGCTTTAGGAAATTATGACCTGTAAGGACACCTTTAGACATTTATCCAAGATGTAATTTTTACCAACAAGCACATCAATTATACTTTTAATGAGGGGCACCCTGATTTAGCTGGGGATACTGAAAGAGCCCAGGGGCCTTTGTTCCTGTGACAAGGATATGTCTGTACAGACCAAGCTACACACCACCAGCAGGACACAGTCACACAACGGGGGCACCTAACAAGTCATGGGCAAAAGCAAAAGCAGAAGGCCAGAAATACCCAAACAAGACTCACCATTTCCTATGCTTACGTATAATTTCTAATGACTGGCAAAATTTATAATATTTTAATAGACTCATGAATTCTTCTTAAGGTTTATCTGTTTCTCTGTTGTTTGAATATATCTCAATTTACAGTCTTAAATGCATGAGTTGCTTCATAGCCTTATCAAAGGAAAAAACACCACCCCATTATAATTTTTCAGCTGAAAATTCATTTCTATGTTAAAACATGCCATTCTTCTTGAATATACAAAGGAAATTGAGTCCAATTCCTTTTTACAGTTACCCCATTTATAATGGCATAGTTTTAGAATAGAAAATGTAGCTTCACTAAATAGCACTGAAATGAGCCTGATGTGTATCAAAATGTTTGTAGTCATATTTTCCATTTCTTTTTGCATCTAATCTCACTATAATTTGATGCTAATGGCTGATTAAGCCTTCAGCATTGGAATTCAAAACATTAAGATTATTAAGAGTTACAGTCAGTGAAAACATTTCTATTTAAAGACTCTGAAATACAGAATGTTAAGAGTTGATGAGTTTAGGATCACAGCTAAGTGATTTAGCTTTAGTAAGTGCTGAACTTTTAAGGAAAATAATACAAACCAAAGCTTAGTGGGTTTGCATACACGCTGCTTTGGTGTAATACACACTGAAATTTTCCTAAACTTTCTGATTTTTGAAGAAGAGCTCCACTGAATGCTGCAGAAAACAGTATGCTGGACTTGAGAGTTTCAATGCAACATGACCACAGATGAGAGTATGAATGTATACTGTGTGCCTAGCACTTTAGTTACTCGTTATGGCATTGCAGTAATAAAAAGTGAAATATCCATAAGAAAATGTGGGCATCATTTGATTCCTCCCAAATCTTATATTATGCACGTGCCCACATGTACCCATGCACACAACATACTAAAGTAAAAATTTTGCACCATATCATACAAGAAATTCAGAGCATGAAATGTGTAAGAAAAATGTATAACTGTTCTTAGAAATCTGGAAAGTCTATTCGTTGTCATTCATACGCATATCTAAAAAGCAGCTTAGACAAGCTTACAAAACATTTCTTATGACTGTTGTGATTTTTGCAGTTAAGGAATCAGGAACTCACAAAATGTACATCAAGCTTGAATGGCTTGTGTATGTTACAGGTATAAAGCAGTGGGCAGGGTAAGTATGTCAAGTATGCTGAAGTCCTGACATTGCAAAATCTTGACCAAAATAAACAAACATAAAATAACTCAGGTATCATCTCTATGATAAGAGAAAAGACATTTCACTTCTTGTGAAAGAGAAGAGGTTTCACCATCCCTGCTAGAATCTTGGGTAGCTGGGCAGCAATCACCTCTGACATCATCTCAGGGAATTCAACGCTCAGTGCACGGGACTGGAGAAATGTGTTCAAACAGAAGAGATGGAGCTGTTTCACCAGCTGGATTTGATAAAATACAAACATGATCAATCAGGCTAACAGTCATGCAGCCACATAAACATGCTGTCAATCACTTACACATTCATCACTGCTTCACTAATATTACAAAGTAGTATCACCCTCACTCATGACATATGAGACAAACAACAGCAACCAGCAACTACTTAACAAGCTTTCAACCTTTCCTCTTATTCTCACACTCAAGCTTTGGTCACTACCTGCTGTTTAAATGCTGCTCTGAAAAACAGGATTTACTACTTACCTATGAGCTTTGCCATGGTTTTCATTAGGATCATACCCATGTATGGTGCAAATACTGAACTCCACAGACTCTCATCCCTTGAAAACTATTGCTCAGCACGTGACTATTACACCTCTTCCAGCCTCTCTGAGAGGTTCCAATTTTTATTTCAGACCAGTGACCATTATATCAACATATTGTCAAATATCATACTATTTCTGCCATCCTATGCTTTAACATCAAACAATCTCTCCAGTGTGATGAGTTTTATTCCTGTATTTCTCATCATTTTATTAGCCTGAGCTGAAACAGGACTTGAAAGAAGATACTCCGTTGACCAAACAACACTTTGCTATTTTGCAGCAAGCCTCTCTCCCTCTTTCTCTCCCTCACAGATTATTTTACTGTACGCATTTAAAAGGAAGAGACTGAATTAAAATAAACATCCTGTCCATCTTGAACTCCTTGGGAGCTCCTCACAACCAACACTGAGTTCAAAAGTGTCCAGGGCTTGGTAACTAGAATTCCCAAAGATTACTCAATTCCCAAACATAGACAGATACTGAAAGTGGTACAGAATATCCACATAAAAACAGTTGAACTAAGGTTGAAAAGCTAATCTTGGTTGCCTTTCACTAACTCTTAGTAGTTGGACTTTGCAACTTGAATTACCTATTCCTTACACTGTTTTCCTGAACAAGTACACATAAGCTCACACACACATACACACCACCCCTACCAAAACCCACAACTATACTGCTTATGTTACACTAAAAATGAAACTAAATGGTAGCACTCTAATGCATGTTTCACAAATACTACTGCATACCATAAAATATGTGCACAACACACATACTGATGATGAATATATATCTACCTATTCACACAAATATACACAGTAAAGGATTTTTTTCGTTTTCTTTTTTAGCAGTGCTGACTAGTCCCTTCCATAGAATTATTTTTAAGAAATACCAGCTTCTTCTTACATAAAGAGCAGAAGGCACTGACCAATAAACTTACATCATGCATGGAATCCAAGAGTTTTGTAAGCTGATAGAAACGCTGTGAGTTGGCCACAACGCCTTTCTGGCGCAAACCAATCGCCTTCACTAGTTCTCTGATGTAACTTGTTCTCATCTCATCAAATTGGCTTTGACTTCTTAGACCTTCCAAAGGAACTAAAAAAAAAACCCAAAAAGCTGTTCAGCTACAATTTCCTCTGAAGGCAATAAAATTTAAAGCACAGAAAAAATTTACAGTATTTCATGCAATTAATTTTTATGTGCCAGGTACTTCTTCCAATTCAACACTTACTCCAAAAGCAGTGTCACTATTAGGTAAAAGGATATACCAGGGGCAAACAGTTCATTTTGCTAATTGCCTTATTTCTTATTTCTATCCCTAAGCTTCAGTTACATGTTTGCTGGGAAAAAAAATCTGGCTAAAAGAACCACTCCTGCCTTTGAGGAAATATGTTAGTGATTCACGTTTAAACTGCTGCGGGTCTGCCCTCTTCACAGCAAACTTTTGGTAAAGAGATCTACCTGGAGTGCTTCAAAATGGAGTCAAGGAATGAACTAACAGCTCTAAATTCATGCAGACAGTAAAGCCACCAGGGCTCAGGCCTCCTGTTTGAACCTCTTTCACTTAATAGAACAGATCAGAGTCTTAAAGGTGAACAGCTTTTTAGAAAAATGAGCAAGGAGAAGAAATTGGTTGAACTCCCTCTTCTCTTAAAGGTCAGCTGTGGGAATCAAAATGAGGACATGGAGAGAACACTGAGAAAAGAACCTGTCAGCGGCTGCTAGTGATAAGGTAAGTGTCATGGAAAAAGAATACCTTAATTTTCAAAGCCTGGATGATCCTGGACATTTCTTAACAGCAGTTTTATAGAGAACTAGGGAACATTTTCATATAAAGTGACTCTGATGGAGTTTAGGGCTAGAGGGAAGCTATCCTTGACTTACATCTCTATACCAGCAATTAAGTCTTTATATTTCTCGAGAAATTAATTTTAAAGGTATCTTCCATCATTGAATGGCCCTAACAACAAAAAGCTCCTCAGAGCTATCTATTCAAGCTGTTCCCTTCCCCTGAACTTATGTCAAGAATGAGGATGCTTTTATTCAGTAGCATGAACCAAGCCAAAATCTTATGCAACCAAATTTAAAAATTCCTTTAAATCAGAAGTCTAGAAAGCATTACATTAAAACCTCAGCCAACTCAAAGAAAAAACTGTAAAATCAAATATAATGTTAAAACTTAGGCTTGGGGTCTATTCAAAATTAGAAATGTATCAAGACTGCCACTCAGTTTAATTCAAATTACAGTTTCTTTGGAATTATCTAAACAAGTCAAAAACAGTTAATCTAAATAATAAATTGAACAGAAGACACAAAGAGACTAAAGGATTAGACTTGATTTACTGTTACTATACAAAAGCCTGAAATGGCTGTACTTTTACATTTGAAGAGGATTAAGATGAATATCATGACTAAAATAAAAGGTCTTAAAAAAACACTTCAGAAAAACAATGAGGTTATAAGGTTTTTTGAAAATACTTTTGTGGAATTATATTTATACAGTACCAAATGTTTACTAAATGTCTCAGCAACAACTGTTAGGTGTGTTCCTTTCCCCAAAGATCTGACAAATTGTTTTTTTCCTATAAGACAATAAATGCAGGAGAGAACAAAAAGTAAAACTCATCAGAACAGGAAGAAATACTTTCTTATTTTAAAGTAATTTCTTGCATGTGCATAAACATATAATCTTAAAAAATAGCTTCTGAGTGCAATGCAGTTGATAAAGAAAAGTAACTGGATGAATTTTGTTAAACTGATGCACTCAGAAATGAGAGAAATTGGACCAACCATTGTAATGCTTTTTTGAATTTAATATGAACCTTCTGGAACAGAGATAGCTGAAATATCACAGATTTATCTAAATTTAACTGAAATTTCAGAAGACGGACAAGAGAGTTTATTTCTGATGGAAAAAAGATGGAAAACATTTAAAATAGGAATACATTCATATTCTAACAAAGCAATTGGAGTAATATCAGACAGATTTTTATCCATATTACCTTTACTGCTCTAGCAGACTATGGTATTTTGCTATTCTTTTAGTAATTCCCATTTTCATATGAGTTAAATTTAATCTCTTTAAACTTATTCTCTGCTGAGACCAGGCTTATTTTAAGAATGGGTTTATGCAAACACCAGCCTAGGACAGATTGAGAGGGACTAAATTTTAATTCCTTATTACTTACTTAAGCTTTGTTAAACCAAGAAGCAGGTCATGCAGGATTTGCACATCTCTTCTCTGACTCTGTTGGGTATTGAGAGCCAAACTTTCACATTCTTTCAACTATATTTTTCAAAACTGCTTATTCTCATTTCTAACAGCATCTGTGTAACTTTAAAATTTTCTATTTGGAGATTCATAACTAACAATATGGCCTCAGCAGATACAATTTTTAGTATTTCAGAGAAGATTCTGGAAGATAAGTTCACCAACAACCACATTTCCTATGTAAAGTGGAATGCAGCTGTATGCTGCATTCTTTGAAAGATGCATATATAATTAAATGACCACCGATTTTGTTTCCAGAGAAAACAAACCAAAGAAAAACATTTTCATTTGTTTATATCTGTGCTAAACTTCACCTATTTGTAACTATAAAAAGTTGAATAAACACTAGTAATGTTTGTCATGTCCACTTCCCTAATTCTTCTGAGCAAACATGCTTCAAGATCTTGGTCAAGATAAAGCACTCAGTCCTGATAATTTATAAAGTATTTTAAAATATGCTCTAATACTTTTATGGTTGTTTTGGTTCAGGTTTTTAAAATCTGTGTAGGGTCACTTGAACTGATGTTTCCAGGCAGAATTACTTCACAGTTGTTTTGAAAATGTGTAACACAGTATAGCCGTATGTCAAAAGGGATCCAACATTTCCCCAGTATCTTTATACACAATAAAACCACCAATGAAGCAGAAATTCTTTGTTCTTTATAAGCATTTAAAAATATTTTTTAGACTTAGAATACTAACATTCCTTCTAGGATATTTCCATTTGTTTAGCCAGAGAGCTTAGTGATTGTCAAGTAAAACAACATGGTTCAAAACTCTATTAGTAATGGTGGGTTACAAAGAAATAAAAGAACCTACTTGTGTTGAGAAGTAACAGTGCTTTCATACATAGGAATTCTTCTTGGCTAACTTGAAGTCTCACAAATTCCTGTGGGAGCTGCCACATGGATAGACACAGGGAATAGAACGATGATTCTTTCATCCTCTGTCTTACACCCAGAAAAGGTAAAAAAATAGATTAAAAAACATGAAAACAAAGACAAAGAATGGCTCCTCTACTAACTGCTTGAAAGAAAGGTCTTTTTAGCAGTTTATCACATTACAAAAAATTAAAGATGAGCTTGCATGCATAAACAATTTTCTGATTTTTTTGTTCCTATGCTAGTTTTTTTATTGTAATGAATGTGCTACTATTTTGGATGTTTAATCTCTTACTGCTTACTGTCCAGAAAAAAAAACAAACAAAACTATCAAAACTGAAGGCTAACCAGCAAAAATAATGGTATTTACTAAGTAAAAATACCCTAATGATTAATGTGAAGTACCATCTGATTTTAGAAGTCCATTGATTCTTGTATCCCCATAATGATTTCAAAGCAAAGAACTGAAAATAAATCAGAAAGTCTACAGAAAACTTGTTCTTAGCTTTTGCAAACATATCTGTATTAAAATATTTTGTATCAACTCTAGCCTGGTACTTCTAGCAGCAATGATATTATTTTGTAGCATGTTCTGCTATTAAAGGAACAGTTAAAAACTTTACAGTCTAAGTAAACAGAGACATTAATACAACCTTTCCTAAACTCCCACAGAAGTAACCAGAACAAATCACACAGGAAATACACAGAACTGAAGGGCTGTTGCAGCACTTCTACACCACTTTTCACTTTGTTATTTTAGTATATTGAATATATATTATTGCATATACTTATTAGGAAATTACTGCAATGGTAGCATTACAAAGTTTCTAATCTAGACGAAATTCACTGCACATTAACTTGATGATCCAGTAACGTGGACTGATTTGAAAAGGTTTCATCCCAATCCAGATGAATAAGGTACAATAACAGGAAGACTAAATTTTGCCACCCCACCTGCTAGGAGATTCAGATCAGCATTCCAACCTGACGGCAGATAGTAACCTCAGCAATCAAAACAGAAGATATTTTACATTTTAAAAAGACCTTCTCAATGCATTGACTTTTTTTTTTCTTCTTATTTGAAGTGTTACTGTTATCTTGGATGTAAATTACTTCAAAGTTGTGCAACATCTGATACCTCGTGCCAATTCTTAAATGATATAAACATAGAGATTTAATCTTTTAGACCTGAATGGACGTATTTCTGTATCTACTTTAAATCTCCTTTTGTAATACTATTTGGTAGCATCTCTTCCTAATTATTATCTATGAAGAGCAATGGCAGCTTTCAGGGTTAGCAGCTTAAACACTGTTCTTACTCAAAGTTTCAGACACTGCCAAGTACAAGTACAAGTAAGTCCTTGTGGGGTGTTAATACTAAGAAATCTTTGCCAAACTAGCACTACTGGCTTTCTTGGTCTGAAATCAATGCTCCCAAACATCTCCTTCCTGAGAAGCAAAACAACTCAGTTCACTAAATAATACATTGGCCATGACACAACCACAATCTTGGATTGTGGTTTCACATGATAATTATGAAACAACTACACTGTGCTGCCCCTGCAGAAGGAATTTCCATTATCTCTTTCCACCTCTAGGCACATGCTCCTGTAATTCTGGCATTAGTGCCTGCACTCCTACATGGTGAGTCATGTCAGGGATCACCTCCACCCAATAATGAATGGCTTTTTCTGGGGTACCTCTCAGGCATAAACTCCTTATCTGTTTGACAGTGCAGCCAGAGAGTGTTTAGTCCAGCTTAGCTAAAGTCATGAGGATGCATGACTGGGACAGTTAACTTTCTTGGCAGTGTTCAGCAGTTACCCTTGCTAAAAGTGAACATGAAAGTACAAGCTTAGACATCATTGTAGAGAGCAAAGCTGTTTACATTTTACTGATCTAAAAGCTAACATATTTCCAATAAACAGTTGCAGCTATGATTCAGTGCATCAGTTACTTTTTATATCTCTTTGTTCATAACACCTCTAGTATGACCTTGATGAGATGTTCTATAACCAAGAGAGGAATATGATGTCAGCACTCGGCACAGACGATCTTGAGCTGACAGTAAGAAGCTGTCTCTGGTGGATAATTAGGGTTCATAAATTTCAACACCGTCCCCAAAGAAAGTAGTTAAAGTCTTCTTCATAAGGTGTCAGCAGTGATCCACAAGCGGGGTGATACTCCAAGACATGACATTTCTGCATAAAGCCATGTCATTCTGTGTTTATTCTGAACGTAGCCATAAGAAGGATCAGACTATGCTGGGACAACAATGCCATCAGAAATTCTTTCAATCTAAATATTTCCATTTGTACAGCACAATTAATAAAAACGAGGGAGGAATGAATTCATCACTCAACAACCTCACAGTGATTTACAATCATCTGGAAAAGGTCAGGAGCTATTGGGTCGGTTCTACTAAATATCTTCTATAAAGAACTCCACTAGGAGGATCTTGCTCATCTGTAGATTTTAAAATCAGATGTCTTGTTCTTCTGCAAATCCACCTCTTAATCCTTTAACAATATGTCTTACAAAACACCTGCTTTTCTTTCAGTTTGCTTCATAGCAATTCTTCTAGTATTTTAAGAAAAAAAATTAAAAACTGAGAAAAATGTATTAAGGAAAAATAAATATAGCAATTAAATTATGTTTTACAGTTCCTGGCAACCTCCCATGTACTATAACCAAAGAATATAAAATTAAGAGTCTGACAATATTAATTTGCAGAGCTGAAAAACCAACAAATACTGAAATGATGATTATCTAAATTAAAGAGCATAGTGAAGGAAAATCCAAGTCAAAAAGCCCCTCCCTCACCCCAGCAGAAAAAAGCAGTATCATATAATTTTTCATTAATATTGAGATTCCCACTACTTGGTGAATATTTTTTTTTGTAATTTTCTAGCAGCAAATGTACTTTCCTAACAAGAAATGAACATTAGAAAATCATTTTTATCAGAAAGTGTCAAAACTGAGCATTTAAATCACAGGCAAACCATTTGCAAAAACCACCCAAACAAAAACAACCAAAAAAAGCCATACTCAGTTCCATTTAGTAGACATTAACTCATGACTTATTCAGATGAATTGAAGTAAACCCTCTGAAAGCATAATTATTCTTTATTATTTTTTTCTCTTAGGTAATTAGAATACTATTTGAACTGCTTTTGCATGACCACATAGACAGAATAGTTGGGGTTCTCACAAAACCCCTCCCAAAGTTACTGAACTTTCATGTGTTCAGAAGACTTGGCCATTAATTTTGAAACAGAACAAGTCATGAATGAAATCTTGGCCTCAACAGAGTCACATTCCCACTGGTACATAAAACTTCAAAATGTTATTCATATAACACAAGAGCATTCTACTTACTCATTTAGAATCAGATCTGGTGCAAAATACAACATCTGACCACTGACATGTTTGTATGATCTCCACCCCATCGCAAAAACCATTAGACTCATCCAGGAATATTGGATGAGGGTTATCTGATCATCAATATGCAAATTCCGAAAACCTGGAAATTAAATTAAATTAAATTAAATATTTCATAATTCTCATTTAGAGAGCAGCTAAGTAGGTGTTTTGAGATTACTAATCTGAGCTGTCAAACTGAGAACACCTAGAAAGACAAGCAGACTTGGGAATGTAGTTCTCTGCTGCTTGGGTAATAGATGCCTATCTTTGACAGTTAACCTCTTGTCCTTTTGTTCTCATCCAGTATTTTGAAACTTTCACACCAAAATTTATTTTAGCAAAAATGACTGTTTCAGAGGACAGGAATGCATCTCTTTTTCCTTTGGTAAAAATATGACAGTTTGTAACATGATCACTGTAACCAACTCTCATTTAATGTCAACAGCTTGAACATCAACGTTCTTAACATAACATGCAGCTGTCACACAAAAACATCCATATATGAGCATCTTTCTTGCATTCGACTAAAGAGAACCATATTCAGTTGTGTGCTTGTGTTTGATAACTTTTTCTGTTTGATAAATGTAAAGATTGCCATGAATTATCTGAGCAAAACTAACGGCCTGCTGCCACTGAAAGCAGTGGTCCTGTTTCATCACATGGTCCTGTTACCTCCTTCAAGCAAGCTTTGGCATTCATGCTCCTCCTCAGTGAACTGGTTCAGTTCATGAAGACATCAGAAAACCACAGAGGGCTAAAAAAAGGATTTATTTTCTTCTCATTTAGTGAAATGAATCAGTTCACTCAGGAGTAAGTGCCAACTGCAGTGATCTGCCTGCAGCAGCAAAGTGTCAAATTGAGCTCACATGAAACTGTATTTTCCAGGCTTTCTGCTCAATATATTGGTTTCTATATATCCCAGGATGACCATGATGATCCCTATCACCATACAGCACACATACATACATAACATGGATTTCTATTTTTTTTTGATCCAGTCGTGGATCTTCATAAATTCAGTTATTTCTCATTACCAGTGTGTTTGTAAGCTACTTAGTCCTAATTGGTATTACTTATAAAAAGGTTTTTTTGCTGTTTTCAAAAATTTATTTTAGTAATAAGAAGAATAAAGAATAAGCAGATATACAACCTTTTTTTATATCAAATTAATAAATAATAGGGTAAGGGGGGGCTGAGGTAGAAAGACTGTTACAACAGTCCCATACAGGAACTCTCTGAGCTCCTGTGCTTTCTTGGAATGAATCTAAATATTTAGATGGATCCTTTCAGATGTGCTTTCCTGATAAAACATATTTGACTAGTTATACTATATGATGAGTGAATGAGTTAATAATTTTGGAATCTGTAAAATATTAACAGGTAGTCAATAATATTCTTTGTAGACTGCACCTCCCATGAAATATTTGCTTAACTACAATTCACTACATATAAGAAATTATATTACCTGGTAGCAATTTAGACCACTTGACTACACAAAGAAGCTGCCTCTCACAAAGGTGATTCAGACTGGTCAGCAAGGAACTTGGTGTTTCGGGTTTTGTATTGTCATAACCAGCATAGACAACTTCTGGCTCAATGCCTCGTAAAACACTTATCATTGGGGGAACAAACTGTATTTCTTGATTTGGAGAAAAGGACAGCCTTTGGGTTAGGGACTGGCTTTCATCTTGAAGGGCTGCTGGCTGCTGGAGTGCAACATCTAATGTTCTCACAACCTTAATTTTGTTAAACTTTTTCAATTTTCGACCTGAAAAAGAAAATTGTTGATTTGTTAGAAAGAGTTAACCAGTAACATTAGTATTTTCCACTAGTGTTGGATTACACTTTTAATCTATACAAGGAAACTAGAACTGTCTTCAGAATCAGTTTTCTATTTTTTTGACTATTTAAGTAATTGAAAAATGATAATGGAAAATTCTTAAAGAGTTTGTCCCTCTGTATCCTACTTCTTTCACTAAGGGATGAACAGCACCCACCCATTAAAATTATTGCCATGAATTCTAGGTTACAGTAACCTCATAAAGTGTTTTCTGGTTCAATTCCCACTGTTCTGTCGTACGTCAACAGCTGAGCCAGCTGGCTCTACAATTCAGTTTCTATTTAATGTCAATTAAAGATACTGCTGCTTTTACTCCCTAATATTCAAAACCAAAAATTCTAGTGATTAATTACTACACACAGAAACTCCTTTCCTCCAGTTCCCCAAGAGCATTTCATTCTCATGGCTGAATCCTATTTTGATGCCTAGGGGATGAGTGAAAGGCTGACAAATACTGTAAAACCACATGTCAACACTTAGAAAATATTTCACGTCCTGAAGCACAATTTCCCTTTCTCAGTATTTTTAATTGTTATTTCCATACTGCAGTTATATGAACAGCACTAACTAAAACAAATCAATAGCTGAACTGCCTTCCCAAAATAAACACACATACATGTGGCACGGCTATGGAAATATACAGGTTTAGGTAGCAACTCTTCAAATTTCTTTCATGGAAACAGTCTGGCAGTGCACCCTAAAGGCACAGAAAATCAAACCTTCAGAGGTTCAAAGACAATAACCCTCAGTGAAATATTACCAATTTCAATAGAAAGGCAAATCCATGAAGAGGTGACTACATGGAACATAACTGCTTTAAACAGATCCTCAAAGGTGATGAAAACCCTGCTAGATCTTTAGTTCTGCCAATCAAGTTCACCTCAGTGAAAAAAGGGTCAAAAATGCAATAAAGTTACTGATATTATGGTCTGATTTACATGACAGGGGTGAGGGCAAAAAAGTAACACTCATCATGCAATGAGACATTCAGAGATCATATTCCCACTAACTTAACTGCAGGTTTAATTTAATTTAGTGTCATGTGCCCCAACAATCACATGCTCATTTTATCACTTATGGTAAGAATAAAAATATTTCTGACTAGAGATTTCTTAGTAAAGAACCAAACACAAAGTTACATCTTGTGTTACAGCTGAACGAAGAAAAAAAAACATAAAACAAAACCCCACAAAAGAATAGACAATTTATTATGCCGAAAGACCTAGAGCCAATTTTTATCATAACAAACATATACATAGTCATAGACACGCTGGGAATTTCCCACTAAGTATTGTGTAGGCATGAAGGAAAACAGAAGTAACAATGCATTTGATAGTTCATAAATAATGATTTCAGGTATTTTCAGAAATAATGGCTTCAGATACTTTTACAGTTCAGAGAACAAGAAAGAAACCAAACAAGAAAGCGTATCACATGGAAATGTTAGTAGTTAATAAGTACCCATGTTTCCAAGTGACTAAATGTATTAGAATTAATGTCACACTGGTTCGCAGGACTGCTTATGTGTTTATTGCTATTATGTTGCTTAACAGCCACCAGTAAAACACTCCACTTGTTACCTCTCTACTGGAGAGGTGACTATTAATAACCCACAGTAAACTTTCCAATCTACAACAAGGAGACCATGTCAAATTAATGAAAACTCTCAAGGACATGAGGAAAACAACAGAGATTTGACAATATCTTAGTTTTTGATTTGCTGTTTTCAAAACAGGTAAGTTTGTGCTGTGAGATAAGTATTTGTCTCCACTTAGTCCCATAATGGGTAAATAATACCATTCCACTCTGACAATTACTTTTCTTAATACTATAACCTGTATCTGTGCATATTTAGACAGCACACACTTTTTTGTAACATTTTTCTTATTTCATTTTAAGATAGCTAATCACTCAAGCAGTTTCTTCATACTCACTGTTCCCCTACCCTTGATTAGTACAAATAGCATGTTTATAGTGTTTGTGTTCTGCACCTACATAGAAAACATAAAAAAAAAAATCTGTTTAATCCCACTATCAAATGTTATGATTTTCTCCTTACTTCCTAATTCTATATTTTATTTTTTTTTTAACTAAGTATACAGAATCATACAGACAATCAGACATTATTGATGGTAGACACTATATTAAAAGGGCTGGGCTTCTAGCAGAAGTCTAACATCTCACTACCCTTCTCCTTACCCTGTATCAAGGTGAAAAGCATCAATGATGCATTATTCTTGACAGAACACTATGGCCCTTACATTAAGGTCACTGTGTTCTTGCTTTTTTGTGTGGAAAAACAAGCCATGTACACTTTATGGAGGTGTACACAATACAAAGTGAAAAAGCAGCAAAGCAGAAAAAATCACATCTTGATTTTAATAAAGCATCTGATCCTACCTCAAAAAATATTAGCTGGAAAACTAATTCACCTTTTTCTGCATGTAATCACTGCTCTACAGACTGAAAGCTCCTTGAAACAATGAACAACATGAAAATTTAGCAGTACCGCTTAACAAGGAATCAGTCTGGGAAAATTACAGATTCACTCATAATAAGTAAGAGTTGAGTACTTGTTTATTCCAGGACCCGATCCAGCTACCTGCTATCCTATTAGGTTTAATATTAGAAAGGAGATAGATTAATGTCTCCAGTTACGAGGTTATAAAACTCAAAGGCAATTAACACTTTCACAGAGAATGACAAATATGGTACTATGAAATGCATGTTTTTATTGATACTTTCCTTATGTAGATTAAGAAAAAACAGTCCATATAGGGAAATAAATTACTGAAGCTATTAGCTGCTGTTCTATAATTTACTTACAACAGACTTACAATTTGTTTAAAAATATTTCAGGGTTTGAAATTGCTTTGAATTTAGGGTTGAAAAATGGAACTGTTGTCCATGTAATAAAATATTACACTTTTATCTACATGGTTGCTACTCAGTGACATGCAATGGAAGATAGGTTTACTTCCCTAGAAGTTTTATTTAATTAATATAGTAATTTTTGAAAGCTTATCGTTAATATCCTGTAAAATCTCTCATGAGTGTTTCTCATGTTAATTAAGCAATATAGCAGGCCTGCATTTAACTCAAGGCTGGCATTAAGAAACTAAGTATCAGAGGTAAAGGAACAAAAATATATCTATGTCAGTTCCAAATGGGAGGAATCACAAAATGCACAAAAATCTTGACCTGTACAGGTTGTAAACACAAGAAGAGATTAAAAGTGTTGCCAATTCTCATTCATTTAAAATACTCAAGGATGTCTCTAAGCACATAATTTGTTCCAAGACCTGGAAATTTGCTTATCCATTTTTATCACGGAATCACAGCATTCCAGGATGGGAAAGACCTCAAGGACTATCCAGTCCAGCCTTCCTTGCCAAAAGCACAGACTAGACAAGGTGACCCAGCACCTTGTCCAGATGAATGTTAGAAGTGTTCAGCAGTGGGGAGTCCACCACTTCTCTTGGGCAATAATGACAATGACTGATTTTTCTCACTGTGTAATATTTTCCTCTTGTGTCCAGGAGTCACTTGAACTCAATATCCCTTGTCTTTTCCATGTGACTGCTTGCAAAAAGGGAGTTTTCATCTTCTTTGCAGTCACTCTTAAATAGTAGAACCCAGTGATAAGGTGTCCCCTTAGACCTTCTTTTCTCAAGGCTGAACAAATCCAGTTCACAGAATCAGACAATCACAGAATCTTTTAGGTTGGAAAAGACCTCAAAGACCACCCTTTAGTCCAAACATTACACATCACCACCTTGTCAACTAGACACTAAGTGCCTCACCCAGACTTTCTTCAAACACCTCCAGGCATGGTGACACCACCATTTCTCTGGGCAGCCCACTCCCAAGTTTAACAAGCCTATCTGTGAAGAATTTCTTCCTAATATCCAAGCTGAATCTCCCTTAGCACAGCTTGAGGCTATGTCCTCTCCTCCTGTCACGTGATCCCTGGGAGAAGATGCCCATCCCCATCTTGCTACAACCTCCTTTCAGGTAGTTGTAGAGAATAAGAAGATCCCTCCTGAATCTCTTTTTCTCCCAGTTAAACAACCCCCAGCTCCCTTGGCCACTCCGTTTAGGACTTGTGCTCCAGACCCTTCCCCAGCTCCGTTGCCCTTCTCTGGACACGCTCCAGCCCCTCAATGTCTTTCTTGCAGTGAGGGGCCCAGAACTGAGCACAGGATTGGAGCTGTGGCCTCAGCAGTGCCCAGCACAGGGCGACAATCAATCACTGCCCTGGTCCTGGATGCAACACTATTCTTAATACAGGCTAGGATGCCATTGGCCTTCTTGGCCAGCTGGGCACACTGCTGGCTCATGTTTAGCCTTTCCTCACATGGCAGACTTCCCAGCCCTTTGATCACTGATGTCTTTGGGAAAATTACCTAAGCCCTGTAACAATCCATACTTGAATCATACTGTGTTGATCAGCAAATCAAGTCACAGGTAAGAAATATTGCTCATGATACAACAAAGGATTTATGAGAAATAGCAGACAAGCAAAAGAAGGGTAACAATAACCATAGAAAGAGTATTATGGTTAACAGCCTATCTTGAGATTTTCTTTGCAGTTGAAATTTTACATCCTCATTTACAAATAGTCTCACTCCAGTTTACCTCATTTTTGGTCTTCTTTTAGTACTTAGCACTCTATTTCAGCCTGCATAAAACAATTAGCTTCCTAATTCCCCCAGAACCGAGAACATCTGAAATATTACACTTAACCTCAGGCACCTGACAAAAAAAAAATAGAGATGCCACAGTCACAGGTCCACTCAGTATTTCCTTTTTTCCATTGCCCAACTGCTCTCTTCTGCTTTCTATTTGCTGCCAGACTACTTCTTTCCAGGAGATGGTGTAGGTGGGGATATCAGGGCAGAGATCTGATGAAGAACATGTCCCTCTAAGAACTAGACTGCACAGGCTTCTCAAAAAATCAGGACAGCTTTGATTAGGTATATTTAGGAGAAGACTAAGCAACATAACAAACTGGCTAGATACAACAATCTAGCATTAAATATAAAGAAAATATTTACACTTGCTTTGTCATAGCTGAGAAAAAAAGGTGATCCGAAAAGGTGATGAGAAAGATGAAGATTTTACTCTCTTCATACCTGAGAGTAATAAAATAAAAGTCAGATCACCTTTATCCTCAGGTTTTGTAAGAGGACTTAACATCCTGCTATGAGGATACACTACTGAGGACATAGCATCTGACCAATATTGCTGTCAGTAGTGTCCAACTTTTTCTGTTTCTAGTGCCTACTCCCCAAGGAAAATGTATATATTAAAAAATACTAGGAAAACTAGCATCCATAAAAGCACACGAAGTGCAGAATAAATCAAGTGTTCATATGCAGAACAATGATGAAGCAAAAGGACTAGACAATGATAGTGAGTCATCTCACACTCTTCTGCTTGTTGAAACTGCTGCCTGTGATGTTGAAACACAGAGTTTAGTTATTGGTGCTACTCAGGGTGCCATAAATGAAAATTCAGGTTTGATCATCATTAAACTCTTAGCAGTGAAAAACTCACGGTCAGGAATGAATTTTTATCTGTATTAATTTAAAACCATTAGAGTCATAAAATAGTTTGGATTGAAAGGAATCAAAAGATCATCTAGTCTAAGTCCCCTGCCTTAGGCAGGTATATATTTTAGAGGCCAAATTGATCAAACCTTGTGTGCTCTCCCAAATTTTAAAAGGTAGGCACTTACATCTGACAACTCCTCTTCCTAAGACTTTATTTTTACGCTGTATTTTCCACAGCCTACTCAGGACCTCTGTCTCCTTGAATTTCTCCTCTTCCAAAGTTGGGCAAGCAAGGCCTTAGGTTCTGCTTTTGTAGTAATACTGGTTCTCTACTGCACTGCTACTCCAGTTTTAAAACACCATTTCAATCTGACAAGGATCCAAAGGACATGTTCTCCTTTTGTCTCTCTCCCCTCAGCCCAGCGGCACCAACATACTCCATTGTCTGCTCCATTTTTTATTTTTTTTTTTAACTGAGAGGTGACACAACATAAGAATGACACAATGGCCATGTGTGCAGAATACTCCAGCTCCGTGGAGTTTGTATTCAGCTTACAGGAGCTGGAAATACAGAGCTGTGCAATCAAACTACCAGTCTGAAAACTATATACATGTTTTAAATTATCAATGAATGCTGATCAGCAAGATAATGAAACCATGTACAGTATATAACGCCAGGTCTTCCCTCAGGGATAAAAAACTACTTAAATGTGGGGGAGGGAATGTAGGGTTGAGCAGGTGAGAGAGACAGACAGAGGGCTTTGATGGGCTAAAATCAATTAGACTGGAAATAAAGCAGGTTTTTGTCTTTCCCCCCCTTTTTTAAAAAACTCTCTTTATCTATTCTTTCTATCATTTTTAGAAGGTCATTTTCTTATAGTCTTAGCCACGTATTTTCAAGCTTTGTGCTGATCCAAAATAGGAAAAAAGAAAACCAGCAAAAATAAGCACCATTCCTGCCTGTAAGCACAGCAAAACTTGTCATGTGACTACCTGACCATACACCACTTTCTCCCTGTAGGTCTTCAAACATGCAGTGCTAAATTTCATGTAATGATACGTAAATAAAACCACCTCAAAACTGTTACAGAAAGAACTAACACAAAGATGGGATTTCCCAGCAATTAGTATGCAAAGCCTGCAGTATTGGTGCAACCATCTCCTGGCCCTCTCTGGTGAAGCAGAAGGATACAGTTTTGTTGACATGTACTCAAAGCAATGATGAAGGGTATAAAAGCAGTTAGAAGGGGGCAGTACTGATTCCTGATTCTAGTATCAATCTGCTTAATTTTTTACCTAAATCAAATTACCTGATCCAAAATTATTAATAATAAAATTATTAATACACCAGAGACATAGTTCCTTTCCCTTCAAGAAAATGAATGTAAAGGTACACAGTGGTTCCTACAGAAAGGTGTTTTTTGTCAGGGTTTTCCAGGTTTAGATTCACTAAAGAAAAATTCTTAGAAATTATATAACATTAGGTAATTCTTCCAAAAATAGCATTTGAATGTGGTTTTTCTTTTACAGTACCAAAGTAACGTTGCTTAACCTCGACAGATTGAAGTTAGTGTATTTGGCTGTCTGTTTTTATAAATCCACTTGAAAAACAGCTCACCTCCCAGGACCATACCAGCTTGACAGCACTTCCTCAAGCGACATGCTGGGCAGTTCTTCCTACGGATTTTATCGACTATGCAGTCATTTCTTCCAGCACATAAATAGTTGTGCTGCCCTGCAGGCAAGAGAAAAACAGGATGAATACTATATTTTCTAACAGGACAAAATTATTTCTGTGTATAAATGTTTCAAAAATGACTGAAGATTCAAAAAAGTGTACTTGGACCATTAAAGAATTGTATTTTATGCTAACCTTTGACAATCATGTTACTATTTGAATATAATGTTTTATTTGGTCTGTTTAAGAGTGCAACTCACCATCTATGAAATTCCAAAATAATTAGCAGGAAGCGTGAACTGCTTGAATTATTGTACTAACAGTATTTCTTAAGTACATCAAGCATGAGAACAGACCAATTGTTTCTTTAAAACTTGTTTTTCTTTGAAGTTATTGATCCTGTTTTCAAAGAATTCAAGTAAATTTTGCTTGGATTGATGTGGAGTTTCTCAGAGTGAACAGAATGAAGAAGTTGGGACAATGCAAAAAAAAAAAAAAGCCCTTTAAGCAGTGTAAATGACCTCTGATGGAAAAGCAGTTCTGAACTAAACTTGCTGAAATATCAGCTGGCCAGGTGCAGCCAACACAGCCAAAAAGGACAAATGGGAGGGATTTGTAACTTTGTGGTTCAGGTTACCTTAGTTCATTGTTTAATTTGGAATGATATTGTTAGAAAGAACCTGTCATTAGTGTATTGAAACAGAGTCCTTGCAATGAAATTAGCTTTCAGTAAAGTAAATTATTAAATGGAATATTGTGGATATGGACCTCCAAAACCAACAGAACTCAGTACCAAACCTCTGCAGTTATACCAAATGCATGTACTAATGAAGTGCCCAAAAGCCCCACTAAGATAAAATCACCATTCAATTGGCAGCTTGATATTCAGTGTCTTTTCTATGACTACTGTCATATTAAACGCAAAAACAAAAACCAAAACAAACAAGCAAAGAAAATACTCAGGCAAAAAAAAAAACAAAAACAAAAACAGGATAATAGTAGTATAGTCACTAGAGTACAAGTTTGAAAGTAGACGTTGCTATTAGCATTTCTTACAAAAATATGAACCTGGGAACCTTATGACAATTGCCACATCTTCAGAAAGCTTCACCCACTGTTAAGTTCTCTATGCATGTTTACTTTTCACTGTTTTTTGAAAGTGCACATTGAGGGTCATTCTCAGTGTATTGGTTCATGACCAGCTTGACTAAGAAAACAGAGATGATTTTATCTGTCATTTAAATGTTCCAGATTCTTGCAGGATAGTGTTTTTTAAACTTCCATCAAAATCCATTAGCGTTAGAAAGCTGCAAGTCCTAATTTAAGCAGGCAAACACAATTTTAAGTCCTGTAATGACTGCTATACTGGGACATTTTCAATCCAAACAGTGGTGAAAGTAGCACATACAATATCTTTACAAACTGCACTATTAACTCACTGACATGCTCTAAGTCACTTACAATCACTCCAGTAAACTCCTGAGTTGCAGAGACTTTGCAGATGTACAAAATATGGACAACATAAAGCATTATCTGCACCTGGAGTATCAGATACAATCAGTTATTTGAGAAAGTGCATCTGGGCTGAACTGCTGCCACCCTGCACAGAAGCAAAGCACTTGCTTGCAAACTCTAAGCTCCTTCCATCTGCAAAAAGAATACTATCTCAACTCTTTTTTCTCTCTCCCAAATGTGATTCTGCCTCCCTGTATCTCTCTTAACTGCCAATACTTTTGTATAAAACCATCAACCTTTGCAGAACACATCATGGTGTTTTATTTAGTCTAGTTTTAGCTTTCTGTCTAAAGCTTGCAGGTATCTATTGCATCTCTTTGCAAATCATTTTACTGCCAAATGTCTCTCAACATCGACTCCTTGCTTCCTGAAGGCTCACCTCAAGATTTTGCACAATGATTTTCTAACAGTATGTTTTGCATCTTATAAACTTTTGAGAAAGTACAAGTTAAACCAACGGGTGAAGACAAAACCAAACCAAACCAAAAACCACAAAGGAATTGTGGAAGCTGACAAGAAACATGGGTTTCAAATTTTAAACATGGAAAATAAGTTCACCTGTACACCTAAACAACACATAATGGTGCAGGTGTAGCTTTTGAATAAAAATCTGACTTCTGGAAGCTAAGACAACAGACTAGGTTAGTCCCTAGCTTGTGAAAAACCTGACTTGTCAGAATAAATACAGGGTAATACTTACCCTGAACATGCTCTGACAAGACAGGTTTTCTGCACATAGGCAAACAGTCTGGCCTAGTTCATCCTTGGTAAAATGGGAAGCAAAATTATATCAAATTTAGCCCAGATCTAAATACAACACTCTTCTATTTACACTGTTTCAAAATGCAAAACAGCAATTGTGGGTTGAATTTACCTCTCATTATGTGTTTCTTTCTGATCTTGAAGAACTAGGAATCTGTACTACACAGTCTCCATGTCCCTGCATGCCATCCCATGCTATTAGTCTCCAAGATTCCACACACTTCAGATAATGTAGTTGGGGTTTTTTAATTCAATACTGATTTTACTTCTGTTTGTTTCCTCTAAAAACAGAAAAAGTCCCTGAAGTGAGATTTCTGTCTCTTAACTACTTAACCAAAACCCACATCCATCACAGACTTTACCATGTATAATCTTTTGATAAAGATTTACATTTCCCTCTTGACCCATTGAAGTAAAATTCTCACTTCCAGTTCCTAAGCAGTTGTTGCCATTTCCACTCTACTGGTGGGAGTAGTAGCCTATTGGTAGCCTATACTGGTATAAAGAAAGATGTGCTATTAATACAAGTCTGCTCCTCAGCAAAGAATTAAGGATTCAGTGGAACAAAGAGGACAAAGAGTGGAAAGCAGAGGAACTTGTGAATATGTTCCATCCTGGAATCTAACTGAAATAATGAAGAATTTCTTTCTTCATAATATGTTTCATAGTGAAAGGGATAAAATTGACTGTTTATAAAATCCTTGACTGACTCCTTCCTCCTCTTGTATACTGATCTCAAAATCTTCCTGCCTTTTGCTGTGAATACTGCGATACTATTGTCTTTTTCCTTCCAAAATAATTTCTCCGAAGAGCAACCTCCAAAGAGAGTATAATTTTTAAATTATATCTACTAAACAGAACAATTAAATGTAGCTACCTTGTTTTCACTCACTTCTAGACAGAGTGAAAGGTTACAATCCCTGGTTTTTTATGTTTTTTTACATTTCCCTGTCTGTTCCATCATTTCCAATAAGAAAAAGAAGGAAAACAAAATGAAAACCACAGAAAAATAAAATGAAACACAATTAACTTGTAATTCACAGAAACTATCATGAACTATAAAATTAGGTATACTGTTTCATATTGGTTTCCAGTTTGCCTAGACTGCAACACCTTGAAATGTATAAAGTCTTGGAGTCTAAATACAGGAACTGACAACAGTAAAAAACTTTCCACAGCTAATACCCTTTCAGAAGGATACAGTAGCATCTACAAGTCACTATTTCCAGTTCTTTTTATGGTAATTGTTCCTTGGTCATAATTTTTAAGTAATTAAATACATCAGGGTTACAAATATGTAAAATGATGGAAGTGTCAGCATATTTGTCAATAGGGGGTCTGTTTTCTACAAATACAAAACGTTGGCTTTGAACACAAAACCTGCTTTAAAAACACAACTATTTCAGTGGTATACAGCACTAAAGTAACAACTGTTCTGCTTTTGACTGTTATATTCTTCTGTGAAGATAAGATCCTTTATATTTGCATTTCAGTCATCCTATCATTCTGACTTTAGTAGAATTATCATAGCACATTGCCATGCTAAGTTTTTTCATGTATATTTCCCTATACTCCTTGACTTGTCCAACAACTGAACTAGAGGGACATGATCATGCACTATATGAGCAATAAAGTTGGAAAACCCAAAATATTAGCAGCCGAGAAAAGGTTATATGCAAAAATCCCAGATATTTCTGCCTCTTGATTGAAATACCTTATATTAATTTGATCCTATTTGATTAATTAGATTCTAAAATGTAGCTATCTATCAAAACACTACTAATGGTACATCATGAATACTGTGGAACAAATACACAATTTAAGGCAATGGACTTAAACCATCAATCCCAAATCTACTTTTAGCAAAGAACAGTTTTACTATAAATACTTACATTTTATATACTATAAATACTTAATTATATACTTATGTCATAGAATTTATAAATATTCTAGTACCTAAAATAATTATGGTTAGGTAGGATTCATATCGCCAAATGCAGACAGTGTACATGGTCAGCTGACACTCCTTTACACTCAGTGCTTAGAAATAGTTACTGTTAGAGTACTGCTATTTTCATCACAAGTACACATTAGAAATGTCAGTGAATTTCTTCCTAAAATTTCTTGTTTCTCTCCATTCACCATAAAATGAACTTAAGATAAGCAGTTCAAGTTGCTCACCCTGTGCACATGGGAAGTTAGAACAGGGTATTAGCAAGCCTGAGCAGTCAGTTACTGGTGCTCTTTAAAGCAAGCAGTCTTACACTACCCGAAATAGCTTCTAATCCACCTGAAAATACGTTTAAGATGATATAAGATAATGTTTCTAAGATACTATGTAAAAGTTAAACTAAAAATTTTAGGAACTGACATTTCCACAGCTGATCATGTACTAAGCCATGTCTATTAGGAGAACAGTGGTAAAGTCACAGTCAGAGCAGTAGGAAGCCCAGCATTAGCACAAGAGCCAAAGCACCAGAACAAATGACACCTCAGCTCACTTCACTGTTGTGCCTCATAAAAATCAATTCATCAAATTGTTATTTGTCATACTGCTGGATAACAAATCCTTTTGAAGTCCGAAGCATAACGAAGATATATAATTTTGTATCAATGCAGATTTTCTTTTCATTTTCATGACACAAATTCTTTGAACTCACAACAGTGACATTTTCCATCTGCATTTTAGGCTCCTAAATAAAGCAACTTTGTACATTTGATTTGAAAATAGCTTACTGTACAGCACTTTTACGTATTTTGGCCATGTGCAAACTAAAAGAACTTCAATAACATCAAATCTGTTATATTGAGTGAAAAGCATTTTTATCTCTCAATTTGCCATGTGTATGCTTTGTGTGTTTGCATGTTGTCTAGTTCATGAACATTTCATCACCATCAGGTTTACCAGTACATGATGTACCAAATTCTGATCCCAAGATCCAGACTGGAAAGCTGGATTAAAAATTAGAAAACTCTTTACAGTTAGGAGGAAAAGGAACTTTTAACAACTGCTTAATCAAGTTTACAGCTGAAAGGGTCTCAACAGTATTATTCCTCTCTGTTTTCAAAGAGGATTTTCTACTAGTGGCTGGCATTTTTTTCAAATATTTGGCATGCTGTACCATTCTAGATTCTTTAGCTATGGAAAAGCATAACTGTTTAGACAAACACTTTTCCTTATGCACAGTATTGCACTACGTACACAGTCAATCACACTGCCACCACAAAAGTGCTTATCGTAACACTGATAAGGTCAGATAAACCTTATCAGAAAGTTTGGTTGAAGTCATGATCAACCTTCATACTGTGTAAGTGTAGCTCATCATCAATTACTCCATGAAACCTCTCTATGCAGTGAAAACCCTCCTGGAAATCCCACTTTCTGCCAGTTTACCAAATTCAGGCCTCAAAGATTAGAAAAGCTGACACTTGGTCAGTTAAATGTTATCTGTTACATGATTGAGCTCATTCCCCGATGCCACTGATGCAACAGAACTGCTACCCTGACCTTAAAGCACATATTAAAACTAGACAAAAGTTTCACAATCATTTGGTCAAGTTTGTAACACATTTCCAGGTGTTTAAACAAACCAAGAGTCAGTTTCTGACTGAACTGCTGTAATGTCATGTACTCATGTTGGTCTCAGACTCTGGGTCTGGGCAACTACTTTTCCTCAGATAGCAATAATACAAACAAAGTGCAAATATAAATAGAGAACTAAAATAAGAAACAAGGCTTTATTATAGGAAAAATAATTACACTTGAATTTTTTTGTAGGATTTAGGTAATTTAAAATTTTCATTACTAGAGCTACTGAAAAAGAGACACTTTCAACAAGAAGGCAATAATGCAGGCTACCAAGAAATCCTGTGTTAGCAAAAGTGTAATTCCAGAATCCCAAAACTGAACACTGGGTTCCTGTTCAGGGACAGACACCTCACCATGGTATTCCACAAGCATTTTGATCACAGCTGCCTTGCATGGTTTTACATGAAATAATCTTTATAAGACATCACTAATGATTATTTGGCAATTTAGTCCTAGAAAAGTAAAAGTTCATTTATCTTCATTCTCCTCATGCCCTGTTAGAAATATTCTCCTCCATGCTTTGTTATCATGAATGAGATACATTGGTAGCACTTAAATAATGCCTGATCAATGCCTGATCATCTACAGCAAATTACTTTGCAAATATAGTAATTCTACATACTTGGACACATTCTGAATATTATTTCTGCTTTTTGTTTTTTTTAATTTCTATCTTCAAAATGCTCATCACTCTCATCTCACTGACAGCAGCAGCACTACACCATCAGCACAGTGAATCCAATTTTGTCTTTTGAAATGTCTTTACTGAATATAAATAGCAGTAACTTTTAGTGTTTTCTTTATGCTCAAAGGAGATCTTTAAAGCATTTTTAAAAAGCCTTGTCATTTCTTTGTACATTAAGTGAATGTACAGACTACTAGTTATTTTTAAGGGTCCAAAAGAACACGTCTAAATGCAAATAAATGTTGCCTAGGAAAATACAAACCAGTATCTTTGTCCCTCTTTTCCTCCTCACTTGCAGTACTAATTTTTTTACATATCATCTGCTATACTACAAGTTCCCAAAGAAAGGACTTACATTTTTGTTTAACCTACTTCAAGATGGTGCCAAGAGAAAAATATGTTTATTGTATTAACACCAACCTTTTCTTCATAAATATAAATACAGAGACACATATGGGGAACCCAAGAACCCAAAAGACAGAAAGTATCTACAACGTCATACATGTTTTAGAATTCAGTGTCAAGAAACATTCTTAAGTAATCTTTGTGATCCTCACACAACTCTGAGCCCCTGTGAAGTTGTATGGGTATGTAGTCATTACATTCAAATGTATGATCAAATCATAATCAGTATATACAGTTTTTAAATGTTTGTTCAGTCTGAGTATTTTAAATAATCCCTTGTTTTTACTTCAAAAAGAATTTTCTGGACAACATAGGAGTCCATTTTATTCAAATGGAAGTGTTTAACCAATAAAGTATTGTCCTCACACCTGGGGAGGTAAAATAAATGGTGTATGAATAGAAAAATTTCTGTGAAAAAAACTACAAAAAATACATAGGCTGTTTGATTTCAAACAGTAAATGCATCTCAGATTACAGAAATAATTAAAATAGAAAATAGACATTTTCCAACAAATGTAATGCTACTATATTAAGTACTTTTTTATCTATGCACAAAACTTTATAACATACAAAAAAATCTCAAGATAGAGAAAATCCATGAAATAGCAAAAGTCAGCTATTTCCAATCGTGTTTTAATTTCTCATAAATATCAGCAATGTATGGAAATTATACGGAAAGTCGTGTTTTGACCAGAAATTTTTACTCACAATATTTAACATCTTATTTCTATGAATTATTATTTTAAAACCCACATGCCCATAGTAGCACTAAAAATTTTAAAAGGTAAAGAATTCCTTTACACTCAGAGAAATTATGGGCCAGGGGGTCATTTCATGGAAGAAAGATGTCTCAAATTTATATGACTGTCAGTGTGAATTTCAAAAACTATTTTCTATTGCATTTAAAATACAAATACTCCATTTCTTCTTACAGAAGAGCAATTTCCCACCATCATTTCTGATATGAAATTTTTTTAAAAGTATTTAAAGTCCATGTAAAATCAGTTATCTATCAATAACTGAGATTATTTCAGGGCTGATAATTATACAGTACACTGCAATGAAAAAAAGAAGTCCATCAGTCCATCTCTAAGGAACCCCCTGCAGTCTTGCACTTTCTACACAAAAACAGGTACAACTGTATTTGTTCAGTTTGCCAATCCCCACACTGCTCATGGCCTGACATTGCTTCCCATCAGATTCAATAACCTGTATCTTTTCTGATTACAGTCAGGTTTCTGATGCACCTTTTTGAACATTCTTTGAAAATCCTTACTAGAAAACCCAAACACACTTCCTCAACAGACTCTCAGTCTGTGGATTCCTTTAAAAACTAAAATTATGAAGTTGCTATGTAAAACCTAAGACTTTTTTTTATGTAACTGCATTGACCTCTCATTTTGACTCAATAAGTCTATATTCTTAACCTAGTAACAGATTGCAAATACAGACTTTGAATAGCCTATGAAAACAACTTTAGGATGTTCCTTCCATCAAGTTATATTCCTTCTTAACATTTTTTCAGTTAAATAACTCTGCTGAACAGTAATATAATGTTTTTGAGCAGGTTCATCTACTGCAAACAGAACTGGGTACTAAAATAAAAAAAATAAAAAAGAGATGAAATCTAAAACTGACAAAATCAAATTCAAGGGAAATATTACAACGTTATTATATAGGTAAAAAGAAAAAATAAAATTTATTGTAAAATACATTACTCATAAATTACACTACACTTAGTATTAAAATTTCAGCTTCCTGACTTTTTAAAAAAAATATTTGGCTGATGTAGCAAAACATAGCAAACAATTGTGAAGCCAAACCAAGAGACCAACTAGCAGAGTCAGTGAAACTTAAATGTATTCCTGCAAGTGATTTAAGAGCTTTGCAGCTTAACACAAGTATTTCTAGTAGTTTTCTCATGAAACCCATTGAATGCTTTAAGAGAAAACGTGGCACTGGCTTGAAAGTTCTCCTAGACCACCAAGACTTTGCAAATATTTAATGTTAAGAGAAGAACATGAGCATGTGCTTAAAGCAGAAAGTAACAGAACAGTGAAACAAAAAATCTAATTATGTTATTATGCTAAGCTTTTACTTCTCCAATATTCCCCTTTTCATTTGCAGAGAGACAAACTCTGTAAGTGGAAAAACCTATGTATCACAGCAAGAAAATACAGGATACAGGTTTTATTTTAAGGAATCCTATCCATTTGAACAGTGTTTTTTTTTTAAACACACAGAACAGAAATCTGAATATCCTAGCTCGGGCAGGGTCAGATAAAAATCAAAACTAAAAAGTAGAAGGATTTGTTTTCCTGCTTTATCTGTTGACCGATATAAAACAGTCTTGTATTCTTCAAAATCTCAGTGGACAAGGCATATAATATAATCCAAAATTTAAAAATAAACATAGGTATTGCTACTGCTTCATTAAACTTCCAGCTTGACTTTGCAATTTAATGACTATTTGGAACAAGTCAAACACATTTATTGCTATTATGACTTGAAATAGTTCAGTGAAATTTTAAATACTTCCATAACTTCCAGGAAGCCAAAAGTCAGTGACTTGAAAGCAAGAAAATTTCATTACTTCAAAAAGAGAACAAAGACAAAATAAGGTCTTATCCGCCTATCATTAGTTCATACCCACAGTATTTTCCTTTGAACACCATTTATACTTTCTAAAACAAGTTGGGTAATACACAAAATTTTTATTTAACTCTGCCTACCTGGAAAGATTAACTGATAAACAGTAAAAAATAATAGCAAAAAAGTAAAGTAAATCAAATAATACTAGAAAAAGCAGTTGAGGAAGAACTTTAATATATTTAAAAGAACTTTAAATCCACTGTAATATTTAAACAGAGTTAATTCTTAAAAAATTCACTACAGTGTTAAAGTATTTATAAAAATGAACAATAAATAAACAGCATGCCCTATCTTCTAGAAGACATATTTCAGATAATTAGGAACAATGGCATCATATAGTACCTTCCATTGCCCTTTTAAAGAAGACTTTACAACTTCCACAGGTAAGCACTCCATAGTGGCAACCTGAAGCCTCATCACCGCAGATGAGACAAATCTTCTGGGGTAGTGATTCGAAACTGAACTGAGCACTCTGGCTGGTTTCCGTATCTGGCCTTGAGAAGAAAAAGAATTAAAAGAAATGAAAGACCTAGCTTTGCACAGTTAACTACTTACCTGTATTAATGAGTTTTATATTAAAATCTTCCTTTTAAAATTTGTAATCACGATACAGAAGGACACAAAAAAAACCAAAGTATAATTGCCTTTCTGCTTAATGGTTTGTCTCTACTATGGTAACACAGGAAAGCATTACAAAAACGAAACATGAAGTAATATTTTAAACCATTTAGCAGAAAAGATACCATCTAGACACTCCTAAAATGTTCATATTCCTCAGATCAACAACTCTTGTGAGTGGAGTCACAATGCTGATTTTTTTTCCTGTACAGAGACAGAATCAGATACATGTCAATTGAATTTCAAAGTCCTCTTTCATATGGGAAATACGACATTTCAACTAGAAAAATCTTTAATAACTAGTTTTTCATGCCCCATTCAGCTGCAGCATTCTCAGCAGTAACTAAGTCTGATGGGAATATGAAGGATATTTCCAATTTGCCTCCAAGAAAACGCAGACTAACGTAGGTAATGAACTGCATTTACTAAAAGAAAGGATTTCCATTGAAACTGTAACATTGCGTGCACATTTTGTTGCGTCTATTTCTAGGTAATGCACATCTCGGCATGATGGTGCTCCATTGCATTCCAGCAAATCACGATACAAAAGTTTCAGTTTTCTTTTTCGTGTGAAATCAACTGCTTTTTTGCGGTTTGCTTTTTTGTTTTGGTTTTTTGTCTGTTTTTCAAATCGGAAACACTATTTTGGGAAATGTTTAGGTATTGATGAATAGCTGGAAGCGAGGGCAAGCTAGAAAACCTGCACGCTCTCCCCGGGGCCGGGCACCGGATCGGACACGGGGTGGCCCCGAAGTCCCGCTGCGATAACAAACCAACATCCCCGGAGCATCACCGTGCCCAAAATCGCGACGTGCCACCTGCGGAGCCGGGACACCGCGGCAGGGAATGCGAACCGGGCTGCAAAGCACTGCCGAAAAGCCCGAAAAGGCCAACTCAAACTTCGCCCGTCCTTTCCTCAGCATCCCGTTAATATCTCCCCGAGGAGCCCACCGCGTGGCACGCCTGAGGAGGATGAGGAGGAGGCGCGGAGCTCTCCCGCCGCGCAGCGCGACCCGCCGGTCCCGTCCCTCAGCCAGCGCCCCGCCGCCCCCGCCTTACCGCGCGTAGCCGAGGTAGGGCGGGCACAGCTGGGGCAGGCCCTCCTTGAGCACGGCGGCCGGGAAGCCCAGCGGCTGGTGCCCGTTCAGCCCCAGGGCCGGGTAGAGCCCCGGCGGCGCGGCCGAGGTGGAGGGCAGGCTGTCGGGCGGCGCCGCCGGCCCGTAGGCGCCGGCCAGCAGGGTGGGCTCCGCCTTGTAGAGGACGCACTCCAGCGAGGGCTCCTGCCCGGCCCGCGGAGCCGGCGGGTAGTCGTGGCAGCCCGCCGCGGGGGTGGCCCTGCCGCCCGGGTAGCGGGCGGCGAGGCCGAGCCCCTCCTCCTTGATCTTCATTACGGGCTGGATGTCTCCGTAGGCGAAGGTCCCGTCCTTGGCGTCGGGCGGCGGGAAGCCGTAGGCCGGCAGGTCGGGCGCGGGGGGCGAGCAGCGCGGCACCGCGCCGCCCTCGTACTCCGCCCCGTCCAGCAGCTGCCGCGTGCGCGAGGCCAGGAAGGCCGAGTTGAGCGGCAGCAGCGGCACGTGCAGGTATTCCTGTCCCGGGTCCCCCGCCCGGCACCCGCCGGGCAGCGCTCCCACACCGGGGGCATCGCCCTTGGGCGCCGCGGCGGGACCCTCCGCGCCGGCCCCCGGCCCCGCCGGCCGCGCCTTAGCGGCGGGGACCAGGGCGTCGCCGGGCGGCCAGAGCGCGGCGGGCCGCGGCGGGGGCTGCGAGGGACCCGGCGGCCCCGGGGCGGCTTCGGCCGCCTTCTGCGAGGGACCGCTGCTCATCGGGCCGTCGGGCGCCTCCTCCGCCTCGAAGAAGGACCAGGGCGCCGCGGGCACGGTGGAGCTGGCATGAGCCGCGGGCGCCAGGAAGGTGTCCAGGACGCTGTCCAGGGAGTCCTTGATCGAGAGGGAGCCGCTCCCTGGCTGGTAGGAGAGGGAGTCCCGGCCGTCCTCCTGCCTCAGATGCTGCTGCTGCGGCTCTTCCTCCTCCTCCTCCTCCTCTTCCTCCCCCTCCTCCTCCTCCTCCTCTTCGCCCTCCTCCTCGTCGCTGCTCTTGGGGTAAAGCAGTCCGTCCAGGGAAATGTCGATGGACTCCGCTTCCTCGCGGAAGGGATCTCGGCCAGGTTGACCCTGCAGCAGGACCGCCCCGTCTGTGGCAGGCGGAGGCGCTCTGGGCTCCTTGGCTTTCACCTCGGTCATGCTGGCCCGGGGCAGCGATGGACGCCGGCGAGTCTCCGGCAGCGACAGAGCGCGGGCAGCCGGGAAGCGACGGGGTGCGAGCGGCCGGACGGCTCTTTACATGCTGGACGTGCCCGCTGCGGCGGTGGTGCGGGTCCTGCTCACATGGTGCAGCTCTCGGGGAGACGGCTGTGCCCCGGCCCCCGCCGGCTGCACGGGTGTGACCCGGGGCCGGGGGCGGTGCAGCCTGGAGGGGCGAAACGATGGGAGCGTGTGCGGGAGGCGTGCAGGAAAGCAGAGTGTCTGCCAGTCTCCGGCGGCGGCGGACAGGCTGACTCCGCGCTCCGCTCGTCCCCCGACTGCTTCCCACCGCCCGGGCGGGCTGGCCGCGGGCTCCACGCCCCTCGCCCGTCCCTCCCTCCCCGCCCCTCCTCCCTCACCGAGGGTCTGCTCTGCGGGGCGCGGGGTCCCGCCTCCCGGTCCCACCGCTCCGCGCTGCCTCTGGGAACCGCTGCTCCTCCAGCGGCACTTCCATCGGCTCCTCCTCCGCTCCGCCTGTCCCCCTCCCATCGCTCGCCGTGCCCGCATCCCTTTCCCATCGCATCCGACGCTCTGTGCTTTAGGTCAGCGCTTTTTGGCTTCTTCTGATTATCTCCCTGTTTCCTCATCCCTTTCCGGCACCTTTTGTGCCCGTGCTCCGTCCTCTCGCTTCGCCATCCCAACAAGTGCAGCTCTGCACTGAGCTGAGGGCACGAGCCTCTGGTTAGGTGTCTGCTTTGGAGAGCAGAGAGAAAGACAAGCTTTGCTTGCAGTGACGGCTCCCTTTCTGTTTTTCAGTGTCCCCTTCAGAAGTTCAACGTATTTTTTTCATGATTAAGCTGTGTTCCAAAACCCCTCCTGATACAAAATCAATTTCCCAGTAGCAGGTAAGCCAAGGCATTATTGTAAAGCTCTTTATGTGACATTGCAGGACATCAAAGCATCCTTTACACCAAGAAGCAGGACGATTTTTCAACAAAAGATTTGGGAAGCGGGGCATTTGTTGCTTCTAAATTTTAATAACTTTGTCAGGGAAACAAGAGGACATTTAAAAAGAACTGGCTGGCTAGCCTGCATATAGCAGGTTGCAATTCAGCCCAGGTTAGTTCTGACCAAGAAGCTGTCACCAGCTAATTGCTGGAATATTGTGCAAAGTGCTGGCTTTGTGTTAGAACCCATTCAGCTCAATAAGACAGCTACTAACATGAGGGGGAAAAAAAGAACCAAAAAAACAATGCAACCTTTAGTATACCTTTCATTATATAGAAATCTCAGGAAAGAAACTTGAGTTGAAAGATACAGAGAATTAATTGGTGTAGGAGTAGTCCTCCTGACTTTAAGCAGAATCAGTATATTTGCTAAAGTGTGCTGTTAAATGCTTGGTTATGCCCTGCAGGCATAACATGCTTTTCTGAAAGAAAACAGCTTTCTTTCAAAAAAAACTCTGATCACCATGAAATAGCTGCTTTTGTTGTTTTACTTTCCAAACATCTTCAGACTGAAAAGAACAGCTTCTCAGGGAGAGAAACATAACTATTAAAAATTATTTCATGTTATGAAATCATATCTTCTTTTTTTATTCCTTTAAGAATAAATAGGAAAAAATAATGTTTTTTTTTTTTGTATTCAGAAGAATTGTGGCAATGTGATAATAAATAGCATTTTAAAACTCAGGTGTTATTGTGGGAACCTGTATACACATTTAGGTGGTTCGACAGAACGATGCACTTTCAAGTACACTTGTTGAGTATAGGAATATTTCTTGAACAGCAGTGTTTCACTCTGTAGATGTTGCATGGGAAAGAACTGTTTGGCCAGCAAGTATCAGGAGGTGAAGATGTTTTCACAAAAACCTATCACTGGACCAATGTTTAAAGAATTATGTAAGAGGTGCTATCCGGTTCTGTAACAATATGATATTAAAATAATTTGAAGTGCTTCCACGATTAAAGAGTTTCTGTTTTTCATGCTACAAAATTTCTCCATTCTCCCAAACCTGCCTTTTCTCAGAGGACAGAGAAGTTCATCTCTGGTACTGTTCATCTCCATGCTTGTTTTGGTTTTCCCCTGATGTTGCATGTTTAGTCAGCTGCTTGTCATGCCTTTTGATTGCCACTGCCTTGCTTTCTCATTTCCACTTCCACATATGCACACAGCATTCATGTCCTGCATATTTACAAAAATGTGCTCCAAAGACACGTTTCCTTACAGTAACTTCCCCCCTTCCTACTGCTTCTGGATTAGGAGAGGTAAACCTACACCTACATATTTACCAGATATATGTTTACTACTTACATTATTTTTCTAAATGTTAGCAGTTCAATATTATCCCGGCTTTCTGCTGTACTTCCTGATTTCATTTTTATGACCTGACAAATGTACTCAAATCTTTAATGGTAACAGTGATTGTGCTGAGTTGTCATTGCTTAAGGAAAATACTTCGGGATCTTTAAGAAATGTATTTGATCTAAGTGAGTGGACTTTAATTTATATTGGCTTCACATGATTTCTGTGAACTTTCACTGGAAACTTTTGCTATTTTCTTTGCATTATTCTGTCCATAACCCTTGTGCCCCATCCCTGTAAGTGTTCAAGGTCAACAGTGGGGCTTTAAGCAATGGGATCTAGTGAAAGGTGTCCCTGCCCCTTAGAGGGGATTTGGAATTAGATGGTCTTTAAGGTCCCTTCCAGCTCAAGGTGTTCTGTGATTCATTGGCTCCTTTTGCTCTTTAACATTTTCTCACATCATTTGGAAGTTTTCCCTGATACTGCTATGGTACCACAAGTTTTTCAAGAAGAATGCTTCAAAGTATGCTCTATCAATTGCTTTGCACTCTACTGTGGTCATTTCTTAATTTTCATTTATTCACTTTGTTGTTATATCAATCAATATTAAAGAAAAACAGGTTTTGTATGGTGTACCTACAGTACCTTACAGACCTAAAAATGACATTTTTAAATATTCAGTTACTTTTTACCGAATATAAAGTTTTCAAAGAGCAAACAGTATGAAAGTACTTACGAACAGACCTATTTTGAAGCCAAAAGTAAAACATTAGAGAGTTTGATTGATACTCTTGCATTCTTTAAAATTCTATCAAAATGTGAAAGTATATCTGAGAGCTCGAATAAGTTGTGTCTATTTTCTTGCTCTGTTCAAGAGCTGTAGATAAGTAAAAGCTGCACTGAACAAAATTTCTCATCTGTCTTGCTTTCCATCACAATTCTTTTATAAAATATCAACAAGAATAGTAACGGAATTGTACTGAGAATTCCCACTGTAATGATCTAGATTTGTACTTAATTTTTTAAGTACTTCCTGAGCGCTTGCTTGACCATTCAGCCATTCAACTGTACACTTCTAAGCAGTAAAAATTTTTGATAGACCCTTTGAAAGATTTCTAATGCTTTTGGCTTAAATAAAAAGACAATGTTTTGTGAGAAACAAGACAAGTATATAGCCTCCTAAAACAGTACAAATAACAAAATCACAGACTTTTTCTATGATGACTTTTTCTTTAAAAAATCTTGAAGTATGGGCTGAAGGTCAAAAAGATGTAAGTTCCTTTTCTCACACTAAAGTGTTCCACTTGTATGTTCAAGATCGCTCCATATAAACAGTGAGTGAGCTGGTGTTTAAATCTGGAAAAGGACAGATTGATTACATGCATTAGTGTCTTAGTCCATACAGACCTTTCTTATAACACTGTTCTTCACAGCCTGTTGGAGAACAGAACTTAGAAGTTAAAAGTGCTGGTTTCCTTTTCTTCAGTTAGTCAGTGGTTAACAATTTTGCACTATCATCATTGAAGATACACTACAACCAAAAATGTGATTCACTTCTTATAAACAGAGAGGAGAGACTGCTTCAAACAACTTATGAGCTCATAATCAAAACTAAAAAGCAGCTTGAATAAGGAGAAACTCAGAGACTTTTGCTTCTATCACAGAAGTAACATTTTTATTTTTGAAAAAATAGACATCTGTAACTGCATGAAAAGCCCCACATTTCAGCATGTAGTGTAGACGATAAGAACATAATACTGTCATGTGAATAACAGCACATTCTTGTTATGTTACGACTTTTGGAGACATGTCTTTCCATGATTTCATCCCTATTCTGTAAAAATTTAGGCCCTCAGTTAGCAGGCTGAATTTCACTTACATTAGGGTGCCAGCAGACCCTAAGTACGCACTTCTCAGAGATCATGTTTTTCGAGTAGCAGCTAAGTCATGGAAGCACTCAGCATCAGGAATATGATTTGATGGTAACTGTTCACATCCAAACCTGGTGATTACGCTTCTATAGTCAGGTAAGAGTCATAGATGTCTGCAGGGACCATTTCTCTGGAGCTCTTCAGACACTTTGTGTCTTATTAAAGGCATAAAGGACTTCTTTGATCTGAAGCACTCAGAGAGCCATGATTTTTTGGCAGTGCAGTGTCGATGCCTAAATGAGGAGGTATGAATAGAGTCTTAAATCCTTAAAATGCAGTATCAATATGTTCTACTGCATTGTTTAAAATTATAGTTTCAGAAACAACACTGTAAGCATACTTTCATTTCCTCTAAGCAAGGGCATGCCACACTGTAATTAATCTCTGGTCTGTTATCAGGTGTTTTGTTAGCTTAAGCTAAACTATCAGATTTACTAAAAGCTATCAAAACTATTGGTTTAATAAATGCAAGGGTGAATTGAAGCATATTGTAAGTGCAAAAGGGTTTGGCAAACAGCGAGGTATGTGGCAAAGAAGGTAAGCAATAGAGCTGTAAAAGATGAGGGAAAGGAAGCTTATCACAGTGCATGTTACATAATTTCTTGCTCTCAGGTGCTAAAGTTCCCACAGGGATAATAGCAATATGGGAGGTGCAGTGGACTGTGAGACACTTTTGTCTTTATAAATTGTCTAAAGGGAGGAAGCAGATGAGTATTGAGTTACAGTCATGTAAGTGGTAGCTGTTTCTGCTACAGGAGTTGTATATTTTATTTATTGTTCTTTGTCTGTTTACGTTTTGGCTAATGCTCACTGAAATGCAGAATATAATACACTTGTAGATGAGCAAATAAGCAGGAACATGAGGACCTGAAAACAAGAGAGAAAATAAGCTTTCTGCTTTTATGCCCCACAGAGAATGTCACTGCTTGCTGGATGACATCCTCAAAAACTTTCTGAAATATTTTGTCGATGAATGCATCAACTTGAGGTAGCAAAGGCCACATGCTTCTTCCCTAGCTGGGTACTTAAACTCACTGTCTTCCTCAAAGTGGTTTTGCTCCAGTCCAGCCTCAGGAAAAAGAAAGATTGATTTATTTTAAATATTATATTTAGTTATCTGTATATATATGCAATACATATTTTATATAAATATCTTAAGTGGCTGTATAAAGGTGATTGAACCCAGGGCTGCTGGGTGGAATGACATGACATTATACTACTTGTAGCAGTATAATATTAATGATGTTGCAGCACGTCTTGTTTGCTGGCTGGAGAGTAGAAAGTTGCAACCGCTGATATTAAACAGCTGTTAGCGTCTCTGAAATTCAGAAAGAAGTAGTCAGTAGATCTTCAGAAGTATCAAAACTAGTATCCTGATTGAATTGTGCATCCTAAGTAATCTAGAATAGAAGGTAACAACTGCATAGGGCCTTAGGAAATACCACAAGTAAGTTTGGTGATCCAGATTTATGTGGAAATGCTTTATAACACAGAGATAAAAGAGGGTTGAACATAACTATGGCACTTTCTAAGAGTTCAAAAGCTGAATGAAGTAGAAGTGATCTTTGAGTCATACTGTAAGTGGAAGTAGGAATAATTTTCTTTTACTTTGGTGCAGCCTTTGCTGCCAACTTTAATTTCATGATATATCTTTCCTATGTAAATTCAAGGTATCTTAGCAAGAATTAATTTCCCATCAACTTATTATATACCCAAGCTTTTCTTCCTTTTTCTACTTACAGTCTAATTGTCTACCAGGAACTTGGTTGTCCCATGGAATTTCAAAGATGACTCTTCAGCCTTGAAATATTAACAACCTGCTCTGAATATCTGTTTTTCATAACCACTTGTTAAAGGCAAGGTGCCACAATGTGGTATTTTTTTCTATAATTTGCAGAGTACAAAGGCAAATACAGGGTCCTGCACCTGGAAAATAATAACCCCAGGCACCAGCACAGGCTGGGGGCTGAGCTGCTGGAAAGCAGCTCTGCAGAGAAGGACCTGGGGGTCCTGGTGGACAACACGCTGTCCCTGAGCCAGCAGTGCCCTCCTGGCCAAGAAGGCCAGTGGTGTCCTGGGATGCACTAGGAAGAGCAGTGCCAGCAGGTCGAGGGAGGTGATCCCGCCCCTCTGCCCAGCCCTGCTGAGGCACATCTGGAGTGCTGTGTCCAGGTCTGGGCTCCCCAGTACGTGGAGGTCCTGGAGCAGATCTAGTGGACAGTGAAAAAGATGCTGAGGGGTCTGGAGCATCTCCCTTACAAGACAGGCTGAGAATGCTGGGGCTGTTCAGCCTCAAGAAGAGACACTCAAGAAGGGGCCTCACCAATGTATAAAAGTGTCTGAAGGCAGGGTGCCAAGAGATTGGATCAGGCTCTTTTCCGTGGTGCCAAGCAATAGGACAAGAGGGAATGGGTAGAAACTGAGGCACCAAAGTTCCACCTGAACATGAGGAAGAACTTTTTTACTCCGGGTGACCGAGCACTGGAACAGATTGCCTGGAGAGGTTTTGAAGTCTCCCTCACTGGAGATAATCAATAATCATCTGGACACAATCCTGTGCCATGTGCTCAAGGATGGCCCTGCTTGAGCAAGGAGGCTGGACCAGATGACCCACTGTGGTTCCTTCCAACTTGACTCATTCTGTTATTCTGTGAAAAATGCAACTGTGTGGTGAAGAATGAATGCAATGTATGAGGATTATTTGCGAAGGTGTCCATGTGTTTGGCAATTCTGGGTAGAAATGCCAAAATGTAAAGGAAGGTGCCCTGTGATGTTAAAGTTAAGCAAAGACTAAGGCAGAAGTCCTTCACATTTTGAGAAGTTCAGTTCTATTCAGAAGCTGAATAATAGTAGAATATACTCAAAGTATTGCCAACATTTTGTGAGTCAGCCAGGCATTAAAGAACTGGAATATCAGACACTGAATTTTGCATCAGATACTTGAATGCTATCAATCAGCACAGCTAAATGAGATCCAGTGAAGGGATAAGGTTAAAAATTGTCAAGGGACCTTCTGGGGAATTCTTTAATTCTCCCAGTTCAAAAGTTCCCTTAAAGTGTGTTACTGAAGGGTAATAAATGCCAGGTCATTTTTTCCTAGAAAGCCTAAAGGACTGTCACATTTTTTGGGTCTGGATACTTATCTAAATAGTAAACTGCTGACAAAGTGTCAGACAAAACCAGTACTTCACATCTGACTGACTGAAAAGGGATAACTTGTTCTGAATTCTTGGAAAAGTAAGCATGACTGAATCCAGAGCAGAAAACTATTGTCAGTAAACCCATAAATGGAGATTTGTCATGAAAACACTGTGCTCGAACATTAACAGATTTTATTTTATTACTCATTGAATAAAAAAAGAGCTAGATTTAAGCCACAAACCTGCTAGGCACTGATTTGGATGTGGAATGTTTAACAGCAGGAAGTGAAGATATACCCCTGCAGGATCATGATTGCTCTGTTTCTTTAATGAATCAGAGAAAATTAAATTTCATCACTAAAATTTAACATTACTATATGCCATTTATAAACTAAACCAATACTAAAACTTGTCTGGAATATGAAAAATAAGATGTCACCACTTTTATTAAATGGAATTTTCTCTAAGGTGTGAAGACTGTTTAAATGAAACTGGAATTTATCCTGGGCTGATTTGCAACAGAGTACAAATTTCAAGTTACACAACCTATTTTCATGTTCACCTGAAATAACAATTTGCAGATGAGTCCCTTAACTAGACATGGAAAGACATAAGAGACATGGTTGTCTGTGCTTTATGCTAACTCCAAAGAAACAAATTTATTCATGTCAATAAAGGGCACAGGCTTTCTTGTGCTGATTTTGACAAGCTCTGGCTAAAATATTCCTTTTCCAGATAGTCTTGTTAGTTCTGTTTTTACTGGTAATTGCTGGTGCTGTGTTCATCCCTAGAGGTGTCTGTTATTGATTAGAGGCCCCAGTTCTATGTTACGGATTTTACAGAAAAAAAAGGTGTCTTTAAAACCTCTCACAGAAAACTATATTAAGTTAAAGTCATCTAAACAAAAGACAAATGTTAAGATCATAGTGCAGTTTGTTCTAGGAGTAGAGATAGATGTCAGGGAGATGTTCACTTAACTCTAGAGGAAGACAGAGGCCTGCTAGAGCTGTTAATCACTCTCCTCTAAATTAATCTCAAACTGCCTTAGAAGTTCTGACCATAATACATTTTACAGGGATATTGTAGGGTGTGATTTACTCTTGACTTCTCCTATCCTTAGGCTAAAAATGATAGCTGCATTTTCACTCTGGAGGGCCACACAGGGAAATCTAAAACCAAAAAAACTGCATACTGTGCTGCTAACTTTGGGGCTCTTTGCCATGAAATTAAAAATAAATACCATCACTACTCATGGAAAAGTAGATCAGTGAGGTAGGAATAAGGTTAACAGAGTGGTGGCAGCTGGTGGCAGGAGGGATGAAAGAGGTAATGCATAGGAAGGAGAGGACCTCGTGGTAACATCAATGCCATGGTTACATTTTGGGTACTTGTGGGAGTTTCTGCTGCAGAGACCGAAGTCTAGCTGGCTTTATTCTATCATAAAATGTTCATCCTATTCTTTTGCATTACTTTTTTCCAACAAATCTTATGTTAAACCAGAACCTCTACACTTCTGCAATAGTTCTGACAAATAGACTGCCACAAATCTGCTAAGGTGAGCCTAGAAAGCTGAACAGAGAGATTAGATAGAAATCCTGGCTGAAATAGTGTGTAAATTGAGTTTTTATTAGAATAAAATCAATAAATGAATAAGATATTTGCTCTAAGCTATTGGAAGTCACCAGCAAAAAAAGTGGAGGAGAATAAACAATATAAATATAAAAATATTCTTGCATTTTATATAGTTTTACAAATTATATATTATACAAGCATGTCTATTATAAATGTTGATATACAATTTAATGTAAATGATATTAATGTAATGAAGTTCTCCCAAATTATTACTATAGATTTAAGGGATATTCTTTATATCCTGACCCTACCTAATGATGTCCAAACTGTATCACTCCTCTCAGCGTTAAGGGAAAATTTTCCTCTATGGCCCAAAACCAGAATATATGATTGATATACATGAAACATTTTGTTAAAATCTACCAGCAAAACAGGGAACATTTAAGGTTAAAACTATAACTCAAGCTTTTCTTATTTGACTTCGTATCTATTTTTTTATTTGTACATTTTTTTAATCAGTAGATGACATCTTTTCCTTTGGTTTTTACCTCTAGCTTTTATTGCATGAACATTGTGCCATGACTTTTATTTGTTCAATCTCTTTAGTGTGTTTGCTTTCTCAGTTCAATCCTCTTTCTCCAGTCTTTCAAAACACAGTGTTTAGTCCTGATTTTTAAGTGATGAAAAATGACAAACAGTGTATTTGGGTGAAGGTGTTCTGTCACAAGAGATTCAAAATGAAAAACCTGATGAGAGACTGATGCATTTGATATGACAGTTATCAGAAATTATCTGTGTTCTAGAAAATGAATGTTGCAACTTCCAGGTTAATGCATGATGTTTACAAAAGACTTTATTTTTTCATCTGCCTTGTTATATTCATCCTTTTACAAAGAAATAGGGAAAATGAATATGTTGAAAACAACCATGTCTGATCATAACAGAAATCTGAATTGGAGCCACAGCTCTGTGTTTTAGGCATTATTATGAAATCAAAGCAAAAGCAGTTTTTGAGTAAGCAAATCATAAATGCAGATTCAATCTTAAACCAGAAAGAGATCCTGACATATTTAGATGCCTCTTGTAGACTGATATATTCATCCTGCTGTCTGTTACTAATGCAGGACTTCTCTCCTCAGAAAAGGTTTCTGTCTCTGGTCTAAGCCTCAGCCAGTAAATGTTCCAAAGCATTAGCAGTTGTTCTGAAAGGATACGAAGAATGTTCCATTTCACCAGAACGTTAAAAAGCTTTCAAATAGAACAGAATGCAATCACCCAAATAAGAACCAGGTCACAGCACTAGAACTGTTGCCCTGACCCATACAAAAGCAGCAGTTGCTATCTTTTTAAAATGATGACTGATAGTAAAGATGTGACACAGTGACTCAATAGATATCTACACTGTACAGGAAGGACCTGAGCAGGAGTATCAAAAGTAATTTTTCAGGAAAAAATTAAATTTATTAAGTCTGACAGTTGATTTTTATGTATTTATCACTCTGAGGCTTTGCAAAATCAAGAATGCAAGAATTATGAGGACAAGGAGCAAGTAATCAAGATGTAATTTAGCCTATCTTACCAATAAGGAAATGCAGCAAAGGAAGCAGACTAAGTTTTTCCATGTTATTCTTCCAATCTAATGATAGCTCAGTGTAGACCATGGTCTGAGTTTTGAACCTGCAATATTCTGTGCCAATAGTTTTTTCTTCAACTGAACATGTCCTTTTAAAAAGATAAGAAATTAATCTTACTGGAAACTGAACATTCTTATCAAAGACAGTCATCTCAATCTGAACATAATCACCTAAACCTTGGTTGGAGGCTGTATAGGCCTTTTGATTTTAGGTGTTTCATAGTGTAGAGCCGTTGTTACAGCTCACCCATTAGGAGAGGTGGAAAAACAGACTGCTGGTGGTGGAAACACAACTCATAGACAAGTGATGATGTGGCAGGGATCACAATATATGTTGAATAAAATAGATGTACTGGAATGGAAACTATTTTTCTTCCTTTCTGAATTATTGTAAGAGTGGATTATTACAATCCTAAAAAATCCTGTATGTTTTATTTCTCAGAAGGGCAAAAAAAAATTTTAAAAGGGGAGAGAAAAGTCCTGGGAGAAGATCTATTTTTTAAATAGAACATATTGAATGTTGAGGGTGTGGACTGAGATACAGAAAACTCCTGCTCAAATTACAGAACAAAGAATATTCAATAAGAAACATCTATTTGTTGAAGTAATAAGTAGAAATATACTCTCTCTGTCTGTCCTGAACAAACTAGAAAACTTTCTAAATGTCTTTGATCTCTTCATGTGTAAAGACCCAACACTACTCTTGTACAGTTCCAGTTTACCTGGGCAGGGATAAATATTTGATAAAAAAGCAAGAAGATGCTTTGATTAACTAAAACCAAACCCAAGTCAGTGGGAACAGGAAATTATTCTTCCACTTCCCTTGTATCTCCGCTCATGGGATACATCTAGAATACTGTTCCCAGTTCTGGCTTTCCCAGTACCAGTAAGACATAGCTGTGCTGGAATGAGACTCATGGAGGCCACCAGTGGTCAGGGAGCCAGAGCACTGAACTTACAATAAAGACTGAGCAGGTTGTTCAGCCTGAAAAAGAGAATCCAAGGGGCAAATCTTACTGCTGTCTACAGTTACCTGATCAGAGGATATCAAGGAATTAGACTCCTCTTGGAGGTGCACAGTCATAGGAAGACAGGAATCTAAAAAACTCCAGTTATACTTTTCCATTTTTAAATACCATAATATCTCTCTGAGAGGCAGTGTCTTCTTCCTTAGAGGTGTTAAAAATTCAATTGGACAGCCTAAGGACCTTGGATTAGGCAGCCTCCAAATTATTCTGTAATCCTGTGGTTCTGTATTTGCCTGAGCAGGGAACGTATAAGGGGATGACTATAAGATACACTTGAAAGGAGATAAATTAAAATGTAGTTTTATTTAAAGGGATTATATTGTGTGAGTATATAGAGTATATTTAATTAAATGCAATTATTTATGCCACATATATAGCTATATAATCTAGGAAGAGTAGAATGCAATGCACTGCAAATGCAATTGCCACAGTATTAGTGTCTTTGCTACATAAGATTTGTCTAATGCCATCACTTCTGTTACCTCAGCTGACGTGTTTGGTGCCAAGTCCACAGCATAAAACACAGCATCCAAATTATCAGATAGAGGGAAAACGTATCAGGTTGTTGTGAAAAGTTGATCAGCTGATCAGCCAAGGTACAGCTAACCTGTGGAGCCCAGAATAACCTTTCAAGTTTTTTTGTGTACTCTAAATACACCTTGACGTCATGTCAGGAAGAAACTGTCCATGTACCATGACTTATCTGTACCCTTCTTGCTGGAAGAAACAGATACAGCAAGGTAGACAGAGATGGAGCCACGGTAGGACTCAGAAACCAGGAGTAGCAAACATTCCATGGCAGGTTTTGATGCAGTGCAAGAAACTCAAGTCGTGCCTAGGCTTCCTGGTGATTTTGGGATTTAAGGACATTGTAAAAAGTTGTAAAACAACTGCAGAAACTTTATTTGACTTCAAAATCAGGGTGATTATGTTAGGTTTATTAATGGGGCAGCATTCTGATGTAGAAATCTGTTCCTGATAAATTCACATTAGTATCTGCTGATTCAGCCTCATTACTTGTCATTCTTTATGTCCCAAGCTAGTCTAGTGCCTCCTTCGTTGAGTCTATACTCAGTGATTTTCACTTGGGCATGTCTCCAAACATGCAGCATTTATATACATTTGTACATTTATAAACATATTGATCTTTTGATTGCTTTTGTGTCTTTGAAACTACTCAGTGTCTATAGGAGATTTTGACTGCTCCTTTGATTCTGTCATCCACTAAAAAGTAAGAAATACTGAGTGCTTCTTTTCATTCAAAATATCTCCAAGTAAAAAATCAAATTAGAAGTAAATTTTTAATAATATATATCATAAACTAGGTTTCTATTTTCTGTCAAGAAATATACAAGAGTAGAGGTATATCTAATAGAGGAAGGAAGACAGAACTCAAGATGTCAAAGGGAAACAGACCCATCAATGCAAACCAGAAAGATCCTGTTCTTTCTGACATCAGAAAGATGGTTGGTCAGTTAAATTCAACTGGCTGTGTCTGGCTATTTGGGTGAACCCAAAAACTCTGGTCGCACTCTCTATTTTTCAGAATCTGTGAGCCATCCAGATGTTGAAGATCCTTTTTCTGGGAGAATTAGGCCTACTGATAATATTAATGGAGCTGGTTTTCCTGCCTTGCTGAATAGGAAAAAGATGATGAGCCTTTGACTGGCAGGAGGAGTGGTGAGAAAGTTCACACCTCTTTCTTTTTCCAGGGTGGAAAAGTGATGTGAAAGTAGCAAATTAAAATTCTGTAATTAAGGGAAGAATTGAGCCACCAAATTAATTAATAAAATTGTGATTCAAGAATCTGGGAGTTCACAGAACTATTTATGAGTATAAATTATCTGGGGCATTCTTCCTCCTTAGTGTTCTCTTACCATTTTTCTTTTTAAAAGTTACACTGACAATTCTGAGAGATCCACTTAATATCTGAAATATTAGATTGAAATATTTGATCAAGAAATAGATATTTGGGCAATGAACTGAATATTATTGCTAAGTAATAACACTTTCATAAATAGGTTCTTGGGCTTTTAAAATAATTACTGCCTTTTAAATTTGATCTTTATAAGTTGCTTACAAAGTGAAGAAATATCATATGAATCTTTTCCTTTTTAATGCTAATATTTGAGAGATTTTTGTGGCTTAACAGACAGTTTAGTTCTCTTTTCCCTTCTCTTGCCAAAGGAAATAGTTGGAATTTTTTTCCTCTTTTGCTTCTTCTTTGTACAGATGACCTGGTTTTGCTGTTGCACACTTTGCTCAGTCAAGTTCTGCATTAGAGAACTGAACTTCTTTTAGCTTTCAACAGCACATGACAGAAACCACTGAGACAAAACTTATTTTTTTCACAGACAGAGACAGCACATATAGAAGGTCAGTAGAAATATTACAGAACTGGGTGTGTTTTCTCCTTTATAAAATCTTAATTTGTCTGTAAGAACTTTATTGCTGATAGTAAAAAAAAAATAAGGGCAGTATTAAGTTTTACACAAACTGCTTCACCTCAGTAGTGTCCATAAGATAGCTTAATTCTCAGAACTATTGTCTTGGCCTCAGTTCCCATGTAGCCAAAAAGACCTCTTCTTGCTAGGGATTTGGTGAAAATACACCCTAAAGTAATGTGCCAAATTCTTCAATTTTCCAAAATGTGTAATATCAGCTAATGCACATAATCTTTCAAAATTCACCACTTACATATACATATATATATATCTTGTGCTCAGTAAGACCTTCCAAAGCCTAGATATTAAATGTTTTTGCAATCTGCTATTACCCTTATTTTGTTAGCCTTTAAAAATAACCTGGTTTGAGCTGTAGGCAAAAGTCATAAAACAAACAGATTTAATTATGCTCACAGTAGAAACAGTTGGAGTCATCAGCTCAACAAATGTTAGCCATAGCTGGTTTTGCAGTCTGTCCGTGTGTGTGTAATTATGAGAGTATGAAGGTGTTTCACATATTGATAAGATAAAATGAGCCTGTCACATTTTCTCTTTTCAAATCTGAGAAAGGTAGATGAGGAGTCATTACATTTTTTTTCCACTTGTGTGTCTGACCAAATTAAGGATCTTCTGCTGTCAGCATCTTTTCCATAAGCCTCAGGTGACTCATATCCTCTTGTCTGATAAGTGTCATGACCTGGTTATAGATCTGTAATTGCACAGGCTCAAATGTTAAAGAAACTGCTGCAGGGCAAAGCAAATGTATTTGTTCTTACCTTCATCACTCATTTGTTATAGAAGTAAGATTAAAGTATGCAAAAGACACAGTCTTTATGACATGGCTTTGCTTCGGTGTTTAATTTTAGTTATTTACGGTTGATATTGTGCTTTTATTTTCTTTCTTTTTAAATGTATCATTAGTCTTTGCATCTTGTACAGTATGCTATGAGCAACAGCTGGAATACTATAAAGCCATCCATCAGACCTAAGGACAGGATGCTCAGTTCACTTGCTATTTATGGATGTGGGCAGGGGTCTAACACCAGGAAAATGCAGTTCTCTGCCTGCAGGAGCAGCCTGGCTCTTCAGGAATACCACCAATTCCATCATTAAGGTCATAAATGCTCCCAGGACTTGTCTGGTCCCACACAGGAATTACATATAGTTTTGGCAATTGAGAAGGAAGGATGGGAGACTAACAGAGCCAAGGCAGTAGGGCTTAGGGCTTCAGGACACACAGACACCCATCTCTCCTGGGTGTCAGCAGCATTAACTGGAAAAGCTTTGGCCTGCCTGCTTCTATATTTTAAGTCTTCAGATCACTGCCAGAGCATGTGTGACTCCACAAATTAGTAGTATATCTAAAAGAACAGGCTTCATCTAGTGTTCTTCAGTGTAAACAACATATGAACATTGAACTAAAGTCCTGATATACTCAACAGAACCTAATCACAGAGAAAACTAACTTTGGTCATCTTGGCAGCCATGACCATCTTCAGTGCTATCGGCATGACTTGGATAGGTCAATGCTATTTTTATCACACCTGCACAAGATGTAGTGATACCCCCATATGCTTATACAAAATATGGACACGTATGCAAAGTATGGATGGTACCCTTGTTCATTTTCACCAACTAGAAAAATGATATGCCTTTGTCTTACTCATATATGAGGAAAAACAAATGTTCAGGTGCTGTTTATGATTTAGAGCACTTGGTAGGCTATATTTTGTAATTTTGGAGGCTGGGCTTTTCTGGGGAACCTTCATTCACTGAAATGTGTGTGGTATTTCTTAGGTCAAAAGATGGAGCATTTGTTCAGCTGCTGTGTTTGAGGTGTTGTTTTCAGAGCTTCTTGATGGCAACTTTGTCTTCCAAAGCATTTGGATCTGATAACACTAACCGAGAGATTGAATAAGACAGGTAGATAGGAAATAAAGTTATAAATATTTGCAAGGTACATATTTGCAAGTAAAAGCAATGCTGCCTGCTTTGGAAGTGGGGTAGGCAGTATGCATACAATGAAACATTCTGCTTTCTTAATGGAGCGTTGCACAGATAGAAATCAAATCACTGATTCCCGCTTTCTTATTTTTATACCAGTCAGTGCAGGTCACTTATATTTTCACTCCATTTTGAGATGCAGAATGACACAAAGCATTCTGTCTGCTGTTAACCAGGTCATGCCTTCATCTCTGAGTCTGCCAAAACATCAGTATCATGACTGGAAAATGTGAAAACATGACTGAATTTTATAGAAAGGAAAACAGGGACTGGAGAGGTTTTTTGGCATTGGTGCCAGTACTTACCAAATATAGAAAGCTCCTACTATGAGCAAGTTTGCTGTAGTTACTGTAATTCTTTTCTTTTTCTACCTTCTTCTGAGTGAGTGGAATTTTTTTTTTCCTTTTCTTCTTTGTCTTTTACCTGATCTTCTGGGTGCTGCTTTTTTCCACCCAGACAGGCAGCCTTTTGCATCAGCATTCAGCAACCATCCCTGACTGCCTTAATTTCAGTGGAAGATTTCAGGCACTAATAGTGATTTGCAAAACCTCAGGTATTCTGAGCAAGAAATGATAAGGAAAGTATGTGAGAAGATGAGAGTGTTTGAGAAAATGGATCATGAATCTCACTGGGCTCTGGATTCTCTTAATGACAGGGAATATTCTTTTTTCCTTCTTTTTACATCACAGAGATGAGAGAGAAATACTGAGCACCAAGGTAAAAACTGCAAGGTTTATGTTACTTAATGTTGGTAAGTACATTGGTTTCTGCCTCTTCTGTATCTCTTTTGCTTTTCAGGTCAGCCCTTGGCATGCACCCTTTTGGGGCTATGGCTGCTCATAAACATGAGAGTTTTACACGCTTCTCACACTTCACTGTTTTCACAATTCAAAACATCAACCACATATTATTCTAACTAGTCTTGCAACATAAGCAAATGGCAATAGCATGGATGTTACCTGCAAACATAGAATCGTAGATTAATTTGGGTTGAAGGAACCTTAAAGGTCATCCAGCCTAAACCTCTATGCCTTCACCAGGGATATCTTCAACTCAGTCAGGTTGCTCAGCATCTCATCTATCTAGCCTCTAATATTTCCAGGGATGGGGGCTTCTACCATGTCTCTGGGCAACCTGTTCCAGTGTTTTACTGCCCTCATTGCAAAAAAAACCCCAAACAAACAAAAAAAACAAAATAAAACAAAAAAAACCCAAACCAAACAAACAAAAAACAAAACTTTATATCTAGACAGAACACACATAATGTTTTACCACTGATTTTAAAAGAAGTGCCAAAAGAAGAGACATCTTTTCTGCTGCTGGTGCTGAGATGAATGGGACTGTCTTGTACGCACACACACACAGAAGCCATGTGATCAAAGCATGGCCTAGATCCTGGCATCTGCCAGGAATGGAGGAAAAGCTGATAACAGTCACCACACACATAGCAAAAAAAAAAATTGGTTAAGTTTGTACAAAAACAAATATTGCCCTAAGAAGTCTTTTCCTGATTTTGACATCTTCCTTGCCCACAGATCAGTGGTAACAGGAATATTATAATGTATTAAATGTAAACCCACACTGGACCATGACCAGTATTCTGCTGTCTGCTTAGAAGCTTGAATATAAGTTTTGGTTCCTGTCGCTTCTGTACTGTTCCACTTGGCAGAAGAGTGAGGTAAAGCAGTAGCTGAGATAGCTTTGTTTCTTTTGTGGGGTTGTTTCTGCACTAACACTGATAATGTCAATAGAGCTTTAAGAGCAGTGTTAGCTAACTTGTTCTGGCTCTGTAACAGGAGGTTATAAATATCATAGCAATTTCATAAGCTTGTATTTCCTCATTTAGCAACAGAGTGGATGTACTGCTAACAGTTTAACAACAGGGAGACTCCTCACAAAACTATAGCAGCGTTGAAGAAAACTTGGTTAATTGTCAAAACAGCTGATTTTCTCTTTGAATCTTTGAATCTATGACTAGCTCATATATTGATATTTTTGTGACCCAGATATACTTATGTCAGTTCTTTTTTGCTCATTCTGGCCCGATAAAGACTGCTGGTAGGGAAAATACACATTTTGCAATTGCAAGAGTTTGTGGTAAAAAGGATGTTGTGGTAAAAAAATGTGGTTTGTGGCAAAAAATATCTTGAACTGCAAGATGCTATTAATATTTCAATATCTGTGAATAGTGACAAGATATAGTCCATTTAGGCCTCTATTGATAGTTTTCTTCATGTTTTCATAGAAAAATAGCGTCTACACACCTACTTTACTTTGACCTTGGCTGTTTATTGCACATATAATAAGAATGTAGCAAAACAGTCTTCAGCCAGCAGGGTTGAGAAATATTCTGTAAGTTTAAGCAGGGAAAGAAACACTGAAATTCGTTATCTTAATTTTTCTTTTTAATTTTTCAAACTAAAAGAGGGTCCTAGGAAGAATTCATAGTACACTTATACTGTGTTGTTGTTCTTCTAAAGGTTTAAGTGGTCTGCATGTACATGGTCATTTTATGTATTTTGCTGTAAAGCAGTTGTACATGTATGTCATGAAACATATCATGTGTCCTGATCAGTTTTGTAAACCAACAGCATCAATTAAGCCAAAGGACAAACGACTTGTATAAAGCAAAGAGGATCTTAAAGCAATTCAATTAAATTTAAGTTACAAGGGTGTCCAAAAAACTGCCAGTTCCTTTTCCTTATTCTTTCTGATTCATATCCTAGAGCTTTGGTATGATGTATAAGTAAGGGAAAAAAACCCAAGAGAAACAAAACCTAAAAGAAAATAAGAAAGAGAAAAGAACATTCCTTTAATTTTTTTGAGGAAAACATGTAGCAAATTTAAATCAGCTTGTTGTTTAACAAGGCTGTTTGAACTGGATAACCAGGCTGTTTGAAGTGGACATTTTGAGGTAGAACTTGATTGACAGACTGCAGGAAATTTCAGTTAAACAGATATGTTTATTTGTACAAGCAGAAATATGATGTACAAGTGGAAGGTAATCACAGAATCATTTAGGTTAAATAAGCCCTCCAAGATCATCAAGTCCTATTATCACCTTGTCAACTAGACCATAGCACTATGGACCATGTCCAGTTGTTTCTTGAACCAGGGATAGTGAGCTCATCACCTTCATGGGCAGCCTGTTCCAATGCCTGACAAACTTTTCCATGAAGACATTCTTCCTGATGTCCAACCTGAACCTCTACTGGCACAGCTTGAGGCTGTGGCCTCCCATCCTGTTGCTGGTTGCCTGGGAGGAAAGGCTGATCCCCACCTTCCAGGCAGTTGTAGAGAGTGATGAGGTGTCCCCTGAGCCTCCTTTTCTCCAGGCAATAATGCAGACATTCATCTGTAAAATAATTTTTTACATTCAGTTTGGTTTGTTCACCTAACAAAACTATAGAAATTCTAACAAATCTTTCAAAAAGGTAAATTTCTGACTTCTTGAAGTATGTCCAGTTTGTATTCATGGTTTAGCCTTGGGTTTCCACACGCTTGTCCTGCGTCTTGTCAACTCTCTCCAAATCCATCTACATTTCTAACATCTTTATATCCTCCCTATGAACTTCCCACTTGTGTACTTTATGGATACTTCTTTTTTTCCAGGTCACCTCTCAAAACCACCTTTTTCCATGATGACTTTTCTCAAACCAAGTAACCTTAAATATACTTGAAAGAAACTACATTAATTGTTTGAATACTATGCCTTTGATCTGTGGACCTTGTGCCTGAGTAGTCCTCTGGGAGCTTAAACACACTAATTCATTGACAGCATTCAGTAAATAATCCAGATGGAAAACTTTCAGTTACACTCAGTGAAATATCGGCCTTGAATTGCAATCAGTTTGGTTTTGGTTAGGAAAAAATAGGCCACATATTAGTAATTTTCTGATGTCAGATGATATGATTTTACTCCATTCTCTAAATGTCATTCTTCAACTAAGGCCTTGTCTCTGTTTAAGCATGTATGCAGAGGACTGCACACTGTGTGCTTATGGAAGGATTGTGATAGGGAATTCTTACTGTGCAAAGGAACTTTTGAGTTTTAGGTTGAATTCTGATTAGAAAAAATATTTATGTAACTTGTGAAGTTACTCCAACTCAACTGTTGCATAAAAGCTATCTTGAAAGTGTGTAAACAACACACAAAGCAGTGGACAAAGCATTTTCTGTTTGTTTTCATGTTTATATGAGTACATGTAAAACCACCCTTAGATTTCAGGCAGACATTTTGGTCATTAACTTGTTTTCTTATAAACAGAACTAGTTATAATGATAAAATTACAGGATTTTTTTCTGTCATGAAAATGAATAAATAATCTTAATAAAGCATGTTTCAAATGTAAATTTTCTAGTACTGTGTAATCTGCTGGCACACTATCTTGTAGTACAGAATCCTGATTGTCTAACCTTGATTTAATTGTGCTCTGTGCATAAGCAGTGACCTCACTTGGGCTGTGAATCGCTGAATCAATGGAGCAAAAAGTACTATGTTTGACCTTGTCATTAATGACAAAACCTTAAAGAGCACCATATTTTAATCCTTTACATTATATATATATATGAGATTATTACTCTGTTTTTATTTTTGAAAAATATTTTTTTATAAATGAAAATTATGTTATAGGTCCTGACCTCTCCCTTCCCTTTAACCCAACAGGTAATCCCTGAAAAAATTAAGTTTCATTGGTTAAAGTCTACAATTTATAAAAATATCAAATACTGTTTTGATTGCAAAACTGCATATAGTGGGAGCTGTATTAAAATCAGAAGATAACGGCCTTGTAACATATGTAAAACTGTAGTTAAAATTTTTATATTGTTTAGTAGTTTTACTGGAATGGGGTTGTACAGACATATATATAATGTGACAATGAAATCCTGCCAACTGGCAATGAGACAACTGGGGAATATTACTGCTGCTGAGTTTGTCCCTTCAGAAATGAAATTACACTTAAGTGTATAACATATCTTATTTATACACAGAATGCTACTTGGCCTTCATCTCTGGCTTTCCTGTGACATATCCTTGGTTCTAATACATTATTTTTATTTTGGAGATCCAGCCTCAGACACAGCATGGTACTTATGTTTTTGTTACCTACCTGCTCCTAATATCTGTCCTGCATCAAGCTGAGGTATATGTTACTTCATTTACCGGAGTCAAATGTAGAGCTGAAAGTTATAAAACAGTGTTATTTGTTTACATTTATTGGATTATTTGTATTTTTTATTTTAGTTTTGGATGATCCACAGTGTGTCTGGGAACTGTGAGGACATTCATGCCGATGTTACAGTGACACAGCTGGTTGGAGGACACACCATTTCCTACCAAATATGCAGTTATCAGAATGAATTCCCCTCCTGAATGAAGATATTTTTCTTTGACAGGACAAAGAGCATGAAACTGTATGGTTTTGGCATTTCCATTTTGCTGGAGGGCAAGGTTGGTGTCAAGCAACTCTCAAAAGGATACCCAACCAAACACCTTCAGAAACCTCACTAAGGAAATTAAAAGAATATCTCTCCTTCCTCTTGCAAGAGCAGTCTGTAAACAGGGTCTTCCACAGGTATCCCAAACAACAAAAGTCTCAGCTTTGGCCATCCCATGGACTTCCTGCATGTTATGATGTGAACACAGCATTCCAGTACAATTCTCCTAAGTCAAATTGTAATAACTTATCAGCATTTTTGCTTCCTCATCACATGGTTGTTTCTAGTACTCTTCTACCCTACTGGTTTTACCAGCTGGGGTAGTTGTGTTAAAATATTTGAACCAAAAACAGTAGTAAAATATCTGATTATCTTTCAGGACTTTTAGCCAGAGTTAGATGCCATGTTCTTTGTCTCATGTTCCCCTTTCAGGATTTGGATGGCACTGTGGTAAGCCAGAATAACATTTTTGTGCCGCATCAAGAGAATACATAGTTCTGATCAAATTAAAACCTATCTACCTGAAAATGTACTTTTGAGAGGCAAGAAACAAGAAAGGTTTTCTTTCCTCTTATTATTTCAGAATATTAGCTGTTACAAAGGGTTCTTTATAAATACACCCAGCCCATCTCTATTCCATTTTATCACTTCAGAAGAGTGGAAATGAGTAGGATTTTTCTCCAGGAGTTATGAAGAAAAGTTCTATTTTGAGTATTTTTACTGCCTTATAGAGGTCATGCTGGTATTACTTCAGACTTTTCAAAAATTTTTTCATTATGTTGTTTTCTTTTGGGGACTATATTCTTTAATCTAAAACCAGGCTGACATTAGTGGTCAAGAAATAAAACCAAAACTCCTATTGCTAGAGTAGCTCTCAGTCTGCAGTTTTCTACTGTTATCAGCTGAAACATCATTTATGAGAAGTTTACTGCCTTTTGGTTCAAGTTCTGCAAATATGGCAGTCTTTACTGTAACCTTGTTGTGAAATTCTCATTCTTAGCAGTAACTAATTGCATCATGAAACCAGAAGTGATTGATAATGGCATTTTTAAATAGAGCTGTACCTAGCAATTTGACAGTTGTGCCCTGTAGATGGAACATTAAAGTCACTGGAAACAATTTCTTTCCAAGATGGGCTCAGAAATGAAACTTCAGAAATTACTAAAAGCATCATTAAAGATTTACAGATGGTCTGAAACCTGGCATTATTTTCTTCAAATAGACGATGTAATTTTCTCTCACCATCAGGTTCTCTTTTTATCTAAGAGAATCAGCTAATTCATCTGTGCTGCCAGGTGAGTATAAAGTTAAAGCTTCAGGAGTGAACAGGATTGAGCAGCACTGCGTAAGTTACAATTGTTGGTATATACTTCACAAATAACAGAACAAAGGAGCAGAGGGACTTTTTCAGGACATGCAGTGATCACAAGCACTTGATGATCACAAGCTACCAGGTCATAAAATCCAGCACTGTATACATCAAATTCCCTCTTTCTTTAGTTATGCTTGTGTTAAAAACTTTTCAAACATCCTACTTAACAACTTTCCCATGTTTATCTCTTTGACCATCTCAAGCACAAGTACGGCTGGGAAGGGAATGAATGGATCAAGAGCACCCTTAAGGACGACGACTTGGGGGATTTTGGTTGATGAGAAGCTCAACACGAGCTGTCAGTGTGCACTCCCAGCCCAGAAAGCCAAACGTGTCCTGGGCTGCATCCAGAGCAGTGTGGGCAGCAGGGCAGGGAGGGGATTCTGCCCCTCTGCTCTGCTCAGACCCCACCTGCAGTGCTGCACCCAGCTCTGGATCTGCTAGCATAAGAAGGACCTGGACTTGTTGGAGTGAGTCCAGAGGAGGGTGACAAAAACGATCAGAGGGCTGGAGCAGCTCTGCTATAAAGATAGGCTGAGAAAGTTGGGGCTATTCAGTGGGAAAGCACCAGGGAGAACTTATAGGGTCCTTGTGTACCCAAAAAGAGCCTATGAAAAAGCTGAAGAGGAAGTTTATGCAAGGACATGTAGTTATAGGATAAGGTGGAATGTCTTTAAACTGAGAGAGAGTAGATTTAGATTAGATATTAAGAAGAAATTCTTCACTGTGAGAGTGTGGGACACTAGCACAGGTTATGAACTGCCACTGTGCGTTTTGAGTAGGAATCCTTCAAGATTCATTTCATGTCCCCTTATTCTTATACTGCAAGAAGAAAATAACAAGTGAATCTCTTCCCCTTTCAATCACACTCATAGTTTAATGGGCATCCATCAAACACCTCTGTTCCCGGAATATATTTTTCCAATTTTAGTAATTCCGTTAATGGAGCTGTAGGATCTCTTCACAAAAACAGCTGTGGTAATGATTAATGTCATATTTTCTAAACTGATAATTTCTTTCACTTGTTAGCCTGATAAAAACTTTGAACGCTGAATTTCTGCATTCAAGTTTCCTTTTTGCTTCTTATCAGCTCCTGAAAATTTTGCTATTTATATTTATATATTCTGTTGTATTCTGTTTATAAAAGTAAAGCAAACAGTCAACATTATATATGCTTTGATTTTTTTAATCATTAATTAAACATGGGATAAACAATAAATCAAAACAAAAACAAACAAACTCAAAATCTGAAAAAATCTCCATTCCAAAATATCAATCTATTCCTGTCTAATTTTGCTATGGACATCAAGATACAAGGAACTATAGATACTAAGAAGAACAACAAGTTCAGAAGTTGTCAGACTCAAGAGAATATCAACTTCATAACTATTGCTATGGCACTCTCTATTTCCAAAAATGCCATTTAGCTAAATCAGTATAATGAGAAAGAGGAGGATCCATTCTGATTGCCCTTACATTGAGAAATGTAATTTCAGTGTCAGTAAACAGGCTCTCACTTCTGTGAATTAGAAATCAGCATAAAGAGTCATCATAAGACAGTGCTTAAAACTTGAATATGTCAGAGGGAAATGCATATTTCTTATTTGTCCTTTAATATTTCAGAACTGAAACAAAGGTCTTGATATAGAAGAATAGCCAACAGCTGGTGAGTCTGGGTTTGAATTGGGGTGATCTCCTGCGACGTTTGCAGAAGCCGCATTCCATTTGTGTCTCGATGTACAACTTTGCATTGACTGAACTCTAGCCTGCTCTAGATGCTAAATAAAGAACTTGGAAAACATTGAATGATTCAGTATTGATTTCCACAGGCTCATTTATGCCTCAGATTCACTGTCTGGAGCTGGGTTTAATGTGTGGTTCTAAAAGTAACATCCTGGCTTAGGATTGTCCTTAGATGTTTTTGCTGTAGCAGAGTTCTTACAGCACTGAATCACTGAAAATGTTCTTGACCTCTGGGGTTTAGAGCACACTGAAGTGTGCTTTTAAATCTCATTTGATTAGTCTTTTTAGATGATGTCTCTGTTCTCCCTTCCTTTTCTTTGAAAACAGAATTTAGTGTGATAATTTAACTACTGCACCTGTGAACTCTGTATTAGAGAAAAATTTTACAAAAATTTTTGTTCGTGCATCTTCCAAAACATTTCCCTAGTTCTGCCACACAAAGCTTGTTCCCATGGCTTTAAGGAAGCAGTGAATATTTCACTGATGGACCACTGCAATTTTCAGTGATGACAATGTTATAGGCTCATAATATTGTTGATGCTGACTGATTATGATTAACAGTGGTACTACTAACAACTGTAGTAGTGATTACTACTAACAATTTCATACAGATTTCACCCTATGAAACCATGAAATCACACAGGCCTAAAGATGAGATTTTTGTTACTTATGCCTGAACTTAAGAGGGATATTCCATTGTCTGAATGCCAAACAGCGTGGTTTCTCGTCATGAAAAGGAATTTCATGGCCAGGAGAAAACTAACTCTGTATTCAGTGTCAGAAGAAGAGAGAGGCACCTGGGGGAGGCTATCCGAGGTGTCCACTGGAGTGGACTTTGCTGGATGTAACTCTACCTGACACAAAACTTTGGCTGCTTCTTTATGTTAGAATAGACCAACAAACCAAGCCTTTGAATGCACTTGGAACAAAGAAGCGCTCAGGACAGAATACATGAGACTAAATAGGCAGAAGAAGAAGAAAAATTCAGTGACATTACAGTTTTCTTTTATCTGTTTTCAACTTCTTTTTTCTTTTTCATAAATATATGTTTTTCCTAAACGTAATTTTTTTTCCCAAATCAGTTGTTCTCTGTTAATCTGATCTTCTTACCATGATTATGAAAGTACCACTTTGTCCAAAAGAGCATCTATTCAAATTCATAATGATTGGGCAGAATTAATTAGTATCAGACTGCTTCCTTGTAGTCAACTCATAAAATTAGAGTTGATTAAATCATCACCTTCTTTTACTTTTTCAATGGTCCTTGTCTATTCTGAGTTTGCATGGTGACCAACAAGGAAAGTAATATTTTATTTGAGCTATCTAGGCATTACTGTAATGAAATGATAAAATATAGTCAGTGTCAAATTATTTTGACATATCCACATTGGAGTAAGAAAATACAAAGGTGGTAGGCACCAATACTGTACTACCTGGGGAATGATACATCAGTGTAAATGTGTACTCAGCTGCCTTGGTAGCAGTCAGAACCAATGAGCATAATAGAGTTTTTTATTTTCCTGCAATGTAACCCTATATTTTAAAAGAGAATGCAGGAAGCTTTATTCAGTATCCCAACTTGTTCCTCCTACCATTCCATCACCTGTTCACTGATAAGTAAAGTAAAACCAAAAGCTGTTCTACGCTTAGAGGCTGAGGACTTCTGACACTGTACAGGTTGTTGGTCAGTTTTTCTGTGGACAAGCAGTTCAACTATAACATGCAGCAAATTTCAAAAGCACACAAGTTTTGCTTTCAACTGGTAGTTCCAGAGCCTAGCAAGGCAGTTTGTCAGGACTGCAGTGTTGTTACAGCTTTATGCAGCAGGATAAGGGTGATCCTTCAATGAATCTTTAATTAGGTAGTCCAGCTATACAGAGTATTGATTGCTGGTTACATGACTTCCAGCATTTTATGTGTGTATTGTAGGCTGCTGAGGTCTTAGACAAATTAAATTACTCTCTGCCCAGCTGCCCTTATCCTAGTCAGAAATCTGGGGCTTTGCCATTTTCTCTTTGCAACAAAAAACTATGAACTAGAACTGAATCTCTTCTGAAACATTCACCTGAATAGAATAAAACATCACAGACATGTTCCAGCAGTCTGCAGTGGCAGTATTTGCTACATAATCTACTGGGAATCATAATCCAAAACTAAACATTTATCTAAAACATAGATCAATAGTGCAGCTGATCTTCTAGATATGAAACCCATACACACTACTGATTATTTTTGTTCTGCATGGCAGCCTGTAGCAAAACCAATGAGATTTATAAATGGCTGCTCTTAATTAATCACTAACTTTTTTAAATGTGATTTTTAATTGCAGATGGTTTGTACAGAAAGTGTTTTTTTTTTTTTTTATTTCTTGGTGCAAGTACAAATATGGGCTTCTTTGCTTCATGTTACTTCTAGCTAAAAAAGGATGAGTAAATCAGATTCAATATAAATTCTGAATTCTGGGTAAAATATATTTTATTTTTCATTGAAAATTTAAATAATATAGACACCTTATGCTTCAGTTTTACAGAAGATGTTTGATAACTGTGGACAAAAATGGTAGACTATATGCTTTGTAGAAAAGATAGGAATCAGGTATGGTCTTCTGAAGTCATGATCTTTCCAGAAATGCCTTCCTTGCTGCAATCCAAAGCTGATCTCCATGCTGTACTGCATGTTTCCTACAACAATGGAGAGGGTTTGACTTAAAATGTTTTATAGGAGAGTCTGCAATTAAAAATAAAAAGAAAATTGATGGCTCTAATCTTTCCTGGGCTGAGTCAAGGTAAAGGGAAAATTGATTACTTGCATTATTTTGAAATCTGATTATTCTCTATCAATCTATACAAGACTGAAGTCTATCCTCAAAGGCATTTTCACTTCAAAATCCAATTACTGAAATCCTAAGCCTATCACCCAAATTTTGAGTCAGGATTGGAAATTTAAATCAAGGTCTTTTTTTTACTCTTTGAATTAGTTCAGAGGAAATTAATAACAGATTATGCATATTTCCTATATGAAATACATCCTAAATTCCCAAATAATATTACAAAATAACAATAGATTGATGATGATATTTAAATCTATGTGTCAGTAATATTCACTTTCCCAAGGCATATGTTGACTACAAAACCAGCTTGGTGCTATTACCAGTAATCTTACGATACCAAACTGCAATATCAGACAGCCCATTTTTTTGTTCACTCAATTACTGTAAGTAAATAATCTATTCTACAGAGGAAGATACAGGCTAAAGGGAAGAAAATATGTCTCTCTGTCTGTTCCAATGTAGAACTGTCTCTTCAGTGGCCAAAAGTTTTTTAGGCCATCAGTCTTAAATTTCTCTCCTTATCTATTTCTCAGGCATTTAATTATATTCTGGGATTAGATCACAAGCACAGATTCCCTTTTCCTCCCATCTCAGGCCCTTACTCATATCTCAGTATTGCCAGGGTTTTGTCTTTTAACAAAATTTTCATCCTTAAAAGGGACTTAAAGTATTTTTTTGCTCTTTTGTTATATACAGCAGGTTTGTGAGATGAGCTCACTTTCCCTCACAGTGATGAGGAGTGCAAAGAGGCAAACAATTCTGAAGACCATGTATTTTTTTCCTGTCCATCACAAGACTCTAATATTCAGTCAGTATTATTGTTGCTGGCAGACATCTCTAGAAACTTTAGACCTATAGCCTCTCTTTTCTTTGATAGCATTTTCCAAGTATTGAAAATTTAAGATTAGGATGATTCATCAGAAGTTTAAATGCATTTTTAGAAGTAATTTCATAGACCTCATCAGTATGTGCTAAAGACTCTACAAGGCAGAGACTAAGGACAAGTTCTGCTTAAAAGAGCTCAAGTGTACAAAGGTACAAGTCAGAGAGAAAAATCTAAAAAAAGCCTGGAAACCTTCTCATTTTAATTTTTAATGTTAATTGTCCAACCACAGTGCCTTAGACACCCGAAGTGGGGCTGGAGTTACCCTACAAGCATATGTAAAGATAGAGTTAACCTGCTCAGATTTGAATTGCAGTCAGTTTTATCTGATCTGCTGAAACATAAGGAGAGTAATGAGTACTTTTAGGGCACAACACTCCTAATACTCCTAATGATGAGAGGAACTTGTCCTAAACTGAAACGGGATAACCAAATCACCCCCCAGGATGCCAACTTCTCTCCTTTGAGTATGGACAAAGGCTGGGGAGGTGTTGCTCAGGTGTCAATTTTTCCACTGGTGCCATTTGAAGTTAACTGAGATGAATCCCACCCCAAACTAAAAGCTGACCCTTTCACACACAAAGTGTGGGAAGCCACACAAAGGTATGGAACAGTGAGGTCAGAGCCAAAGCCAGATGGAAGACCAAGCTTTGCTGACCTTCTGTTTAATTATCTGGTAAACAGCCAATCTATTGATTTTTTTTTCTTCCAAGTGCTTTTTAAGACGTAGTTGATGATGGATAGTGAATAAAACCATTGAAACAGACCATGATCATTCTTCATATTGCAAGGATTCTGACTTACATATCCACATACATGTTCTTCATGTTATTTTTAATTTTCACGTTTTCACCTTGGATTCTAAAAGATATTTTACATGAGTCTGTATATAGTAGAAACATATATCATCTTAACAGTATTTGGTTATTGTTTTCTATACTACTCCATTTTCATTTTTTTCCCTTCAACTAATCTTCTGTGTTTGCCTTGGAATAATCCAGTATAATCTCACTAATAAAGCCCTCTGCTTTATACCTTGCACTACCTCCCAGTGAAGATGTTGCAAATATTAATAATGCATTTGAGAAGAACCTTTACATACTTTGGCTTCAGATAATTTGACACTTATTTAAAATTGTTTGCCTTCAGATATAAAATTAAGTTTATATACCTGAAGGTTTGAAATAATGATTAATGTATCCAAATGCAACTGGGTATATTTAATTTCTTGTACCTGCAAATTTTATATAACTGAGTGATCTTGTTAACTTGATTTCCCTTAATGTTTATAGCTTCAGTGTTCTTTAAAAAAAATCCTAATTTGATCTGTAGCCATCTCCTAATCCACATACTAAATAACACTAAGATATCTGTCTTCAAGTGGAATATTGAAAATGTACAGTTGGGCAGAATAACAAAGCAGAAAAAGTGTACTCTATAATTTACTACTTCATAGTTTAAGTACCACTGAGATTTGAATCAGGTCAGTAGTACAATTTTTTGCTGAAAATAATTATTTTTATTGCAATTTATGTTCTTTTTAGTAAGGAATTGTTGTGGAAAATCACTCTGTAAGGACTTTAAATTACTTGTCCTAAACCAAATTTTTTTTTTTTTTGCTCATAAAATACCCAGGAATGACTTTACACTCATTTTTCATTTTCATCCTTACCAGACACTTTTAAAAGTATCTTGTTCTGCCTTTCCTATTGGTTTGTCACTATATAAAGGTAACATAACACCTTAAGACTTCCAGTCATACTCAGTTCTTTGAGAGAGGAGATCATGTGGCACAATTTGGAGGAAGAGTACAAAGGTAAGGGAAGAAAGGTAGTAATCATAACACCATAATATTGTAGAATTATAGAGCAATTTGGCTTGGGAGCAGCCTTTCAAGGAGAGCAGTCCTTGCCTGGTTTTGCAGCTCTCAAAGGTGCAGGTCCCAGTGCATGTTCCTCATCTGAGACGAAGTGAGATGGTCCAGGCATCAGCCACTGCAAACAGGCAATGGAAAATACTTTTTCTGCTGTCCTGTCTCTGCTTGGCCCAGCATGAGGAAAACTGAGGACTGCTCAGGCACTTGAGCCCAAGGAAAGTCAGGAGTGGGTTTATGAGAGGTTTTCCCCATATTTCACCTGTTTCTACAGGCAGGGGCTGATTGCATGGTGAGATGGGTTTATCCTATGCCACTCAGCCAAGGAGATGTGACTTCCTCAGGGTGGCAGCACACATTGCCTCTTAGAAATGGAGCTCATGGGAAAGGAAAAAATATCTTCTGGGCAGAATATTCTTGTGTTAACTTACTGTCACAGGTGTCACGTATAAATTTCCATGTAGGCTGGGACGGAACATAATGATGTGGAGCATTTCACAGGGGGATGAAAAGCTGCCAATGCCCAGTTCCACTGCTTGCCAGCTGCTTGTTTTTACAATCAGCTGCTTATATTACAGGCAGCCTGAGTTGTAATTACATGCAAATACTCATTTTCGAACCCTCGCACAACTTGCTGAAGGATATTAATATAATCCATTTCACTCTTGTCTATATTAATAATAGTCCCTAAATACAAATGGGAAAATTCAATTTTGAATGGGAAACAGCTTCTTTTCACATAGCCCATCTTTATAAGATTATTGTTCCTCTCAAGTGGTGAATTTCATACTGCAGTCAGATTCAGAGCTCATAAATCCACCAGAGCTACTGACTAATTATCTAAAAATGCACTAACCAGGTTTTCTTCATGTGTTCTGACACCTCCATACAGGCACGATCCCTGCAGCTGCCTGAGCATCCCAGACAGCTGGTCCAGGAGGGCACCTGAGATCAGAGGGGACCCTACCTGGTGTCATGCTGCCTGGTGGTAGTCATGCTGACTTCCTCGGGTTGTCATGGTGACACTTGCAACACAACTGCCACCTAATGAGGCATCTGAAACCATTTGCTCTTGTGAAACAAAGTTGTGGTAATGCTGCCCGCAAGAAATGGGTTTTATTATTGGTCTCATCAAGGAACTGTGCTTTTTAGAGACAAACAAGCTGGCTGTGTTTCTTGGTTAGAAGTTGTAAGGTTTTTTTTTAATAAATTCAGATTCAGGAGTATCTGTGCTCTGCCACAGCTCCCCAGGGATGTCCCTACTCCAGCATGGACAGGGATGGCCGCAGTCCCTTGGGGAGGTCCTTGACTGGGTCAGCACAGTCAGAGCCTCCTGTCCCCTTGGCCTGTATTGTCCCCAGAATTGTGTCTGCAGCCCTTCATGGCTGACCATTTCTTTCAAAGTCATTGTGAGCTGGGGTGCTGTGCACACTCCTGACTGGCTGAAGGTCAGGATCTGATGGATTTTGTTTTTGTGGGGTGCAGACCTGGCTGGAGCAGCTCCTGGCTGGTAACCTGGTGGACCAAGGTTTCTCATCCCACATCAGAGCTGCTGCTGCTGCTGCCCACATTTTTCCACCTTTGCACATTACAAGTGCAGGGCTCTGTGTCCCTCCTCCCCTAAGCCTCACTTAGCCTTTGCCTTGACTTTGGCTGAGCCTTCTCCATGCTCCCAGCCATGAGAATATTCAAGAAGTTCTCAAGGGAGATTTCTTCTTGTAGCTCAATCCTTGGTCATCCCTTTGAAATCTCGCTTCAACTGGAGCCCTAGGAATTGTCACAGTGACCCTAACACTCATCCAAATCTGATTCTAATCCTAACATAAGTGCACAAAACTGCACAAGAAAAAGGGAGGCTGTGAAATGTTCCCTCCCATAAGAGCTAGTTAATGAGGGCTTTGGATGGAGGATTGGTGCTAAGACTGCTGTTGTCAAAAGTTAGGTTTACAAACAAAGTACAGCAGAAAACAGAAGCTTCAAAGGGGCTGAAAAGGAAGGAGGGTTTTACAGCAAGGTCTCAGAAAATTTCCCTTGAGACCTCAGTCAAGGCTATGACTAAGGATCAGCAAAGTCCAAGACCTATGGTTATATTTATTGTCAGGTTTGTGAGAGAGAACATGTCAGGCTCCAGAGGGAGTGTCCTTGCAAAGGGGCTGCTGGTCTACAAAAGGGATGGGCAGTGAAAAGAAAGAATTCCCCTTAGAACTTTGTTAAACCGACAAATTCAAGGGGTCTTACACTAAAGCACAGCAAAACCCAGGTTTGGTTTAGGGTTATATTTTGGGTAGAGTAAGCAGAAACCCAAAGCCTAGGGCTTATATATGGGGTGCTATGGATGGGGTAGGACCATAAAAGGCTGCCAGAGTAGGGGCTGGACTTCCAAAAGGAATAATTATTGGAAATTTGACTGAGGGTCAGTCACTGACATATCGTACGTTTAGGGCTTAGGGTTTAGGTTTGGCACTGCTGAAGAAAGTTTTGGAGGATGCTGCAATGCTATGCCAGCTCTATTTCCATTTTCTGAAGACTGTATTCAGGGTATTCATGGTATTTTTATGATGTGTGTCTCACCATGGCGAGCACAAATGAAATGTATCTGAACATGTCTGTGATCCCTACATTCCAGTGGTGTTAAGATACAATTTTTGGTGTTTTTTTGTCTAATGAAGCAATAAAATATATAACCTTTCCATAGTAGTTGGCAGCTTCACAGAGCCCTGTAAAGGTAAATCAACTGATATCTCTGGTGGTAATTTTCCTTAATGAGATATATTTAAATGTTTAATCTTACCAGCACTTTCACAACCTGTATGCTCATTTTGAAGAATGTGAGCATAGCTCAGCCATCCCTCTTGTAAGCCAGTACTCTCTTCAAGGTGCTGCTGCTGCTCTGAGCACTCAATCTGCATTAATCTGCGGTGGCAGACACAGTAGACAGTGGTTGCATCAGCTGGACCAAGTCTAGGAAGACGAGGAGCAACTAGAAGGGGAGGGAGAAGAATTCTTAGATGAAAGGAGCTTGAGAGCACGAGAGAGAGAGAGAATCTGTGAGTGTCATGGACTCTGAACTATTTCACTGAGCAGTCACATTACACTCATTTCCTCTTACAGAAAGTACCGAGTAGTTGTTTTTCCAGATGTAGTTGTTTTTAATCTAAAGTAGGTATTTCTTGATGAGGAGATAACATTTTTAATAATTCAGTTAGATTTCTTTTTTTGTTCTTTTTTGTTTGCTTTCTGATTTCTTCAAGTGAACAGTGAAATATTTCTGTATGTCTGCATGGTTCAGTCATTTTTCTTTGCCTTGAGAAAAAAGGGTCATTTATGGGGCAGTGTGCTCCTGTTCACACTTCTGGGGGTAATGCCTTACTTCTGCCACGTGTTTCAGAAAGTGCCAGTGAAATAACTTGATGAAGAATAGTCAATGTGCAAACAAATCTGCTGAGTTTAAAAAGTATATGAGCCAAGTCAGGAAAATGAAAAACAATAGTGAAGCAGAAAAGCAAAGTGGTAAATGAACTAAAACAAATGGGTTAATTTGCTGGAAAAAGAAAAAAAAAGAGAGAAGATGGTGAAAGAATAATGTGAAAAGACTGAGGTGGAATACAAAGGAGAGTAACCAGGTAGTAAAGGAATGGGTAGCAAAGGTAGTAGGCAGGTGACAGAATAATCTATCTGGACCAAGTAATGATTAAGAAATAGAAGAGACAGGGATGGGAATGGTGATGACATTGCCAGTAAGAAATTATTTAAGTGGAAAAAGAGATCAAAGAGAGAAGATGGGTTATTATACTGCCAAACACAAGTTCCTTTGACTTGGACATCTGCATCATCATCTTTGATATATTTTCATAAGAAGTGGCCACAGTTTAACTTTTATCCACACCTGAAAAACTCAGCTCTTATTTGGAAGTCCTTATGCTAGATTTTTTTATATTTGTAGTGAAGTTATAAGAGAAATAGATGGACTCTCAATAATCATTGCTTACAGCAGTCTAGTGTTTATGTGAGGGATTTTAGTGCCCAGGATTACATACTGGCATATACTACATATATAGTATGCAGTATATGCCAGTATGACGGTATATGCCATAGATACATTTAATGAATCTACGTTTTGTTTCTGGAAAGTGATTCATGAAACAAGGATATTCTTCTCAGCCATTGATTTCCTCTTGCATTTAGAATGATAGGTATAATAATAATAATAATAATAATAATAATTTTTAAAAAACTACCTTCCATTTCAAACGCCTTTCCTGAGAATTTAGTGTAGTCCCTGTTTAGATCAGATGCTGCCTGTGCCCAGACTCTGTAGTTTTAAGTCACTGAAATCCAAAAGGCACTAATAGTTCTGAAAATCTCATCATTTATTATGATGAAAATCTATTTATTTGTTTATTTGTGAAGCTGCTAACCATAGTCAGTAAATTTAGAAACATCTATTTCTATTATTTTTCTGTTTATGATAGTATTGTGTGTAATGCTGTGGCACTTCCTTGTGTAAAACTAATTTAAATTGAAGCAAATGCTTGTACACTGATCTGTGTTTCATTGAGGTTACTGCATAACAAAATAATTGACACATATGTGTAGACTGTATTTTATAGACAGACTACTGACATTTAGTAATACTTATGTCTCAAACAAAAATTATCTTTAGATTGAACTTATGAATTCTTCTTTTTCTAGAATTATAACCTTGAGACCCTTGAGCGCATCCAGAGGAGGGAACAAGGCTGGTGAGGAGCTTGGAACACAAACCCTGTGAGGAACAGCTGAGGGAGCTGGAGTTGTTTATCCTGGAGAAAAGGAGACCCAGGGGTGACCTCGTCACTCTGTATAACTCCCTGAAGGGTGGCTGTACTCAGATGGGGTTGGTCTCTTTGTTCAGGCAGCAACTGACAGAACCAGAGGGCACAGTCTTAAGCTGTGCCAAGGGAAAATTAGGTTGGATATTAGGAAAAAGGGTTTTTTTACAGAAAAGGTGGTCAAGTGCTGGGATTGTCTGCCTGGAGAGGTGGTGGAGTCATCATTCATGGATGTATTTAAAAAAAGACTGGATGTGGCACTCTGTGCCATGGTTTAATTGAGGTGTTAGGGCGTGGGCTGGACTCTATAATCTTGAAGGTCTATTCTGACCTAGTGATTCTGTGATTATTTTAATTAAACTAAATTCCTGTAGTTAGAATACTTGGTATTTCAATGATCAATATTCTCTCTTATTTCTATCAATCCAAGCTCAACTAGTAACTAAACCCAATACATATTTCAAGCCCAATGGAAGATCTTAAGTTCCTGTGTAACTGTAGAAATTTTGTCATGAGTTGTACCCACAACTCTAGCTCTGCTCATCAAATTCTGCAAACCAGAGCCCTTAAAGTGTGTGCAATGTTTGTCTAAAATACTTGTACAAGGTTTGACATTTTCAGGAAGCAGTGAAGTGTTTTCTATTGAATGCTGAGGACAATTCTGTCAGGCTTTCCACTGAAAGCTAGAAAGCTAAATCGAACTGTGCACAGTTCAGTGTTGCTGTAGGAAGAATGCTTTCAGTATATCAGCTGGTTTATTCAGAACTACCTGACACACCTCTGTTTTGCCTTGTGACCTGCAGGATTTGCACTCTCCTGATTTCACATGGCAGAGGAAAAGAAAAAGAAACAGGGAATATGTGTGACTTCCGGACTATGTGACACTGTAGGCATTGAAAGCCTGGGAACAGCCCTAGCAGGGAAGGGGTTTGAACTAATCTCTTCTGTTTTCTGTGCATGATTTATTAATAAGTACCAATGAAAGTTAATGAAAAAATGTCAGGAAGTGAGTTAGTTTGGCTTCAACTTAGCATGTGGTCTGTGCTTTCAGTTTTGGATAAGTGCTTGAGTTATTTGTTTCTGGACATTTCCAAATTTGGCTTTTAATATGTGAAGTTGAGGAGAATCTGACATGGGTAATGAAACAACAGCAAGTTTAGTTAAAATTATAGAGCAGCTGCAAATGTTGGCTTCAGTCCTATAGAAACAGCAGAAACTTCCACCAACAGATGGTTGAGGGGCCTTCATTTTTTTGGGGACTGTTGGTGTGGACCTCCACATTTCTGTCTGCAGTCAAAGGATGTCATGAGGACAGAAAAAAAATTGTACTGGGCCAAAGATACATCCAGTCCTGTATCCTGTCTCTGACAATGGTCTATGCTATCTCAGAAGTAAAGTAGAAAAAGCAGTTCCAGGGGAAAACTCTTTATTCAATAACCTTGCCATTTGCTCTGCCTGATCCAGAAATTTGCTTAAAATATTTGCTGTCAGTTCACTCTACCATCTACATTACTACAAATCTTAAAGCAGTTTTGTGTGGACAAGCATATAACATTTCAGTGGAAAGCAAAATTTTTCTGTACACTAAGAGTTCTTCTACAGCAGTGGAGACAGCAGTGCTAAATCCAGCTGTGACCCCTGGGCTTTGCAAATGTCCACCCGGTAAAAACCTGTGGATCTTTAGTTGTCAGAAAATGCTGTAAGTGTTCTGAGAAGCCCAATACTCTATCCATCTTAACTATCATCCCAGCCAGTTTCCTGGGAGATGTGAAGCTCATGAGCAGGGATTCAAATCTAAGCCATACATCTGTTCCTGAATTGCACTCATCTAAGGGTGAGCTGACATAATTTCAGTTGGTCTGACCCTATAAGTATTGCTCTGAAAGAATGAGAATTGGAGAATCAGGTGTGTAAGCTCCCATTCAGCTAAGCATGTATGTTGAATTACATGAGAAATAAGTGTGGGTTTAAGAGTGTTGCTGAACAATAGATTTTGTTACCAATAACTCATAGTCCCCTTTCAAATTTTCAGAGATGACATCCATTGACCTGTATAGAAATAAGAGTATGGGTTGAGCCTACACAGAATAGTTTTGATCACCAGCCTGAAAAAAACATGCAGAATAATCTACTGTTCTTCAAAGTGACTTGTGTACCTCCACTCGTATCGCTATCATCATAATACTGGAAAATTTTCAGCAGCTTTTATTGACTATTTTTTCTCTTTCAAATCAGAAGAATACACTATCCTGGTTAAGTTTCTGGTGCTGATTGCTGGACATAGACCCATTACCAAAAGGACAATGTGTTTGCAATAGTAAAAGATCCCCCAAATAAGATGTGTACATAGTTTCAAAACCTGCCTATTATGTTAGACACAAAGATAAGAAAATCTGCATAGCATCTAAGAAGTTTTCAAAACAGGAGGAAATAAATGAGTCAATTATAAATAAGAGTTCATTAAAACTACATTAAAGTCATCTCACTCTGTTCACTCACATTGTAGTAGCTCTGCAAAAAGCCCCATTCTTCTGACTGCAAAAAAAGTAAGCTTGTAATGCTGATTGATTATAGCCTTGATAAAAGTAAAATTGTTGAATGCATCATTTATATTCAATCTTATTAGTATTATCAATTCATTAGACTGGTTGAACAAGCTATTCTCTCCAATTCTTCCTAAAATCAATAGTTATAAAAATGACAAGGCAGGCAAATTAAGATCAATCTGTTAAATTAGTACAAGTCAACTAAGATTGCAGTTTAATTGCAATCATGTGAAACCAATATTACATAATTGAGGATTTGATTGTTCCAGCTTGACATATAGCCATTATTTGTTGGATTTTCAGCACAAGAGCATCCTGTGAAGTGTTTCCAGTGGAGGTCCTCCAAAAAATTGAAGAAATGTTTCATTAAATTGAAGAAGAAATCCAGGAAAACCTTTTGTCATATTTCAGCTTAAAGTGGGTGAACCACCTTAAAAAAACCACATTGATTCATATTAGTGTGAGAACACCTGCACTTGTAGGCAGCAGCTGGAGGAAGGGAAAGGTGAGGAGCACTCAAGATGCTCAGCAGGTTGCAGAAGCCATGCCTTTCACACAGAACAGCCAGAACAGCAGCCCACCTTCAGAGACTGAGACCCACTGCACAGACAGAAGTGGTGTAAATAGCTCAGCTCACCCATGGGTGGGATATCGGTGTTGCTGAAGAAGCAGCCAGGCAGCTTCTGGGATTGCCTGCAACCTCTGCCCAGTGAGATTCACCACATCAGCTGGACATATGCTACCTGGAGTGTAGGTACATCCTTTCACAAAGCCAAAGCTGTCCTGCTGATCCCATGCTCAGGCCATTAATTCTGTGTCTTTCTGCTTTGTCTGAGGAACAGGGTAAAAATCCCTCCATGGACTATGGCTCAGCTGCAAACTATTTTAAATGCTGGGCAAAGAGCCGTGTGTTTGTAGTTAGCATTGAACAATCACCAGGAAAACATATCATGAATTATCACTAACAGCTTTTCTCAGTGTGGGAGCTAAATAGAAGAGGGGGAGCTTGGCAAGCGATTGAACATGTGAGCAAAGCTGGTAATTTATCATGCTGTATCGAGAGTCAAACACAGGGTGGAACCAATGGTCAAAGGACAAATTCCTACAAACACAGAGTTATGTTGTCCAGCTAAACTGTACCAGACACTGCACTGAATAATCTGGGCTAGTGTAGCAGAGGGAGAAAAACTAAAGAGAACAGTTGTTGTCCCCATGCTAATGAGATTTCTAAATTACTGTGATGAAGGCAACATAAATGGTGGTGTAATCCTCCCCATGGTGTCAAGGTGGTGAAAGAAAACAAATTATGTAGTTGGGAAAAACTGAGACTGTGGAAATCTAAGTGGTTTCTTAATTAAAATGTCCCTACATTGTTATTACTATGGTATTAAAACCAGCAGGAGGTTTATTTGTCAGGCTTGTTGTTAAAGGAGCTGAGCAGCTCACAACCCAGCCCGACACTGTCAGCTCTGCACAGGGCACAACTCAAACTGCTGGTACTGCTGAAGGTAAAATTTCATTTCTCTCCCTCCAGATGAATAGTCTACTCCCAGTTCAATCAATTCCAAACAGCTGCTGGATAGTGGTAACTGCTTATATTTGAATTATTGGAGCCTGACAATTTAATACATTCACCAGCTCATTAATTATTTGCTGTTCTTACCTGAGTCATACCCTGTGCATCCTCTTTTACCCCTTAGAAATCTAGTGGCTTTAGATGACTTCTACACTGTATTTATCCAAACCTGTTTTGCTGCCTTTTCATGTTATGAGAAGACTGGTTCTGTTTTAACTGAACTGCTTGGCTGGGGTTCATTCCGCTCCCAAAATAGCACGGTGTGGCTGTATGCAGATAGGTTGGCTACAGAAGAATTAGGTCCCCCAAAAGGTGGATACAGAGTCACTCAGTGTAACACCACGAGAATCAGTTTGCCAAAAAAACTTGCCCATTGGGTGTTCCTGCGGTAGACGGATTAAGTCTGGGCAGATAACCTGTTCTCTCAGGAGAAAAAATGAGCAGAAAGTTAATGCATTAGTTAGGTATCATCCCTAGGTAATGCTGAATCTGAATAGGATCATGTCAGAGCCTTAAACTTTCCTTTTTTTTTTTCAATAGGGATTATGCCAAACACGTAATTGCCCCAAAGGGATTCTATTGGCCTCATTTTGGACAGTGGTTTCAGTCACAGCACCATCCCCAGTTCCTGCTGGTGTTACATTGCTTCTCGGATCTTCAGTGTTTGCTACATAACCTGCTACTTCTGCCAGATGGGCTCAGCAGATTCAATGCTTAGATAATTCTAGGCAGGGATGTTTTTTCTGTGTTAATATGAAACTCTACGAGTAGAATGCTTGAATGCTTTTTGCAGCCACACACAAATGCTTTGCCTGTTTTAAAAGTAAGCGCTTTGAACAAACCTCATCCTTTAGAATGACAAAAGATTTAAAAATCTTTCTCATCTGCCCTATTATTTCTAGTTCATTTCCTAGTACTGAGAGCAAGGACTCCTGACTAATGACTAGACAAGATAGCACAATTGTCTGGGGAAATAATGATGTGTCAGGAGTAGACAATGCCTAAATGTGCTTTACTAGAGCTAGGCACAATGACAAATACTGAATTTGAGGATAAGAAGTGGTCATTGATTGTTTATACCTACTTATTTTAAGATGTACCTTGTGTATGGGTATTGCTAGTTTCATAAATCTTCCCATTCTTTTTCAAGGGAGCCCATTCAATGCAAGTAGCAACATGTGGTGGGGGTCAGTTCACCCTCATCTATTCTTGTATTTTCTCTTAATACACACCAAATTAAAAAAGAAAAAAAAAAAAAAAGGTTCTGGCTTTCATTAACTACAAATGTCATGCTGCCCCTTAAAAATATGCTGTAAGCCATGTCTTAAACTTTTAACTCAGACCTACATGCTCCTTGTTCAGTACAGCACACAGAGATGTTTCACTACACACATTTTACATCCATGAGGGAGTACTGCCTCTTTTACTCTGACCTGTACCAGTGTAAGTCATTATGTATTGTACAAATATTCTTTTGCAAAGGCTTCCACAGGGTAAAACTGCAGTCACTAGGACGAAGAACTGTGTGCTACTGGCATAGGGTGATCTGGGAACACCAGATAAACTCTGCCTTGTCCATGACGGATGAAGAACAGAGGAAAACAAAAGTACTCAATATCTCAGGTCTGAGGAAGGAATTTTCCCAAACCCAAAACCTAAGGACTAAATTAAGTGTCATATTGATGACCAAAGCTTAAAAACCTGTTTTTAACAGAGTTCATTATGCGTCATGATACCTCAGGTAGCCTGTGCACACACTTGTGTGGATACATATTAAACACAGAGTTTCCTCCAGAAAACCAGTCTTCCAGGAAAATCTCATCTTATTTTAAAGGTTAAGTGGTGGTTAATTCATCAGCCTGGACTTATTCTGTATTTCTAGTCTGAATTTTCTACCTTTGACACCTAAAACCAGCTTTTCATTATGCTCTATTAATTATGTTGAAAAATCCTACATAATCTGTGGGAAAATACTAATAGACTAGGTTTCAAACTATTTCTCAACCTTCTTTTTGAGAAGGCAAATAGTATTGCATTCTTCAGTCCCTACCCTGGTTTTATGGCCTTTCTCTGAAGTCCCTGAAGTGTGTGCACATTGTTTATAAGATATTCCTCAGTTTGAAAAGCTTTCCTGCATCTACTAGAAAGTTAAAAAATATTTTCAAACCTAATTTAGTGATATCAAATCATGGGTTACAGATAATCTATATGCCTTATCTGTATAACTAGAGAATGGAGTTTCTACATGTCCTCAGTTTGGTCTGTCACTTTAAGGGGTATTTTCAAACATACTCCTCTTATCATTTGTTCATTTGTGTTATTTATTTCTTTGAACCATAATAAAGCAATTCTGGAAAAATACAATCTAAGTTTTTTGGGTTTTTTTTAGTTTCTTAAGTAATTAGCTGTAAATAATTTTCTTTTACTTTTTCTAATGTGAAATGTTATTTCTTCAATTAGGGAGATAGAACAATGTGGCTTATATTATTTCTCTCACTAATTCACCAAGTTTAAAAATAAAAAGTGCACTTTAGAAACCAAACTCCTCTTGCAAACTACTGACTAAATTAGCAAATGATAGCAAGACATGCATACATTACATTATGTGTGCCAGCTATCAGCTGTGTGTTTTGAGAAGAGTCAGACTTTAGCATGAAGCTCCACTGTGGGACCTTCTAGTCTGAGTGCAGCATCATCTAGTGATGGTTTCACAAACACTACACACAGCTTTCGCCCAAAATTTCTGCCTTGCAAAACAAATTATTTTAAAGCTTGGAGATATATGTAGGTATTTTACAGACATTTTATCTGACTTCTCACACTGAAATGCAATTTTTTTTTGCATTGTAACTGTTTAGACAGTGGCATAATAGTGTTATCAGCTCTCTGTCCAGTCATTCCCAGGCTATCAACCATTCTGACAGCTGCTAAGCAGATATCTAGTACAAAAATATCATTATCTATTTCCTGTGTAGTTTCTCATTTCAACATTTGGATGTATCAATATGTGTTGCTGTTGCTGTGTTTGCCTTGGTACACATGTACATTTAATTTTTGGGGGTGGTAAATCTTATCCTTTTTCATATAAAGGACTCCTTCCTGAACCTCTAAAGCTGATCTCTCTAGGGATGTGCCCAAAGTCCTGGATTCTGATGAGTTCAGACCCCAGCAAGTGCTGGAGGATGATCATGGGAAAAAGGATAGCCCAAGTGGTTATAAAATACAAAAGCCTGGATGTTAAGAGCACTGGAAGTCAATAAAAAAGTTTATTCACATCTTAGGTACAGCAGTCTATAAATCTAAATTACATTAAAATACTGTCACCTTAAGTGTAGCTGTGATGTCCCTCCTTAACTTCCCAATTTCCAGTCAGAGATAAGAGACCTGTATTATGTCATTGTGGTGGTGTATACGAAGTTGCTTTATTTGTGCAGAAGTGACTCACTTATATTCCAGTTGCTGAGACATCAAAATAAATACAAGCACTAACTAAGGACAAAGTGATTTCAAAGATCTTCGCTGTGTAGAGTGAACACAAACAGGATGTTTGTGTTTAAACTCAGTGTTGGGTGATCTCAAAGATCTTGCAAACATTTTCAAGAGGCAATGAAAATTATTAAAAGGGTAAATGATGAATGAATATTTTTTAATTTTTGGAAGTTATTTTTAATAAGAATAAATTGTTATTTATCTATTCTGAAACTAATCTAGAAATAGGGAAAAAAAGAGTTAGAAAACTAAGTTTCTCCTTCCAAATCTTTAATTTTTTTTCATTTTTTACAAAGTTTTTAAACACTCAAAAGCTCTGAAAACTTAATATAAAATTGGAGGCTAGATATTCCTCCCAGAAGAGCACTCCCCATGTATCCTGTGTTGCTGATACAGTTGACTACCCATGCAGTAGCATCTCATGAGCAGTCATTTAGAAATTAGATTTAGATCCCCTAAAGGTCATTAGCCTAGCAAATCTGATAGCTACATGAAAGGTAGTGAAGACACAAGTACACGTCAGTAACCAGGAGCCGATGAGTCAAGGCTGACTTTAAGGTTTTACTGGGAAAAAAAAGCTGTAATAGCAGTATCAGCACTCAGATGAAAAGATAGTTTTCAAAATGTGCTTTTCTCAGATCATGTGGTTGGAAAGTAAGAAAAGAGACCAGGAATGGATCTTAGCTCTCAGTGCAAACTGACAGACTTCTGTCAAAATGAAGGCGTTGCATTCTGCTTGTAATGCATCAAGGTACTTGACTCGTTGGGTGCCCTGACTTTGCATTTGCAACCACCTCTGCTTTCACAGTGTAGGTGTTTATAGCTGTATAATTAAAAATAACACATTAAACCAATGAATTACAGTGGCAGCTCTGGTTTCAGAGACCATATAAATTAATCACTTTCTCATCCTTCTCTGACCTTGCTTTGGTAAGTAGGTGAGATAAATTCATTTGACATTTGCTCTTTGCCAACTTTACTTCCAGAACATCCTCTGCAAAGCAGGAGATTAATCCTTCAGGGTTAAAGCATGATGTACACAACACAGCTGTACCAGAGACCAAGAGAATGAGAAGATTCTTACCACATGCTCTACCAAAAAATTAGCGACTAGATCCAGATTAGTGATTGTATTCTTCCTGCTGGACTTGATCATAAGGCAAAGGGGGGGACAGCTGTTTTCCATCCAGTCCCTGAAGTATCATGGCTTATCCAGTGGGTACACTGAACAACACTGATGCTTTCCTCCTCGGGGCAGGCTTGGGGGTGAGAACAGGGTGGCAAGGAGGGCAGTGCCCTTGAAGGATTGCGAAGTTATGCACAGACAGCTGTGCAGTGCTTGCCCCAACCCCAGAACAAACACATGCATGTGACTTGAACACAATTTCTGGCAAGAAAAAAAATGAAAAGAGGATTAATAAGAGCTGTTGTAACAGAAAGAGCAATTGGGTGCCGCTTCAAAACTGCTGAGACTCGTCATTTTTGTCTCTCTGACATTGCTTGGGAAAGAAATTGCAAGAGGTAATAAAATACTGTCAATACAGAGATAAAAAGCAACACCCACTCTGTCTAATATTTTGACATGAGGATCTACTGGCTACCAACACAAAGCTTTACAGGTCACTGTGTTCTATATTTTTCTTGTGAAATTTACTGCACTTCAGCCAATTTGGATTATGGTAAATTATCTGGATGTACAATTTAAAACTTCAAATATTTCTTTGGCTTTAAGATATAGCTACAACATGTGCCAGAAAATATAGATTAATAAATGGCAAGTTTCATGGCTTATTCAATTGAAAGGGTTACATTTTTGCAGGGTCCCTCACGTTTGACCCACCATATTGATGTCACATGGCTCACTAGGCAGAGACAATAATGCAGTCTTGCTGCAAAACCAGTCATGTAAGCAACACTGAACTATTTGTATTTCTGAGGACAAGTCACTTTACAGCACCTGGATACAGCATCTCCTTTTGCTTGATTCCTTGAGCAGGAATTCTTAAGGCCTTCTCTATTTCATGTTCACCACTTCAAGTTTCCTGGGTTAGAAGAATAATTTTGTAAGTTGTTTCTAAACTCTATTGATGTCAGAACGAAGAACTTTAGTCTTTTTTAAGTGATAACCTGCAGGAGATGGTGGAGTTGGCACTTTATGTGTGAGACAGAGCAAACTTGTTTTGCAAAGGCTCCTACAGGCATGAAGTATAGCACAGTTGACTGAGAAGGCACAAGTGAATCCATCACTGGTGACATCTTGCATTAAATGTGTGATTGTGGTACTATGCTTCTGGTTCTTCAAAAAAGGCATTTATCAGAACCCATTGTGAGGTTGTGGGTCTCATCTATGCACCATTTTTGGGGCCCAAAACTGTTTTTGTAGATTGGGTTGCACACATTGCTCTAAATGGCAAGGAATAATAGCAGGGACCTTTTAAATACCATTAGAGCCTTGGGATGTGGGGGCAGGTGGGACAAGCTGCCAACTGTTTTAGCCAGTGATACTTTAAGTACTAATTCCTGCCTGGATTTTTTTTTTTTCATAGTCACACTAAAGTGCATTTCTGCTCCTTTTGCTGCCTTCTCATTCCTAAGGCTCCCATGGATAGTTTTAAGAAAGACCAGGCTTTCAGAGAGAGGTAATACTTGTACTGAGCAGTTCTCACAGCCAGTAAATACAGACAAGCAGTCACTGAAGGACTCCATCTGGCCTGAAACAGAAGGGGTGACTTTGACACCAGCACAGTTTGGAAAAAGTTCTTCTGACTTGAGATGAGTTATGGTAATTTCCTGAGTGTTCAGGCAGGCATCACGATTTGCTGCGAAGTGGCAGGCAAAGGGGAGGTTAAGTTTATTGTCTTTATTCATCTCCATGGTAAAGAAGGAGAGAAAAATCGTGGTGAAAGCAACCAATATCCATAAATAGTTTTATCAAGTACAAAGTGATGTTAGCAACAGGAGCTCCAGTCTGTGGATGCTTGTTCCTCCTCCTGATCCCACTTTTACAGTTTCACTGGTCTATTTTTTAGTAATTAAAGTGATTCACAAAACAGGTTTGGGGATCCTTCTTTCATCCAAGTGCAAAGGAAAGGGAGAACCCAGACCATAAAATATAATGACAAAATTAAAATGCCATGATTATTCTAAATTAGAAATGATGAAGGGGAACAAGACATCAGGTAGAAAAATGTGCTGGCAGGGCTGAGTACAACTTAAGAGCATTATTTAAATGTGTGAGGCACAGAAGAAATGATAAAGCTAATGTTTGCCAGAAAAAGGCAGTAATGAATGATGCCAAAACCCAAGAGGAAACACTCAGTAATTAATCTTGCTGTGGTCCCGGGAAGATGCAGCTGTATGCCATTCTAGATGACACGGTACTTTCCCTTAGTGAAGGTGATAGCAGAGAGTATCTGTTGAAATAGCTTTCAGATTATTAGGTTTTCTGAGTTTAAAAGACAGGTATTTGCTAAGAAAAGCAGAAGCTTTTCTTTGAACTGAAAAATGTGAAATTTTTCTTACAAATTATTATGATTTTGAAATTAAGGGAGCTCTCAGGCAAAGATATGGGGGTAGGAATAACAGTTCTTTACTAGTATATCTAACACGACAAACAAGAACAACAACAGCTATGAAATTAGCCACAAACAGAACAGTAACTCAGTCCCAGTGTTTTTTGGCTGCAGGCACCTTTTCCCTGAGCTGCAGTTCCCGGTGCTGGGGGCGGGCGGGTCCCGCAGAGCCGCAGGAGGGCTGGGGGTGATGGCAGCGCTGTCCCAGGGGGAGAGAGAGATGGAGAGAGAGCTCTCCGCTCACGGTGTGGGTCCTGGTGCTCAGCAGAGTGCTGGATGGTGGTAGTTCACAGCGAGAAGACAGCCGGGCAGGGTCTGACAGCAGTGAGGATGGCTCCCAGCGCTGGGATGGTGGGGATGAGGCAGAGGCAGCGATCGTCCTTCTCGTCCCAACTCCGCGGGGGAAATGGGCCGAGCCAGAGCCTTCCGCTTCCTCTTCTGGATGTTTGGATATCGAGGGGTTTCCCTCCTCTCTCTCTCCCTCCCGTCCCCTCCCCCTTGTCACCAGGGCCCAGTCAACAGGTATCTGAGCATGACAATGGGGAAAATTCCACAGAGAGAAAAGGGAGAGAACCAACCCCCAACATAGGTGTGTATATTTTGTTGTCTCCACTGCTCCAAATTATATTCCAGGTTATCCAGATTCCCACTGGTCGTTTGATCACAAAGCTTCTTTAAATTTAAAACCCTTTTTTTTTTCTTTGTGAAATCATATCCTATGCATTCTTGTGTCAATATTGACATTTAATTTTGTTTCTTTCCAAACTATATTTGTAAAACACAACATGTTCCCTCAGTCCTTGTATAATTGCATTAATAAATTAATCCCATTTTGTTCCTGATCTGTGAAAGATTTTCCATTGTCTAAACAAGCTTTGTGTTTCTTTCCAGTCAATAAAGATTCAATTTTCCTCAGCTATGACTTTTAAACTGGCACACACATTTTAACAGACCTTGAAAATTTCAATTTTTCACATGTTCTAGAATACCCTTGGATTTCTATGTCATCAGAGTACACTAATGATTCAGTGAAATGAATACCTGTAACATAAAAATTCCCTTCTATTTTATTCAAAGCATTTCCAATTTTTAGCAAATTTTTTGTGCTTGACCTTTTCATGGCCAAGATTTGTATTTTTCTTCTGGCAAATTTCCTTCCTCTTCTCAGAGTATTTCTTCCTGTCTTTCATATATTTTTCTTCATGTATATTAAAAAGCAATTCAAGCTTTTGACAAAAAAGATCCCAAAATAACTCCTCCAAGGATTTAATCTTTAGCCCCTCCTAATCTTGCAATCAAACTATGATGCCCAGTTCACAGAATCCCCACTTCAGTTAGTTCTTGATCATTGTGATATGATCTATATCTTTTCCAGAACAGTCTGTCTTGTGGCATATTATCATTTTGATTTTGGACAAAAACAGCAGGCAAGCAGATTTCGATGAAGAGGAGATTGCGACATTCTTCTTCCTTTCAATATTTGCTTTTCACTGATGATAGAAATAATAAAAACCTCAAAGTGAGATCTAATTGCAAATATATTTTATTTAAGTCACCATGAAACACTAACTTGTGCTCTTTTAGCCCATGAGGGTAACTCAGTCAGGACTCCTCCAGAACAGAATGGGATCAGGAAATTTTGGAGAAATGCAAACTAACAAAGCATGATTTGATAAGAAATGTATTGTATATACATGATCATGGGCATAAATCTACCCTCTCCCTGATGCTCATGTGTCCATATTTATGTGATTAAATATAGGATGCCATGGTGCGATGTTGTTTCAAAAACATTATAAATGAAACCATATTTTGAAGAGGGAACAACACTAACCCACCTCCTTGGAGTAGTAACAGACATGTGGAGTATACTTTAATTATATATTCAGTGACAGAAAATTATTTGAGGAATACTTTATCAATTGGCTAAACTTCATAGACAACCAGCTTCAACTGGTTTGCAGAACTTTTAAAATGCGAAAGCTTACAAGTTAAGAGAACCAGGATGGGCTAACTTTGATGCATTTTTAAAAACAATATACCACATGAACTCTGCAGTCCACATGCTTTCAGCCCATGATGAAATTTATCCTTTTAAAGCATTTTTTGTTGGGCAGGCCAAGGTCAGAACAAAGCCCCTGCCCAGCAGCAGGATGTGTGTGGAATCCCACCCTTCTCTCTCCACTGGAGTCAGGGAGTGAAGGTGTTCCTGTGAATGGTGGGAAAGGGCCTAGCTTTTAGCTACTGCTCAGCTCAGTTTGCCAGGGCTGAGGCTGAAAAGAGCTATTTGGGGCCATTGTTGGTCTGTGAGGTATTACCAGTGCTGCCCCAAAACAGCTGAGCTCAGGCTGCAGGGCAGGGGGCAGTGAGTTGTCGTGACCCTGGTGAGTGGGGGCTGGAGGCAAGCTAGCCTTACACAGGGCAAAACTTAGAAAAGGCTCTTTCCATTTGCTTTTGTTCCTACTTCTTCAGCACTGATCCAGCCATTCCTCTGTATCTGTTTGTTCCACATCTGCTGTGCAGAATTTATGATGTGGGTAGGCTCTGCTCTCATAACAAACACTATGTCCCTTGTGCTCCTATAAAATTGTTCTCTCTTTATGCCTAGAATCTTCAATTACGGATCCACATGGTCTTTAAAGTCCCTTTTATTAGGCAATAAAATAAAAAATTTATTAGGATTATGCCACTGAGGTAGGATTCCCAGAAGATATGTTGTGAGAAGCAGTTAATAACCAAAGCAATTCCAGCAGTTTCTGGAGGCCTGCAGGCTCTACTTTATCAAGTATTGCCCAAACTGGTACTGGCCTGTACACTCTTGCAGCTGTGCTCACAAGGGTGGCTCTTGCAATTCCAGCAGGTAAGGACATGGCCAGCTTCACAGAGGGACAAAACCAGGATGCTGGGACAACAAACTTCCCAGTGAATTTCAGTTTGTCAGAGACATTCTCCTTGTTTCTCCTCCAGAGGAGGAGAAGGTTAAGAAAAATGCTTGAAATCTTAATGAGACATAAGAAGGAGAATATGGAAATCAAGCTAGATTTGTGGCTCATTAAATGCCACTGCCTTTAAAATGCACATGTTCTTCTCATTCTGACTTTTCTGTCTGACTGTGCCTCTGTGCATCACTGTCAGCCAGAGAATGAGCTTTCTGAAGTATCCATTGGGCACTGTCTTTGATCAAATGGCAATAAGTTCAGAGATGATTGCCCAGAAATATTTTATACTACTAAAATAAAATAAGCTAAGAAGCAATGAATTACTTTCTTACAAGCTAGTTTTCAATTTTCCATTAGTTTTCTATGGTCAGTTCTGCATTTGGACAGCAAACATTTACCCTTAATCATGTTTATCTTCTTGAGACACTGTAGGCTTATGAAATCCTAAAAATACTGCAATGAAAGTTGTGAGGTACCTAAATTATCCTTATTTATACTCAACGTCATCCTTTTGCAGTGATGGAGACAGGTATTGTTCAATGGAAGCCAACAAGACATGGTTTATCACGGTTTATCACATTGAGGTATATGTAATTTACTCATCTGCAATCTTTTTTGCATTTTCCTGCTTGTTTTCTGCATGGAAATTATACAACTACTTATGCTTTTTCACATTCCTAAATTTGATTGTTTTGTAAGACTCTAGATGTTTAAATATTTTAACAATTAGGTTTAACTTCAAGTTTAGATGAAACTCTGTCTTAGGTGACTAAACATATGCTTTGTTCTTTGTCTTCCCAGTGATCAAGACACCACCTCGGACCCACGAGCCCCAACTGCTACTTTGTGTGGTCTTCATTGACAGTGGGAAGTAAAAAAAAATTCTCAGGTGGAAGAAGGGCTGCGTTAACCTGCTGGAGTCTGAACTCCCACCATAGTTTTAAGGCTTACAATTTGGACCCTTTACCCACATGCACAGGGATGTGAAAACAGGAGGCATCTTTTCTAGTAGGCAAGTTTCCTGATCACACTCATCTGTGAGAAAATATTTATGGTTAGGAGGGATTATAGTGTCATGCCTGGGCCCAAACCAGTCAGCCTGTGGAGCAGATTACTTTTCTGCATTTCATCAAGACCCTGTAAAGACATGAGAAATGAAAACAGAGCCATTCCAATTTCCAGGGATTTGTTTAGAATGTTTTCACTCTCAGCCAGCTGATATCAAAGCAAGTAATATAAAGTTGGTCAATTGTTGCCTATTGCTCTAATGTCAAGAATGAAGTCACTCTCTTGGATCATTGTTTTGTAGATTCAGTTCTGTAAGGCAGAAGTTACATCATATTTACCTTTATCTAAAGATACTAATAGCCTGCAACTTAAATTTTTGAAACCTGTATTCAGAGACTCAGAAACAGTTATATTTTTTCTGAGGCTGATCCATGCCAAAACCACACTTTTGTATTCATTAAAATCAGAAAAAAAACACTATTTATTTTTTCCTTAGCATTATTTTAAGCACTGCAAATTCCTAACTGAATTCTGCAGGCATGACAGGTGTAATGCCTCACAGTCCACTTCTGAGATTTCAAGCACCCTGCTGCTGTTTTTGTCAGTCTAACTTTCCTCTAAGAGCTTCTTAAGTAACTTTTATTGTAGCTGATCATTATATATTTCTCTCTGGTTTCCAGAAGGCATGTCAAGCTAACCTAATCAGGTATGAAACTGGATGCTCTCAAATAGTTAGGGAGGTGTGCTAGAATTTTCAATAGGTATGGTTTCAGCCTCCTTTGCCCTCAGATAAACTAAAGTGTTTTTTAACATTACCACAGTGCCCTGTGCCATTGGAGTAAATGGCTATGCAATATCTGCTGGTCTGTGCACTGTTATCCCTGTTATTACAATAGCTGAGCTCTTCACAAGCACTGATCCTCAGAATACCCTGGGGCTTTGAAGTAGGAACTCCATCACTGCTGTGGGGAATTAATGGAGAAGACAAATTAAGGGCTAAACCTTAAAGGTCCTTTAGGCTTGCAACGCTGAGATGAACAATGCTTAGAGGGAGACTGAGCCTGCAGTATTCTCATCTCCAGGTCAGTCAGCCCTGAGGAGAGTTAGACACTGGTGCAACTGATCCTGAAAAACCCCTGAAGCTATCAAAGACTTGATTTCAGCTGGAGCAGGTGCAATTTAAATGCTCCTGCTGGTTCCTGCTCTGGTGAGTATTGATGCTTAATATGATGAAAATAAGAAAAGTTATTGGACTGCATTTATCTCAAATACCTGAAAAGGTATTTCTGGTTAAGTGTTTCTCAAGTCCCATAGCAGCTGATGGGCTCTAGGATTGCAGCAATGTTTCTAGCGCAGTAGCTTTTTAGAATTTTAGATATGTGGGATGCTCAGATACCTCGGGTGTTTGGGGGCTAGCCAGTTCTTCCTCAGATCATCTGTAGCTCCTAACTGTGACCTTTGTTGCATAAAAAGAGATAACAGATGTCCTTTGTCTACAGGGGCAAGGTCTTCTTAGTGTCACATTATTCTTTGACATGACCTTATTCCTGAGAATTTACCTCATCAACTGAGCCAGTAGAGATCATGAAAAGAAGAATAACATTTTGATTGAACCGGTGAATAACTTCCTCAGTATTTATTGGCATGAACTGATAGAGCCATGGTCTCCAGATGGGTCTTTCTTCATTAAAACATGTGACAGAAATCTGAGAATAGTACTGATACCTCTGTAAAAGCCATATGTTTCTATGTGCTCCATAGCCTTAAGCCAAATATACATTGTCCTAATCATGAAAGTAGATGATTTTAGAGACATAGTTTTAAAAAAAAATAACTATTCATTTTCACCAAAATTTTTTATACTGTGAATTGTCTGCAAGAAATTCACAGGGCTTTTGGTGACATATTTATGTGTTTTCAGTATTCATACTATGCTATCCAAGTCAAATCATTTCATATCCACTATGAAAGGATGGCTTCCAATGCTGTCTTTGCCTTACTAAACACTTTTAAACATATCCCCACCATGTCACATGCCTAAGCAAACAGAGCTGGAGAGAGATATTTTCTTTTCAGTTTTCTCTTCCTGGTCAAAATATCTCTAGACTGCTGTACTATCTCTAGATTGCTGTTCAGTCTTACTGTTGAGGCTAAGAAATCTGGAGTAGATTACCTGGAGTAGAACTGTGTGCAATCTAGTATCCAACTGGCCAAGAAGGAACAACCACTGGAAGGGCTGAGACTGCAGGCATGGAATGGATTCCTAATGTCTTGTTATCCTTCTGCCTTAGAGAAATCTATTGTGTACTAGGACACACTGCTAAACTTGGGCTCAGGGACCTTTAGCAAACAGAGTGATGGTAGGATTTGACTGGTATTTCTCCCTAACATGGCCAAGATGATTCACTTCCAATAATCACATATTCATATAAATCGTTTAGGTTGGGAGAGGTTTTTGAAATTATGATAACCAAACATTAACTCAGAACTGCCAAGTCCACTACTAAACCTCGTGCCTCAGCAACCTGACTATATGCATCTTTTAAATACTTTCAGGGGTGGTGACTCAGCCACTTCCTTGGACAATTTATTCCAATGCTTCACAATCCTTTCAATATTTTTTTTCCTAATACCCTATCTAAAGCTCCTCCAGCAGAACTCAAGGCCTTTTCTTCTTGTCCTGTCACTTGTTACCTGGGAGAAGACACCAACCCTCACCTGGCTCCCCCCTCCTTTCAGGTGGTTATACAGAGTGATGAGGTCCCCCCTGAGCCTCCTTTTCTCCAGGCTGAACACCCCCAGCTCCCTCAGCTGCTCCTCACAGGACTTGTGCTCCAGACCCTTCCCCAGCTCCGTTGCCCTTCTCTGGACACGCTCCAGCCCCTCAATGTCTTTCTTGCAGTGAGGGGCCCAGAACTGAGCACAGGATTGGAGCTGTGGCCTCAGCAGTGCCCAGCACAGGGGGACGGTCACTACCCTGCTCCTGCTGCCCACACCACTGCTGATCCAGGCCAGGATGACAATGGCCTTCTTGGACACCTGGACACACCCTGGATCATGTTCAGCCACTGTCAACCAGGTCCTTTTCCTCCAGTCAGTTTCCAGTCAGTAGGTACATGATTTCTAGGAGGTACTTGACACCACAAGTAACATTCCTAGAGCAGAATTATGCTTTCTTTCACTGCATTTGTCCAACTAGCTTTATTCTAGTTTCTTTGAAGTCAGAGAAGGTATAAAACAGTAGACACAAAGACAGACCTATGTCAGATTTCCTATTCTGTAAGTAATACAGGTCTTACGTGAGAACAGATGTTTACATCTGTGTTTATAACATTTCACTCGATAACTCTCAGGTATGTGGCTGAAGAGAAAACCATTACAGTATCACCCCTCACATTTCAAGACAATTCCGAAATTATACTTCTTTCCTCTATAGATTCACCTGGCATCAGCCACAAACATTCTCACTCTGGTTTGTTTATAAGAAAATTAAATTAACCATAGAACTCAGAGATCAATATAGTGATTTGTTGGAGAAATCAAGCCTCTTAAGCAAATAATTTATTAACAGTTAGGACATGTTATACCCTGTCAATAGTTATGAAAAATTTAGAAATAAGATTAGAACCTGAACATTTACCAAAGGCTTTGAAAACAGGGAGTCAGTTGAAGTTCAGTTAGTTCTCATTCATAAAATTAAGCAGAGAAAACCTGTAGAATATGCAGAGCTCACATCTAACTAGCAGACAACACCACACAAAACCCACACCAAAAATGACATACAGATCTTGTGAGGGACCCAGCCAAATCAACCAACTAAAGCAGAAGGCCACAGAGGTCACATCCATACCAATAACATGTCTAGCTCCCAAAACAATAAAAGATGAAAGTCCTAATATATTTCTGAGACACTACCTTGTGTTTCACCTGGATAATGATAACTAATAAAACAACATGAATCTATCACAGAACATCCGTGCAACCAGGTAAAGGAAAGTGTGAGCTATGGAATTATTTTTGCTTCATTTTTTCCCCCACAAAACATGAGAGATTATGAGAATAAAACTCCCCCAAATCCTTAGAAAGGTTATTTAAAAAATCACTGAGAAATCAGTGCATGGTGCTCAGAGAACGACAACAAGAAAATAAACCACAGTCTGCTGCCAAATCAAGAATCCTCAGTGCTGGGTTGTAGGGGGAAAAAACCACCAGATTTGTTGCAAAGATTTTTTTTCTCAAGACAGGGGTATATTTAGCTCTTCTTGAGTGATGTCATGCCTTAAATTACAGCTTATTTTCTGTGGCCCTACTTGTATAGTCTGTTCCACCATGAAATTATCTGGATTTGTAAAAAGCTAACTAGGCTAGAGCTGTAACAACTTAATAGAGCTACTGGCCTCAATTCAGCATGCACAGAAGGGCGAAGCTATTGAGAAGTACTGGTAGAGACAAGTGTCTTATGTTGGTTCCTGTTGGTTCCAGGTCAAGTTGGATTGGAGGGCTCACAGAAAAAGTGTAGAACACAATGGAATAATGGCTCTAAATATAGCTTCAAGGAGAGGCTAGGCCGTACAGCAGGAGATGTATTTGAAGGAAATAATCTGTACCAGTACAGGAATATTGAGAAGGACAACAAATTAAGTTAACTGGTGACATCAGTGCTAGGGAAATCTCCAGCTGTCCTTCCCATGGTCACCAGTAGTGCCTGGAAGGAGGCTCAGTGGCAGCTGGTTTGGCTTCCACACTGTTTCTGCATCCTTCACCTTCTTCATCACCCAAAACAGAAGGGAAACACAGAAGATTGTCTGCACTGCACCACTGAAGTTGTTAAGTGGAGACAAGTCTTTCTTCTCTTTACCTGGGCAGAAAATACTCCAACCTAAACAGGAAACTCCATGAATGCTTCACTGCTGTTGCTGTCAAGCTGTTACTGTGAATTTCACAGGTATGCTCAGCTGCTGACAGAAGAGCAGATAGTGGATCTGGTTATTTTAGGCACTTGGAGATCCCAGACATTAACCGAGCAAAGGTTCATGATAAGAGTTTGAGTTTTATAAGAAAGAGACTTGTAGATCAGCAAATTCTTTCAGGAAGAGGATGGCACTAGATCAGTTTTACAAATGAGAAAAGATCACTTGGAGAGTTTTTGTAATATGGTATTGTATGTATTTTGTATGTAACTTACATACAAAAAAATTGTATATAATCATAAATGTTGTAAGCTTACCCCTCCATTTTTACTGTGCTGATGGAAATATTATTTCAAGCTGCTTTTTAAAGAGAAGCCTTGAAAGATTTCAAAATTCATGATGCATCCCTGCAACAAAGCAGCTAAAAAAACTCCACTTTGATTTTAGTGAAGTTATTGCGTAGATAATTACACCTGAATGAGATAAGTGGTCCACAGTCCTGCCCAAGACTTCACTTGGTCTCTCCAGGAACTGTTGAGCATTTCCAACTTAGAAACAAAGCAGGAATACATTCTCTTTAAATCCAGCCAGAAGCTGTGAGAGCCTCAAGCAGCATGTAGCAGTGCTCACCACTGTGCAAAGCCACTATGTAAATGTGTGCAAACAGCTGCCATCCCTTTAACTTAGCACAAAACCTTGGACATCTCAGATGCTGAAACAGGAGCATGGCCAGCTGCAAATCCTCCTTCAGGCAGCCAGAGCAGTGTTAACTCACTGCAGCCTTGTAAGGGAATAGAGGAGTTCCTTGGGCAAGCTGGGCAGCAGCATCATCAGACCTCTCACAAAACCTGATTTATGTGCAGCAAGCTCTGAGCCTGACAAGGTGAAGAACAGCAGGACCCAGCTGAAGTTAATGTTGTGATACCAGGGAATAGCTTTCCCTGGGCTCAGGAAGGTCCTCAGGCATCAATTCTGAAAAAGAGCAGAGTATTAATTTCAGGATGGCCCTTTCTCAGATCTGGCAGAGACAGCAGAGCCCCTGGAAGGCAGGCTAAATGCAGAATCATATGTACAAATTAGAGGAATTGTCTGGGGAAAACTCCAAAGAGGATATTATTCAATTACAATGTGAACAGAAATCTACATTTGTCTGCAGAATCCTTCTGGAAGCAACTGAATAGATAGGAATTCTGCTCAAAAAAATTGTATCCAAGGGTTACAGTAGATCAGGAATTAAATTAATGCCACCTGTGACATGATCACAAGAAAGAGACTAGCACAATCTGAAGGCGAGCTTGTAAGATAAAGTCATATTACAGCTTTGTTTCATGTTGGCAGGACCTCAGGTGGACAACTACCATGAGACAAAAAAAATCAGAAGAAATTTCTTAAGTGAGAAATGTCTAAAAAACATGACTTTTGAGGAAAAGAATTGTGGTTCAGATTGAAAGAGTAGTCTGAAATGACAATTACCCTCGAATGCATGGAGACTGTGGCAAAGAGGAAGAGAATAATATGCTCTGATCAGTCCTGGGACAATATGGCCTGACCATGTAGCAAAAAAACTTCAGATAGCTTTACAGACAGTAGACCCAGTGTCCGGGTTATGGTTGCCATGGTTGCCATCATCTCAGATCTTAAAAGCAAAATATTTTAAATGAGACAAGGTATTTATAAAACTGATCCCATGTCAGGATGAGGGGTGAACTTCCAGTCTATGAGTTTTTACAAGACCAGGCTGAGTCCTGAGTGCTTTTTTTGACCCATCAATGCTGACAATAATTTAAAATACTTTCAAGTTTTGTCTTTCAGAATATGCTGTTTTAAGGCAAAGCTGATGAGCAACACAGCACATAACAATTGTGTGGGAATCTGAGGTCACTGGAGTAGATTTTTAGTAGATATCAAAGACTTTTTCCAGTCATATTCCCACTGAACTCTTCAGACGCTTGTGATTGTCCTTACAGATTTCAGAGAAAAATATAATGCCTATATTCACCCAGAGAGAAGCAAGAGCTGGTAAGAATTCTAGAGGAGGTATGGAAATTTGAAATCAACATTTTATTTCAAATTCTTGCATTCTTTTGTCTCCTCCAATAAGGCCAAAGAAAATACATGAACAGAAAACAAATTAGACAGAGGAAATAAACCTCCCTATTTCTGTCTTATGACTTCTCTTACCAGGCTTTGAGAAGGATTGCTGATGTAACTGCCAGCAATTCTCTCATCCTAGCCCCAGAAAATTGCTTTTTTTAAAAGATACTTTAGATATTTGAAGAAATTATGGGATTGGAACTCCAGATGAGAAGAAACATGCTCCCACTTGAATTTTCAGTTGCCATATATCCAGCAGTTCTTTTAGAGTGAGCTCAAAATGTAACCAATTCAGTGCCCAAAATATGGAGTCAGTTGGTTTTAATGACATCTCTGACAACAAAAAAGAAAAAAAGGATTTATTTTTTAACTGTAGATTAATTTTTTCTCCTGGAATTTGGCCTTTAATTTCTGATTTCTAGTGGAAAAAAAAAAAAGAAAGTTAGGACTCTGTTTCTGAGATTTAACCTATATTAAAAGCACATCACCATTTCAGGTCTAGAAGACAGATATATTTTGCTAAACCCTTTTCTCACAGAAGGCTAAATTCATAGTTCATTCAGCTCACACTGTAAAGGACAAATGCTTCCTTTTCCTGGTCTGGATTAAACACAAAGTGAAAATTCTCCTATTTTAGCATTGAAAACCATCGAAGTAAGTGCAGTGATTTTTAATCAGAGTATCATGCCCTAATACTTTGAGATCAGTAGACATTTGATTACACTCAAAGGGTTATTTGTACATGCATGCATGCAAATATGTGTATTTGTATAGAATTGTATGTAAAATTGTCCTTATACAAATATAGATGCAGATACTCATAAACAAATTGCATTGTATAGATACATACATACAGAGAATATATATGTTACATATTCACAGTGTATTGTATATTTCTTGAAAATACAAATTTCTAAATATATAAGTTATGTAAGAAGATGAGGAGGAGGTTAGAAAGGAAGTTTGGAAAAAGTGAACTTTTTCCAGTAAGGAATTTGATATAATATAAAGTTTCTGACCCTTGCTATACAAAAGCAATAGGAAATAGCTCTAGTCAAGAGGAGGAAAAAAGTTTCCTACTGACATAAAGAGTCATAATAAACCTTCACTCTCCTACTTCTGTCTATTCTAATCATTTTCAGGGAAAAAACATAGTGCTTCTAGAGCACTGGTAAGTTGTCACTCAGACAGTCCTTTGCCATTTTGGTGCTTTCTGAGGTCAGACTCTAGTATCTTTATATAAAAGTGCAGTGAGTAATAATATGAATGAAAGCAATACCATTTTTAAAATGAAAATATACTTTTTTTGTCCTTATACCCAGTAAAGAGATCCAGAACATGGAAGTTTGGTGCAGAGCTTTGGACTGCTTGGGAGCAGCCCATAGAGGGGCAGCTGGAGCTCTGGGCAGTCCAGGGTGGATTTCTACAGGCAAACACTGCTCTGGGGGGGTCCTGTTGAGCAGTAAGGACACACAGATCCCTTCCCAACGCACTCCCAATACCAGAGGGGCTCTTCAGTGTTAGAAATCCAACAGCCATGAAGGCAGTAATGATAGTAGAAGCCTGTGGCAGCACCATGCCTTAGGCTACTCTCCAAGTAAACAGAGCTTATTACTGCCTTTAAAAGTAGGAAGATCCCTTTCTTCCCCAGCAATGAAAGCCTTCTAATGCCCTTTATTTTGCTTATCACAAAACACCAGCACTAAATACACACAAGTCAGCTCTGTCTCTTGGAGAAGAATCTGGCTGTTTATAGCTGTGGGGAGTGATTTAGTGTTTCCTTACTGAGCAGTGGTGTCATACAGAAAATATAGCAATGAGACATTCATGCCTTGATTTCCCTGAAAGGATTTTTTTTCCCAAAATTCCACCAGGCAAACTGATTTGGTCACTATTTTCCAGTGGGAGGACAAGTCCTTTATCATATACTTGTTCCATACAGCTCCCATCACTTAGGACTTGGAAAGCAACTGTGCAGACCTTATTGTCTATGTGCCCTCCCAAAAAGCTTTTAAAAACAAGAACATTTCCCAAAAGTAAATAGTGAAATGCATTTATGCTGCTCTTCTGAGTCGTCCTTATATCCCATATAATTTCCTAAACCTTCTTAACTGCAGTTAGATACAAAACTCCTGGGGAAAGATAAGTCACAAAGTTTGCTCAAAGGTCACCTGCTTGCTTGTTGCTTTCTGAGCCACAGTGTGTAGATTGAAGGACTGGCTTTAGTAAAAGTTGCTTACAAAAACAAAAGTGTTAAAAAAATTATTCAGCAATAAAGGCTGTGTTTTTTTCCAGGTAACTAGCAGTTTCAGCTCATCTTCTAGCAGGCATAGAAAACCTATGGTCAATTTACTCACATCACTCCTCTGCCTGCCAAGGCTTAAGAGCAAGGGAAGAAAATGAATAGACACAAGACCATGTCACATAATCATCACTTTTCTGCAGAATAAAACCCAGACACTGGAGTAATTCAACCCTCATGACCTTGCTAGGACTGGAGATGTGCCAGTTCCAAGAGAAGAAATTAGATATAAGACAAGTAAACGTAAGTCACAAGGACAGTGACCATTAAAATGAGATTTCATATGTATTAATGGGCAACAGCCAGTCAATTAGCAGGTGTGGGATGGCAAAGATGAGAAATACAAAGCCACAGCCTGACAGAACTGCAGTTTTCAGTGTCCACTATTGCAGCATGACCCCAGGAAATACATGCAGTCCAAAACCATGCAATGTGTTCAAGCTGTGCCACTGCTGTGGATCCCTGTGGCGCCTCAAGGTAGTGGGATGTGTGGCTGGAATGTTTTATTTTCTGTGAGTAAAATGAAGATAGCCTCTAGACTATTCTGCAATGAGAGCCATCTGTGACCCAGTCAACACGTCTAGCATGTGAGAGCCAAAAACATGGAGCTGAGGATTATATTCTCAATGACTCCTCTGTAAAGCCAGAGCAGATGAGAACTCGGGTGAGGACCTGAGAGGTGCACTGGTCCTGGTCCTCATGCCTTCTCCCACTGGGCCAGCCCAGGTTTACTGCCTGCAGGGGTCAGAGGACAGGGCCCTGCCGGGTCCCTGAGCTGTGATTGAGCTCCAGGGCTGCTGGGTCACGTTCCCTGTTCTATTTCCAAATATTATATATGCCCAAAGAGACCATTTACTCATGGGCTTCTCTCAGAAACTTCTGGCTCCATCCTGAATGAGAAAAATACAGCACAAGCCCTGTACAAAGCTACCACACTGGCTGGCAATTGGATTTGGGAAATATTTGCATCAATGAAAAAATATTGAATGAAAACAAATATCACAGCAAAACATCTTGTTGCTTTTGGTTTTTTTTTAAATAATAAATTTAATATAAATCCAGGAACGAAGAAGGAATCAAAAGACATTTATTATTTACCTATAACCTAATGAAGTTGATCCACAGCATTTAAGATAAAAAAAAAAATCCAACTCATTTGACCTTCTGCCATAAATCCAGAGCAGGTTCTCTGCTTCTCTCTCCCTCAGCTCTCTCAAGCCAAACAAGCTGTGTCAAACTGTCATCTCCTCACAGCTGTTCCAAAATTAATATCAAGCACTGATGACAAAAGGTTTGTTGACAAAAAAAAAAAAAAACGGTGCAAGGTAGGAAACAAGAGAAAATAATTTGGAGTTGTTTTTCTAGAAAGATAGATAATCTGAAAATTGGTAAATTAGTTTTCATGCTTGGGATCTTAGCCTGAGAACTGACAGTAGATATATTTTAAGACTTTAAGTTCCTATCTTCAGGGATTTAAAACATTTATAGTAAAGTCTACCTGGGGTGTGACTTTTTACAGACCTTCATTTTGGTGATATAATATCTTTCTAAAGAATTATTAAGACAATTTTCAAGGCAGCTTTCTAACACTATTGCATCAGATTAGAATAATATTATTTTTCTGCTACATACAAATTTCATAATCTGCAAGACTTTATAAGTAGGGATAGTCCCTGTTTGCTGGCCTGTATTGGTTTGTCTTTTTGGGGCTTTTGCTTGGCTGATTGTTACTTGGTTGTTTTCCCTGGCCAAGAAAATAAACAAATACTGTAAATCTGCTGTGTTTAAATGAGAGGGAACTGATTAATCATACACATAGAAGACATGCATAAAAAAATATTAAATTTCACAAATTCACCAAGGGAAAAGTGAAATGGTGAAATCTTAGATTTCTTGCATCCATTCTGGAACCCAAGCCAGAGGCTTGGGGTAAACATGGTCAGCCCAGAATCCCAAATAGTTGCTTTGTCTAAATATAGGTAACACATTCCATTACTGAGGCTTGTAAATGTTTTTAAATTTATCCATAATAATTGAAGACTTATAGAATTATAGTATATTTTAGTTTTGGAGGAAGTGAAACGATCATCTGGACCAGCCTCCTGGTCAAAGTTGAGCCAAACCCTGTTGTCTCAAAACTTTGTCCACTCAGTTTTTTAAAATCTGAGATTAAGACTATACAGTGTCTGTGAGCAGTCTGTGCCAGTATTTGAATGTGTCCAGTGGGAAAATACTTCCCCTAATATCTGACCCAGCTTTACTGTCTTGCACCTTGTGTCAATGGCCCCTTATTCTCATCGTGTGATCAAGATGTGCAACTGTAAATCTGAAATGGTTTCCACAGCTTTTGAGTATTTTTACTGCCATCATAGTTTCACTTGACCATCTGTTTTACAGGAAAGATTGTATGGGAATGCCCAATGCACTGTAAAAATCAGATAAGCCTGGTGTCTGCATGTCTAATAATATGCACATATGTGCTACACATATATAAATAACATTTGTGTATGTATAATCCATATGGATGTGTAGCATGTACAAGCATACACATAAACACGTCTGTGATGGGTGTACATTTACATGAACACACGTGTGTAAGGACAGTGCAAAGCCTGTTTTGTGCCCGTGTGAGCCTATTGCCAGCACTGCTCAGTGAGATGGGATCACAGGTTTGGCAGGGCTGTGCACAACCAGTCCATCACCTGCTTTTTAAGCAAACCCGGGACATTACTGCCCCAGCGTGGTGGATCGTGCTCTTGCAAGTGCCTTGAGAATTGCAGATCTAGAATTCACTGGATTTTTCTCACTTTGATCCTTAAAGTTTTACCACACCGATACAAATTTAAACAGAGTTTTGTTCGAATTTTCACGTCAGTTTCCCTGTACCTCAAATAATAGGGGTGCAATTAGACTAGGCAGCTCCAAAAGGGACATGATCTGCTTTTTGTTTGAGAAACCGTACATAAAAAAATGCTCAAACATACTGCAAATGAACAGCATCACTTCAACACAGATTGTTTAGAACATTTGCTGGAAGTCGTGCCTTCCTTGTGATTTCCTTCAGTTTGCTTAACCAGCTTGCTCATGCCTGGAGAGACCTCCTGGAGGCATTAACTCCCCTCTCACTGCATTTTCTCACAGATCCACATAACCTAAAGTATGTGCACTGAGAGGCTCTGGGCATCACTGCTGCCCATAGATGGCTGCAGTTCTGGCACCTGTATAGCTGATAAGGCCCTACTGTATCTGATTTATAGACTTTCAGACCAATCTGTTTGTCCTGAGTGAGCCCTATGAAGCCAAATGACAGTACTGTGAGCATTGCAACAGTGACCTCGGGCCAGGAGAACATCATATTCCCAGGTCAGGTCCATATGCACTTTAGCTAGGAATAATCTTGAACCAATATTGATGGTGTGTATGGGCTCAGTCAGCCTCCATGCCTGGCTTTTTCTTAACACTTTCATCCAAACAGTCTCAGTGGGAGGCAGGTTTCAGCTGGCATGAAGGCTTGGTGCTCATCCTTGCCAGGCCGGTTACAGACACAATGCCAGGAAGATGCAGCTCATGACTGCAGAGGTAGAGAGAGCCACCAGACCATTGGGGGCTCATGAGTTTTATTTATAGTGATGCCCAGCCAGGGCATCCATTGCATTCAACTGCTTTTACAGCCTGAGGGTCAATATGGAATAAAATATGAACTGGGATATAGGGCTTGAATTTTATAGGGCTGCAACCTGCTGAAGGGGATTTATCTATGTTACAGTTGTTTACAACCATTTGTAGTGCTGCAGATAACTTCTCCCAGCAGAAAGTGGGCTTTTAAGGTCCATTTGTAATGCTCAAAACCTTTTATACTGTAAACAAGAAATAAGAATTAGGACAGTGGTTCTGACTTCCATAGTTCGGTTTCCTCAGACAAGTGCATTTCTTTTGTGTTTCCTCTTGGTTTTGTAGAAAGATTCCTGAAAACTTGATGCAGTAAACTGAATTAGTCATACATTCATAAATGCACCACACAAAGATCGATCCTTTATATTATAATAATTACTGAATCAGTCATTCTATTTCCTAATTATTAATTCAAACCTCTGGCCACAGTACAGAGTTTATGTACCAAGGCACTGCTGTGGGACAGTATAGTTCTCAAGCTCACTTGGAAGTGTTATTAAGGAAAAGAGTAGAAGGAATGTGGAAATTACATTAAAAATTACATGCTGTTAAAATATTTGCTTTATTGGCAAAGGAATGATACTTTGTGCATTTTTGTACCCAGTTAAGACATTTACAGGGGCAAACTTAGCAGAAGATAGAGTTTAATGGGACTGCTGCAGACCATGAGTGTGCAGCAAGAGTGAATGTTGTTCTCATAAACTGAAGAAAATGTGATTGATATACTTCTGAAAAAGAAAAAAAAAACCCAAACAAAACATTGCTGCAACTTAGCTAAGTTGAGAAGTTGGCTTTTCCTGTTGTTCACAGAGGGACACCCCCTACCAGTGGGCACATTTTTGTCTAGGAAATAATTATATGTTTAAATCTCCTGACATATCTTGTGAACCATAAACCTCAGGAATTGCTAGAAGTTGTTTTTCAGACAGCCACTGCCATTTCAGCTGTATTGGAACTATTCCTAGGTTTTGTTTTGCATTTTTCTGGGGACTAGAAACTTAAAATAGTCACTGAACTTTGTCATCAGAGATTGCAGGCTGGTTCTTGCTGGGCTCTGGGAGCCTACCCACAGTCCTGCAGGGACTTCACTGTAACTCAGTCCCCATTGTTATGGCTCCCTCTTGTTCCCCCTTACCTACCAAGTCACCTGAACTAAGAAATACCTGAGGTTTCATTTGAAGACTAACTTCTCCATGTTGTCTTTACCTTTGCTATTGGACAGAATTTACTTTAGACAAGCAAATACATGTCTGTATCACACAGAATAGGGTGCATATAGATATTTTTCAGTCCCATTATAAATTTAATTAAAACTGCTTAGGTGTACAGAAGGAAAATTCACTCTAAATTACTGGAATGGATTAATTTGAGAGTCTGCAAAGTCTGGAGTAATAGCTCTTCTACAATGTATCCTGTGAATGCAAACACAATTCGCCTGCCAGAAATTCCAAGTTTTCTTTGCTATAGTCTATTAAAAAGATAGATATCTAATACCATCTCTCATCTTCTGATCTGCATCCTGAGGTCTGCAAGTACACAGAGAGCTTTACCCTTTGCTGCATCAACTGATGGTGTTCATTGTGCATGGAGGAATCCCAGGATGACAAACTCTTGGCTAGGAGCTGTTGGCTGAGCTAGAACACCACCATAAAATTTATAGAAAATGAAAATGATTATTTGAAATATGTTTATTTTAGTTAAAGTTGAATTCCTGCCTAAACCAATTATTTAAACCAATAAACCTAAAAATAAATGGGTAACCTTAATAATTTACTTTTCAAAAGAAGTGTTAGATGACAGGAAGAGATAAGTGAACAGAAATCGTTTATTGGGAGGCATGTTATGTTAACCTTGCAGCTCCTAAGACTTCTTCCAATTTTTTCAATTTTTTTTTTTCTGGAAGAACTGGAATTATTAGTACCAGAGCTACTGCAGTACACTGATTGCAGTTCTGCAGCTCAGATACTCCTCTCTATATGAAATCAACCAAAAGAAATATATGCACTTCAAGTCATTTCAAGTAAGCCTGACAACAGGATCATCTGTTAAAAATAATTTTCTTTCTTTTCAACAATAATATGTAAGTTTATTGGCCTATCAAGCTTCTAAGATAACCCTAAGGACCATGGCATGCCACCATCCTATGAGATGATATTGGAGAAGGGAGGTGAGGACACCTCACTGGGATCAACATGGATCCAGTCCCCAAAACCATCTCCTTCATGATAAATTTTGGCTGGTGATTAGAAAATTCACCTGCATGTAATAAAAATATCTCAGTGTTTGCCTAATGCAACAATTTAATTTGGGGTTTAATGAATAATATTTCTGTTAAGCTGTTAAATCTACTGGAACTACTGGATTTTATAGTCTAAAGACAAGTGTTATAGGTGTTAAATTGCAATATTCACTAATTATTTAAAATCTGAGTTTTACAAAAGTACTCTGTTTGAAGCAGTGAAAACATCTGCAGAGAAGAGCACTTGAAATATGTTTATGTGCCAGTGCTATCAATTCTTGTTAGCTCAGTACTCCATGGAGGCCTCACTGCTGACCCAATAAGGGATTTAAACCTTCTACAACAGCTTGGGCCAAGGCTGTGCCTCTATTTAAAGCAAATATGTACCTCTAAAACAACATTCAGAGTTTTCAGATACTAGGAGGGGAGCCTAGATGGCTTACTGTAACGTGTGCTGTGGGTATTTAATCAGAAGGGACAAAATTTGCAGACAGATGGAACATTCAAGAGTGAATACAGGCTAACTTGCAACATCAGAAGAAGCAAAGGCACTTTGGGAATGATTTTGTCTTTATTTCTTTCCAGACTTATACCAAGAAATATTTCTCGCTACAGCCAGGGCTGTTTTTTAACACTTTTGATGGTAATAAGTCAGTGGCCTCCTGAGGGCAAGACAGAAGCCTCTGCTGAAGGATTGCAGCTGCTGATATTGCTGTACCAGGCAGTTTAGTTTCCTCAAATAAAATTTGATGTCCACTTAAGAGGGAAGTAACTCACAGAATTCTAAAATGATGCTGACAGATTCAAACACAAGGTAATTTCTAGAAGAAACATTTTCCTTTGAGAAACAGAATCACCATGTCAGGAGAGACCATATATGCTCTAGCACAACCACATGAAGCAGTCTTGAATCTTACTGCTAACATGATTTGATAGCAACCTGATATTGTACCTTATCTTCTGTTCACCAGAAACACTTGCCCGTGCTGTATGTATTTTAAAAAATTCACTGTGTCACTGATATTTCTCCATTCAAAAGTGAGGATGTTGTGACCCAGCTGCGGAGCCTCAGTTTGCCATTAGGAGATGGGGGGACTGAATAAATTGGGCTACAGACAGGAAAGACTCAGTGAGTGTCTCAACTGGAACTTTTAGAACTGCAGCTCTAAAGAATAAGCCCACAGCAGTGCCTTTTGAATGAAGACATAACTGATGAAATCCCATGGGTTTTCTCTATTGATTGCATCATTGTAGTTTCGGTGAAGTTACACAAAATCTTCTTTGAGAATAAGAAAATACTCCCTTTGAGAGAGAACTGAAGTTTTCTCTTCTTCAATTACTCAAACTACTTATTTGAGCATGCTGACATCAATGAGTATTAATTTTCTCCTGGCATAAATGAAGAAGCTGAAGAACAGAGACTTGAGCTGGTTTAACAAGGGTCATAGGAAATTACATTTATTTGTATTCAAGAGTGAGTAGGTTTTGCCTACAAACAAAAAGTTCTTGGACTGGTTGTCACTTTGTTTATGCCCTTTGTCCTGTGAAAACCTATGAGAATTTACTTGTTTATAAAACACAAACATAAAAATTGTATAAAAGTGTTCATATATAAAAGGGCATAAAAATATTGCTATAAACATTGATAATGATTTTTCTGCTGCATTTTTCTTTGCCTACAATATGAACTGATCTTCTTCACTTACTTTGATTGGAGTTCCATTGATTAAAGGAGCAAAGTGTAAATGTCAAGGAGCTGAATCACAGAATATTCAAAAGCTTAAAACAAAACCAAATGCTACTAAAATACAATTTCTTGGATAGAGAAAGTGCTGAAAATTTGTACTTTTTGATCCCTACTGCAGTGTCATATGGTGACAAGACGGTGACAGGAACAGAAAGAGGAACAGGAAACATGGCTTTTTGCAAAAATTAATACAAGAGTACAAATGTAATTTTTTTTGCTGTAACTCACACACCAGGGAAGAACAGTGAATTGGATCCCCTGGCCTTCTAAAAGCATGGAACTTAAGGTACACAACTCAGCCTTGAATAACTTTTCTTTTGATATGAGCTTCTGAAGCACAAGTAGTTTCCCAAGAACAAACTTTTTGATTTCTATTTTCCACAAGCCACATTAAAATTTAAGCAGGGACATAATTGCTTAGATAGATTATTCACCCAAGGCAGTTTCTACCAAATTTGAAAAAGCGTTAAATATTTACATGAAAAATTATCAATTTATATTACAAGGACAAGTTCTTCTGTTCTGCAAATGAGTACACTTGCAGATTATATGGTTTGTAATGTATTAATTATAATGTTCAGATACAAATTTCAAGCCTGAGGGAAATCTCTAAGAAGCAAATGCAAGATTTTGTTACACTAAACTGCATTTTGGGACACAGCAGTCATGAGAACACGTTCTTAGTAAATTACATGATACAGCTGCTACATAGCTGAAGTACTGCCAAGATCAAGCTATGTATTTTAAGGTTTGAAAACATATTGAAAATATATGCACACCCCAATGTACTAAAACATGGCATAAACTTCTCTTTATCATAATGGTCCTGGTTTGTCAACAAGAATTTAGTTGCCATGTGCTCTGTAAAAGAGTTTTTCTCATGTTTGTGATAGATTTCATTAATGTGTGGTTCTGTTTATGCCTACTCACAGTAACACTAATGAAGAAGGGAAAAATGAAATATTGGTGTGGAGTAAAGGACCCTACTCATGCATCATCCCTGGGGGATGGGCTGGATTCTTCTGAAGGCAAGTTAGATCCTGCTCCTCTCAGTGACTGTTCTCATCATTTCAAACACTTCCAGGGAGATGATAATTTGTGATGGTCCTGAGCTGCTCTGCTGATTTCTGACAAGGGGGAACTTCTCAAACTTCAATAGAAATGTTGCTAACAGCTACAGTGGATTCTCCTGAGCAGCAGGAGATAAATGTTCTTCTACTATATGACTCATCTGGGATACTTGTCTACCTTAAGATGATACAAAATCATGCCTTTGACCATTTCTATCCATTGAATACAAAGAAGGACTAGACAAGCTCAGCTGCATGTGTCTTCATGGCTGTCATCTAAAATCAGAAGAATCTGTAGATGCCACTTCTAAAATCAGTAGCATTCATTGGCTTGGCCTGTCAGTGCTCTAAAATACAGTGTAATGCAACAGATTTTTACCCGGAATGTTGGAATTTTCATTTGAAGTCCTGCAGCTTTTTCTTAGCATCTGTCACTGTAAATCTTGGATCCCTTAGGCTTGCATCGCACGATTGGTCTCTAATAAAATTTCCATGGTGTATAAAGCTTTTTCTCAATATTTAGATGTGATTTTGTTTCAACCAGAATTGTGTGAGAAATCCTTGAATATACATTGATTTGGGGATTTTCTTACTTCATTGTCTTCTTATCTTTCCCAAGTCCTTCCATACCTTTTAGTGAAATTCATTTGGGTGAACAGAAAGGAGATTCTCTAAGGGATGACAAAATCTATTCACCATATTTCATAATTCAAGTTTAAGAAATACACAGGGGAAAAAACTTATAAATAATATAAAGGCAATACTTAATAGCAGGTCTGGTTTAGATGTGAAAGCTGCTGGTACAGAAATGGAAGAAACAATTAAGTAGGTAGCAAGACTAGCTTATTATCCTAATAATTCACAAAAAAATCTGGGAATATTTCCTCATCAAATTATTGTTTTATTAGAAAACAAAAGGAGAACTATGTAAGGTGAAAATTACCTGTTACTGCGGATGTTCTGAAACATCTAGCATCAGACACAGTTACAGGAGACAAAATACTTGCCCTTGAGTCTAATGAAGTATGGAAAGACCCTTGTTCCTTTTGTGAAATGTTTTTTTAGTATTAGTGTTGTTAGGAAATGAAAGTTTTTTTACCAGTCTTCCAAGCAGGAGCAGCCAAAGGTTCCCAGTGAAATACCAAAATATTCACACAATGGATCACAAAGGCATTTTTGGTCTGGGAGATTTAATTATTTTAATCAGGATAATATATTTGGTATTGTGCTCATTTTAAATACTGTTTTGCTTGTCACACTACATTTGGCAATAGATCTTTTCAAATATATTTAACAAACTGTTCCATGTTTATATGAGTAATAACTACATATAAAATATCTTCAATGATTAAAAAAATCCATATACATTTTCTTAATGAAATACAATATATACATTACGTTCTCATAGTTTTAAGGTACATCAAATTTGGGGTTTAAAGAAATTCACAGTGTACATTTTACCTCTGTAATAAAAATCTTCACTTTGAAAGTGCCTGGATCTCAAACTGTGTATAAGCATTTCCTTTCATTGGGTTTATGGAGAATGAGGGTTTACCATCAACAAGCACTACAGCAGATCCAAATTGTGTATTACAATGACCAAAAATTAAGACTTCTGATTACTGAAAGTGAACACTGACTGTCTCTGTAACCTCAGATTCTGACCAACAGATTTTCTGAAGAGCTTCTTTCAGATGGAAGATGTTCTTCCAGCAGCATGGTCTCTAACGCAGACATTCAGGGAAGCTGAATGAACTGCCCACTTTTGTTTCAGAAAACCAGGCTCAAAATTCTCAGGTGGAACTCAAATGCCAGAGGCCAGTCCTGGCCAAGGGAGATGGCCAGGAACCATCCAGGAGCCAAGATGCAGTGAAGTTACTGTCACACTGCCTTTCAGCCTGAGGTCGCACCAATTGCCTTGCTCTACTTTGAATCCTCTCTTTCCTTCTTCCCCCTCAGAGGAAGAAGTCGTAGAAGTTTCCAAACCCTGAGTTCATTACACCTGAGGCCCACAGGACACACATTGTTCCCCATGATCCATTTGTGGCTAAACTTTTGTGCCAAGCACTTCCTCCAAAGCATGACAAACACTCGGGGCAGGCTGACCTCAGTCTCCTACCTCCACCTGTCTCCAAGTGATTTCAAAACCCATTCTAATATATGGGTTTTTTTCCCTGAAAATACACAGTGATTCCATCAACAATTTTTTTAAAAAGAACTATCAATAAATCCAGATGGAAACTAATCTAGACCCATTAAAAATAATCTCCAGCCTAAAAGGGAGAGGCAGAAACATTCTAATACATTCCACAGTAAATAAGTTTCACAAAGCTAATTTTAAAACAATTAATGACAAGCCTTTTTAAGTGTTGTTTCATAAAGTCTTTTACAGGTGTGTTATACACCTTGATGCCATCTTATAATTTTTCACAGCCCTTTCACTAATCTCAAAAAAAAAAGCTTAAAGAGAAGCAGAGATGCCCAATGTAATGTAGGTTTATAACACTTCCAGAATTAGTGACTGTCCAAAGAGAGAAAGACAAATTACTGTATCAACAAAGAGAAAAATTACATGGAATTTATGCTGTTTCTATCTGTCCTGCATGGACATGATTACACAACAAACAGCCAGATGGAGCATGGGATATCTCCTCTGCAGTTTAACAGAATGAGATTTTAATTACTGCAGTGGGCAGGGTGAAAGAGTTGGAGCTTTCCTTACCCCATGGAGTGAAGATTCTTTAATAAAAGAGTGCCAAGGAATGCAGCACAAGAGCTGAGCTTTCACCAGTGGAAAAATGGCCAAGGGATGCTAATCCATAGAAGATAAGATTTAATGTTTTTTTGTAAAAAGATTGTTTTGTTTGCTATCTATATATCTGAAGAAAATTTAATCATTTAAACAGGTTTAACATAGAGAAATATGGTCCCCCATGTATGACATTCCCAGAATTCAAAGAGAAGCTTGCACCTGGCATTTTAGTATCTTCCACCTCAAATAAAATTGTTACATTCAAACCCCTAACCTGCAGGTTGTGAGATTCAGTTCAAGACATATAAAAGCTAGAGAACTTGAGAATTCTGAAACAGATTGGAACATCAAGGGTTAATTATTTTGGATTAAAGGTTTTCTTCCAGCCTCCCAGCCTCAGAAATAGCTTTTTAATAAACTTGGTGAAAAATATTTCTTTCTTAATGCACTAACTCCCATTGGAACCTAGGTACCTTGCAGTATTAGTCCAGTGCTGAGAGGGATCAGTAGGGAAAAGTACAACACAGTGCTCTGAGTGTCCTCATATCTACCTCTACATGGAAACGTTCATAAGTTTATTTTAATATCCTACACATTTTTAAGAAAGGCAATTAGCTTTTACATACTTTTTTGCTAGTTGGGAATGTTGGAAAAATTAAATAGATTTTGATAGATGCATATCTGCAAAAAGTCTGGATTTTTCTCTTTTGCTTCGGTAAAATATATGTAAGAATACTTACAAAAGGAAATTTGCAAAAAATAGACAGTTAACATAGGAAAAGTTTAGATCCATGCTTTCAATCTTTCTTTAATGGACTTATCAAGATTCCACTGGAATTCTAGAAGAGGTAAATTGAGTATTTAAATTATCTCAGATCAACTATTCTTCAGCAGATATAAAGAATAAATACCTTTACTGAAGTGGTCTGGCCTCCCTACTGCAGACATAGAGGATTTTCCACTGTGTTTTTTTTCAATAAAGAATTGAAATGATTTAATTTCTGAATATTTTTTAGAAATGTGAGCTAGATTTGAGGAAAACAGAAATATGGCTTTAAGTGAATTGTTAACATTCTGTTGTGTATCTTGTTTCGGTTATCTCTTGCCTTCTTCTTCCTTAGAGTCAAGTGACAGTTTTTCCCCAAGTTTCCTTATAAGTTCTGCCAGATCCTCAGAATTCTGAGATTTTTCCTCCAGGAGTTCATACCGGAGACTTGAGATGTCCTGTTTAATTTCCTTCAATTCACCTGTAACAGGTTTTAAAAGATCACAGTATTAAGAAACAAAAGGAAAAAAAACCCCAGCATATCCAAATATCTCATAATTATGATGGGGTTTTTTTTTTCTGTATTTCTTTTTTGAAATAGAAGAAGTAAACATTCTGCTGCCTACTGGTGAATCATAAGATAGTCTGAGTTGGAAGGGACGATCGAGTCCAGCTTTTAAGTGAATGGCCCACACAGGGATTAAACCCAAATCTTGATTTTATTAGCACCATGCTCTGAGCAGCTGAGCTAACCCCAGTGGAATGGTGCCTTGGGGATAGAAATATGAAGATGCAGTTCAGGAATCAAACAAATCTGAATGCAAAAGTGTGAGAGACCGTAAATTCATAAAACTCACACAATCTATTTAATGGAAGATGCTGCTCTGCTGCAGGAGAGATCACAGATTCATAGTCACAAAATCATCTGGGTTGGGAAAGACCTCTAAAATCACTGAATCCAGTCATCAATCCACCACTGCCCAGCCCACCACATCCTTAAGGAACTAGATGATCTTTAAGGGCTCTTCCAAACCAAACTATTCTATGATTCTGTTATTACTAGATGTAGCAAGGCATTTTAAAGCTTTTCAGATCAGTGATAGTTTCTGATGGGTAGGAAGAGATAGAAATCACATCTCCTCTTCAATAGCACGTTAATTTTACCTCTTGCACTTGTAAACATGTCAGGTGGATTAAGTATTTTGGAAATATGTAACCACTTCAGTTTATTTTGATTCTCTGATGAAACATACAATCCATCAACATACTCACCTTCATTGACTTCATCACTTTCCTTATCTATCTGAGCTTTCAACACATATCTTTTAATAAGACGTTTCATTATTTTCTGCAGAGAAGAAAGAAAGAAAGAAAGAAAGGAAAAAATAGTTTTCTTAGCTGGACTAGCATTGTTATGACATTTCAAAGTAAGAGCTGATGTCCTGGTTTCAGCTGGGGCAGAGTTCATTTTCCTTTAAGTAGCTGGTGCAGTGTGTGTTTTTGATTTAGTATGAGAACAATGTTGATAACACACAGGTGTTTTAGTTATTGTTGAGCAGTGATTACCCAAAGGTGAAGAGTTTTCAAGGCCTCATGCCCTGCTGCCGAGAAGGTGCACGGGAAGTTCAGAGGGAGAATGGTTGGGACAGCTGAACCAAGCTGGCCAGAGGAATATTTCATATCGTAGAGCATCATGCATCATGCTCAACTGGGGGAGGCTTGGCCTTGAGGGGTGATCATTGCTCTTCTATCTCTCCCTTTCATTACTACTGCTACTGCCACTACTACTATATTTATTTATTTATTTATTTATTTATTTATTTATTTATTTATTTGCATTAGTGAAGCATTATTATCTCAACTCACAATTTTTACCTTTTACAATTCTCCTCCTCATCCCATGCAGTTGGAAGGGGCAATGTGGGGACAGTGAGTAAGCAACTGTATGGTACTTAGCTGACAGATGGGGTTAAATTATGACACCTCTGTTACCTTCTGTTGCATTCAGATACTTCAGTGTAGGACTTGACAGGTTAAAGAAATTGAATGTAAAAATCTCTGCTTTCATCTACAGGTGATATTTAACCTTTATGATTCTGCATATATATATGTATATATATAGACACAGATATATATAGATAGATATAGGTGATATAGATATTTATAGATTATAGATATATATAGAGATATAGATATTAATTCTATAGATATAGATATATAGATATAGATATAGATAGATATAGATATAGATTCTATAGAGATAGATAGATAGATATACAGACAGACATTTGAAAGCTAGAGAGCTAAAGACAATTTTATGAATGTTATAATTCATAAGGCTTAACCTACTAGGGGAGCCCATAAGAACTAGTACATGACTAATACAGTTTCACCAATACAGTTTGATCTCCAAGTAGATGAAGCCATCTGGCCTTTATTGCTACCCAAAGATGCTAGTGTCCCTGCTTAGCAGTCCTAATTGCTAAACCCTTTTGTTGTCAGTTTATTTGCACCTATTGTGATATATTTGCTAAATTATGTTTTCCCAGCATAGGGCTTGCTTAGAGAAAATGGGATCTGAAATTCAAACTCATTTTAGTATCTCAGCTGGGACTCATCTAACCAAAGACAGACACTTTCTAATGCAAATATACATATCTGTCACCTTTATTTCCTTCTATGGGTAAAATGAGCAAACCTGAGAGCACAGTTCATCTGACACAACTAAAACTGATCAAACAGCTCATGCCATGAGAATGACCAACCTGTCTACTAATAATAAGGGGAACCTAGGCCAGCAAATTTATTGTAAATTTTACCTTTGCAGGAAAAAAACCAATTAATTCTGGCTCTGATTCTCCCATTAGTTCAAATTACTTAAAAAAGAACAAGGTATCCAAGTACATTTTAGGATATGTATTTCTGCATTGGGTTTAACAATTTTGTAAGGTGTAGTTCATGACGACACAATAAGTTTTCTTTTCCATTTTAAGATATAAAACATTCATAGATTTATATGTCTGCTTTTGTCTCCACAATAATAGAGCTGACCAAAGATGGTTATGAGGTGAGTTATCCCAGATTAGTGGTCCCAGACCATCACTACAGTCATGCTTGCAAGGTCAGCAGCTGTACTGTTTATTATAATAGTCCAAGAATGTTTCAAATACAAAGCCACATTACATGTTTATGGGGTAGATTTTTAATCTTAGTATCTATCCCTGCATCATAATGAAATTGGCTGTGAAAAGGTCAGGGAGTTTTTGGAACAGACTCGTGTAGACACTGCATAACAAAAAAAGTGGAATGGAGCCAGCCTGCCCAAGAGAAAATCTCTTTTTCTGTCTTGTGGTCAATAAAGTATACTTGTTTTCTGTACCCTTTTTCAATCAGATTGTCTTTTTATATTTCCCAGGCAGCTCTTGCTTCTTCCTTTCTACCCACTTTGAAGTATTACAAGAAGGAAAAAAAGCAGTCTCTGGACCAGAATAGCTGAGATTTATGTGGACTGTGCTGGGTCTCTTTGTACTTAACAACACAAAGGCCCACTGCAGTTGTTTAGGAGGCAAAGGAAAAACAGACTGCATTGATAGGATAAAGCTGACAGATACTTGCAGTGCTTGAGGCATTTGTATGTAGAGGTGTGCCACAAGAAGCTGATCTGCTTCAGCAAATGGAAAGGGGAGATTTTGGGATTATTTTTGGTTTTCACAATTCACATTGTGTAGTTGAGGACTCAGCTCTAAAATTAAAAACATTTTTCTAAAGCACATTAATATATTGCACTATAAGGGTACCACTTAAGAAACAAAGAGGAGAGGAAAATACCCTCAAATTCTACTGCAAATACCTAGTTTCATTTATTTCTGATATATACAAGGTCTATAGATATATTCTTGACTCATGTTGCATAGCTCAAATGCAAAACTGTCCTCATGCCATCAGTCTGCCAGTTCTACTGCTTGATTTTATTTTAAAATAAACTGGGTTTTACCTGGTATTGCCTTGGAGGATTGTTTAAACTGTTTAAGTGGATTTCATCTGAGCTTCTTATACTCGATTGCTTCCTTTGACCAAGCTGAAATGGAAACATTATTTATAGTACAAAATAAATAGAAGATCAATATGTATATCTTGTGTATGTCCTATGACAAAACTTAAGGCATCACAGAATGGTGAACTGGGATTCAAGCTGAAGGACTGGGCTGAAGTAAGAGTGAACAGAAACTGTAAAAACAAATGGTATTAATTTAGATAAAGAGTGGGACCAGTTCAACAAGTAGTGGTGCAAGAAATATAAATCATGATGGATCTGGATGAGGAATAAGTGGGACTGTAACTAAAAATTCAGTTCCCTGAAATGATATATAGTCTAAGAGAATTTTTACTGTTTCATAGGACAGGACTGTCAGTGCAGTGTCTCAAATCCCATGGGATCATTTTGTACTTCCATTAAACCTCTTTGTGTTGTGTCCTAAAATAGTGTGCATCTACTGATAAGCAGACTGGGGCACTTTGAAGTCTATTAAATACTCTGTGGGACATACTGGGATATAATTTGTTGGGGACAAAAATAGGACAGGATCCTATGCTTAGGCACCTGTACACTGAGAATAGTTAAAATACTGTTATATTTGGTTTAGCATTCCATAGAATCACGGAATGGTTTGTGGTGGAAGGGACATCTAAAAACAGGGAGTCCAATGCCCTTGCCATTGGCAGGAGCACCTTGTATTAGACCACACTTGTATTTTGATACAAAAATTATTACATCTATTGATAAAATATTTTGCATTAGCAATTAATATAAAGTGTACACTGAATTTGGGAATTTTTTTCTTTCTTTATTAAGATTCACAAATCTATTTGCCCATACTTTAAAAAATACATTATTTATCTAGCCAGACTATGTTTATTTGACTAAGCAAAACTAATGGTAAAAGATAAATAGTGTAAAATGTAATAAAACAATAATAAAACAATTAATATTTCTCTTAAATATTAATCTACATGTGGATGGAAATTAGCAATGTATAAATAAATGCAAGTTACTACTTTTTCATGCTTGAATAAAGCTATTTCAGATTTTTAAAATATATATTAGAAAACATAATCTTATAAAAATATTTTAACTTAAACTAGGTATCTGATTTATAATCAAAAATAATGGCTAGTGAGTTTACACAACCACTATGTAATCACTATGATTTTCAGGATTTTGGAACTAATTATAGTCTTTCTTGGCCTTCATCTGTAATACTGGGTTAAAAGAGGAAAACAATCTTCTTGCTATTTCAGCTCCTGGATTTCTCATGCACCACTTTTGGAAATAATATAGTAGAATAAGAGTAAGATCACACTTCCCCTGCAGCAGCAGGGGGAGGTTGCTTTGGATATTTACTATATATTTTATTACCTACTTTAAAAGCAGTGTGTCATGCTGGTTACCAGTTTCAAACTTATGTTACATTGGTTCACCTCAAAAGTTAATCCATTGCTTAATTACAATTTGTTTTTGACTTGAAATAGCAAAATTGGTAATATGTGGTGAGATGAGTTATGAAACTGCAAACTTCGAAAACCAGGCTTACTATAACGCCTTTATCTTAACCTTAACCCTCCAGGGCATTTTAAAATATAATAATGTACATTTAATTAGCTACAGTGCACCTTGAAAGTTGGCAGGTAAATCAGAAGTGTGGAACTTCATGAGATCTTATGTGTACCAGTAACAAGACACAAGATCCACTGTAAATTGCTGAATGACCACTTGGTGGCAGATACTGCCAAGATTTCATTACAGCATCTAAACATTTTTAAACTCTCTTTAAGTTTCCTTCCTATGGCTTTTTTCTTTCTCCAAAATTAGTACTAGAGTATAATCAGCCTGTGACATTGATAACTGACGTAGAATTCATATTTTTAAGTTAGCATTTATTGAACATGAGTAACCAGAGGTGAAATTATGTTAATTAAACAAAACAATTATATAAATCCCAACAAAAATAACTCTTCTCCTTGAGTGTTGTGTGAAATATGAAATGCAGGACATATGTATCATTGCTCTTTGAAAACACCTTCATCTATAAAATTGACTCTCACTTCATTATTCTCTTGTACTACTTAAATTCAATGCAATCGGAATAGTAATGAAATTATTGTAGATGTTTTGTTTAGCACATTATTAATGTTTTATATCAGAAGCTTCTTTCAACTTGAAATTCCAGAAAACTGTACTTTCTTGGATCAGAAGGCAGGGTTCCCAGAGAGTGGCTCAGTTTGTGCTCCAATAACCAGATGTCACTTGTGAAAATTTCAGACACACTGTTTAACACCAGGAAAGTTAAAGTTAACATATTTTTCTTGTTTGAGTGAGGGCTTAAAGCTACTTCAATAAATAGTTGTCCCTTACTTCTTTTCTGAAAGGCCATGTTTAAAGAACAAAATTTAAATATATAATCTCTCACTGCTGATTTTTAGCTTAGGAAGATAAGTTCTGTGACCCTTGAGCAATAAACTTTCTCAATCCCAAGGCAATTTTTAAATGTAGAATAGAAGTTAAAGTAGGGATATTTTTAAAACTCTCCTTTTTCTTTATTTTCTTCTCCCTTTTATTGGTTTGAGTTTCTCACTCACTTGATGTTTAAAATGCCAATTCTATCCTGTAAAAAGAAATCTATGGATTTTAATCTACAGCCTGAAAGAAAGCATCTTCACAATCTTTAGTGCTGTATTTAAATATGTTTCAGGAAATTAATTTCTGGTGTACCACACTATGAACACAGCTATGCAAATTACTTGATGTTTAGCACTCACATATCTGGCTTAGTTTTTTGCTAGCAAGAACCACGGCAGAGCTAGGTCTAAGAGTAGAATTTCCTTTCTTCTCACCCTAATGCTTGTTTTCACACTCTGTAGCTGCTGCTGCTGCTTTTGCACTGAGAAGATGCAGGCTCTGCAGCAGAACAACCCACAGGCTGGGTCTGAACACAAAGTTTGTGTTAACATTTTTGGGCACTGCAATGCAATGTTTTCCATCAGTAAACTTTGACTGTCCTCCCAGGTAGGACTTGCACCAGAAGAACTTTCTGTCTTCCTCAGCACAGTTTGGCAACTGGAAAGGTTTGGGGACAAGAGATTTCTTACTTTGTGAGGAAAACATTCCTGAATTGGCTTCAATGCCCAGATAAGATATCCACATTTTACTTGCACAAACACAGCCATCAATTCTTGGGTCTGGTCATGCCAAATCTTTCCTTATCCTTCCACAGCTCATTTTGTTTATATTAGCTCCCTGCACAGGTAGCTCCTTGCTCAGCAATCACAGCAGCATCAACCCACTCAGCACTAAACGAATCAAAAGTCAAAATCCCAAAAACCTGAAAGTGCCTTTGAGAAGATGCCATAACAGCCTCAGTAATAATGAAATATCAACAGTGGATCAAAAGGTAACACAAAATCACTTTAGCTACTTCTTGGAAGTGCACACCATGGCAACATCTTATAGATTCAGATAAAGTCAGCTCCACAGGATGTGGTAGCCTCAAAGATAAGTAAAAATGTAATCATCTGCCAGTATCTGCTGCACAAATAAATATGACTCAGACACTTTATGGTTTTCAACATAAAAGTTGTTGTGGTTTTCTTTTCTTTTTTTTTTAATTTTAATTTGATATGCAGTTTTATAGCTGCTGTGGCTGGGAAGTAAGCACATTTCATTTAGGATTAGTTATACTAAAATCTGCACTAAGTGTAAAGCATTAGTGTTTGAAGACTTAAAATTAATTCAGGGTTGGGAAAAAATCTGATAAATAATGTTTGCATCTCTACAGCCCTCTTTCAGAGGCACTGCTGTAAAAGCTGACAAACTTGCAACTGTTTTATATAGAACTGGTAATTACTACACTTTGCACCCTTCTAGAAACATGCTAGAAAACATGAATTGCTAGGTTTGAATGGAATGATAAAAATACATCTTCTTTCCTTAGGCTGTATAAATGGGATTTACAAGAGTACCTGTTTTATGGGAATATAAATTTCATGCTAAAAAGTCATTAAAACAAGCTTGTAACCCACTGATGTGTTTTTCAAATTCACACAGTAAGTGAATTAGGAAAAGAATGATTTGCTGTTTTCCACCACCACTCAATTTTAAGTTTATATGCATCTCCTCAAATGTGCAATATTTTAGTGATGACTTTATCACTCACAGAGGTTTTAAAATCAGGTTGCATCAGGCTGTTTAATGAAAAGTTTTGCAAATGTCCGTTTCTGGCAGGTCTTAAATACATTAGGACCATATTTCCCAAATAATGTGAGATCAGTGAAACACTAGAAAAATTTCTGGTAATAGCGATGAAAAATTTGAACTTAATAACAATTTTGACTTTGGTGACAATGTTTGTATTACCTGTATTTGTTTTCATAAACTTACCCAGAGGCACATGATTTTTCCCTAAAAGTCCATTTTTTTTCCTTCTAGGATTGTGGGCATTTGTTCTCTTTTACTATAAGTGTGAAAAATGTGCTGGTCACATTGGCAACAGAGAACTGACAGATGCACATAAATTCTTTACTGGTCCCTAGGCTCCTGACAGACTTAAGAACTACTAACCTTGAACAGATCTGTGCTCAGACCAAAGCCCATTTTAACTTAAATTTCCATTGAAGAAAATTTTGTTTTGCCACCATGACAAATTTGAACTTCCTTTTGTTTTGTATGTTAACATATGCTCCCCTTTCTATTCCCTACGTCTGATCAGCTGCCTTGCACAACTCTTCTTCCCTAACATGTTACAATACTGCTAGAATAGTGCCAGCCTTTATATTTCCAATACCATCTAACATTCCATGTTCTTCTAAAGCAATTGATTTGATTTATACCAAGACAGTGCAGGAAAAATACACTGACTACAAACTCTTTAAGCAAGTCAAATATATCAACTCAAATGTCTTTTACTGAAGCTGTGTTAAGTAAAACAGGTAACAAAACATTTTACATTAAAAGCAAAGGGTATTTTCAGTGGAAGCAGAGACAGGCTACCAAGGGGGAACTTTAGAAACTGCCCAGGCATGTGGGGGTGGCATTAGGAAAGATAAAGTTTGCCGTAAGCTGACATTTGGAAGGGCAGTAAGAACTATTGCTACAACAGCAATGTAAGGTAGAACAAGGAAAATGCAGGCCAGTTGCTCAGTGGGGAAAGGGATTTAACTGAGTGTTGGATGAAAGTAAGAATGAGGGACTTTAGGTCTTTTTTGCCTCAGGATTCATTAACAGTCTCTCAGGCCTCAGGGCTTAGTGAAGGAATTCAAGGAGACCAGAAGAACTTGATCCAGGCAAGTCCAGAGTGCTACATCCACAGGTAGCTACATCTGAGAGAGCAGATGCACCCCTTGCAAATATGCTATCATCTCTGAAAGACCACGGGTATTGGGAGAGGTCCCCAAAAGCTGGAGAAAGGCAAATGTCAGATCCAGCTTCAAAAAAAGGTCAAAATTTTGTTTCAAGCAGCCCTGGGCCACTCAACCTCCCTTCAGTAACTGGCAAAATAATGGAATGAAAAATGAAATTTCTTACAGCACATGCAAGAACAAATGGTGACTGGAAAAAGCAGGAGTTATTCATGAAAAGTAAAATCTGTCTGACCATCTAGATGGCTTTCCCTTTGCAGATAAGGGGAAAGCAGGAGATGTCATTGGACCTGAACTTTACCTGGGATTTTAACTATTCTATTCTATTCTATTCTATTCTATTCTATTCTATTCTATTCTATTCTATTCTATTCTATTCTGTTCTGTTCTGTTCTGTTCTGTTCTGTTCTGTTCCGTTCCGTTCCGTTCCGTTCCGTTCCGTTCCATTCCGTTCCATTCCATTCCATTCCATTCCATTCCATTCCATTCCATTCCATGCTCCCACATTAGTGACTGACTTCAGTATGAATTATGTATGTTGGGAAATTCAAGAGTAAAGCAGGGCACTAATAAAAATGAAGTCAAAATTTGCTTTATCTTCTAAAATTAGCAGTCAGTATATACAAGATAAAATTACCTTGTTCATCTCTGCATCTTCCTGAAAGCTTTTCTTTTGGCACAAAAATGGTTTAGAAATACATTTTTTGATTCTGATTAGGAGATACAGCAAAGATTTTGGGCTTGGCACTAAGTTGAAGGGTACTGGAAGAGTTCTCCCTTCTTCAAAATAAGAAAACCAAAGTTTAGCCCTTGCAAATTTCCATTCTACATCAGCATCATCCTGTAAAACAGAAACACAGCAGTTAAGACACTGTTAATACCACTTTGACTATTGAAGATGCTCTAGCTAAACTTTTTGTGTGTTTTAAGTGTAAAGATTTACAGTGTAAATCTTCAAAGTGTAAGAGATTTGCTTACTTAAAGAAGTAAATCTCAAACAGATCAAGATGTATGAAAACCAAAATTTCAGTGGATGGAATTGTTATTAATCCATTTTAAATAATGCAATTTCAGAAGAACAGAATGGATTTAATTTAAACTTCATTTATTCCAGAGTGAGTGCTAATAGTCTGCAATACAGGATCACAATGACAGACTCTATTACTAGTCTATAGACCCTATTACTTTAAACATGAAGTTGAAAAAGATGAGGTGATTCTTACCTAATTCCTTCCATTTGCTGGAATATATGATTAAACCAGATATATTATCATCACCATGGTTTATGTTTATCATTTAGGACCACCAAAACACTCACTTTATTTCTTCCTGTAAAGCTTAAGAGGGTTTTCTGCAGAAAGGACTGACATCAGTTTGGGTAATGACTCAATATTGTTGTACCTGTTTTAAGAATCTGTTTTGACCATTCAGAGTATTTTTAATGCTTCAAACCTGATAGATTTGCTCCGTGGCCTCCTGATCCAGAAGAATGTGAATGTCCCTAGACAATGTGTTGCTTGACAATGCTATGCCCCCCAATCAGAGCCCAGAATGTGGGACCTAAGTGGAGTCAAACCAGAGATTGCTGCTTTGCCAAGAGCATCCCCCAGGAAAGTCTGGGACGGCCCAGCTCCTGGAGATCTGCTTACTTTTTTCCTAAACAGTGATAATGATTTAGCCCTCTGTTTTCCATGGTATGCAAAAGGTCATGATGTCTGCAGAGGTCTAGAGCAACACTTGTTTCAATGAAAGAAGAACACAGCATGTTGGAGACGTGCATGCAAGGTCGAGGCACAGGAAAGAGAACATCCTTGCAGCAAGGACACTTCCAAGTAATTACAAATGAGGCAAATAAAAAATTCACAAAGTTACACCATGTGGCCCATACTCTTCAGGAACATAACATAGCTCACCACTGGTTTCTTATCCAGTCTGGTTCTTACTATTGCAAACACATGCAGCTAAGTAATTGCCAGGTATTTTATTAAAAAAAAATGAACAGTGGAATTAATATTTTGGTCTAAAATATTCCAAAAGCTTATGTGGAATGTGTCTTCAATCAGATGTCAACAAGAAAATTTTCCAAGAGCCTGAGACAATTATTTGTAACAATAAATAGGGTGATAGTTTATCATAAGTGGACATTTTACCTCAATTTCCTGGAATGAACTGTTGATCATTGCAATAAGCATGTTCAGCAAGACGATGACCATGGTGACATTATAGACTCCATAAAGAACATAACCAATATTTTCAATAAATTTGTGTTTATAATTGATAACAACTGATTTAACTTCAGAGAGTCCAAATATAGCCCAGAACAATGTTTTGAAACTTTCTTCAACACTAAAAAGAGAAATTGGACACATGCATATGTTATTGAAGAAAAGCTGTATATTCTTATTGTAGAAATTGCCAGTTATCATTTTCATACACTGTACAAATTTTTCCATTATCATAATATTGAACTTCACCTCAGTGCATAAAAGTAGACTGTCTAATTCCATGGGTACAGGCTGTTTCATAACATGAGATTCCTAATACTTAGGAATGGCAACAAAACAATCTGATTCATATCAGATGGTTTTAGGAATCATATATCCATCCTCAAAAGTATATTACAACAATTCACTTGTTAACTACTTTAATCTACAAGCTACGAGCTTGCTGTTAATATGAAAGTAAATTTACAAGAAAATTTACCTGTAAATACTTATTTAAATTGCACCATTTGTTCACTTACTGGGAATTATTTCACCATTAATATGACAAATATTCTGAGGCTATGAAGAAGACAGGTTATCTGAAGGCAAATTATCAGTTTAAAAAAAAATTAGTCTTATAATAATCTTTCAGTTCAGTTTTTGCTATTCTATATTTCCAGGGTAAAGCCATGGTGTGGGAATAATGATGTTTTTTCAAGTCAGTTAATTTAAATACCTGTATCTCCCCCTAATCAGTTTATAAATAAACATAAGTCCAAATCTCAGAGATACTTTTTCCTATCTATCTCCATCTGTTTGAAGATTTATTTTCTCTTGCTTCAATAAAGAGATCTCAGTTCCCAACATCCAAAAATATAGTAGCATTGCAAAGAACATTTAGTATTTTATTGAGTTATTGTTAAGAAAATAAAGGTAACAGTTTAATCAGTTGTACTTACGTTGTGAACGCTTCATTCTGTTTTGCCCCCAGATAGTAGGAATAGAGATTAAACATGCCTATCATGAAAGCCACAAACACCATAATAAATATCACCATAAACTTGAAGATGTCTTTCACGGTTCTCCCAAGTGATATCTGCAGTGGTCCAAAGCTTTCATTAGCTGGTAAGATGTAGGCTATCCGTGAGAAACTTAGCACCACTGCAATTGCATACAGCCCTTCAGAAATGATCTGAGGATCAGACGGATCCCAGTTTATTCTGGCTGGAAACAAAAGATGAGAATTCCTGTCATTATAACATGTGCTTATCAACGAGAGGTCTTTTTGGACCAGCTGCTACCAGTGCTCTGCCTGATGTAGCCCAGAATACTCCTGGTCTTCTTTGCTGCACAGGCCCATTGCTGGCTCATGTTCAACCTGCTGTCCATCAAGTTATGTTTGCTAGCCTATAAGAAAACCTGGCATTAAATAATCCCTGTTAATAATATCAATACACAGAGAAGGTGTCCAAGCAGACTTCAGTGTACATGCATGTATGAAAAAATGCCTTAACTAGCTGCTTTTAGGACTTATGCGAAATGTATCACTTTCCAGTAAAATTTATAAGACTACAATGTAATGTATTTCAGTATATATATATTTTAATTGCTCTGCTTTTCTGCAATCTGGATAATGCAGAAATGCAACCTCATCAGAAATAGTACCTGAAGCACAGAATAGATAGAAACTGATGTCATTCAGTATCCAGAGAAAAATATCTAACAGTGGTAAGAGAGATGTGGTGGTGTTGAGAGTGAACACAAGTCAACAGTCCTTATTTTCTCATTTGGGCAAAATACCTTCTAGGTATTCCCAAATATGCCAAGAAAGTTAATTAACATTTTTATCTCTTACTGGTAAAGAGAGTAGATTGAGAAATATTACAGAAATATAATAGAGTCTCTGACCAAATAATATATAAAAGATATATTGGCTTTGCTGGGAAAGCAGGTTTAAGAACTTCCTGCATCTCATTGCTCAGTTCTGTCCCTGCAATAAAGTACATTCCATTCACGGCTGCACCACCATAGACTGGTTTTCAGGACAGCATTGTGTAATTGAACAGATCAAAATTATCTAGAAAAGGGGTGGGTGACAATGAGTTTATTTTGGTATTAGATCATTTCAGTGCTGTCTAGAACCATGTACAAGAAGATGAACAAACACAGCCAGGGGAACTATGATCCAATAGTAGAATCACAGAGTCATAGAATAAGCTGAGTTGGAAGGGACCCATGAGGATCATCAAGTTCAGCTCCTGGCCCTGCACAGCATCATCCCCAGGAGTCACACCATGTGCCTGAGAGCAATGTCCAAATGTTTTCTGAACTCTGTCAGGCTGGTGCAGTGACCACTTCCCCGGGGAGCCTGTTCCAGTGCCCAAACACCCTCTGGGTGAAGAACCTTCTCCTGATATCCAACCTAAGCCTCCGCTGACACAGCTTCAGGCCATTCCCTCAGGTCCTGTCACTGTCACCACAGAGCAGAGATCAGTGCCTGCCCCTCCTCTTCCTCTCTCAAGGAAGCTGCAGACTGCAATGGGGTCTGTCCTTAGTCTTCGCCTCTTCAGCCTGAACACACCAAGTGACCTCAGCTGCTTCTTGACTTTCCCCTAAGGCCCTTCACCATCCTCACTGCCCTCCTTTGGACACTCTCCAGTAGTTTAATATCCCTCTCAAATTGTGGAAGCTGTCCCAAGCACTGGAGGTGAGGCCACTCCACCCCAGTGTAGAGCAGGACAATCCCCTCCCTTGCCCAGCTGTGATGCTGTCCCTGATGCCCCCCCAGGACAGGGCTGGCCCTCCTGGCTGCCAGGGCACTGCTGCCTCATGTCCAACTTGTGACAGGGATAACAAAGAGAAGGAGTGGGAATTTCTTCAGCTCTACTTTGTGAAACGATAGTATTATTAAAAGAAAATAAGTTTGTTTGGCCAAGAAGAGTGCAATCCACTCACCCAAGGTGTAGTATTTTATGTTGGGCTCCAGTGTTGGACTTGTCAGATCTTTCATATTTGCATCAACGATGTTCTGGGCTCTGGATGCATGCCAAAATGCCATAAACCTTGCTATAAATGATGCTGCAAAAATTGCTAACATACCAAAATCAAGCATATTCCATAACTCAAACAGGTATTCCTTTGGACCTTGAGACCAAATTTCTTTACATTCAGACCATATCATGCCTGTATAAGACAGAACAGAGAAAACAGTGTGTTCTTAATTCTTCATGCTTGTTTTATATTTTTATGATATATAGGACATGCTCTTGGTTGCAGCCAAACTCAAAACTATTTTTATCAGTGGGAATTCGTATACAAAATGAAATTCTTGGACTTGCAAATTCATATACATTCCGAGACTTCTTTCATCTGAGTAATAATAACAATCTTCAGACTGCTTTTTCCTGTAAAACTACAAAATCTTTCCAAGAGAGGAATGGGATGTGAGTATAACCATCTGTTACAGACACAGAGAAGAGACGAGAAGAGCAGAAATGCTTTGGCATCAACATATATAGTGGTGGTAGAGCTAAAGCAGAACTCATAATTTTTTATTTGCCATTACCCTGGGTACAGTCTCTCTTACTGAAACTGAAAATATATGTAACAAATCAGCATGAAAATAAGACTCAGACCTACTGCTTCTTCAATAGCACAAAGGTATCTGTTTGATTCCTAACTACTGCCCCTCAGTAATAAAATGAAAGCACAGTATTGGCTTATGACAGCTTTTTTAATTGCAAAAATCCTTTTTTCTTTCCAAGGTAAAAATTGTATAATTATGAAGTACAATTACATGATTCTAAAGAGAGTTAATAACTGAATGGAATAATGTCACTAATTTTTACACTCGTCAAATTGAAAGCACTTTTCATCATTTTAGATAAGGACAATAGTAATGTCAATTTCAGTAGCTAAATTCAATGTCACATCTGTATGCATGAATCAATTTTTCATAAACTGTCTTATGCATGTCACTGACATAAGAATAGATTAAATTAGCAAAGCAGATTTTCAAATTGAGAATTTATTATTTACTTCTTTATTACTAGATGAAAATATTGATATTTATAGACTTTGGAAATCTAAGTGCTATCTTATTCCTAAAATACAGAATTATAACAACTTATAAATAGATTTACAGTTAAATAAATAAATACCGGCAAGGTCTTTTAAAGCTATTATAATCAGTTGGTATACAAATTTCAATCACAGTGATATCATAAAAGCAAAATACTTTAAGTGCATAAGCTCTTGAATGGATAGCTTGAATTTAGCTCTCACATATTACTGATTTAACTAACAACCAGAATCCAGATCCTTAAAATATTTGAGCATCTAAACCTTACTGGACCAAAAGGTAGCAGACTTGTAATAAGAATCTGACAGCTAAAATATTTTGGAAGGTCTGTGCTCAAGTTCTGATGCTGAAGAGTTCTACATCACCAAGTTGAATGGGTCAGCTCAGAGTGCTGCTCAGAACACTCATTTCATTCCTGCATTGAGATGGAAAAATCTACCACCAAATCTTCAGGGATCTGTATTCTTCTCATTTGTCACTAATATACTCAGCTAAATAGTAGTAGTTCTGCAGGCATGCTTGCAAAGTAAGAGAATAACATACAATTAGACACAAAAAATTCTTGGCTCATCATGTAAAAATCTTTCCCCTGGGAAGCTCACACTGTGACTCAACCACCCCAAAAACTGGTAGACACTTTGCTTTGATATGCATAAAACTGAATTAATTCATATTCAGATAATCTAGATTTCACCTAAATACTTTCTCTGCATGCTTGTGATCAACTAGACACATGAATCCTGCTGCTATCCAGTAAAAAAACAAGGCCCATGTGGGAATGCAGACAGCTGAATAAACTCCCTTCATTGCAATTTTTACACAAAACATCAAAAGAAAGGATTCAGTTGGGTTCAGATTCACTTGTAATCATAGTAAGACAAATTTAAGCAAAACTTTTTACCTACTACCCAAGAAATAATAAGCATCTCCATCCATGAGAAACAGGATGTTTTCATCCTAAAAAGCTGTTTTACATTGTCTGTTGTTTCATTAGGTCGGAGTTTGGTGCCATCAAACCTGTCAGCTGCATTCATGACAAGCAGACCAAGAAAAATGGTGAAAGAGGCTGCATGGGCTACAAACTTCATAAATGGTCCACGCATTATCCTCCCCAGCTGCAACAGAGATTAAGAAACACAAGGATATTGCACTGATTCCATATAGAATGTATATCAAAAGAGGAGTAACAACAGATAATCATATATTTCAGTAATACAAAGAAACAAATATTTGAAAATGTTTGTATACTACAATGCCCTGTTCACAATCATCTTGAGAAGTTTCTACTGATTCGCTGCTTTCAGAGGAATAATCTAACAGTTTCACTGTTAAGATATCAACGATAGATTAAGAGTGAAACTGAAGTGAAAAAATATAAAATACATAGTTTAACTCAGTGATTTGAAATAATACTGTAATTATTTTGTGGCATCCATGTCTATTATAGATAATCAAGAGATAAGTTTATCACAGTTGTTGAATTTGTTAATATTAGCAAGCTTCATTGTGAGGCAAGACAGAAAATAGGATTTTGACACACTTATTAAAAACATTATCACCATGAATGAATAATGAAAAAAATAATTCCATTTGCTTACTGATGTGAGGCTCAGTTTAGCACAGCTATTGTGGCGTTTTCCCAAATAATTTTCTTTTTTTAAAAAAGTTGTGACACCTCAAAAGGTTATATTTGTAGTTCTGTAGATTCTTAATTTCCTTCTGATTTGTACAATGGAAAAGTTCTCAGCTTTGTAATGACTATGAACAACTTTAAAAATGGTTTATTATAACATTTTAAAAACCTAAAAGTTCTATACAAACTCATATGAGGTTGAACTTCTGGCAATTCTTTATTTTTGAGAGTGCCTGTATTAATATTGAAAGTCTTAGCTTGTCCACCTAGTTGGCAGCTGCAGAAAAGTGTTTTTTAATTTTAGACTGACTGCATTTGTATATGACAGATAAATCATTGAAAAAGGAAAATAACAAGTAGTCAAGTCACTGCTATAGCAGAAAATCAACTGAAATGTGTTGTACCTCAAGGCGTTTTAAGAGAAAACTATACATAAAACTTCTAGTCCCACTACCAAAAAGTGAACATAACTGATTTTTATTATCTACATTGAAAGACATGAAAAATAGGCAAAACTTAAAAGGCTACAGAGTTCAACCTGCTAGAATTGTGGATCTCATACTGCAACACATTGAGCAACCCTTATAGGAGGACATTTGTCCCTCTAATGTACTTTCAAGGGAGATTTTCCATTAGGGAAAGGGCTACTGGCCAACTGAAACAGGGATTCAACACAAAACTCAGTGAGGTCAGAAACTGCAACCCATCTTCATTAGAAATGTTTTCCATACTATATATAAACCAAACCAAATTTATTAGTAGCACCTAATCCCAGACAGCGCATTGCAAGTGAATGGAGGGCAGGTTGCTCAACTGCTTTGAAGACCTCACAAAATCTGATGAATAGTAGCACTGTCTTGACTTTTATATTATTTTTAATAATGAAAAAGAAAATTGCCTCTGAGGCAATTGGAACCAACCCACAGCTTTAATTTAGTTTACATCTGAATCAATGGAAAATGAGTATCCTCTGCATCTTCCTGCCAAGGCAAGAACTAAATGAAAATTTGTTTGACTCGTTTATAAAGCAGGATTTCTATAAGGCCACTTTTGGCAAACCATTGTAACTTAATTTCTTACATATTGGAATTAACACAGTTGCAATTAACTCATTTACATGTCTTAATTACAATTGTCTGAATGTGCAACTTTAGAGCCATTCCATTCAAAATGGGCTTTAAAATAACACATTTCTGAAGGACTATTTAAGTGTATCTTTGTCCTACAGGAATCTACGTGCAGAGGAGTTAATAGAAGGCCCTGACAAGGTTTCCCAGGCTGACCTTACTGCAAGGAGCAATCCAATAGGCCATGGAGAGGAAGGGCAGTCCGACTGCAACTGCGAGGACAACCAGAAACTTCACTGCCATGGTCTGCTGCCTCAAACCCGACAAATTCTCGTACCAAATCGAGAGGAGTTGCTGCTGGCAGTTTGGATGTGCTACAAACTAATAAGGAAAAAAATAAAAGAAAAAAAAAAAAGAGGAAAAAACAATACTGCTATTAGAATAACTTCTGTTAGAATACAGCTATAGGAAGTGCATTAAGAATGCTGGAATAGTGAAAATGCAGTTTATATTCAGAGGAGCATTAACAGGGGCATAAGGAAAACTATTTTGATAAGCCAAGTCTCCCAGCAAACAGGTATGCTGTCATCAACAATAAATGCTTTAATTTAAAAAACTTATTTATTAACACAACATTCCATCAAAAACTATTAATTTCATCTAAAGCTAATTTATCTGGGCAAAATTTATATGTTACTGACATGTATAATTTTAATTTTACTGCTTCATACATTCCAGCACTTTGAGTCTTTTGGTCTGCAAAAAATGCTACACAATCTTCACTTAGGAAAGAATGAATATGTCCTATTAATACAAAAGCATGTTAACAGAGAAAATGCCATTTTTCTCAGCTGGCATGAGAAAACAGCTGCCACATTTGCAGGAATGCAGATGATGATTATTTATAACTTGTTTCTGGAACCATTTGGTTAAACTGCAAAACTAAGTTTGTCCTATAAGGCTCTTTGTGTCCTCTGGACAGCATAAGAAGCATCTTACAAAGGTAAATGTTAAAAAATAATATATTCTTGTGCACTGTACATTTTAAAATAGAAATCTATAAATAAAATAAGAATTTAATTGAATATGGTCTTTTTTTTTTCTAGATCCTTTCTCTTTATTTAAAAGATGACTGGCTGAAGATACAAGAAATGGCTTTATTGAGGTAAGAGAAAGTGTTGCAAGGAAGTTCACATTTGCAGAAGCATTAAGATCCAAACAGCATGAAGGACCCAAGCTCAGTGTGATCTGTTCTCTTCAACAGCTGTTTCAGCTCTCTTTAGTGACTGTAGCTTGGCAAGTGTTTTGCAGTTTTGTGGTCATATACTGGTTCAGCTAAAATGGATTTTATTCTTTTCTTCCCTTCATGAACACATAAATACACCTCACAGATAATTTTTTTCTGTGTCGCCCAGAGATGTGAACCCAATTTTTTAAAAAACTTGGGGTAAAATGCTTTTGAAGTATATTTTTTATCTGTGTCTTCTTGATCTTTGGTTGTACAAAGATCACCACACAAAGCATTTCTACCTGGTTGACACAAGTCACCTAGAATTTTACAACCTATATTATCCAAGACAAGTTTCCTGGGAAATTCCAGCATTTATACAGCTACGAACTCAGCTGGTTTCACCGAGCACTATTCAGATGGAGAGCAGAATATTAAGCAGAGTATTAAGTAGAAATGAAAGCAAGTCAAAGAAGGGCCAATAATTCCTGTAGCTGGCATTGCCTAAAGCCTGCTTTCTCCTGAACTAAGAACCACAGTCCTGATATTCCTAGGTTGTGTCTCTGATCCCTCTGTGCAGACACAAGCACAGCTTCTGTGGGATATGCAATTTCTCCAGGTTTTCTCAAATTTCTGAGCAAGGTGCAACAGCTCGACAAAAACTTGTATCAATATCTATTATGTAGTGCACTGGGACTGATGTGCTACTCTTTAGCTTTTATTAAATCTTACATTTTTCCAGGCTTCAGAAGTGGTTAAAAATTTTCCATCTTTTTACTTTAAAAAACAGACTTAAAATAAAAAATATATAAGATTTTGCACATAGCTACACATTGTTTCAGAGTCATTCGCTCATTGTGAGAAGCATTCACGTTAAATATCTGCTTCTTTTTTATATTGCAAGTGAGGACTCTTTTGATTGTAAAACCACTGTGCCCAGAGGGCCCAGAATATTCATTTCAGTGTTGCAGGCTACCCAGACATAAAATATAGCAGTAGCACAATTTTATACCACCATCATAACATGCCTGTTTGATCAACATAATTGCTTACTTTTTTAACTTCATACTTGATGGCGAGTTTTAAGCGGCTGAGGCTGGGACGACCATGCTCTCCATTATTATGGCTCATCTCTACATCACCATTCAAAATAGCTTCCACTTCTTCTGTATTTCTGCACAAATCAAGCAGTCCAACTACAAAATCTTTGCATTGCATAGACAGTTTCTTGTAATCATTCTAGGAAACAGAAGTAGAAAGAAAATTTTGATGTTTAGATCCAACATGAGAGAAGCAATTCTACATTCCACCTACACCTCTGTGAACATGGATAGCTTCTTTGCACCTTGTTACGCTTTTCTTTCCCCCAGATGTTCAAAGAATGGGATTCATCTCACCTTGGTTGTCTTGCACATGTACATTATCAATTTTCACACCTGAGTCACTCCTCTAGACATGCTTTAGAGGAAATTAAAATAGAAAAAAACCAAAACACTTTCAGAAATGTTGTATGACACGTTTGAATAACCAGTTCAAGTTGAGATGTATAGCACAGGGGAAATTTTTCTATTCACTGTCACAGAAGTCTAGAAAAGATGTAGAAAATTGCACTCTAGACATTTCAATTGGACAAGATGAGCATCCCACAGAATATACCTAAAGAAATTCCCAACCTTCTTTGACATTGAATAAATATACTGAATTTTCTAAGGCCTAGAATTACTATTGTAAACTTTGCCTTTTTCCTTTTCCAATGCCTATTCTAGCTTGCAAACACAAGGTTTGATTGCTGCTCTCTAGCAACACAGCTTGTGTGGTGATACCACATCTCTGATGGCAGCTCTGCTCTACCACAAGGATCTCAAAAAAGACTTCACCGTGTGAGCCAAAATGTTGCTCTGCAACTTCAGCTTCAGTTGCTTACTGCTTTAACTAACAAGGGCACTGTTTTCCAAAAGACATAAGTCAAAATAGAAAAAGGTATTTTGATCATTGCAATCTGCCCATTCATTGACCACTCCTTACATGCAGCTGTGTTTGGGTCATAAAAGTTGGATATAACTGGGCAGACAGGGAGTTAGGTATAGATGTGTATCTAAAGCTAAAAAAATCTCACACAAGTAATTTACTCACACATGTGTCAACAACTTTGTTATTTTTGTGATTTCTGCTCATTTTAATGACTTAAAAAGATGAAATTATTGCAGAATTTTTCCTAAACAAAAAAAATTGAAGAAATCTCCAACCACCCCACACCACACAGGACTGCTCATGCAGTCTCTGTGACATGTTCAAAGTAATTTTTGACAAATGCTTTTATTAGACTGACACATTTCCCCTTCTTCCAGTCTGTTCTTCAGGGTATTGCCCCTTCTTCCACTCTTAGTCCCTAGTTAGCCCCTTCTCTTTAAATACTTCCCTCATACTAACCGCCATCTAATGCATCCAATATTCATCCTGGAAGAGAATGAGCATGCAGGATACACTAATTTATTTGCTAAGGGTGTGCTTCATGCATCTTTGTGTTTTATTATCCACATCACTACAATAACAGTTTATTACTTGGATATATTAAAGGATTGCATCCAAGTTTTGCACTTCACTTTGCTTAGATGGATGCAAACATTCAGAAAGAAATAATTACAGACAAAATTTTACATCTACATAAAACTGCTAGTGATTTATTTTTTTAATAATATAACATAAACAAGGTAACTCAGATCTGTCATAAAAGCAAAAGGCATTTCAATGCAATTTATCTACAAAGAGAAGAGAAGCTAAATACTAAAACTAATAATTTCCTGTTATTCTGGATAATTTATAGTTGCATTATTTGTTTTCCCTCCATTCAGATGAATACCAGGAGAGGGTAACCAAAATCCTGACTTCTGGTACTACAGAAAGACAATTTTTGAGAGTAGTATTTCATATTCTGTTTGGCTTTCATTTTTCTGCAAAGTTAAGATTCAGTATTCAGTATTTTTAACACATGAATTTTCTCTTTCAAATGAAAAGAAAATTTTCCATTTTAAATTCACAAAGGAGAAACAAAGAGGCAACTACCCACCCTTGTATGATTAGGTACCAACTCTTCCAAAATTATATTTCACCCTTGAATACCATTATAAAAGAACAAATAACTTTCAATAAATGTAAGAAAAATATAATTTGGCCTTCATGAGAACTTATGAGGCATTTTAATATATTAGCATGTGTATTTTTTTTCCAGAAGATAAGTACATACATCCACACTCACACACACTCTTCATCAGTATCTTCCAGCCTGAGCAACTGACACCTGACATGGAGTTTCAAAACAGTTTGTGAGACCACTACTCTACAGGGGAGAAATCCCCTCTGAATTTAGGTTTGTACACAGTCCCACAGTATACTGCCACAGCTGTGACCAGTGGTGGTAGCTGAGATGAAAAGTTCTCAGCAGTCAGGTTATAGCAAACAAGCTTTGGGAAATTGAGCACTGCCCGTCACTGTCTCCACCTCAGCTATAGCACAGGCAAAGTCAGCTGAAGGCAGAACAAAAATGCAATGACAGCAGAAATGGTCTATACACTCTTCAACGTCTCTCTGTCACACACACAAATAAAGTTTCCTCTCGCTGGATCTCACGTGTCTCCTACAATTTATGTGAACTAAGGGAACGGGGCAATTTGTTCGGCTTAACTTATTTTCAAAAATGGACAAAGGCATGGATGATCAGTTCTCTTTTACTGCATGTTGCAAACTTAGTGATTTTTTTAAAAACCCATTCCGGAGAACCTTTAGATGGTAGTTAGAAATTAAATGACAGTTGGAGTCTCTAAAAAGAATCAGCACTGAATTCTGCAGCAAAGCAGGCGTGCTTTATTCTCTGCATGCGACAACATTGGTTCAGGGCTCCTCAGCAACTTAGGAAAAAAACTAATTGTGCCAAATTTCACAACACCAAGGATGAGGAGGTAGTACTAGCTGCTCCCACCCTGCAGAAGGAAGGTAATGATTTGGGGTGAGCACAGTGGGGGATGAGGGACTAGGGTAACAATGCAGGTGGCAGAGGGGTGAGAGTGAGAGCAGCACTGCTGAGAGGAGTCACCCACCCTTAGTGTTTGTGGCAGATGCAGACTATCTTGGGGTAAGTAAGGGAGCAACCAAACTCTTGTCACTCTGAAAACCTCAGCTGGCCATGTCCTGCTTTACCTCTCACCAGGCAGCAAGAGACCACAGCCAGGAGACCAGGAGAGCATCACTACAGCTGTATCTCCCAGAAGAAAGGGTCTTTTTTCACACAGTCCCCTGTGACCAGTCATAGGCTCCTGCTGACCCCCAGACTGTGCCTGGGATAAGAATGCTTTCAGGATGCAGGCTGACACTGGACCCCATGGATGAAATGGAGCAGTGCTCCAGACCACGTCCTGGTTCTGCTTGGAGAACTGTAGAGGCCAAGATCAGAAATATGGGTACTGCTATACTAGAATTTAGGATTTCAAAGTGGGATGTAATGTTGGATTTAGGTGTCACAGTAGGTAGGTAAAAACATTATTTCCCATCCAAAGGTGGCCCTTATGCATTCAGTGCTTCACTCCTTCTTTTCTAACAGGTGAGGTTACTTTTTATTTAGGAAAGCTGACAATAGCTGTAGTGAAGACTGGGGTTCCATTTCTGTAATGGGGTCTGTATAGATTAAAAGAAAAAAAACCTGAAAATTAGACTTTGAGATGATAGGTTGAATTTTGCTTCACCAGAAAAGCAAATTTGGACAATCTTACTAGAGGGATTACTTTACAGTAAACAGTAATATATCTATGTTTAAAGTAAAAAAACATTTTCCATTTCATCCCTTTAAACAATAAACCAGTCAGTTGCCTTTATAGTTGCAGTGGACTTTATAATAAATGCTAATCCTATCAATTTTGAACAGAACTGGGCCACAGCTGTCCCTGTCAAAACTTCAGGCCAAATCTCTGCAGGACAACATTTGTGATATATCATCTACATTCTTACGTACATAGTAAAGGTATTACCTCTTAGGTGGGCAAACCATTGAGATGATAGAAAACATGAACGCCACCTCCAAAAATAAAAATACTGTATATAATATGAAACTTTGTAAAGTTGCACACTGAGCCATGTCCTGCACATGCGCTTAGGCAATCCCAAGTGCCAAGTACAGGCTGGGCAGAGGACGGATCAGGAAAAAACATGGGAAGTAGGACCGGGAGTGTTGTGGCTGAAAAACTCAACATGAGCCAGCAGTGTGAGACTGCAGCCTAAAGAGTCAGCTGTGTCCTGGGCTGCATCCAGAGCAGCGTGGGCAGCAGGGCCAGGGAGGGGATTCTGTCCCTCTGCTCTGCTCTGCTCAGACCCCACCTGCAGTGCTGCACCCAGCTCTGGAACGCCCAACACAGAGAGGTTGACTTGTTGGAGTGAGTCCAGAGGAGGCTAACGAAGGCAATCAGAGGGCTGGAGCACCTCTCCCAGGCAGACAGGCTTAGGGAACTGGGACTCTTCAGCCTGGAGAATAAAAGGCTCCAGCAAGACCTTATAGAACCTTCCAGAATCTAAACAGGGTCAAAAGAGCTGGAGAGGGACTTCAGATAAAGGCCTGGGGGCACAGGACCAGATTCAGTGTCCTTAAGCTGAAGGAACATAAATTTAGACCACATATTAGGAAAAACATCTTTACTATAAGAGTTGAAAAGCACTGGAACAGGTTGCTCTTAGAGGACTTTCCATCCCTGGAGATGTTCAAGGCCAGGTTAGATGGGGCTTTGAGCAACCTGATCTAATGGAAAGTTCCCTGCCCTGGCAGTGGGGTTGGTACTAGATAATCTTTAAGGTCATTTACAACCTAAACCATTCTGTGATTCTAAGACACAAAACTAAATTAAATGGTCTTCAGAAAATCCTGAAGATCTCAGAATTACTCATGAAGCCTGAATTAGCTATTTGTTTGGTATAGAAATATTTCTATGCTGTGCTTTACATGTCTGTTCAGTTATTCCTCCTTCAGAAGTAATCTTCTACTTTTTTCTGATTCTACTCCTAATAAAGTATGCTTCTCCAAAACACTCTTAAATAATGCAACACTTTTAATACCTGCATCAAAATGCAATAGGCATGTAGCGCCAGATGACACTACTGCATAGGTGTGTAGAAAGAAAAGGGGTTATTCCAGAGAATAATGGTTTCCCCTGACTTTGGCATTTCCTATTTTGTACGAATCACAGTTTCATGGCCAGTGTTCTCCCTAATATCAGAAGAGAGAAGCAATTTATAGGTCAGTCATAAAACAACCAGCATCACAGCTTAGCGCTGATCCTTCCTATTGCCTCTGAGGAAGACCTGGAAATTATCTGTGTCACTGGCTGCTGTAGGCAACTACTTTAAAAGTTCCCTGCTACAATACCCTATCAGCACTATAAAATATGTGACCTAAAATGGTGCATTACCAGAAAGCACAGTTTTAATTTAGGTAAGATTTGAAATACTTTAGATGACTCAGGCTAACCCTAGGTGGAGCTAAAGATTTGCCATGTCCAGCTAACCTATGCACTAAAAATATATTTGTTTTGATTACACTAACACAGGTAAAGCATTTTTTACCAAACCCACTTCTATGCAGTGACTACACTCTCCAAATAATTGCACCAAACTCCTGAAATAAAGCAAGGGTAACAGTTTTTTAGATTAATTGCTGCAAGCAGGGATATGAGCTTGCAGGGGTGCAAACAAGCCCAGACTCAGTAAAACTGACAGCCTCCATTTCTTGTAACTTTTACACACTTGTACTGCCTCCACTGAACCTAAGGTGGGTATTTTGCAGTCAAGTCCCTGGCCAGTCTAGATATTGTAGATGTCACTACTTATCAATAGTGTTAAATGTCAACTCCCATCAATTCAGTTATAAATGTACTCCACAGTCTTTAATATTTATCTAAAACCACCATATGGTTTTAGTATCTATAAAAATGTTCCCAAAAGGCCTTATGCTGCCAGATGCTCACTCCTAATGAAACCTTAATGTATTGGAGAGCTAAATTTCCACGTTGCTGTGTACTTGTGCTCCTCCCTGTTCCTCTTCCATGTCACCCTATCCAAAGAATATGTATATTCCCAGCAGACCCTGGATGATTAATTCCCAGCAGTATGGAACTGCTTTGTCTCTCATCTAATCTGCTGTTTCTGCTGAAGGACAGTATCCAAAATCAGTTTAAATTCTTTGTACACACCACACTAGAAGTGAAGCTCTCATTTTAGAGAAAGCAGCTGAGAAAAAAGAGGAGCTGGAAAAACAAAAGTCACCAAACAAGAACCTCCTCACGGCACTTCAGGGCTGGCTGCAAAAGTTTGTTCTGCGACCCAGCCTACTTGGGCTCTCACCTGTGTGCTCCATTCCTTGCCTGGTGGTGCCACAGACAGGTACTGTGCTCCCATTCATCTCACTGATTGTGTACTGTAGCATACATCTGAAGGGCACCTCTCGCTGGTTGTTCCAGAGGATGAGTTTATTTATCCTCATAATAATCTTAGCTTGTGTCACTCCAACTGCGGTAGAGGGATCTATAAAGTCCCTACAAATCAGACATGCTATTTATCTCAACATAGCTGTAAACTTTACAGGGTGCACTTAACGGTTTATGAAAAATGGTTTTCAGCTCTGTTCTAAATTTACTCTGCTTTAAGTTAATCAAGTCCTTTTGTTCCCATCAGCAGCTGCTAAAGAGAAAGAAGTATGTGGTTTCAGTACTCTTCTCTGAACTGTACATTAAATCAGTGGATGAAATCTCAGTCCACTGAGGTCCTAAAGGTTTCTGCCAGGGACTTTGTGGGACAGATATTCATCTGCAATAATCTGAAATGGTTCTCCCAGCATTTTGTTTTTTCTCCTTCTCTCTAATTTCAGCAGTTCAGTTGCTGTTTTTAAGATCACTTTGCACATTCCTTCTCCTTCTTTTCCCTCTCCAATAAATATTCCAGCTTCTTATAATAGACTGGTGTCACAAAGATACACCTATGAGCACAAGCCCATGAGCCCAGGGGAATTAATTCAGAACTGCAGCACCTCAGCTCAGGCTGGCTGAGTAGAACTGTGCCACTTCTAAGATTACTGCTAAATATTGATCATGAAAATATCAAACACTTGCTAGCACAATGTTGAAAATTGTTCTGTTACAGCTTTAGAAGGATGTTGATCTCTTGCTAGTGAAGTCTATATATATTGCTCTGTAACAGGAGTATCTGCTTTCGACAGGGTCCCACGAGGCAAACCCAGACTAAGTGATTTCAGCCAACCCAGTTCATAAACAACATTGGCAATGTTTGCACAAGGCTTGACTTTGCATTTACTAACAGATAAAACCTTACATTCTTAGTGCCTTAGCTGATGCTTCAAGAATCTATGGATCCTGGGTCTCCAGTAGTAATATTTTTTTCAAAAATGTGCATTTATGAAATACTAAAATTTCTGTGTAACACTGAAAAAGCCTTTTAACTCTAGAGAGTTTACATATTACTAAGTACAAATAAGAAAGAAAGGTGAAGAAGTGAACAGAAATAAATACCAGAATAGCACATTAAAAAGGAGGACATTTATTTAGTATCCTCCTTGTGAATGAATGCAAAACACTGTAAGAAGTGTGAAAGCTTCAAATCCAAATATGAGAAACTAAAGAAAATGCAAAAGAGTTTAATAGAATCATGAAAATTGTCTGTCATAAGTGACTAAAATGTACAACTTTAGTCTCCCCCTCACCCTAAACCAGCTTCAGTCATGGGTTTGGAGGGCCTCCTTCACTCTCCAGCCTGATAGGAAGTAGAAAATCAGTTCACTGGCACATTCTACACAAGCAGCAGGAATTACAATCAGCAAATGGCAATAAGACATTCACAAAGATTTAAATCTTCCAGTAAGTTAAAGACTGTGTCTTTTCCCATATTATCTTGCTGATTTATGAAGGATAAAGTTTGCAGTTCTCTGTCTCCAGAAATCAGTGTCCCTTCTACTCACCTTGAACTCTTTTTCAATGTTGGCAAGCACAGCCAGCTCATTGCTGAGCTCTAAGGCAGTCATGACAGGGTCTTCACTGGACAAAGACAGGTAAGCAGGGCTGGCCAGCCCTTTGTAGGCATTGATCCTGGATCTAGAATGGCTGAAAGAGTCATGCTTTTGTTTCTGATTGCACTCACTGCACTTGCAGAAATAGTCGTGTGGCCTATCGATCCGAGCTCCTTTCCGCAGCAGGGTGTGCACGATCTCGTACTCATGGCAGTGAGCGGCCAGGATGATGGGTGTGACATCGTGGGAGAACCGTGTGCCGTCCTCATCGTAGGCATAGAAGTCATCGTGCTGCAGCTCCGACTGGCTGGGGCTCAGAGCCAGCCTCTTGCCTTCGGCGAACGCGGGGTGGCTCAGGATGGCTTCCACTATCCGAACGTAGCCTTTGCTAATGGCCAAAAGCAAGGCATCCCCCACCCGGGCCAGGTTCTCCTTCTTCAGCAGCAGCTCTGTGATCTCCAGGTGCTCATTGGCCACTGCCAGCTGCAAGGCGTTCTGTCCCATGTAGTCCACGCAGTTCACATTGAGCGAGGGACATTCTTCCAGCATTTTGCGAACCACTGGGATATTTCCATACTCGGCAGCATCCAGGAAGCGTTCCTCCTCCAGAGAGAGGCTGGTGGAGTGGTCATTGAACATGTAGGCTGGCCCCCGGCTGGCCTGCCTCCTGCCCTTCTCCCGCAGAATGGTCTGTCGCCGCAGGGCCAGTCTGTTCTCGCTGCCCCGGCTGCGTGCACACAGAGAAATTGTTAGTTCTTCTTTAGGCAAGGGCATATCCATTTTGAATAATAATAATTTATACAATTATCCTAATCCTATATTTGCTGTGCATTTTGAATGCAGCGCCGTAAGAAACCCTGCCTTCGATGCGCTTTGTAACCACTGTTACTACGCAACCTGAGAATTGGGAGCCAGCTACATTTTATTTCAACAAGAAGAAAAAGCTGTCATCAATCATCATTTAAAACTACACCTTTTTTTTCTTATTTTGTCCTCACAGCTCAGAGTGAGGACAAGCCCCGTTGTGAAAGGAGTCAGCAGTCATGTCATGAGAAATGAAGGATTGCTCAGGACAGCAGGGCACACAAAGATGGAAACTCTCTGAACTCCCTTCTGCTTCACAAAAGCAGTCAGGCTGACTTCACTTGCTCTTATTCTCTCTACTTCAGCAACCATCTAATTTACATTTTGGCTCTGGTTTCTACTCTTAACCCTCCTGATGTTTTTCTGACATCTATAATTGAATATTCAGGCATTAACTGAATCTGGACAAGATAAAAGCACATCAAATACATTGTATGGCATCTCTTACTCCCCATCTCTGCAATTCTTTCCATCATTACTGTTCATAATCTTGATATGCTATTTATTCTTTCACTCAGGACCCTGCCAACAAATCCTGCTAATTCTTGATTCATGATAGCTCTGAAATGTTGTCCAGTCTGCTACTACTGAAATCCTTAGCCATTTCCAACCATAATTATTAAATACCTCATTAACAATTATTTTGTGATTATTGTAAATAAAGTGAACATATCAAACTTAATTTTTCTGAGAAATGTTACAAAATCCACTACATTCTCTTTAAAAAGAAGAAAATCTAATTCAAACTTATTTCAGCCAAGTAAGATCCCAATCTTCAATAGAAATTAAATTACAAATAATTTTCTCTCCTAGAATTACTTGGCTAAACTACTTAATATTCCCCAAAACTTCATCTTTTTTTTTCTTTATGGAATTAGAAGAATTAGTAGCTTAATTATTCTTTACATACATATGCTCCAATACACCTCACTACATTTGGTATTTCCCACAAAAAATAACCATGACCAATATTTTATTCATTAAATACTAATAAGTATGAATTTAAATGTCAGTCAAAAAAATAGTCCTTTGTGACTCAAAGTTTCTTCACAAGAAGTAACATTACAAAGTATTATTTATTCTAGGTTGTTTAGATTTAGCTTTATATAAATTTCCTTTCTGCTTCTAGCCTTCTCTGTTATAGAGATACAGTCCTCTGCAGCACTGGAAATACTTCAAATTGCCTTAAGTATTAAATATAAATGAACCATTTTTCTGCAAGATAGTAATAGGTATGGAATGTGGAATATAACACAACTGGCAACAATAACTATTAAATACAGTTATTAGCTTCATTATCTGATATTTTTAATAAATATTTTCTCAGACTTGTTAGTAGGGAAGCACAAAATATTGAAATTAAGCAAAGAAATATTTAGTTTTATTTTTAAATTCATTTTGAAAGCAAACTTTTTTACTAGTGATGAATACAAATCATATGAACTGTGAATGTATTTCTGAAAAAAACACTGTATGAGCTTTATTTTATATTTATCCTAGTTTTCCTATGTATGTGTTGAATTTTGTGAGTTTGCTGAATTTTCACAATTCAGAGTATTCCTGTCGACATCACACCTTTAGAAGGTCTGAAAAGCAGTGTGAAGTTTTCATATACATTTTGTATTAATTTGCTTTTTGTATCAGAGAAGGTCCTTAGCAGTGTGAGGCCTTACCTACATTTAAGGCAGACTGACCTGGGCTTCAATTTAACCAACCAGACACAGAGTCCTGAGACCTGGCATACAAGGGTGCAGAGGGAGAAATCATGGCAAGGTTGCTCTCTACTATCTTATAAGTGCACCAGGTTTTCCAACTTTCTTAGCTCCACACTGGCTTCTCAGTTTTGAGTAAACTGATTATTTAACTTCAGCAACAAAATAATCTTAAATACAGAATCCATCCTATTGATCAACATGCTGCAAATTCCCAGTCTATCTTGAACTGCTTCTTTCTTCTGCGCAGCACCAATTACTGCTAAACATAATTCAAATCATTTACACTGAAGTTATTTCACAGAAGGACAGAATCACTTAGGTTGAAATAGACCTCCTAGATCATCAAGTCCAACCTTTGACTGATCATTACCTTGTCAGCTAGACCAAAGCACTCAGTACCAAGTGGCTGCACCACCTCCCTGTGCCATCTTTTCTGATGTTTAACAACCCTTTCCATGAAGAAATTCTCCCTGATGTCTGACTTGAACCTCCTCTGAACAGATTATAAACAGATAGTAAATTCAACTCACAAAAAATTGGAATATATTTTTTATACTTCTTCCAAATAATAAAGATGTGTTCAGTGTAGATTCAGATCTTAGTTAAACTAATTGTCAGTAACATCATTGAAATAAAACACATCTCTCTTTGTGCCCTGCAAAACTAACCCAGTATAAAATTATTTTGCTAGTATTTGATCCTTGAACAAGGAAACAAAGCCTTCAACAGAATCTTGGTCATTATTTTTTCCTGAGATGCAACAGCTTCAGCAGTGTGGGGTGGTTAACTGACCCAATATAATGTTTATGGGAACAGATCTTACTGTTTAAAACTGAGGCAAAGGAAACACTGAGTACCTCAGCCTCACCCGGGTCCTTTTTCACTGGGTCTACCAGCATAATCAGTCTGTGGTGGTGAACGGACAAAGCACACAGCCAACAACTGCTGTTCTTTAAATACTTCCTCTTTCATTTTCCAAGTAAAGGAAAGAGATTGTGTTTGTATTCTAGCAATACATTCAGTATAGTTTATCACAGCAAAGGGTAATCATTGCTAGTGAAGAATACTTAGAATTAGCACCTTTGTCTAGTACCACTTCCTCTTTCCTTGCCTGCATTTAGAAGAAAATTATTGCTTAAATGGGATATTAAATACATACATTCCTTATACAGTAGCTCATCATCTGAATTAAAACCTATCATAGAATGAAATAGAATATATTTTTATTCTTTGCTTGCCTGTATCACATGTCTGATGCAGACCTCTAGAATTTCAATGTAATCAATTTTTCCTGCATCAATGTATTTCATATGTATGAAATGAACATCCTGTTTTGTCCATTTCAGGACAGTTAATTAAATTTAAGGGTCTGTAGTTAAAACTGGTTCTTGCAGCACAAGACTATTAATATGTTTAATTGCAACACAGAAAGCTGAATTTTCTAGTTTATTATTTCTGCTTAATTAGATAGGGAAGCAAACATTACTTCAGGAACTTGTTTATAAAAGTGTAAGACACTCAATGGCCTCCAAGTGCAGGGAAAGGAATTTGATGATCCAAAAGAGTGTGTTCAGTCCTGTTATATTCTGACGTTCTTATATTTATTTTACATTCATGAAGGTCCTTCCAGTTCATTTTTTTCTTAAAGAGATGACCATGTCACAGGTACTGGCCACATAAATCTTATAGCCACTTGAAACCTCATCCTTTTTAAACTATAGTTATTGGTTACAAGACATTATCAATGTATTTTGGGCAAATGCAGTCTAAGGTACCATAGGTACCATACTCATTACTCCTTAGGACTGAGGAGCCAGCATGACCAAGGCTGGAATATTGTCATCATTTTGGATGCCATATTACAGGAAGGAGTTTACAAAATTAGAAATTAAATGCAAGAGAGCAACAAAGGTCATGAAGTTTCTACCATATTTTCTACTTGAAGCATAGTAAGACTGATTTTGTGAATTATATGGAATTGTACTCCACTTATCTCACTTCCACCCTAGGATCAGTAGAATTCTAGTATAAATTAGTCATTTTTATCTCCTCTGTAGATAAAGGAGAGACATTTCTCCTACCTACTTTATAAATGGAGAATCTATATTTTTCCACTGTTTCAAAGGGAATCCCAGTATATTATGTGAGAGGCCTCCTTTATTGCTTAGAATTTAACAGGAATATAGACTGCAGAAGGATGATGGAGTAAAGTCCTTTACAAGTACAGATATCATCTCAAACAATTTCCATTATATATTATATATTATATAGATTATGGATTATAGATTATAGATTATATATCATAGATTATATATTATATATCATAGATTATATATTATATATATCTTATTATTACGCAGAATCATTAACCTAATTTCCCCCCTATATTTTGAAATCACCAATGAAGATCTATTTTACTCAAACTGAGAAGCACTTTCCCCTGAAAGTAGTTACCTGCAAAGTACGAACTCATAGCAAACATATCCCCTCTCAACCTTCACCTTGCTGAGTGAAATTAAGCTTCTCTCATTTCCTGCTACATCCATATGGTTAAATCTCTCACAGAACAAAACCCTTCTTGAGTACAGCTTCCTAAACTTAAAATACAGCAATCCCTTGTGCCAGTGTTTGTAGTAAAATGATTAGTCACCTTTTTATGGTGCAGTACATATTTGGCTGTGTCTCAGGGGCATTTACATCCAAGAAATCATTTAGGCACTATGGATACTCCCGTGAGCCAGAATTCTGCATTTGCTGACTTTCCTTAATCAGGTGTCAGACAATGAGTCTCAGATTTATGAACTGAAAGAACTGTGCTGAAAGGACTGGTTTTGACCCTCAACTCCCTTTGAGTATATGAACTGTCATTATAAAGAGTTGTGAACCTGGGAGAGTTTGGGCATGGGAAACAACTGTGAGTATCCACAGCATTAGAATCAGAAGTAAAATCTTTTGTAGAAGATTCTGCAAAATCTGCTAGAAGCCGAACAAGTTTGCTTAGTGACAGATTAGAGACTTCATCTTTCTGTACTCACTTAAAAGAGCTAATAATACTTTAAAATTACGTTATAAGAGTAACCTGTTAATGCATTTAAACTTGAATTTTGGATTTCCTTCAAAAGTTTTTAACCTTTAGAAGAAGACTGAGCAACATTTCAAGAAATTAGAATACATAAACTCAAAAAAATCCAACTTTTCTACTACCTTCACGACCATGCTTTAGTAAAAGACTACACTGAAGTCCCTGACTTGCATACATTAAGACAAAACCAGACATAAAACCTGCTGTTCTCATTAAAAGAAAATAAATGCTTACTCATGTGCACTGCCAGCAATGCAAATCTACAGGCTGGAAACACAGCAAGGAAAAAAAGGAGGCTGGCAGCATCCTAAAGAAAAAAAGTCATAAATGTTCTCAGAGCAAACAAAATGGAGAAAGTTGTGTTGACACACTGGTTTAATCACAAACTCCTCAATGCTGTGAAGTACAAAAGTTTTGAAAATTGTCCAATCACTGTGACAATAGTATCCACTGTTTGTTCAAAGTCACGTACACAGCTGAAACAAGGTTGAAATCATTAGTAATCACTTCTGAACCAACTTTGTGGGGAAGCTTCCAGAAAACTTGAAAAGCCATGAGCCTATTTTTACAAACAGAAGGAAAAAGCTAAGCTAAATCAAAAATTTTCAAATTTAATTTTCTTATGCTATTGGTAACCTGACAATAATTAGCGATTAGATAGGAAGTAATATCAAACACAATCATCAGCACCAAACACCGAAGAATGAATCAGCTTAAAACTTGCTAATTATTTGGATTAGGATGTTCTGTACTTCTATTGTCCTTTATCACACTTCTATATAAAAAAAAATATTAAAATATATGTAGCATATAACATAATATTATATATAATCTGCCAAACATTTTATAAAATTATATCTTGATATACATAAAATAATAGCACCATATGTAAAAATAATATAAAGTCCATCACACTAGAGATAGGATGGGAGCTTAGACAGACACATGCTGTGAACCTCTATATGATACCATGCTAAGGGACAGAAAATGAAAGGCTGTAGAAAGTAAGATTAAATTGAAATGCTAAATGTAAAGATGGTAAACATCTTGAAACAAACATCTGAAAAAACTTGGGTTTTCCATTCTTTGGTGTGAGGATCCAAGGCTCCTCCACAACCCTTAAAAGCTGGTGGTGAATTATCAGTGACCTGGGGCTGAAAAACACTGTAAGTAACAGGCCAACCCCATCTGTGGACATGTACAATAAAGCTTACAAATAATCAATAATCAATAATCTTAGAAGCAAGAAAACCTCCTAATGAACATCCCTTAAGTATTTAATTTTGTAGCAGATGACAGGTATGAGTAAGATTATTTTTACTCTTGTGGGGTTTTTATCAAAAGATGTACATCTAACACACAGTATGAAATATGTCATCTTTAAGACTTTTATCTGAAATTTTGGTGAAAACTGATTTGCCTTCTTCAGCTGTCTGGAGGTCTTTCTGAGACCTGGACTGTCAAAGCTTTTTTTGTTTACAGACTTCTAAGGAGTATTTTCTCCAAGCTGATTGAGTATGTTGTCCAAATGCTTTTGTACAGAAGCAGTTAAAAACAATTATGTTTTAGAGAGTATTTCATCAATCACAGTTTGTGAACCTGGAAGGATAATAGTCTGACAAACATTTTCTTCAGGAAATAAAAGATTTTTCTATCTCTCCCGAAAAGTAGTTTAATGACTATTTAATGGATGATGGAGAGCAAGCACCCAATGTAAGGCAAACAACCAGTTCCTAGGTTCTTTATTTCAGTTATCATTCATTCACCCTAATTTTTACCCTTAGATCAGTAATAAAACCAGTGGGCTTATTACTGATGAAGTAGCTTCCAACCACTAAATGAGAATTACAAGTAAATAGAAGTATTTAGGGAAATGACTGGGAGAACAGTGTTCTGAATAAAAATGGCCTAAGGTGAAAAAGTAACCTGGAAAACTGTAACCGAGTCAGCTTACAGATTTATCAGGAACAACATATAAAAGGTTATAGCACTCAGATTGCTAGAAGATTTTAAAGAGGGGCATGAGATTTAAATTCTTTCCTAAGAGACGAAAAGAGAGAAGAGAGTGCTTTACTAGCACAGAGGATTTTACACACCACAATTGCAAAGCAAAGCAGAGTCACAGACCATTCTGAGTTGGAAGGGATCCACGAGGACTACTGAGTCCAGCTCTGATGTAAACAGCCCATACGAGGAACAAACCCACAACCTTGGTGTTACTAGCACCATGCTCTGACCAAGTGAGCTAATCCCAGGGTCAGCATAGGACATAAAGCAAGGCAGATGACATGAAGAAATGGGTTGGGACTGCTTAGTATGGACTGTCAAAAGATATCCTTTTCTTTGAGGATTAATAACATTTTAAGCTTTAAAGACTTCTATGGATCTGGATTTTGTAGGTCTGAAGATTTAGTTGTACCTGAGCACATTCGTAATTTCATGCTGGCTGCTGAAAACATCTGACAACAAACTTTAAATATAATTTTTGAAGCCTAATTTTAGTGCCAGTACTGAAAACCTGAATTTGTATTTTCCAGTAGTTGATCTTGCTCAAAATGGTGTCTATGTCTGGAAAACAAGCCCCTTTCTATGTAAAACCTGCTCAGACATTTTTCCTCAACTTTAAAAAATGTTAAATGCATTCACCCTCTAAAACACACTTTAATTAAAGCGCAATTGCCTATTTTCACAACTTATTTGATCAACGTGCAATCTCAACTCTGAGGTTGTTTAAAGATAGGAAACATTTTTCTGCACAGTTTCCTGCAGAAGATGGCAAATACTGGTGTGTACCCACCAGACAGAACACCTTATTAAGCTTGGTGCTTGATAACACCACTGTTCTCCTCTATACCCAGCATCTAATAAAAAATACAGGATTCTCTGTTCCTTACATGTTTTTTAGGAAGTTCCTCTTGGTGCCTCCTGTATAACTTAGTTACATCCTCTGCCCCTCTGGAGGCATGCAATCCAAAGTTCACTTGTTTAAGAACAGTAAAACAAAGATCAAAGAGTCATAATAATTCAAATTAAAGCTAGTATTTTATCTTCTGGACGAGGCATAAAAAGGAAAATTAGAAGAAATGAAATATAAAAATGAAATGAAATATAAACTATGACTTAGCATAGTTTTACTAGATGGCTACTTTGCTAATTTGTGGTTTTTATTTGAATACCCGAAGTACATCACAGCCTTCGCTGACATGTGTTTATAGAGGTATTCTACTTGCATATGCCAAGGGGTATGTTAAATTCTGTATTTCTACAGTCTTACACATTGCCATTTTCAGACAAAGCAAATAATTCTTCATTTCTGAAGGTTTCTATATGGCCTTGTATTTGGGGCTTAAACAATTTATATAGGTCTATCTGAGCTTGCATGTTTTGTAAAATTTACTGTCTTGTGCCTTGTTCACTCCTCAGTTACCTGGCAATGCCCAACTTTGTCACTGCAGCTGCTGGTCCTTGTTGAGGTTCCTTCTGCTAGCCCTGGAACTATTTTCCCTTTAAGAAACTCAATTTTGTGGTCAGGTGCTTTCTGTCCATTTCAAGCCATGCCTTTTGCAGATCTATCAGTCCTGTGCAGTGCAGCTGCCTGCCAGCAGTCTGCTGTGCCCACCAGCTCTGGTGAGTGATGGCTTTCATTACTCACCTAGCTGCAAGGTGACTGTCAGGAAGACTACTGAAGACAAAAATTGCTAGGAACCTGCTTGCCCCAAGCAAGCTTCCCCTCTCCACTAAGTATCACTGGCCTTTCTGTCTTAATAAGCCACTGGAGTTAGCAATTCAGTAATTCCAGGCCTGACTTGATCTGAGACAGCAATTTAAGAATCAGTTGTTTACCCAGATAGGAGCCCCCTGAAAAAGTACATCCACTTCATATTAGAGTCACCACTGAAGTTTCCATAACTCTCTTATCATTATTCATATCATAAGACTACTCTCGATGATTTGTAGACTAAATCACTGAACCTAACAGGTCATGTTTTTTAAAATGAAGCTGAAACTTTGTTCAGTTGGAAGGATCACAATCGATATAGTGGCTGTAACACAAACACAGCTGTCTGTCTACAACAAACATGCCTCTATAAACAGAACATTATTACATTAGCAGTGAAGAAGCAGACATCAGGACCCTAGCCCTTGTTACTTTCTTAGAGTTCTTTAGGAATGAAGTGACAAGAAATCAAATAAAAGCAAAACTCACTTTTATATCTCCTGGAACATTGTGCTACTGTGTTGCACGTGCTTTACTGCTGTGTCCCGCTGGTTATAAATAAAAGCACTTTAAATAAAGTGTGGATACTTGTACCAATGCTAAAACTGGATACAAATAAAGCAAACTTCTATTGCACACAAGGCCATGTGTTGGTCCTCAACTGTCGGAAACCCTGAGATTCCTAAAGAGAAAATATCTTTTAAACAACAGAGACAAGGTTCAGTGTTTTATTTCTCCAAATATTGTTACACAAAATGTTGATTCCACAGAGGGACAAACTGAATTTCTTCTTTTATTTTCAAAAGGATAAAGCCTAATTTCTATTCAACTAAACAGGTTAATTCCTGTACTGACATAATTTATACAGTGCAGTGGTTTTTCTAACTGCTTCACAAATTAGGTCAGGATGCTGTTTCATGTGCATTCTTGCAGAAACACTCCAAATCTTCTGCTCTGCTTTGGCTGCTCATGGCTACTGTTGTACCATGTAATTCAGACAGATGTGCTAGGATATCTCCAGTTTGACCCCAAGCAAGGAGCTATCTAAATGAAAATTCAAATTTCTGAAATAAGCAAAATCCTCTTCTCTCCCCACCCCTCCAGAAAAATGCTTGCTCTAAACCCAGCTCTCCAACCCAGATTATCCTACAGATGCAAACCCTTGTGCTGTCCCCTGGTAAGAGGCAGTGTGAGAACAGGAATCAGTGGCAGAAAGTGAGGAGAGAAGGAGATTTGATTCTAGCACCAGTCTGTACCACCAAGACTACTGTCTACAGTAGTCACTCAGACACAACTGTTTGTTTTCCTTTGTATTTTCCCTTTGTTGAACCACCCTACTCCGAGCTCTTACTCAAAACAATAGGCTACAAAATAGGATGCAAAATAAAGGGGATTTTTCTTTAAACCAGCATTTTATGTTCACTCATGAAGTGATCTATCTATGATGAGGGCAGATAATCTAGAAGACAGGGGAACAGCAGAATCGACAATTTCATGTGGATTTTCTCTATCAAGCTCTGGGTTGTGCTTTCCCATTTCATGAGCACATAAACAGAACCCGGGCATATTAATCATATTTAGACCAGTAAGAGTGGTCCTTCAGCTGAAAGAACTGGAAAATGCAAACGTGAAAGACACTACACCTCTAGTTTTAGTGAATCCTAAACAGAAAACAGGTTGAAACCTATGGGTCCGGAAGGGGGGCCACGTTATTTTCTCAGTATTTGATGCTCTCCCATCCACTCATTGTCTACAGTTCACAAATAGGATGCCTGCAGTTGGCACCCTGCTCTGATTCCAAAGGACTGCTCATGCACAGCTCTCTTGCTCACATTTCTGAGTCATCATAAAGCCATCAGCGAAGAGCTACAGAGGATCCCAGAGATTGGTTGGGAGCTGATAAAGATCAGAGACCCATTTACTTACACACACACATACACACACAGCCCTTCAATCTAGAGAACATACGGCAATGCACTGACAGAACATTATATTTAAACCAATCTGGAGAAACAACATCACCCTTTTAGAGAGTGCATTTTTTTTCTGCCATGTCTTCTTCAACTTTGACCACAAATAGGCATGCTTTCAAATAGTACTTGAAGGGAGAGCTGAGTGCTTATTATGCCTATCCTCCTTTCTTTTGTATATATTTTTTTTTTCAGGAACAAGTACAAGCAGAGCCTGTATCTTATCCCTACAAAAGAAAGTGAAGAAAAGGGAGCAGGAAGTGCACTAGGAGACTACTGACTCAAAGCACAGCAAAGGAGGTGCTCCCTCATACTTTGCAGTTAGTACATGCAACCTGCCACACAATGCTACAGGTGATAAAAGTTAACTATAGGCTCAAGGGGCAACGAGACAAATTCAACCAACAATAATCCACAGCTGGGATTGAACTGCTTTGTTTATATACATATATATATTTAGACATAGAATCATGTGCATACCAAATAATATATAATTGTATATAGATGCCTAACTGAAAAGGCATTCTTGAACCATTCGCATGTCTGTAGGTGTTTGCATAGCCTACAGCACATTCCAAAAACTTCTGTTATAATCTATTCCATTCTCAATAGTTTGAGAATAATATTTGTATCACATAGATGTGCCCATGCTGTAAAAATTTAACTTAATAAAAATTAATTTTTATGGAAATTTTGTTATGCAAACTTGAGTACGGAGAAAGATTATTACATTAGGCAACAGGAAGGTACATCTATATACTAGAGACAAAATTAAATTTGTGTTGCTCATCTGAGTAAAGCCACAATTTATCAGAGAAACATGGAATCTGATTTAGTACAGTGGTAATTTAGAGTTATTGGATTAATGTTTATAAAAATCACTTCACGCCTAAGAGAAAAAATTAGACTCAAGAGGTTAGTGTAAACAAATTTAAGGAGTTGAAACTGTCCTGAGCTACAGACTTTCCTGAAAATTTGAAGAACGCAAGCTTTCAGACAGCTGATCTTAAGTTCTTCTATGATAAATACCAATGTTTGAAATTAAACAACAGTTTTAAAAGACAGTAACATCTATGTACAATGTACCAGAAAGACAGGGGAATCAACCATTAATTGATTAGCTCTGTAGCAGCCCATTCTTCATCAGCCAGTCCAGGGCTGAAAGGTCCAAGTTCAATGGCACAAGCTCTCAGTGCTGCTGCAAGAGCCTATAAACTCCCCAGCAATACTGGTGGGTGTACTACTGGTGCCATACACCATCCTCTAAATCTCATTCCTCTTGCCTTTGCAAAATCTTATACAACTATGGCTCACAGCTAGAGAACAACATCGATGTAAGCCTCATGATTCTGATGATCAACTTCTTCCTACACGAGTAATTAGCTGTAAAAACACAGCCAAGGAAAACTTCCCACTGCGTTCTCCCAAACTAGTTTGAACTTCAAGTTCTTTAAAGTACCTGACAGCACAGTGAGAACCTTTTCCTAATAGCTCCCCCTCATCTGAATAGCTCACACCATTGTGTGTGAAACATACTTTGCTAGCATATCTTGACCTTTAGAAGGGAAAAAGCAATAGATTTTTCTTGTACATGGGGTTTCAGTGTAATAGGATTTAATCTCATTTAACAGTGCTTCACTATTTGTAAAGCTGAATACTGCTGGGACCAGGTGATTTAGAAATAAAGGCAAGAAACCTCAGATACCTAATTTAGGATAACCAGGCAGTTCACACTTTGTGAAACTATGGTTTCAGGCTGTTTGTAGTCAGGGAAGTGACACTATCTACAGACACTAGTTCATATTCCCAAAGCAAAGAGTAATGGCTGGAGAAATAGGGCCCTTGAGTACAGTTACACATTGATGAGATCCGGAAAAATCCCAGCTGTGGAATTGCAGATGGCCACAGCTGAACACTGTGGGTAGGTGTAGTATGTCAAAGACTGCTTAAATCTGTGAAACAATTAGTAAACTAACCTAGCAGCCTTTAGTAACACCATTGGATGCAGTATTTTGTTCTGCTTGCTAGAATGGGCAGATCTGTAGAGAATGTGCAGAGGTACAAGAAAGATTGTTTGAATTTTGTTGACCAAAAAAATGGAAAACAGAAAGAAAACTCAAGGAGTGCTGGGGAAGGGTATATTTAAGTCATGCCTCAGATATGAAGCAATGTCCTATTACAGTCCTGAGGCATTAGCCTTCTGATAGCAGTGGAGTTGCTACCAGAAGATGTTTAAAAATTAATTTAACTTCAGCTCACAATGTTGTCACATTCAGGAAGACATTTCAAAAGCAGAGAAACTCCACATTGAATAGCATTGCTATTCTTCAGCTTATTTTAACTGTGCCCTTTACCACATCCATTTTCATTCTGCTGGGGTTTTTTCATAAACTGAATGCTGCTTACTGACACATGTGTTAATTAACCTCATTTGTGAAATGCTTCTCCCCAAGCACTTTCTTAACTCCTTCATTTATTTTTAAACCAACACTTATAAGAGACAATATTTTCACCTACTTTATCCATATTCAAAACCTGCCAGAGCATATTAATAAATTGCTTATAAATAATAATATACAATAAAATTAATATACTAGGAAAAAAATGAAAGACACCACAACATTCTTCCCAATATTTTGGGTTCTAGTTTCATGCGTAAAATTAAAGATATTTAAGGCACTGATGCGCTTCACATGGTTTGAACCTAGAAAATAGCTATTAATAACAATCAACTGAACCAGACCAGGCAGAAAAGGCATCCTACTTAGAAATTCTTCAGGGAATACATACAGTGAAAATGTTGTGCACACATTACAGGGAGATTCACCAGATTCCAGCTGACAGATAATTAGCTACTCAGGTAGTCAGGGCTCAAAGCCCCTTGCCACGTAATTGTAAGAATAAATGTAGAGGTTTTACCCAAAAATAAATCCAAACCAGATAAAATTAAATATAAAAAAAAGCTAATCTACCATTTCTATTTCTGATTCTTTAAAATACAAATGGCAGGTTTAGTTTCCCAGAAAACATGGTACATATTTTTCAGGATGTAGGACAGCATTTGTCTCTCCTGCCTATGCTATTACCGCTCTTCAACTTTCTTTTACCCCTGAGACATAAAGAAGCCCAGCAGTATAATAAAATCACCCTTCTGACAGAAACAGGCTGCTGGATTACTCCAACCTTAGCTCCCTTCCATTGGGAAAAGATCCATCTATGATTTCTTCTTGGTTTCTGGAAATTGGCCAATATCCTATTTCATCTTTCACTCAACACCATTTTACCACAGCTAATAATCTCCAGCAAGGAATCTTGTCAAGTGATTTTTTAAAAAAATAAGGCATATCACTTACCTCATGCAATATTTTTATAGCACTTAGAAAGGACCGCAAAATTAACTAGGCATGCTCCCTTGTTTTCAAACCTTCCAGCTATTGATGGATAAATCATTGGTTTTCAGGGATTCTCCAATTCTTCAAACCATAGAAACATCAGTGCAATGTGCTTTAATTCCACATTGGAAAAGAATATTAAACAAATGTTTTATAAATGTTTTAGGACTGTTTTAGAAGTTATCCAATCAACCTATTCAACTACTTATTTCACATTATTCAAGCTGTTAGATAGTCCAGGGTCACCATGAACTGCTTTTTCTACCAGTGAGCAGAGAAAGTGATATATCCCAAAGTCTAGTCCCCAGTTCATTATGCCAATAATGAAAATCTCCTCACAGACTACCTGCACACTGCCCAAAGAAAACCTTTCTACAGAGATGCCCGATATCTCTGTATACGAGATAAGCAGCAGGAAATGATCTCTGCTCTGAAAATCAAAGTGAGAGCATTCCAGCACTTAGTACTAAAAGGAAAACAATTATCAAATTAACTCATTTGAACCTAAAACTGTGCTGAATTTAGCTTAAAGTTGTTTGTGTCCCGTGTAACTGTTACCCTTGCCTTAGTCTCATTGCTGCTTGATGCTAGAGTGGCAGCTTTAGTAGGAACCACAGACAAAACTAGATTTCCATCTTGGTTTTGAAAAGACAGGTGTGTGCTAGGGAAGATCAGGGCTTTCCCTCTGAATTAGTATAATTTTGGAATTAAGCGTCTCTCAGGCAAAGATATGGGGATAGGAATAACAGTTCTTTACTAATAAAAATTAGATAGATAGAAAGATAGATAGATAGACAGATAGATACATAGATACATAGATACATAGATACATAGATACATAGATACATAGATACATAGATAGATATAACAAGGCAAACAAATCAACAACAAGGATGAAATTACCACCAAACAGACCAGACCATGACCGCAGTAGCAGTTCTTCTGGCTGTGCACACCTTTCCTTTCCCCTCTGGAGCAGTTCCCATCCCACTGGCAGTCAGTGCCAGCAGCTCCCGGGGGCAGGGACAGATGTGGTGATCCCGGGGGGCTGCGGGAGCGCTGGGGGCGATGGAGGCTGTGTCCCCATGGGAAGGGCGGAGGAGAGGCTCTGCTCACTGGTCCTTGGGGCGGTGTCGGTCCCGGTGCTCCAGCAGGATGCTTGGAGGTGCCAGGCTGAGGCAAGAGAGCGCCCGAGCAGGGAGGTGCGGGGTTCCACAGCCAGAGGAAAGGTAACACCAAGCATTGGCATGGCAGGCGAGGTTTTCCAGCTGCCATTCTTGTCCAAGCCAAACAAGTGGGAGAGAGCGACTGCCTGCAACTCTCCTTTACCTGCCCCCCTGATCTCACAGTCTTCCCCCTCCTCAACCCCCCCACCCGCCCTGAGAGGGAAACTCCAAAAAGGGACAGGGAGCCTCCCTCTATCACTAGCCATCTTTGCATGTCAATGGGAAAAAATTCCAGAGAAGAGAAGGGAAAAAAAAAAAGAAAAAATCAACCCCCACCATTACCCACCCTGATTATTTTTTCCATACCAACATGCTACATCAAATTAAAATCTTCAAATTATAGACATCCATACAGTTACAGATACAGGCACAGTACCATAGGTAGTTCACCCTAAAACAAGGTCTCCTTGGGGTATGCATCTGGCCTTTCCATCCCTTTGCATCACCCACCAGGTACAACCCAGTCCTTGAGCGAAAACCACCCCCCGAATTAGATTGTCTTTGCTGGAGGCAGAGTTCACCCAAACAGTTTTTCCTAGCATACCTCTCATGTGCACCACTGGAACCTTGTCCCCATCTGGTGTTTTCAAGGGCTCAGACTGGGCAGGGCCTGCTCGATTAGTGGAACCTCGGGTGTTCACTAACCATGTGGCCTTTGGTAGATTAATCTCCCAGTTTTTGAAAGTCCCCCCACCCAGTGCCTTCAAGGTGGTTTTAAGCAGCCCATTGCACCGTTCCACTTTCCCAGCCACTGGTGCGTGATAAGGAATGTGGTACACCCACTCGATGCCGTGTTCTCTGGCCCAGGTGCTTATGAGGCTGTTCTTGAAATGAGTCCCATTGTCTGACTCAATTCTCTCAGGGGTACCATGTCTCCAAAGGACTTGCTTTTCCAGCCCCAGGATGGTGTTGCGGGCAGTGGCATGAGGCACAGGGTAGGTCTCCAACCATCCAGTGGTGGCTTCTACCATGGTCAGCACGTAGCGCTTGCCTTGGCGTGTCTGAGGCAGTGTGATGTAGTCAATCTGCCAGGCCTCCCCATACTTATATTTGGACCACCGCCCCCCATACCAGAGGGGCTTCACTCGCTTGGCTTGCTTGATGGCAGCACACGTCTCACAGTCATGGATAACCTGGGAAATACTGTCCATGGTGATATCCACCCCTCGGTCTCGTGCCCACTTATAGGTAGCATCTCTGCCTTGGTGACCTGAGGCATCGTGGGCCCATCGAGCCAGGAACAACTCTCCCTTGTGTTGCCAGTCTAAGTCTATCTGTGACACCTCTATCCTTGCAGCCTGATCTACTTGCTCATTGTGTTGGTGCTCTTCATTAGCCCGACTTTTGGGGACATGGGCATCTACATGACGGACTTTTACGGGTAGCTTCTCTACCCGAGTGGCAATGTCTTTCCACTCATCAGCAGCCCAGATTGGTTTTCCCCTACGCTGCCAGTTAGCTTTTTTCCATCTTTCCAGCCAGCCCCACAGAGCATTGGCTACCATCCACGAATCAGTGTAAAGGTAAAGCTTTGGCCACTTCTCTCTTTCAGCAATGTCCAGGGCCAGCTGAACGGCTTTGAGTTCAGCAAGTTGACTTGATCCACCTTCTCCTTCAGTAGCTTGTGCAACCTGTCGTGTGGGGCTCCATACGGCTGCTTTCCACTTCCGGTTCATCCCTATGATGCAACAGGAAACATCGGTGAAAAGAGCGTAGCGAGTTTCATCTGCTGGCAGTTGGTTGTATGGCGGGGCTTCATCAGCCCGGGTCACTTGTTCTTGCTCCTCTTCGTCAGTGAGACCAAAGTTTTCACCTTCTGCCCAGTTTGTAATTATTTCCAAAATCCCAGGGCGATTCGGGCTTCCCATACGGGCACGCTGTGTGATGAGGGCGATCCACTTGCTCTATGTGGCATCGGTGGCGTGGTGTCCTGGTTTACAATACAAGATATATATTCTATTACCATCTGAGAAGGGTGATCATCCTTATCTCTGTGGGAAATGTCTTCTGTTGATGGGCCATTAAGTCCTACTGTATAACTGATAAGATTACATCATCCCACTGGGAGATGCTCCAGCCAGGAGGATGAGACAAGCCTTTCCTACCTAGATAAAAACTGAGGTTTAGAACGCCAAAGGCAGCCTTTTTTGACTGGATTCCAGAGGAAGAACCAGGCTTTTTCCACATCATCGCTGGACCCTTTGGAGGAAAACTGCACCAACACCCTGACTGACAGGTTGTATTCTGACTGTCAGTGTTTTGGGTTTTTTTAATTATTGCATGCATTTTGTTTTTCCTTTTTCTCTTCCCTATTAAAAATTGTATTACTGACTTGAAGTCTCACAGGTTTTACTTTTCAAACCAGTACACATGGTGGGTAGAGGGAACCTTCCCTTTAAACATCCACCCCAGCACTGGTAGTCGGGGTGCCAGGAGGAGCTGTGCTTCTGTGCCAATCACCTCTGAGGCAGCTTGAACTCCTTCATAAGCAGCCAAGATCTCCTACTCTGTTGGGCTGTAGTTGGCTTCAGACCCTCTGTAACTTCGGCTCCAGAATCCCAGAGGTCGGCCTCGGGTCTCACCAGGTACCTTCTGCCAAAGGCTCCAGGACAAGCCCTTGTTCCCAGCTGCAGAGTAGAACACATTCTTCACCTCTGGTCCCATCCTGACTGGGCTGAGGGCTACTGCATGAGTGATCTCCTGCTTGATCTGGGCAAAAGTTTGCTGCTGCTCAGGGCCCCAGTGGAAATCGTTCTTCTTCCAGGTGACCAGGTAAGAGAGGGCTCACGATCGGGCTGTACTCAGGAATGTGCATTCTCCAAAAGCCTATGGCACCTAGGAAAGCTTGTGTTTCCTTCTTGTTGGTTGGTGGAGACATCACAGTGATCTTATTGATGACCTCAGTGGGGATTTGGCGCCGCCCGTCTTGCCACTTTACTCCCAGGAACTGGATGTCTCGGGCAGGTCCTTTGGCTTTGCTTTCTTGATGGTGAAACCGGCTCCCAGCAGAATCTGGATGATCTTCTCTCCTTTCTCAAATACTTCCATTGCCATGTTCCCCCACACAATGATGTCATCGATGTATTGCAGATGTTCTGAAGCTTCACCCTTTTCCAGTGCAGCCTGGATCAGTCCATGGCAGATGGTGGGGCTGTGTTTCCACCCCTGGGGCAGTCGGTTCCAGGTGTACTGCACGCCCCTCCAGGTGAAAGCAAACTGAGGCCTGCACTCTGCTGCCAGAGGAATGGAGAAAAATGCATTGGCAATGTCAATGGTGGCGTACCACTTTGCTGCCTTGGACTCCAGCTCGTACTGGAGTTCCAGCATGTCCGGCACAGCAGCGCTCAGCGGTGGAATCACTTCATTCAATGCACGATAGTCCACAGTCAATCTCCATTCTCCGTCAGACTTGCGCACAGGCCAGACGGGGCTGTTGAAGGGTGAGTGGGTTTTGCTGACCACCCCTTGGCCCTCCAGCTCACGGATCATCTTGTGGATGGGGATCACGGCATCTTGATTTGTCCTGTACTGTCGGTGGTGCACTGTGGAGGTGGCAATTGGCACTTGCTGCTCCTTCACCTTCAGGAGTCCCACTACAGACGGGTTCTCTGACAGTCCAAGCAAGGTGTTCAATTGCTTAATGTTTTCTGCCTCTACAGCAGCTATTCCAAAAGCCCACCTGAGTCCCTTTGGGTCTTTGTAATAGCCATTCCTCAGGAAGTCTATGCCTAGAATACACGGTGCCTCTGGGCCAGTCACAATTGGATGCTTCTGCCACTCTTTCCCAGTCAGGCTCACCTCAGCCTCCAGCAAAGTCAATTCCTGTGATCCCCCTGTCACCCCAGCAATAGAAACAGGCTCTTCTCCCACATGTTCTGATGGTATTAGGGTACACTGTGAACCAGTATCAACTAATGCCCTATGTTTTTGTGGCTCTGATGTGCCAGGCCATCGGATCCACACCGTCCAAAAGACCCAGTTTTCCCGTGCCTCTCCCTGGCTAGAGGCAGGGCCCCTCTAGCCCTGGTTATTATTTTCTTCCTGGGCATACATGTTGGAGGTTCCCTCAAGGGGATCTGACAAATCATCCTCCCTTTTGTAATACCCTGCATCTTGGTTATGGGAAGTTGAGGCTACCTTCACTTTAGTGGAGCTCCTTTGGTTAGTGTTTCCCTCCCTGAGTTGACGCACCCGTGCTGCCAGGGCAGAAGTGGGTTTCCCATCCCACCTTCTCATGTCTTCCCCATGGTCATGTAGAAAGAACCACAGGTCAGCTCGTGGGGTGTATCCTCTCTCCCTAGCTGGGGAACTTTGGGCTCTACTTTGGGGTCTGTGACTCACACTGGTGCTGCATTGATCTTCCTCATCTCCTTCCTCATCCCTCTCATCTCCTCCTTAAACGCCTCTTTGAGGTCCTTAACCATGGCAAAGACTTGAGCCTGCATCGGGCCATTGATCATACTCTCAAAATTTCTGAGCCTATTGGCAACAGAACCCACTGTCTCGTGGTTGGTGTCAGCATTAATGGCTGCAATGAATGTGGTGTATTGAGATGGCCCCAGGTGTGCCAGATTCCACAACATCTGCCCTGTGCACCTGACCTTGTCGGGGTCATTGTCATGTTGTCCACCCCTCCCAAGGAGTATCTCCAGTACTGCCACTTCTCTCAGCTGTTGGATCCCCTCCTCAGCGGTTTTCCAGTGCATTCTATGGTGGTGCTCCTGCATTCTCTCTCTATGGACAAACCTCTCTCTTACACTCATTAAAAGCCGCTCCCAGAGGGAAAGGGGGCCTGGTTCCTTTACGAATACGTAATCCACACCTGAGTCCTGGGTCAGGGGTCCCAAATTCCTTGCCTCAGTACCATCCAGCTGCACACCTATACCCATAAGGTCCTAGACCCGCAGTAACCACGTTGTAAAAGCCTCACGGCCCCTTCGTACAACATCTTTACGCAGATTACGGAGACTCTCGTATGACAGGGACTCGGTGATGATCTCAACCTCTGGCTCCCCTGCTGGTTGTGAGGGCCCTGCTTTCTGATCCTTATTATCCAGGTGCTTTGTTTTCATCTTAGACTTCCTGGTTCCCACAGGGGCAACTGCTGCTGGTTTGTGAGTACCCTTGTAGTTCAGCTGGAACCTGGTGAGATGTAACATCTGTGGGTTCCACTGCTGCACCATCAGGTTCTCCCTCTTTAAGGCAGGGGGAGAGTTTCTCAAGAGCTGGGGAAAGGTACTCCTTCAGCATTTGGCCCATCTCCTTCACTAGAAACCCCACCCACTCTGGATGGTTCCTTTCTGAGGTGAGCTCTGGGGCAGTCAGGCTCAGGGGGAGAATCCCTATTTCCTGGGGTAGGTATCAGGGTTGTTATCCAAGTCAATCTCCTCTTATCTCTGAATGTTAAACAGAACAGGCATATCAGCAACACCAGCTACTGTATATTATTATTAGCACTTAGAGAAGATTTAAACCCTTCAAAAACTGGTAGAGTAGACCCAAAAACTGGGTGAAGGGTTGGGAGAAAATTTCCCCTGCTGTCACTTCCTCACAGTAAGTACCATTATTGAAGTAACTCCAAAAACATATAGTTAGAGTGTGATAGCCCTGAATCCATGTGCCCACCTTCCAGAGGAAGTTAAAAATTCATGTGTCCTGGTTTTACCCTGAGGGGAGGGCACACTAGGAAGATTTTCTCCATGAGAACTTCCTCTGTGAATTGATGGGACCAATTGGAGGCTGGTTTAGTTGTTGACAGCCTGAGAAACCAATTGGAGAAGTCAGTTTGCTCCATGAATCACATCTGAAGCAAGTAAACACCAGGAAAGCTCTCTTGCATTTCCAGCCTCTCACAAGGTAACACCGACCTGGCCCGGGCCCACTTCCAGTGTGGCCCGGGCCAGGCAGGAGCAAGCTTCGGAGGCTGCTGGGCCCTGTCTTTAACCCGGGGCTCCAGTGGCGGAGGGGAGGAGAGCCCATTGCTGGGATCCTCGCCCTTTTCCCGGTGTGTCCGTGGCTCGGGGGGCCCTGCCCTGCCCTGCCCCAGCTCGGAGCAGCCCTGGGGTGGCCGAGCCCGCCCGGCCGCCCTCACGGGCTGGGGGGAGGCAGCCGGGCCCGGTTCGGGAGAGCCCCCAGGGCTTTGTGTGCTGGGCAGGGCAGAGGGAGAACCCCCGGGCTGCGGCTGGAGCTGGGGGCGGGCAGCGCCGGGGGAAAGCCATGGACACACGGCCTTGGCACCCATTTCTCCTCTGCATGGACTTCGCAGTTTTCATCCTGCCCCTCCAGCGTGGCCTGGGCACCCTGAGATCCTGACACAGCTCCGGCATGGCCTGGCACAGCCCCTGCAACTTCTGGGGGAGATCTTAACTTTTTTACCAATGCTCAGATAAGACTTACAGACTTTCCGTCCTTCCTTGGGTGAAAGGAAGAAGAACAGAAAGGATACACCAAAGTCCATGAAGTAAAAGTTAAGTTTCTAGATCGAAGGAGAATGAGGAGATGCCACAAAGGTTGGCTGAAACACCTTTTTGTAAGTTATAGGGGTGGACTGTACTACACAAAAAAATTCCTTTAAACCATGAAAAAAGAGAGACATGGGGGGTGGAGCAAGGTGTAAAGTGTTTGAAGTATCCTTTGCCCCGAGGGAAAAAGGGGGATATCTGTTCCTGGAAATGAAGTATGAATAGAGAGAAGTGAGCTAAAGATAACTTTTACCATTGAGTAGCTCATGCTCAAAAGAAATACCCCATGACTTTTTTTTAACATGGCCCACTCAGCTCTGAGAAGGCTGTGAAGTGGGAGGAGATTCATGATGGCAGATCCCAGGTGGCTGTTATTCATGAAAAAAGGGAAGTCAGGAGAGAACTGGCTGTTTCACTCTTGAAAAAAAAAATCCTTATAAGTGAACAAGGAGAAACTCCTCTCCCTAAAGTGAACTGAAAAAGATGATTTAAGTAAGGAATTGCCTGAAGTGTCTCTGTATGTTGTTAAGCTGTGACAAAGGGGAAAGAGGGACTGGTCTGAAAATCTGTTCTGAATTTATTATTATTATTATTCTTTGTGTTGTTAATAACGTTTTTCTTTATTCCCTTTTAAGTTTTAGGCCTGCTTTACTTTTCCTCCTAATTCTATTTCACAACAAAAGGTAAATATATTACAATTGGCAAACCCAAGCTATGACACCATGAATTCCTCACCTTTATCAACTCACAAAATGAACTGGATAATAGTTACAGTAGCCTGAGTTATAGAACCCATGTTCAAATAAGGGCCAGCAAAGGGAGAGATAAAGCTGTGACCACGTGTACCCCAAACCAGGGTAAGCTGGACAACATGATTCCACCTAACACAAAACTGAAGTAACTCAAGAACTGTTATTCCTTTTTCACCCTTTCCGCACAATGTCCTCAGGCCTCACGTTAGGCGCCAAAATCTGTCTTGGTTTTGAAAAGACAGGTGTGTGCTAGGGAAGATCAGGGCTTTCCCTCTGAATTAGTATAATTTTGGAATTAAGTAGCTCTCAGGCAAAGATATGGGGATAGGAATAACAGTTCTTTACTAATACATATATATAGAGATATATAGATAGATATGTATATATAACAAGGCAAACAAAACAACAAGGATGAAATTACCACCAAACAGACCAGACCATGACCCCAGCAGCAGTTCTTCTGGCTGTGCACACCTTTCCTTTCCCCTCTGGAGCAGTTCCCATCCCACTGGCAGTCAGTGCCAGCAGCTCCCGGGGGCAGGGACAGATGCGGTGATCCCGGGGGGCTGCGGGAGGGCTGGGGGCGATGGAGGCTGTGTCCCCATGGGAAGGGCGGAGGAGAGGCTCTGCTCACGGGTCCTTGGGGCGGTGTCGGTCCCGGTGCTCCAGCAGGATGCTTGGAGGTGCCAGGCTGAGGCAAGAGAGCGTCCGAGCAGGGAGGTGCGGGGTTCCCCAGCCAGAGGAAAGGCAACGCCCAGCACTGGCATGGCAGGCGAGGTTTTCCAGCTGCCATTCTTGTCCAAGCCAAACAAGTGGGAGAGAGCGACTGCCTGCAACTCTCCTTTACCTGCCCCCCTGATCTCACAGTCTTCCCCCTCCTCAATCCCCCCCCGCCCTGAGAGGGAAACTCCAAAAAGGGACAGGGAGCTTCCCCCTATCACTAGCCATCTTTGCATGTCAATGGGAAAAAATTCTAGACAGAGAAGGAAAAAAGAAAAAAGAAAAAAACAACCCCCAACAATTTCCTCATTCGCTTTTCATTGATATTACATAAAATTTCCCACAGTCTTCTGTCTGTGTCACCTAAATAAAAATTATTCTAAGTAAAGAATGAGCTTTTACCTTTTTTCTAAAAATACTTTGCATTTTACCTATAAATAAGTAATAGTGGTATGAAGCATCTGGGCCAAATCCACTGTAGAAAAATTAGGTCAGCTATCCAAAAAAAATGCAGAGATTCATGTAATGCTACCTCTAGTTTCAGAATAGATTAATTTCTTACTGAAGCACCTTTTGTGCCTCCTTAAATGCCTGGCACTAGCAGATGTTAAAAATTCTATGAGAAAAGATAGTGGATTATCTCAGTCTTTCTTCTTGAGATCTGCATTTTGGATATTGTGTTTTCTGTTTCTTTGTCATAAAAAATACTGCTGGGGGAAAAAGACAGACATTATGGGAGTCTGCAAATTATATAGAAGAGAACAGATTTCTTACACATTATAAAAAAATTTATACCAACAGTTAAAGAATTCAGAGCAAACTAAAAATAGCTCTGAAAATGAATAAAAGGAAAAGATGAAATAAAGTAGAAACAGTGGAAAGAGATGTAAAGAGCTGACTATTCAATGTTCCTTATAAAAAACACTCTACTTTACCTCTATCCTGCTAAAGCATTTTGTGTAAATGACAGGGTCCCAGAATTATACACAAATACAAAACCTAAGGACCTTGTTCTCAGGTCTCCATATATGAGTTGTTGTACTATTTCTTCCTGTCCCCTCCTCATCATTTTCTACATTGGTCTCTGAGTCTTATAAACCTTCTGAAAACTGGGCCAGAAATTTTAATATTTTTTTTAGTTCTTTTTAGTTTATTCCACTCTCTAGACAGGTCAGTAATACCAAAATATGCTTATTTGCTGTGTCAGTCTTATCCTTTCCAAGAAAATCAATATGTTTTCATTACTATGGCAGGGAGAAAATAAATTTAATACACTATGTTCCTTTTGTCTGCGTCATCAAATGTAACAGTCTATTTATCATGGTCTAGCTCTTCAGTGTTCCTTTGTGTAACTTTTCATGTATAATGCAATTGCTAGAGCAGTCACAGCAGCTTTAAAAGACTGAACTGAGCAATACTTAGCAATAATGAACTTGTTGAAAGGATGCTAAGTTTATTGCTAATTTATTAGAGAAGATAAACAGTAGTATGACAGAGAATACCTATTTCCTGTAACTTTTGCTGACTCTTGGGGATAATTTCTCAAGTTTTTTACTAATTTCCATTAATAAAAAAAAAGATAAGCAAACAGTGAAATATTTTAAATTAGTTAGAATAGAAACAGGAAATCAAAATAAATATGATAAAATATCAAACAATAGCACTGAAGCATCATCAACAATATGAATCTCAGTGGTACATTTTTTTCTTAGAGAAAAGAAAACCTGAATGAAGTCCGAGAATCCTCTTAATCGGACTGGCTGAACAGGCTCATAAAAAATTGGCTGAATGACCTAAAAGGGTTGTGTTATCATAACACAGCTCTATCAGGAAGCCCTGCTGACAAGAAAGAGTAGAATGCAAGAAACCTGACTCATAAACATTACTTCTCATGTTGGCACCTGGGTTAAGGCACTTTAAAAAATTAAAATATGGGAGTCAGTTGAACCAAAGGGGAAAAATGTTCTTTAAATAGGGAACAGCAAGAGAAAAATAAAGGAAAAGTTAACAGCCAGGAATTCAGGTCAGGAAATTACTCAATAATACAAACTCTGTTTCCTGAAACAGTACACTGTCTTGGACATTTCTCAATACTAAATGCTATTAATACTATACTGCAATACTAAAATCCATGGTGTCAGAGGTGCCCTGAATTTAGATCATACACACTCCAGAAAAATGTGCTATCTGCCCCTTTCTGGCAGCAGGTCACCTCTCCTTCTGTATCATAAAATCAGCAGATACTGATTGAGGCTTTAGTCTGGCATAACAGGATTACACCAGTTCCACTACCAGTTGTAAAAAAAAATAAAACAAAACAAAAAAGAACCAACAAAATCCCAGAAACACAAATCCAACCCCAACCCCAAAACCAGTGAAACAGAAGCTGGTGAAGCATTTTTATTATTATTTGCACATGAAATTATGGATAGCATCAATAATGTATTAAGGAAAATGTCTGAACATGTTGCTGTCTTACACTGCCAAAATTCATGCTACCTTGTACCCAGGAGCTTCTTACACTTATTATAAATTCCACAGAAATACGGAAAACCTGCAAGCAGACCTCCCAGCTGAGTTAATGTTTCAAGGGAAGGAAAAAGAAAGTAATTTCCAAGTAAGAAACTTACAGATGTCACTATGTGGAACACTGAACATCCGTAACCTACTTGTCTTTATATCTGCTGGCTGATTCTGTTTCCCTAAAAAGGGTAACAATTCAAGCTGAGTCCTCTTCCCTCAAAACAGCAAGAACTCAAATCCAAAATATGACAACAACAAAGGGAAACATTCCCCTAGATGTTAATTCATTTCGAATAAGACCAAAGGATGAAGCAGCTTATTTTCCAGGGAAACTTGTTTTTCTGTTGTTCTAAAATTCATTAGTGAGGAAATGAAAGGTTTAAGTGACTTCAGACATGGAGCAAACCCCAAATATTAATTTGGGATTCTCTGCAGGACAATAAATGCAAAGTTTAAAAAAAGGTCTCAAGTGCTTTGCTTAGTGTCAAAAGAACACGTTTAAATCTTGATCTTCAAGGTCACATGCTAATTTATAAATTGTCGTTTTTGTGCCTTAAAAGGAAAAACAAGTGCTTGTGTCTTATGCTTGGTGTCAGTGGCCCTGAGATGTAACCATTAATTTCTGTCTGCTTTTGCTTCTGGAAAGAATATAATTGTGTCACCAGATCCCTGAGTGCTAAGGCTTTTTGCAGAAGCAAAACTACTAAAAACTGAATAAAAATATCATAAAATAGATCTGGAATAAAACACTACCATTTACAGTAGCCATTGTTATGCCTAGGGTGTTTTTGTGATCAACACTGTCAGAAACTAAATAATGCTACCAAATAACTTGTTTTGCTAGGATTAGAGAAGTATGTCCTAAATGCTGCCCTTGGTAAAGAACTAATACATGTCCTGTGTTTTGTGAAACATAACTTTCTGTGTTCTGTTTTCTGAGCTTCTGAAATTGCTTTTGTGACAGGGAGCCACAGCTCTTTGCATGAGTCCCATATCTGGTTATGACTGTGTACATCAAAACTGCCTTTGAGACTACACCAGAATAAAACCTCACATCCACTTCATGTGTCCTGAATTCAATGACACGACAGGAGTTACTTGAAAATACTATGCAAAACTAAATAAATAGCACTCATCTTATGAGAAAGGTTTTGCCCTTATGATTGTTTACTGATGTAGCTCATAATTCTTGTAATCCTTATTTTTCTGGCTGCTCCACAGACACCCAGGAAGCATCAGAAGAACTTAGAGGAATCTTGATCTCTACCTTTATGAGCACCATCTGTCATAATTACATTTTTTCAGAGATGACAAACTGACAATCAAACACAGTAATTAACTATCACTGCTGTCTACGGGTTTCCTATACATGCCCTGTCACATCAATCAATTTTATGGCAAGGCTAAATACATATGAAAATACAGGGTTCATATGGTCATTAATGACCTTACCCCTCTGTAGGTTTCATTTGGAGAGGTTTCAGGGAACATTCTCTCATAACAATGTTTTATCATCTCAATTTTCAAAGTAACAAGCCAATTTGTGGCTTAGGTCATAAAGGGACACTTGTAGATAGGTAAAATGAGCAAGGAAGGGATGTGTTTGCATTTGTAGATAACAGGGTTCGAAGGAATCAGGATATAAAAACTGGTGTTTAAGGAACAAGTACTGTAATTGCTCCCAGTTCTGAAGTGCAGACACTGGGCAATAACTTGTAAGAAATATTAAAACATACCATCAAATTAAAGTCACAGATTTAGCAGAGCTTGGTATGGTTAAGTCTATAATTTTGTAAGTTTAATTTCTAAACCAATGCTTCAATGTTTTACTTTGTTTTAATCACAGCTCGGAGAACAAGAAGTTCCTTACCACCTCTTCTTTTGACTTTAATTCCTAAATGCTTTTTGACAGAGTTAGTAAACTAATAACTTTCCTTTGAATAGCTGCATATTTTTTGAAGGACTGTTTGAATGCCAGCAACTTTGCCTAGAAGGATCAAATTAAGACTCTGATTCTCATACTGTTACACAGAAGATTTCAACACACCTGAGCAGAACACCCCAGGCATTTTCAAATACTCCCAAGAAAGGACTCAGAACACTAACTCACTCACATTTCCACTGCTAATGAGGTCTGGAGGAACTCTTCTGTCAAGCAGTCTCTCTCCTGTTGTGCACAGTCTACCTCACTACACTAGATCTTTCTGACTTCCGCCGCACAAGAAACCCACTAGTAAGAAACACAATGCATCTCAGAATGGTCTATCTTTCTTTTAAAAAATTTAAACATGAGTCACACCCAGCACAGTAGAAAACAATCTGATGCTTTTAATGGGGTATACTCATGTTGACACCAGAACTGACTTGGGAAATGAGATAATATCTAATCATATCCATTATGTGTGACACAATCAGACACGATTGATTTGACTAAATATAGATGCACACAATGCAGACATCTGCAACTGCACTCGGCATCTCGAACTCTCCACACTGCTGATGGACAGAAATAAGCCCTTCCACAGCATGATTCACTGCCCCAAGTAAATATCTAAATTCAACTGCACATTAGGAGTGACTATTTATCTCCACTTTTTGTAAAATACTTAAGCATGGCTAGTTGAGATGTAGATACCTACATATACATCACTAAAATTATCTCAGAAGATTAGGACTTTTTCAGCTCTGATTCAGGTCTACACTAACTGGTCCAAGAAAGGTATTGCCTTTGTCCCCAAACCTTATCTTGCCAACAGCCTTAAATCATTCTGGCTATAACATTGTAAATTGAAGCATGCCATTTTTTGAAACTCTGCCACTCTGTAAAGCAGAATGCAGAGAATTTAGAGCTTGTACCAGAAATTAGATTTAAAGCATGGATCTGAGAGATTTATGTAAGAACCAATGCCCTCTTGAAAACACACTTTTCTGACATTCAATCTAAGCTCTTGCAAAAGGTCACATAATGCTGTGAAAATTCCCCAGGCAGTTGCATTTTCACCATGGCAGCATAAGCTAGATAAAGCCAAACATCTCCTTGAATCTGATCCAATGTTACTGACTTGTGTGGGAACTGGTCCGGACCTCTAATGTTCATAAAGGGTCTGAAAAGTCCTGTAATGAGATGAAAAAATGCTATCTGTTTGGAAGAGATGAATCATTATTAAAATATGCCACCATCTTCCTTTAGTTAGTACAATCTATGAGAACATCAATCTTTGAAAAACAAACAAGTGAACAAACACACATGAAAAAACTACAGGAATAAAACTCTTACTTGATCAAAGACAATATAAAGCTCTCTTGCTCATTTTTAATGAGGCTGGGATTTTACTGTATGACTTGGCTGTATGTCACTGCATATCAAAATGAAAACTTAAAAAACGTATTCAGCTTTGCTGCACCACATAAAATATTAGTCAACCGATGTAAATACAAGTTTTGCATATCATATTTTCTGCGTGTACTTGAGTTTAACCCTATAAATAGGATATAAATGTTCACACTTGGAATCCCAGATAGAGAAGATAAAGCTCACTCATGTCCCTGACTTTCAGCACACCACCATGTTCTGTTCATTCACTCTTCTTGATCTCATATACTAAGTGCAATGAGTTATTGGATCACAGGGAAGGCTACCAAGCTGCCTCTGGGTCCTTGAAGGTTTCAAGTTCCTGCAACACAAATAATTTCCCAAGAAAACATAGACTCCCCTCTTTAATGCAGGAAACAAGAGCCAAAATAATGTTCTATGCTCAGAAAAGGGCACATCTTGTATGGCTGGAGAGAAAGAGAATTGCAGGTGCTTTCTGCTGCATGCTCCATTGTCCTTGTCCTGTCCCTGTCCATACTGAGGACCTGTCTGGAGCATGCTACGACTGCCTTTCAGCCAGTAGATTTTCTTTCTTTGGAAGACTCAAGGCATGGTCTTGAAATGAAAGCTGAAGAAAATTATGAGTTAAAGTATATGTGGGAAACACATATTGGAACTGGTGTATCTGCACCAAAAAGTGAATTGGTGCTGAACAGCCCTTGACCCTTTATTAAACCCTGTTATTTACAAAAACACAGTGGCAGCATTCAGACTAGCTAATGGAAATGTTCCATGGCCTGGGTTAAGTCCTGAGTGGTGCGTGGGAATATTTGGGAATGCTAGTTGGCTTATTCCAAAACATACCAGGGACCATTCTAGTAATTTAGCCATACAGAGTGAATATCTGCTGCCCAGGAACATTCCCTGGCACTTACTCATTTATTACTACAGACATAGCCTAGGGACTAGAAATTGAGCAGAAACCTGCTGTGTGAGATGCTGTCCAGACACATAGGAAAACATTTCTTTTGTGACTAACAGCTTTACGAGTGACAAAAATACAATTTTTCAATTCAGATCCTAGTAGTTACTGATCCCATTTACAGGTGTTGGGTGAAATTACTGGGTATGCTCAAAAAGTTGGAAAAGGCACATTGGGTCCTGAAAGAGAAATGTGTACAGAGCAGATGCCCAAGAATAACCCTAATAAAGCTCCTGTGTTTCCAAAACAAATAATAAACCTTGCATATCCCAGGAAACATGGCTAGCTGAATGACAAGATTTCCCTTCCCCCATATATTTCCAAGGACAGGGGATGTTACAAAACAAAGAGAAGAAAAGAAGATTGTGTAATTATTGACGATTTTAAGAGGAGAGGGAGGCAAAAAAGCCTAAGGTCTTGAATCCATTACAAATGTATGACACTCCTAAAATCAAAAAAGTCCTTTGAACAAGAAGCAGCAGCTTTTCTTCCTGGTTTTCCTTAACTCCTTTTCTTTTTTCTTTTTTTTTTTATCAATTCAGACTTACACCTAGTAGAAAAAAAAAAGAGCCGTCTGTTTTCTCTGGACATGCTGCTTGCAATACAAAAATGTAAATACTGTTGTACAATTAGAAGATATTTGGGATGGATTTGCACTAATGCTTATGTGAATCCAAAAGAGGAGGGAGTTTGAAGAATGGAAAACTAGAACAATTGAAAGAAACTGACATTTCAACCCACGGTATCTCTAGGATTACAACTGTTTTATGCTGCATCAAGATATTTTCTAGAAAATGAAACAAAGTGAGGAAAAGTCATTCAAAATGGACAGCATAGCAATTTCATTATAGTTAACGGCCATATCAGGATCCTCTGGGTCTTCTAAATCCTTCTGTGTAGGTAATTTGCAATCTTTCACCTGTTTGTAAATGCAAGTGGAAAAATAGAGCAGTGGGAAGAAACAAAGGCTTTTAAAGTGCTGTGAAATATGAAATCAAAATAAAACTGCAAGGAAAAATATTTTTGTGGAAGCAAAAGATTGTAATCAATATGTTACTGACAACCAATAGTGCAGTATTTTAATTACACTTAAGGCAATGGTAGAAATAGAATAGATCATATCCTTGTAATCACTGCAAGATTCTCCTTTTCCCTCAGCAGCAGAAAAGCCAAATGGAAGTTCCTGGGCAAATACATTAATGGACATAAAAATTATACTCTGGCCTCTGTATAATCCCTGCCTGAAGGCAAGGGTTCATTCTGCTGACTTTCTCAACTGGCCTGATTTGAACCTCCACCAAATGCAAAGCTGAGTAATCACAGCTAAACTACAAGTTCAGCCTGAGCCATCTGCCTTCCTGCTGAGTGCATAACCCAAATTCTGCACCATACCAATGGCCTTTATGAACTAAGAGCAAGTTCAGGCCAAGCTGGCATCCACCTGTACAGGACTGTGAATACATATCCATGTAGAGGTTCCCTGTGGGAACAGCAAGCTATATGTATAATCCATATGAAATACCTGATTTTGTAGACAGCTAGAAACATTAGGTGCATATATGCTGATAGTATACATGAAATTCAAGTGAATATGCCAAGTAATTTCTTATGAACACAGAGCAAGAGGCTACTAATAATTCTGAAGCTGGATTCTTGAAGTTCAATTAAGTATTACATTTTTAGTTAGGACAGGATCTTTCCCCCAGTTATAACAGCACAAAGTAGATTTGAATCTATTATGCAAAAGTATAAATCTTTGTATTCTGCCAGAATCTCATTGATGCTATGTAATCCTCAGGGAATGATTTTGAGAAATGCTCAAGAAACCTGTCTCCACTTTTCAAATGTGAATTTACTGGAGGAGTAAAAGATTCCTAATTTTCTCATTGACTCATTTTCACAATTTATTGGAATGCTGTTTGTTCTTATGTTACCAAGAAACATTGGATATATTTATTTGAATATGCCTCATGAAACAGAAGTAATTTATATGAAAAGAGGAATCTCAAACAATTTTCTGATGGAAATTCTTCATACTCATCTGCTGAAACCAGAGTTCTAAAATAGTAAATCACAAATACCTATGGAAATTATAAACTAAAAACAACTACTTCTGAAATCCATGGTTGGAACTAAAGGAAACTCTTAAGAAATGGAATCAAAGTATTTCATAAAATATTTGAAAATCTCTTCTACAGGATTTGAAAGAGGAATTTGCGTGACTTCTCATATTGGAGGCAATAGTGATAAAATGTGAGGAGCTTTTAAAGAAACCATTATTCATCTGGCAAGGTTTTCTATTCTTCAGGAAGAATTAAACTTTAGGTCCATGAGTCTTTTTGCTGTAACTATTTGCAGACTTTTGCTATGTCCTTTCTCCACCTGTTTTTAATATGGGGAAAGCACATAACAGACACAACAGTAAGAAAACAATCTGTGCTTAACAACAAAAATTCCCGTTAGAAACTTTTGCATTGCACAAAGAAACATTTACCAAAGTATATGTATCTTGAACTGTGTCTGATATCTCTTTCAGTCATGAATTGGCTGCTACTGAAATCCTTAGGAAACCTCATTCATGATTATTGGCACATAAGCATTTTTATTTCCTGCAAACCAACAGTCCTACATAATTATTGCACCCAAACTCTCATTAGCAGTGTATCAGCATTCTGGGATTACAAATGTAATGAAGAAGCTGTGACAACATACACAGTAAAGGGGTGAGCATGGTGAAGGGGCTGGAGGGAAAGCTGTATGAGGAGTGGCTGAGGTCACTTGGTGTGTTCAGCCTGGAGGAGACTGAGGAGAGACCTCATTGCTGCGACACCTTCCTTGTGAGGGGAAGAGGAGGGATATCAGGAAAAGGTTCTTCACCCAGAGGGAGTTTGGGCACTGGAACAGGCTCCCCAAGGCAGTGGTCACAGCAGCAGCCTGGCAGAGTTCAGAAAGTATTTGGACAATGCTCTCAGGCACATGGTGTGACTCTGGGGATGGTGCTGTGCAGGGCCAGGAGCTGGACTCAGTGATCCCTGGGGGCCCCTCCCAACTCAGTATTTTCTGTGATTCTGTGAACTCACACCCCACAAAACAGCCCACAGCCACCATGCTGGCAAGAAACTGAAGCTGTTGAGTCCATAGGACTCCTGCAGTGTCCCATCACTCTGGGATAATGAGAAACAACTGACTGCAGCACTGGAGTAAACGTAAGCCAGAAGAGACACAACCCACAGCACCCAGCTACTACACACTCTCTCCAGCAGCGTTGACTGCTGGTGAGTTGGGGATTCTGCAGGAGCCAGATTTGACCTGTCCTGCCTGAAGAGCTCCAGTTCAGTGCAAGTCATGACATCTCCATCCTGAAGAAGATGCTCATCACTGCATAATTACATCAATACATAGATTTAAATTCCACCACTACAAATGCAAAATCTTCATAATTGGTTTCAATAAATTAATAAGAAGTACTATGTAAAGGAGCTCATGGAAGTAAAGCATCTGCTAGAAACACCGCGAAAAGCAAAAAACAAATTAACAAAAATTTAAAAAAAATACACTGTAACTTTTCAATTAAATATTATCATACAATAAATTCATAAGCATTGCTCTACCAAACCATTTCTCCTTTTTGCTCCTATGACACATTTTTATTTTATTAGAAATATTTGAGAACACATTTACATCTCTGTTGTACAACTATAAATATACTGCCTTCCAGTGTTATTGTCAGAGAAGATTCTTTTCAATGGTTGCATTATGGCTATAATACGCAGCTAAATTAAACTGTCATAGATTTATTTATTAAGTCCAAACTCTGCTTTGAAAAAACTGGAGAGCTATATGGCTCCCTCACAACATGCATATGAGAGGTTCTTTTGTATAAAGCCAAATAGAGACAGGAGGGGGGTGAGGAAGATGGAAATGGGGAAAGGACACTGTGATCCCAGAAGTTTCCAGGGTATGTGTCAGGTTCAGAGCTTTGGAAGTGTGCACAGACAGGTTTAATCAAAGAGCATCAGTTACTCCTTCAGGCTTTCCTTCTGGAATCAGCAGGAAGTAAATTTTAGATCAAGGAAAACCAATGTGGGGGTGGATGTTAAGACAGACCACTTGTCTCTTACTATCAGTAAACTCTCTAAACTTTGCCAGGTCAGGACTGGCTGAGGGCTTGGGGAAACACATTCAGACACATGCTTAAATTTATCTATCATTTGCTCTGTATCTCTCCCCTTTTTAGAGCTGATGAAAGTCTTTTACAGAACAAAGAAATGTGTTCTTATAATTGGCACTAGCTGATACAGCGTTTTTCACAAGTTTAGTCAACTGTTTGTGCAGCAGGCCTGTGAGGCTAATCCTCAGTGCTGGTTAAAATGAATGTTTCACTACAGCCACTGTGCTCAGTTCCAGTACACTCTCTCACTCTTGAGAACAGGGTGGCTGCATGAAAATGAACACTTGGAAACAGGTCCAGAAACACTCTCAATTCTTTTTGCGATGCTGTATATGGATTAGGCAAAAAGAAGGACAGGGAACTTTCCAGCTTGTTACTCGCAAACTAAGAATTGGTATAAGATACAAAGGTCATCAACAGCCTTGTCGTCAGGAACTGTGAGGTTGCACAGTTCAAAACCCTGAAAGAAGGCAGCAAGACAAACAACAGAATGAAGAGTCTTGGACTTGAGTAGAGCGAACATGACCTTGTTTAGAAAGCTGCTCGGCAGCATCCCGTGGGAAGGCAAAGGTCAAGGAGGGTTTTCAGGACACCCTCCTCAAAAGTATGAAAATACTTTGCAATACACCAAAAAAACATTGTAGGAGGCCAGCATTGATGAACAACGTCCTGGCTGACCACAGGTGTAAAAAGGAAGCACAGGGATGGTGGAAGAAGGAGGAAACTATTTGATTCAATACAAAGATACTGTTCAACCACATAGGAATGGAGCAAGGTAAACCAAAGTCTGGGTAAAGCTACAATTAGCAAAAGAAATGAAAAACAACTCTAAAGGCTTTTAAAGAAACCAAATAGTAAAAAAGGAAGGCTGAAGAGAAGATAGGTCCATTAGTCAATGTGGCAATGAACCTAAAGGAATGAGTAAGTCTGAGGAGCTTGGTGTTTTCTTCACCTTAATGGGCAAAGTTTTTCAGGTTTGCAAGCCAGCTATCAGAGTGCAGGGGAGTAAAGCATTATCTACATTACCAGAAGATTAAATTGGGCCAATTTGATATATGTAAGTAGAACTGAACACATCAGACACATGCAAAGTTGCTGAGGGACCTTGCCAATGCCATTGCAAGATTGTCATCTACTATCTTTCAAAGGTTTTGGCAATTGAGAAAGGTTCCTGATTCTTGATACCCAGAAAAAGGCAAATGTTGCACCCATTTTCAAAAAAGGGCTTCCCCAGAGGTAACCTGTGCACAGCTGTAGGAGAATCAGGCTAATGTCAGTATCTCAGGAAGTCTCTGGTAAATTCTCCCAGAGGACACTTCCCACACATGAAAGATAACAAGGTGGAATAGGCAGCATCAATTTACTAAAGACGAAACCACACCTGACAATTGGACTTCCTTCCATGACAAGACATTGTGCTTCCTTCACTGAGCTAGAGCAATGGCATCACTGACCTTGATTTTAGCAAGGCCTTAAGGTTGATGGTGTGGTTTGGAGAAGGCATTTGGGCTCAAAGGGTAGTGATAAGTACTGTGAAACAGCTACAGCTGGTTACCAGGGCATCCCACCTGGAACAAAACTAGTGTTTACTGTTTAATGTGTGACATGGATGACAAGGTAGAGCACACCTTTGCGAAGATTGTGGGAGCATTGACACACTGGAAGGTAAGGCTGCTGTTCAAAGGGTAGACCACAGAAGTGGGCCAAATGTAACATTATAAACTTCATCAAAGGCAGTTAAGTCTAAGTCCAAGACTGATTAAACCAATGCAACAAGCTGGAGAACAACTGGAGAATATGCCGCGTTCCACAAAGGATCTGAAGGTAAAACTTCTGTAGGTTAAGAAGACTCAGCAACGTGCTCTTTTGGCAAGGACAATAAACCATGTACAGTACTGTATCAAGTAACAGTGCTACCAGCAGAACAAGGGAAGTCATCCTTACCCTTCACTGGGGACTGCTGAGACTCTGTTGGGCACATCTGGAGTACTGTGTCTAGTTCTGGACTCACAAGACAAAAGTAAGACATGGACGTAACAGGGCAAGTCCAGCAAGTCCTCGAGGGTGCTGGAGCTCAAGAAATGAAAGAAGAGATTGAGGAAACCGTTCTTAGCCATCTTGAAGGAAAGAAAGCTGAGATAAAGATCTTACTGCTTTCTATAAAGACCTGCTGGAAGGATACGAAGATATAACTGAGCCAGACTCCTCTCAGAGCAAGGACAAGATGCAATAAGCAGAAGTTGCAACACAGGAAATTCAGGTTTGGTTTAAAGAAAAAATACTCCCCCGTGGCACAGACTGACAAAATAATTTGTGGAGTCTCCACTGCTGGAGACCGAAATTATTCAAACTCAGTTGAACAATACCATGTGCAACATGAACTAGTTGGAGCTACTCTGAGCAGGTTTAGTCAAAATGACCTTAACAGGTTCATTTCAGCCCACGCTGTTCTATCATTTGGTGACTCTATGATTAGTTTAATAACACAGAAAACTGCATTTCAGTGTACGCCATTATAAAGGTAGCCTCCCCTTCCACACAGAAAATGAATAAATATGTATATTTTGTAAGCAGATAAACATAACAGGAACTGTTTGTCACTGTATGATCAGGAGCTGTATGTCACAAAAGATAGGGACCAAATCATCACCAGCAAAGTGTGATGTGTGGTAATAAATTATTAAAAGTCAAGAGCCCTTGAGAAAAAAATTAAGAAACTCTATTTCTTCCTCTTAATCTGGGAGGACCACCACTATACAAAAAAATCCAGGCACGTAATGCTTCAAAAACAAAAGAAAAAACTATTTCCTTGAACTAGGCAAGGAGTCATATCACAAAAAACTGTACAAGTTAAACATTCAAAAACCAGGATTCAACCCCTTATTTCGTTCCACCAAAGCAATTTCTTCAATGACAACAATATTTCCTAACTTAACAAATAAATTCCTATATGACATTGTATCAGGCATTGTTGAGTCCTGGTACAGTAACTCTTATTGTCCCTCTTATTAATATACAATTTATTTTGCAGTAGCTGGCAATGCGCTGTGTTTCATTTTGACTTATTTTTATTTTCTTTGATTTTCTGTCTAAAACTTTTTATTCTGTTCTTAAAATGGGGCTAGTACATCTACCATTCATTAGTCACAAAATATCACCCCTATCTGATAGAGCTATTAAAAACTGAAATGGCAAAGAAAAGATTGATTGCCTTTAGAACTGAAAGCTTCTGATAGGCTTTGAAAAAATTACTTTAATATTTTCTATATTCCTTTTATAACACATTTTGAATCAACTCTACAAACATGAAATTTCATTTTAAGACACAGATTTCTAATTCTTCCTCTGAGCATCTGACTGAAATGTAGCTTATTTTATACCAATCATATTACATAAATTTCTAGTTATTGACCATATTTAGGATGCTCAAGCTTGAAGGGCTTCTAAATTTTAAGGACTCCAGCTGGTGATCTACACAACCCTTTGACATTTCAATACCCACATGAAAGTATGTTAGAGAGCTTTTCTATAGTAAATTAATGTGTCAAGTGCAACGATGCCTTCAGGATCTAAACAGGAATTTTGGTCATTTAAATGTACATTTTGGAGTTTAAAAAAGCGTAGCTAACAATCTGCTTCACTAAGTTCTCCCTAGAATATGGATGTTAGAGTATCAATTTGCCCAAAGTTGGAAACCTTCACCTACTGCAGAAAAACAAATCATTACCTCTATCTGGTTCAGAAAGTCCCCAGATCAAAATTAGACCAACTCACAGTATAGAAGACCTAATGAAAGTTCTCAGCCTGAAAGTGTACTCTATATCTTGAGATGTAACTTTAAAATTGAGAATGTTTCAGTGTTTTTCAGGCTTGAAGGTCACCATTAACTTTCCTTGAAGTTATTACACTTGTAACTGGAAAAATATAGCTAAATATAGCCAGCACTATACTATAGTGCTGACAGACTAGTACTTTTTCAGCAGGATAAATTTTGACAGAATGCACATAAAAACACTCTGCCACAATCATACACAGGCAACTTTATCAAACCTTGACACTCACATTAGGAAATTCATTTGAAAGTCACAAAGACCTTTCAAATCCAGTGTCAGATACAAATAATCAAAGACATTTATTTTCACAGTAGTTATAGTTGTCTGTGCAATAAGTTGCTCATTCTGTAAGTGGTATTACAATATGAACATCCATAACCTGAAAAATAATCTACATAATCTTAAAATAAATTTACTATTTGGAGGGCCTTGCACGTATGAAAAAATGGCTTTTTGAAGTTCATAAGAACTTAGTCTTCAAGTAAAATATATCTCAGTGTTGTCCATCTATATAAACTTTGCAGAAACACTGCTCCCTTCCCACAGTCAGTGCCATAAATAAGGGTGATGTCCAGATGGGGCATGCTGTTACAAAACCACTCATCTTTTCCCAGTTATGTTTATGTTGACATGCATAAACGCCCCATTTTCCCCATTATATTTATCTGTGTCTCACTTCATTGCATTTATGACATCACCTGTACTGTGAGTCCAAATAATTGTTTTAGTAAATTATAGGAACTCCAAAGATAGACATAAAGAGGCCTGAACTGTCATTAAAGAAAGTGGATGACGGTAATTTTCTGTAGTTTTGCAAATTAGAAATCATCCAGTCATCCACTTAACTACTAAAAATGCAAATTTTTAAGATTCTGAAATCAAAACACAACACTCCTCATAAGACACACACAAAAGGCAGTTTAATCAGTAAGAATGTAAGTCATCCAGGTAACTGAGAATTTGCACAGCCCTTCAGCCTGCACAAGAAAAAGCCAACCAGTAATTATCTGGAGAAGTGCAGGATACAGAGCACAACTTTTATAACTAGAAATGAAAGTGTTACATAAGTCCAGCAATACCCAGTCAAATACAGTTCACCTTCAATAAACAAACTGCAGAGAAGTGAGATGAATAAACTAAACTGAAACTTAACAAATTCCAAGGCTATTGCAGGAGAACTATGCAACTACCACACTTGTTCTCCCATCTTGACTGTCATCTGTAAGAATATCTGAAGTGCTGTCAGTAGATATTTCAACAATTTGTCTAAAGCCAAGACACACTCTGTTTTTGAAGACTTTCTCAGATATATCCAGCATTTAGTGTGCAAGTACTGCAATTTGCCCTTAAAATTAATTCAGTGGTGGATTTTTTTTTCCCTGTAGTCAGAAACCTTTATTCTCAATTTCTTGCTCTTCAACAAAACACGAAACATTGTGATTCTCTGCACTGACTCTACTGTGAGTTAACACCACTACGCAGTGCTGACATGTTTAAATTATCTCAGGTAGCAACAAGAAAGCATCAGTGTTAAATTAAATCTCATTCTAATACTTTGCAGTCAATGAAACCTCTTAGGAGATAGAAGTCCAACTGCTCATCTATGCCAAATCATCTGTCAATCTTTATTTATGCAAATCAACTTGTGTTTTTAACCCCTTTAAATCTGCAAAACTGACAAGTGCATTAATGCCTTACAACATGTTTCATGAAATCAACACGCAGAAACAGATTAACTCAATAAAAGTATAAAGCTTCCATGCCTACCCATCCTGCTAAAAGTCATATAAACACTGTTAATTAATGTTACATGCCAGAACTAAATTTTTATGCCTTTCAAAATTTCTCATTCATATTATTATCAGCTCTATTAACTGACTCATTAATATTCAATTAAATACTAGATAAGATTTCATTTATTGCTTCCAAATGAAATAAATCATAAAAATAATTTTAAAAATTTAGAAGCGCAGAAAGCCAAAATCATGTTTAGCAGTGTGATACAATACGCACACTAGGATAATTAAATTAATTGGTTCAGTATATTTAAAGGTCTATTTTTGAAGACCAGTAAAATGAATATACTACATATGTGAAACTAAAAAAAATATTTTTGTGGCAGCAGAAGAATAGTAAAATATTAGAGTGGCTTTTTTCCACTTCCTTTTATGTAACTAAAGTCTAAGTTCATAAAAGAAGTTTGTTGCTTTTTGCTTTAGTTGCCTTAAAACCATTAAGACTTAATCACATGGTAAAGTGCTTTCTGATTTTGAGGGGTCTTAAGGTTGAATATACATTTATGGGTAGGCTTAGATAATTTACATATTTTCATATTACTTCCACTGCTCCCTACATACCTTTTGTGTACAGATTAATTCGGAAGCTTACAGAACAACAGTTTAAGCACAGAGAATCCCATTTGTCAAAACAAACTAATAGCTATCAAGTGCCTTGTAGTCCTCTCATTTTTAAGCTACTAACAATGACTATTTCATGCATTCCTGGTCATAAGTTAATAATTTTTCTGCTTGAATGGAGCCACTCTGCTCAGAGACAGCCTCAGAAGAAGCAGCAGCAGCTTCTGTAGCACTGCTTGCCTGCTTCCCAGGTCTGGGATTTTGCCTCCCCTAACTGTAAACCAGATAAAACAGGTCTGTGGCGTACACAGCACACCCCACAAGGCTGGCTGCTTCAGCCAGCTCTTTTATCTACCTGTGGGACAGAGACACGGTCCTATCTTCTCCCTGACCCCCTCTGCATCTTTGGGTAAGCCTGCTGAAGGACATCCAGCCAGCAGTGCCATGCATTTCCTTAGCTCAGAAGCTGCAAGGCCCCTTAGGGGTGATGGGGAGGGAGAAGGAACTCCTGACTGTCTTTACACAATTCATATCATGTAAGATATCCAGAGACCATCCACTCACAGAACTTTCAGCTGATGAGGAGGAACACAACAAAATAGTGACAGGATAACACAAACTTGTGCTTGCAGTGTCAAGAGCTCTGCTGAGCTCTCTCTACTTTGATCATTTAATGACAGAGGGTAATTTCCTTTAATTCTGTTTAATGCCATCTATTTTCAAAAAGGGGAAAAACATATGAGCATGTACATATGTTACATATATATCTATAAAAGGAAGGAAAACAAACATTTATCACATAGTACTGATAACAGACCTCATCCTAGACACTGAATGCATCTAAATTCAACTGCAACACAGCAATCCCAGAACTGCATGGGAGGATTCAAGCACAAAGTGAAACGCTGAACAGAATTCAGACCAAACTCACAAGGTCTTGTTTTATTCCTCTTCCCTGTTCTACTAGAGGTATCAATTACTTCTGGCATGAGTCAGACACAATTTTCACCATTACCTTTAGCACAGTTTATTTTACAGTTGTAGTTCCAGGAAACAGAGCATGGTAGCAGCAAAAAAAGGTCAGAGAAACAGAAAAATCATCTTGAACAGGAGACCTGGAGATGATTAGAAAAAGAATGATAAAAGTAATGCAAAACACCTTAAAAAGAGAGCTCTTCAGGCAGTTGCTTCCTCTGCTACTTGGTCAGAGAAATGCTGCTAAAGGTTGCAAGTCTAAATACATCACTTGTACTTTTATTTTTCTAAAGCTTTATTAATTTTAGCTAGTCACATTTTTATTACTTGTTCTAAACCAAGACTACTGGGCATCCATTAAGAAAAACCTGCATAAGAGCCTCAGTAGAATTGCTCTTATTCTCTGTAGCACAGAGTTTACAACAAAACCCTATCAAGTTGTGAAGTATGAATACTAGACAGGAAACGATGTGGCAACTAAGATTACTCCAATATTTCCACATGCAATGCAAGTAAAGATAGAAAAGAGTGGGAAAAAATGAAAAATTTGTTAATTGAATGAGGGGAAACACATCTACATGGTTTAACCATAAAGCCTACAGTGAATGACACAAAGTGAATCTGTAACAAGGCTATGGCAGATCAACATGTCCTCCAGTCAGCACTGAACTAGCACTCCAACACAAGAATAAATTATGCTTTAATCAGATTAGTGATCTTCTGGGTTGTAATCAAAATGTGAGCATTTCTTTTATCTTTAGAAGTTCTATTCAGTCTGTATTTATTTTTTGCAAATCTGACTACTAATATCAAATGTAGCTGAAATCTGAGGAAAGATGCAAATATGAAATACAACAACCCTGAGATCTCATCAAATTCCTAGGTAGAGTCTCCACACTGAGAATTTTTCATGGTGAAATATTATTAACAGCATATTCTTTTCTTATTTCAGATGCTATTCCTTTTTATAAATATAATATCTTTCAATATATTCTCCTTTGTGTATCTCTCAGTAATCTTGACCTATCATGGGCGAGGGCACTGAACTGAGGAAAACTGCCAATAAAATAAGGATGGGAGAAAAATATGGATTTTAACATCATGGATCCTTCATGCTGAATATATGTCTCATGATTGCAGGAGAACCAGAATAATTTATGAGTGCATGCAGTTGTGTTTAAAAGGGACTGGATATAAAATGAAAGCCATGTAAACAACTGATTAGGAAAATGACAACCAACAACCTCAGGACTACTGACAGTACAGGAGGAAGTACTAAAGATCTTTGAAACATCTGAATAGAAAAGAGCAATAGGAAGATCTATTGGAATTGGATGAGTGATCAGGGTTTAGTGACAGAGCACCTTCCTTCTGCAGAAGCAGCATGTATATTTTCTGCCTGGCACCTCAGGAAAAAGGAACAGTAAGTTGTCTCTGCTTTGCAAAAAAAGCAGAAGAGAGTATAATAATACTAAAGACAGTAACTAACCTAGAGATAATTGTGTTGCACATAACGCAGATATGCAATATTATAGCAAATACAATTGAGAAAAGGCAATGAGTAAGATTATTCCAGCAGTCACATTTGACTGATTCAGGAACTTAATAAGCTTATCCATTTGTTCTTCCAATATACTCTGTATACAATAAAATATGTCCATTACCTAATATGAGTCTAGGTCTGACCACATATTTCTACAAAATTAAAATTTCAATGAGAAACTGCATTTGTAACTCAACCAATGATGAAAGGCTGAGACTAACACCTTCAGAGAACACTAGATCTAAGCAAACTTTTCCTTCTTAGATAAAATAAAGATTTGCACAATATATAATGTTCATGTCCAGGAGACCTTTTTTTTTAACAGCTGTTTGTGGGAAAATAATTAAGTGTGCCTAATGATACTCTTCTTGCATCTATGCTAGGAATAAGCCATTTTCATCATGTAAATGTGATGTACTTCTAATTAAAGAAGCCATGCAATATAATTAAATTTACCTTAATACAAAATACACACACATTAAAAATTGCAGCAGTACAGCTTCAGGAGGAAGAAGAGTTCCTGCAAAAATCTTAGCATTTTGATGTGTGCTTACATAAAAGGGGAAAATAAAGGAATTACTTTAGTTTACTTCTAATATCTGCAATTACTGTTAATCAGATTAATTACCTTGTAAGAATAAAGAGCAATGATGATGTTTATTGTCCCCTGCTATGCCCAAATAAAGTACTTGTTATCATGACTTCAGTGACACTTTGAGAGAAAACAGAATTGGTGGCAAGTCACACACACAATTCTGGCAGGAAAAGATCATTTGGCTTTCTCAGATCTAAGATGGAAAGGTGATTGCAGCACACAGCACAAGTTAGAAAAGATCTGTGATCAGATTTGGTAGATCAAAGGCATAGAATTAGACCTTTAGCAGCTGTTACTACTTCATAACTGCAGAATATGTGACATTTGCAAAAATTGTCATTCAGAAGAGATTAAAAGGCTCTGGCTTCCACTGAACACCATGCTGCCTTTGATCCCACAGAATAGAAAACATCCATGAACTAGTCGGTCCCATGACAATGTCATTAGCTGATGTTGCTTTTCAGCTAGGTAATAATAATAGAATAGCATAGGGAGGATTTTACAATCACTTGAATAAGTCTGCTATTATAGCTAAAATGAAATCAGGAGGTTTGCTTTCACAGGGGAAAATAAAGTTTCAAAATATAGAGAAAACCTCGAGACCTTTATCTTCAAGAAAAAAAAATACATAAGGAAGAGACACAAGTACAGTTCCACCTTGCTAATGTTTTTCTGGCAGGTAGCTGTTGTGGACTGAGATTTCTGCTCTTCCTGAGAGTTGAAACTGGTCTTGCAACTTGGTCTTTGACAGCCCACAAACCTACCTTACTGCTATATAACTCACTATGGTGAAATACAGAGATGAGAAATTTTCCTAAGGGGTATTTATTCAAACTGATATATTGATTCAAACTGAAAGAATTTGGATCACTGACTTTTGGGTACAATGGTAAATACCAATATAAACCAGTTCTCACAGAGTCCTACTTATTATCAAATTATACTGGGTATGTAACATGCTCCAGAGAACTGCAATTTAACTAAAACTTTCTTTAGTTAAATAATGTTAAGTGATAAAGAATGATGATTCAAACATCCATAGAATTCAATGAATCAAAGCAGAATAACAATGTACAGTTTTTCAGCACGAAATTGCATGCTCACTAGCAGAGTTAAGACCCATACAACAGCAGCTTGTTGGGATGGAACGCTACTCTCCTGCTGGAGAAATAAAGGACACCAGGAGAAATAAGAATCAAAGTGGTCTTTTCATTTATTTGGTGGTGCACACAGGTTCTGAAAAATATCAAAAACTTTCATCAGGAATTCTTGCTTGTCTAACTGCCTAACTTCACTTACTAGTTTTTAACCAAATATATTACAATTAAGGGGAGAAGGGGAGGCTCTGTTACTGAATCCAAACTTCCATATTGTAGAGGAGAAGAAAGGATTTGTAGGGTTGCTTTGTAACTGATATGCAATGTACAACTTTGCATCAGTCCCACAGCACAATTAGGTGCATTTTCCTACTGAAGGGAGACAGAACTGTAGTTTTGGTCACAATTGCTTTGCCTGGGCTGTTTTCTTGAGAGAACACCATGAGCCAAACCCTGACAAGCAGATACACCCTGAGCACTGCAGAGGGTGTCAGGTCACGTATGCAGAGTGGGAAAGAGCTCAGCAGAGAGCTGGAACTGTCCTCTCTACAGCCATCCTTGGGGGGGGAAGGATTCAAAAGCAGTTATACTGAATCCACTCATGTATGATTTATGGTGGTTCAACAAGCCCCATGCAAACACTCTATTTCAGCCATATTGAAACACTTTTGATCAAAAAGCCAATGGACAATACTTCTGGGAACAGCACTGTCAAGACTTGTTTGGAAAAAAAGAATGAAAGTAGTTTTTTAAACCATGAAAACAGGTACAAAACAAACAACATTCCACATGACCAGAAGTTTCAGACTTACTCAGCTTTCATTTTTACATAGGACTCGGGAAAATGGGAACACAGCCTTCGTCTATATTCTCTATTGGAAAAATGGAATTACTTGTTTTTTGCCAAGCATAAAAGGTAGCATCCCAGAAGAAGTGAAGGGGAAGCAAATAAACCCAAAAGACAAAGCATGCACTTTCAGAGTTTTACTTACAATTTTATTTACTTAGAAATTGGATTTTTTTCCTCATGATCTTCCTGTAAGTGTAATGCTGTGTACTCTCTGGAGCAGAAGTAAGTGCAGCAGCAATAACTGCAAAAGTGTGAGGAACAGAGAGTCATGCTCTCATGCAGCAATAATGTCTGGGATATAAAGTTAGTCTAGTCGACATACCATTTCTCTAGATGCTGCCCATGAAAAGTGTCATGAAAATTGTTTTACCATCCTTCTCCCCCTCACACTGCAATGTCCCATTCCTGTGCATGAGAATATACAGCAGCTTCATCTGTCTTTGATGCTTACTTGAAATTGCCTTGAATTTTTAGGAAGATGCTAATTGATGACTAGAGACAGGTGGGGAAAAAAAAGTCTGATTTTGTACATCCATATTTTTTTCAATTCCTCTTAAACATCCCCTCCAGTAACATCATTTTTAGCACCTTGCCTTTTTTTTGTAAGGTATGTAGCAGTCATAATTTCATATTTACTGCCTCTTATATTCTCAGAACTAGTACTTTCAAGAACATAAAGCACTACTAGATGCTTTCTTGTTTGTTTCTACCTTTTGTCTCAGTCTTGGGCTCAGGGGTTACCAAGCAGAGTGAGAGGTAAGATGATCCTATCAATCACTGACTCTTCAGCCAAGACAGTGACACCTGTTAGCATATCTGAACATATTCCACTAATGACCCACTGCCTATACTCACTACAAATTTTATGATTTCAGGAATGTGAGAACCAGCCCAATGAGTATAACAAAAAGCTGTGCTTACCTGAATGAACAGGCAGTATAACATGATGGTACAGCTGGAATGACCTTGACTGCTTGCTATCATGACACAGCAGAGCGGGACAACCCCAGCAGGCACAAAGGCAGGATCCCAAGCCTTATCACATGCAAAAAGAGCCACCTCATGGCCCCAACAAGCAGCAGCCTGCTGCTGAGTCTGGATGTGAGCTTGCACAGATGGACACACTTCCATTTTCAGATGGCATTCAGTGCTACAGATCTTGTTCCATACTTCTTACAATAAAGAGCACCCAGCTGAACTGTGCCACTGCCAAGGGGCTGTCTGGCTGGAAATTCATATCTGGGGCAACAGCCCCCCCTCTGCCAACATAATATTGATAGATTCAAAAGAATTATTCCAGACACAGAAATTATTCAGAAATTACATCTCACTCAACAAAAGACACTTTGCAGTTGTATTTGTCATGTAATTCTGATTCCTCGAAAATGTCTTCAGGTCTCTAAACACATACAGGAACTGGACCACATGCCCCTGCAGTGAGTCTCTTTCCCCACCTCCTCAATGTGTACTTCCATGCCTCTTCTGGCCCTCTGGAGGTATCAAGACCTGTATGCAGTCAGAGGTCTTGTCATAGACAGAGTTTTAAAAAGGCACACGGACACCTACCAGCACCTTCTTCATTGATCCATGTCCTGCACAAAGCTAGTTAAACCACAAAGGGTATGCTTTCCCTCTAAGTCATTATCAATGATCTCACTGATAAATAGGGAAATTTCTGCTGTTTTTCAGATTTGATGGAAAATCATTAACACAGAAACCTCAGGTTATGAAAGGTCCTCAGACAGCTTTGTAAAATGAGAGGTATTAGCCTTGTTGTCTCAGTAAAACCCTGCCTAGGTTATTTTTTTTAAGTTTCTCTTCCTGTTATGCATTAAATGCTGATGCTGATTTTAGGACAGAAGTGGCTGTGGGGTAAGAAATCCCAGTGTATATTTTATATATCAACTTGTTAGGTAAGATCATTATTTTTTTATCATACAAAGAAGTTCTGAAATGTCACTATCACATCATTTGCTGTTTACCTAAAAATGTGCTCACATCAGATGTTGCTAAATGATTAAATAGCTTTCTGACTTAAACCTCCAAAATTCTTTTCTGAAGAAAAGTAGGGAGCATTAACTTCTTCAGCTTTGTACCAAATTCAGCATTCATTCTGCAGACCTGGAAATACTGCTACTGCTGGCTTTTCTGTTAGAAGTGTTTCAAAATGTTTCAAACAGTCTAAACTGTATTTTCAGAAACTTAGTCCCTCTCCCCTCCCAATTTTTGGTTGTTTTATTTGTTGCTTAGACGTCAGTTCCAGATATTGCTATTTTTTTTCCAACACACCTGCCATGCTGTTGCAACTCCTCAGTGTTCCCTGGGCAGCAAGAGGTAGTTACAGACTCCCAGCCTCACTGATATCCAAGGGACTTGAACAGTAGTAAGGATTACAGCCCAAGTTTTCCAGATCTTTTGCTATTGTGTGGTTTGGTTTTTAAGATCCTGGAGTGAGAACATCTCACAAGAAGAGGCCGTACAAAATACCCAGTATCCTTGAAAAGTTTCGTCCCATGCCTACTAGTTGAAAATGAAGTCATGTTAGCTAAGTTTTGTAGGTGCTACTGGACTTCAATTGCATTTTAATCAAGGGTTGTTTCAGCTTTTTAGCCCAGATTTCTACGCTTAAAAGAGAGAAAGCAAATTTGTGTCTTGTATGGGGGGAAGTACTATACTAAGGCTCACTTGAGACCCATAAGATTCACTCTTAAGACTCACAAGAGCCACAGTTTTCAAAAACTGCCCTGAGTAATTAATAGGAAACTAGTTCTTAAAGGGAGAGGAATATAAAATCTACAGAGAGGAAGAGTCACTTCAGCCTTCCCACAGCCTGCCTTTTGCATCTGATTTGTCAAAATAACTAGGTAATCCACTCACCCGTGGAGCAAGATGATCCTTTGCAGAGCCTAAACCTTCTGAGCAGCCATCCTATTCTGTGTGCTCCTACAGGCCAGAGGAAAGCAAAGGACAAGCAGTGGACATGGCACAGGCAGATCCTCAAGGGTCAGATTTATCCTTCAGGGCCAAGAGAAGCTTGAGAGCTCTGAGAGCACAGGGCTTCTCTTTGAATAAGCACCACTAGTACAGCACACATGTAACTTGCAAGAACTCCTCTCCCACATATCCCCAAATAAAGATCTATAACCTTTCAATTACCATTTCAAAAGCTTTTTGTACGTACTATACTTGGATCATTGCAGTTTCACTGGAATTAATTATAAATTAATAAATTCAGATGGAAAAAACCCAAAGAAACATAATTTCAAATCATGTACAACAACCTTAGCAAATGTAGATAATAAACTAGAAATTCCTAGTACATGTTTTTTTCATTATGAATTTTTTTCTAAGACCTGAAAATTGAAAGCAATTTTAAGTTATCTTAAGGAAGAAAAACATATAACTAAAGATTAGCACAGTGGAATTAAAGCTAGTACAGAAAATCAATTACTGCACTGAAAGGCAGAAAGGAAAATTGGTTTATAATTTTCTATCATGAAAAACAGTTGCTTAGGAACAACTGTTATAGAAGTTTACTGTGGGCTATTACTATTAGGCAGGCCTAGGACATGTACACAGAGTAGGACTAAAAAGTTTGTCAGTCTGACCTGTTCCAAATAAGGGGAGGAAATCATGACTAGAAAAGCTGAAACAGGTTGATGGCAGGCAAATATCTTGCAGAAGGAAAAGAAAACATAAATCACCCCTCAAAGATAAGGGAATCTTCCCCTTGAAAAGCTGCTAAGTAGTCAGTCATCAGCCCTAAATTCAGTCAATGTGCACAATTGGAGAAACCCAGGCTGGGCCAGGAGGAAAATCAGCACAACCAAGTGTTCCTCTGAAAAAAAGCCAGTGCTGACAGAAGATGGACAGGAGGCAACAGACCAGCTCTGAATCCAACCCTTCAGTCTGCTGGGCACTCACCTATTTGCTAGTTAAGCTGATGTGACTCTTGCAGACAGTGATAGGACAAGAGGGAATGGCTTTAAACTAAAACAGGAGAGTTTGATTAGCTGTTAGGAAGAAGTTCTTTACTCAGAGGGTACTGAGACAACTGGAACAGGTTGCCCAGAGAGGTTGTGGATGATCCATGCCTGGAAGTGTCCAAGGCCGGGTTGGATGGAGCTCCAAGCAAGCTGATCTAATGGGTGGCATCCCAGCCCAGGGCAGTGGTGTTGGGATTAGATGATCTTTAAGGTCTCGCCCAGCCCAAACCCTTCTATGATTGCATCTCACAGCACAAAGCTTTATGAAAATTCTCCAGTCTGAATACTCTGCAAATCTGTTAGTGCTGCAGCAGCATCAGCCCTTGTGTTCTGTATTCTGTTTTCTACAGATCAACCATGATCCTTCGGTGTATGTTCCTTCTTTCTACCTGCATGAAAGGCCTCATAGATGCTAAATATTTTTTTAAATATCCTCACTTCTTTGTTTCCCTTCACTAAGGAAAATACTGACATCAAACACAGGGTTTAATTAAGTTCTAAGACCAAAACGAACTCCAGTCATGCACTTCTGAGCTGGCACCATCTAAGCTCACAACCACAATACTGACATTTTATTCATATGAGCAATACCTTTTCTTAACAAAAGGGAACTACATTCATCTCCTCCAGAAAACAGGTTATCCACTTCTCACACAGCTTTGAGAACACACCAAAAAAATGGCAACACTTGATATGACATTATTTCACTTACTCGGGGTTCTTGTAGTAGATCTCACATTTTACTCTTAATGCTAAAGCTTGCCTTTTTTTTTTGCCCCATATTGACAAAAATTTATTCAAATATATTAGATTGGAGGTCACAATAGAGCTGTGCTGACAAATGACAAAAATAAGACCAGACCTTAGTCAGTCACCTCCACACTATATTCCATACATTTTATATCACTAAAACCTGTACACTTGACTGTGTATGTCAGTGCTAAACAAACAATAACCATTCTACTTAAAGACAAAAATGTTAATCCATTCCAGAGAACACTGCCTGTCCTTTAATTACCATTAAGCTTTTTGTCCACATTTAATTATCAGAACTTATATTAAAATACTGCTTATTGACGCAAATCCTTTAAGCCTCCTGTTGAGCAGACTCTGTGCACAAGTGGCTACACTCACAGGTAAGTGCACAAACCTGTATGTAAGACTCACTGTATGCACTTCAAGTTTAAAGCCCTCTGCTAAGGCGTTGCCTCACACTGCGTAGCAGCCTGAGGTATGAAACCAAGTTACAAAGAATTCAAGGAACACAGTTGAACTGCCAAACTTTTCTTTTGATCATATTTGCAGAGCTGGAAAGTCTAACACAGTCTGATGACGCAGACCCACCATGCCAAACCACCTTTATCTGGGGATACCAATACTGGCAGGAATTCTTCAAGCAGCCAGTTATTATAACCTTCAGCTTCTGTGGTGACAAATGCTGCTGGGAGTGTGTTTGACAAACAGCATGCTGGTTATTAACATTTACATTGAAAAGTATTCCATATACATCCCACACTTTTCTGAATCACTACTCCACTTCCCTCATGAAAATGTAACAAATTACTTATATTTCCATGGAAATCTTCCAGTTTTATATGATTACATCCCCCAGGGAGGTGACTTTCATTTGTTTGGTAACTGCATGAGAGTTAGGGTATAAATAAACTTGCCGATATATTGCAATGGCTCAAGCAAAATGATCATGAAGTATTAGCATAGGAAACTGTTTGGGTATTGTAGCTGACCAAAGAAGTTCACAGTTAAATTAGTGAATGTACACAGCAACACTAGAGTGCCTAAAAACTAAACCAAAGAAACCCACAAGCCTTCGTCAAAAATGAACACATGTCGCGGGAAAAGCCTACCTAATATGAAATAAATAAAGATATGTGTTATGGTGAAAGTGAAGCATTCTCTTCCACCTACTTGCAGGATACACAGAGTGAACTAAAGGCTGGATTTTCTGGGGCTGGATGACAATGTTGCTGTCCTTTTACTCAAGACCTCAGGGTTGACATTTAGTCACCCAAAATATGAGAGACTCAGATATTATATTTTTTCCCAGTGCCCAGTATGAAGTAGATCCATCAAACCTAAATCACGTGATGATTTCTGTATTTGTTCCATACAAGAGACTATAAAAGGAAACGACCCCCCACCTTACCAACTCTTCTACCTTATTGATCTCAACAAGACTATTGCAACATGTTTTCAAAAGACAAAGCATCTCATCAAAGAGGCTGACAATTTGAAACACAGCTGCCACATTGTACAGTACTCCCTGATGACATTATGTCTAATGAAGAGTCTGGAAAATAATTTTACAGGTCATTTCAAGCAAGACAGTTGAGACTAGAGATAAAAATTACATTATGTTAGTGACAGAAACCATTATATTGCAGGCAGGAAAGAAATCATTAAACATGTTATTTAACAAAGGATAGGTCTTAAGTATGTACTAGGTTTGGTAATTTTGAGAAACACTTAGCTAGAAAGCTGCAGAAGCTGAGGAATACTCTGTCAAGGCAGTTATGCACATCAGAACCCTTTCCTCCCACCCTGTTTTCATCTGATAATTTGCATGTCTCATTTACTTTACAACGGACAGTTTAATACACAATTATCCCTCCTCACATCTATAAGAAAACATTTATTTTTCACAATGCAAAATATTGCAAAGTATAAATAAGCAGTATAATCAGATATCTGACTGAATTAGTGTCTTCTCACTAGCTTAGTACACTGACAATCTGTCCTTCACTAACATTTTTTCAGCAGGGCAGTTTCCATACAAGTGCTATCACTTCCAAATCCTGCTGCACACAAGCACTCAGATTTGGGGTTAGATGTTAAAATGCACTTTCCATCCTGTTTTAAACCTCCAAACTGGGCTATTTGCCAATGAAATACTTGCACCATAGGGACAAATCCCAACATACACACATTTTTACATTCCAAGAGGCAATCTTCTGACATGTCTATTGTAATGTATTCCTTGATACATAAGGGGCAAGACTCAATGACTAGATGGAAGAGCACTACGAGAAAGAAAATGTTTACTAGCATATAATTTCTAACACATCTTAAGCCATGAAGAGTAGCCTCATCTTTTGGAAATAATTTATTTACAAACTCTACAGATTGCCCAAATTTTTGGTTTCTTGCTTAAGGTTTTGAATTCAAAAGAAAAGCAGGATTTTTCAGCACAAAAATCCATTCAAATTTTGATTTTCATCACACCACATATGAAGTTAAAAGCCTTCCATCCACTGCCAAAAGACTGCGTGACCCTACTTGGCACAGCTGATGAGTTCAAGGTACCTTCTTGAAATCTTTTTTGCAATAAAGGCAGCAGCTACCTTGGATACAATAAAGCTGTTCTCCAGAAAGAGGAGCTAAAACACAGGAAATAGATCTCTGTAAATGGTTTAGGTTCTTATTATTATCCAGAAACTACAACACTTAACGGCAGCCCCAAAACAACACATGAAAAGCATGTTCTACAAACAACATATGCAGTAACATCAACATTAGCACTAAATCATCACTTGAGAAAAACTGTTCCTTAGTATCAAGCTGCTTTTCAAGTAATAGTCAAATGCCATATTTTACCAGTAACTGTGTTACCCTCTCAGTAATGTTTAAAGGGAGTTAAAACTCAGGTTTTTTTGGATGTCAACTGTACTTTGCGTTACTGTTCTCCATTAAACACCATTATAACATCAGGAGGTACCAGTAATTTGAGGATTAAAGGGAAAAAAGTAGAGAAATGTATTCTTACTACATGTAGAATTATTATTTATTAAATCTTTGGCCATATGAAGGCCTCTAGCAAAACTAATGTCTTTTGGCTGAAAAGGTGTATCTGCAAAATGTACCTGAAATGTGACGTAGCTGGAAGTTAGGCAGAAGAGTTCAAAAACCGTGCTTGGTAATCACCACACCCTGGAGGAGCCTATTCACTCACTGGCATTCATTCCTGCCAGCCAAGGAATCCTGGCAGTGGCTGCGTGTAGGCATTGCCTACGGATCTCTGTCAAGTGATTCTTCTCCACATCCAGAGAAACCCTAAAGAACAACTTCCCCATGCCTCACGTGCATGTCAGAAACCAGCCCTTGATAACTTCCTGTGGTTAGTGCTACCCTAGTTCTACAAAGCAACTTGATTAGGATGCAGGCTTTCCTTAGGCAAGGTGATGAGAGGCAATCTCCACATTAGGAATGTGCTGGACCAAGAGCTGATAGCACAGGCACTTTTTTCAATTCACTTCACTCTTGTAGGGAAATTATCAGCACCCCACAGACTTGCAGATTTTGTTTGAAGAGATGATTTGAAACACTTACGCAAGATCTATCCTCTCACAACTGCACAACCATTCTGAATGAGATGGCAAAAGAACTTCAGAATTGCCATATTAGTTCAAAGCTTTAGTCCACTAGTGAGAACCATTCTGAACTAAATATCATAAGGCTTATTTTCTGAATGGCTTCATTAGATAGATGCATTCATATATTTTGAGATGAAGTCCAATGGGCAGTAATATATGCTGCTACAGCTACATGAGCATACTGAATTTGTGATCCACAAAGACACTCAAGAATAGCAATACAGCAGTAAATTTTGAAAACTCTGGTTGTTCTTAGCTGAGTTGATAAATATTCAAACGCTCTAAGTGTTCCCAGTTTCAGTGTTGTTATTCCTTTCCTAAATCCAGGTAGCTGTCAAGCGGCTGGTAGGTGGCTCACAGATAAAACAGCAAATATTAGGAGAGACTGATAACTGGAATATACCAGTTAAGCAATAAAATAAAATTTGTACAAAAGAAAGTACGCATCCTCTGGCAATCATCTGAGGTTTTAGGACTCATCTTGCTTTGCTTAATACCCATTTTCTCCCTCTGTTGGATAGCTTCTCCTCAGAAGCATTAACAAGTGGTAATTACAGTAGTCATGCTGACAGCACATAACCAAAGGGACATTGTCAACACTGAACGCCAATCTACGTGGACATTAAGTTGTGATTCCTGGAACCTTTCTAATTTATGTTTACGCAGTTCAGCATTTACTGCATACGTTCTTGTATTCTGCTTTAAATTATAACTACCTGCCAAGACTCGTGTAATTTCATTACAAAGCTATATGGCTTTGACAAAAATAATGATAGGAGGATGGGGGTTTTTCTGCAATTATTTTGCAGTAGTGAAAGGAGGGTGGTTTTGATGCACACACCTGCAACGCGCGCTCTCTCGGTGGGAGCAACCGATCACGGGAGTTAAAATTTCTGCAATTACATTAAACCCATTAGACGCCATCAGTTTTATGTACACTTGCCCTGCTTTCCACAGCTGAGCCCAAGCCACCCTTCGCCTCCCTGTCAGCGGGAAGGCACCACGCTCTGCCCAGATGAGATCTGCCAGCCCGGACGCGGCGGTACCAACGCCGCTCCTCCACTTTTCCGAGCACAGCTACCCCGCTCCTCCCCCGGAGAGGCCGAGGGAAGGTGACAGCTGTCCGGGGAGCTGCCCCACCAGCGGTGCCGGCCCCGCGCCGCGACCCCCGCCCGCCGCACCCATCCCGCCACCGCCTCCCCGCTCCGCCCGGCGGGACTCACACGGGGTAGAAGGCGTAGGGCGGCAGGGCGCTCTCCTCGCACAACTCCGCGTCCAGCAGCAGGTAGTCCCGGCTGTCGTTCCGCCGGGCCCCCGGCGCCGGGGAGCTGCCCTTGCGCGGGGCGTAGGGCTGCGCCTGGCTCATGCTGTCCCGCGGCCGAGGTGCGGGGCGGCAGCGGCGCTCGGTACCGCGCTGGGCTCTCCTCTCCCCCGGCGGCGAGGGGCTCCCGGCAGCCGGAGCCGCCGCCCGCCGCACCGCAGGCGAGGCGCTGCTCGGAGCGGGGGCAGCAAAGTTTGCGGCGCGTCAGCCGGCGCGGCTGTCCCCGGCCGGAGGGAAGGGGCGGGAGGTGGGAGGGAGGGCGGCGGGCTCCGCTCGCCTCCCCTGGGGCTTCGGTGCCCCCTGCGCGCCTCCCCCGCCGGCGCCGCCGCCCGAATCGCCCCGGCCCCGCCGAGCCGCGGCACCGTCCGGCCCGCGCTGGCCCGGGCAGGGGCCATGTCCCACCGACCGGCCGGCCGGGACCGTGCCGGCCTCCCGCCGCTTCTCCCGGCGGTGGTCTGAAGTGATTCCCGCCGGACGCTCCCGTGGGAATTCGGCAGGACCGGCGGCGCGGCTGGCGGGGGCTCCCCGCGGCCGGGGAACAGAACTCCTGCTTGGATTTGCTGTGGCTTGGTAGCGCAGCCTGCGCTGCGCTTGTGTCCTCGTGTAAGTGGCCGAGGAAGAGCATCGGTGAAAATGAATGCTAATTCAGTACACCCAGAAAATCCGTAACTTTAGGTCTTCCCTATAACCTGAAAAATTTCCTTGGAAATTCTACTTCCTTTTCGGGCTCTTTGCCTCTTTCTTTCATCTCTGAAAGATCCTCTTACATACGCTGTTCACCTGTTCCAGAGAAGAGGCAGTTTATAATTACCTCTAATAATTTCATTAAAGTGCAGGTGCAAAATATCAAATATCATACTAAAAAAATCCCAAAACAAAACAACGCAATATTTTTGCAATAATAACACTTAAGCAAAAGTCAGCCCACTTGTATTTCTTAGTTCTGCTTCACTGGTAGCACTTTGTTTGATGATGGTTTGCAAATAAATATTTACAAACTTTTATAAGAAAAATGTATTGCGCTGAAGAATTAGCGTCTGACCTTTTGGTATCTTTCACATTAAACATAGTACTTACTATTTCATAAGGGAATATTTAGAATTAAATGTTGTTAATGTATAATATTAGCGCCACCAAATAAAATCACTCCCTCGTTCCTGGCCATGTTCACATATTGAATTCTTGCCAGTGCTTGTGTTGGAATAGCACACAGCTCCGTATTCTCTAGGCACGCACACCTTCCCCTGATTTAGTGATGTGCTGAGTAAATAACCGGGCAAGCTCCAGCAGAGTCGTTTGCAAAGCAGGCTGACACTGCCCGCGCTCTCCAGCAGCCCCAGCCATGGTTTCAGTGCCTGCCTGGGCCACTGGGGCTCGTCTCACTCCTGAAACTGCCGGAGGAAGAGAAGAGGTGTGTAAAGAGACCTGCAGCTCGTTTATGTGGTCTTTAGAGGAGGTGCTGAAATACCTGCAAATTTCTGAAATTTCTTCTGTCCTCCTAGCTATGGCTGTCAAAATTACACTCTAATGGGTTTTAGAAATCTTCCTCTCTGCAAATTTTTTTATTTCTGTTGAAGGGTATTTTATTTTAAATAGGAAGTTTAGTACCAATGATACCATGCATATTTTATAGTTCTCCTGCTGATTCTTCTTTCATATTACTATAAAAACAGACAATGCAAAATTATGTGCAAGTTTTGCATTTGAGAAATATGTTGTTGATAATATCTCACATTTTTATTGAAAGAAAATTGTTTTCACATACTTTATGATGAAATTTTGATGTGTTCCACTGCTCTTGTGCATAATAATTTAATTTCATTTGTTCTACTCTGTTATGAAGAGACAGTACTTCACTGGGTTTTTTTTGTATATTCCCCAAATGTTTGCTGTTACTTTTTATTTCAAGTAGTCTATTTGATATTAGACTGTTGTTTCAAATTTTTTCTTCTAGGTACCATTTCTTTCCCCTTCTCTTCCCTCTGTTCCTGTTTTTTTTCCTCCCCTCTGGTATATTTTCTTCCTACTTAAAGTGAATACCATCCTACTTTGTTGATGGGCTCTCAGATCCTTTGATTTCAGAGCCTGCACAGGCACTTTCTCTATTTCATTCTGCTCCTTCCTTCAATCTTGTGCTTACTGATTGAATGTCCCTAGATTATTTCCCATCTTCTACATGATACCTGTGCACCTCTCTCAACTTCCAGGTGACAATTCTCATTTTCTCAGTTGCTGCCCTTCCTAGATGCCAAACTTTCCTTGGTCTTCGTTCTTATTTCAAGCCTCATAAGTTCTGGTATTCCCCAAGGCACTCTTACTTTCTCACCAATCCTAAACCATTCACAAATCCTGAGGCCACACATAATAGATGTTATTGATGATACCGTGATGACATAGCTGTGTGATTTTTCAGAAACATTGGTCAGATAAATGACAGGAACAAAAAATGTTCAATGCCTTTGAAAGGAAAAAAAGATGCTGAGCTGAAATTCTGAATCTTTTGAACCTGATTTATATTTTAAAAATACATCTTTCAACATACTGTAGCAACTGTCTTGTCTCCATTGCCTGGTTACAGGGTGAAAATGCACTGTGCTATGGGAGTCAGCCATACTTCTACTAGAGGTCAGATAAGCACAGATGTTTTGAAATCTGCGGGTTTTCCAAGAGTCACAAGATAGTGGGAATGCTGGCTAAAGGTGGTGTGTTCTTTTGATGCATTTATGTTGGAATGGTTCAGGATATGGGAGTGGACTTGCATTTTTTTCTTTTTTTAGGCTAGGGATAATAATCCATTCTGTAACTATCTGACAGCTGGTGAGGTTAAAGAGAGTTACTTTGGACAACAAAATGCTGGAATGAAGAAGCAAGGTGTGGTCCTTTCCTTCTGAGAGAGAAGAAAAGAGATTGCTAGCAGAGAGCATAATTTTGACTATTCATTATGCTTTGTGCAAGTCTTTCCAACACCAAAATGAAATTTACATTTTATTCTGGCTTTCCTAATGACTTGGTATTTCCATTGCAAAGATGAACATATGCTATTTTTTAATGAATTAGCCATTATTGATATTTATGCAGTCATTTATTAGACATTTAAATTGCAAATTGAATTACAATGAAATTGCTGTTCTGGAGAAAGTTAGCAGATCTTCACTCCAGTATTTCCCCTAAATATGTGTATATATCTATATCTATACATAAAATCAGAGCGAATACTGAACTAGAAGAACAAGCTGTTTTTCCTCAGTCTTTGTGGGGTTTGTGAGGTATGGTTTTGGTAATGGGGGGTGAGTTATGTGAGAAGCTGCCAGAAGCTTCTCCCATGTCAGATGATGTCAGTGCCAGCCAAGACCCGCTGCTGGCCAAGGCTGAGCCATCAGCAATGGTGGGAGCACCTCTGTGATAACAGATTTAAGAATGGGGGAGAAATTTCTGCACCAGAACATTTGCAGCCAGATAAAGGAGTGAGAGTATGTGAGAGAAATAGCCCTGCAGACACCAAGGTCAGTGCAGAAGGAAGGGCAGGAGATGCGCCAGGCACCAGAGCTGAGATTCCCCTGCAGCCCCTGGTGCAGCCCCTGGTGAGGCAGCTGTGCCCCTGCAGCCCATGGAGGTTGATGATGGAGCAGAGATCCACCTGCAGCCTTTGGAGAACCCCATGGTGGGGCAGAGAAATGCCCAAAAGAGGCTGTGACCCCATGGGAAGCCTGTGCTGGAACAGGACATGTGGGGCCCTGGAGAGAAGAGCCCATGCTGGAGCAGCTTTGCTGGCAGGACTTACAGCCATCCAGGGAGTTATGCTGGAGCAGCCTGGTCCTGAAGGACTGCACCCTCTGGAAGTGACCTAGATTGCGTCAATGGGGTGTAAGGAGTCCTCCCCTTGAGGAGGAAGGAGCAGCACAACGTCATGGACTGACTGCTACTTCCATTACCTGTCCCCCTGTGCCACTAGGGGAAAGTTGTTTTAGGCTTCAGATTTTATTTCTCATTATCCTACTTGGATTTGATTGGTAAAAAGTTAAATTGATTTTCCCCAAGGTGAGTCTGTTTTGCCTGTGACAGTAGTTGGTGAGTGATCTTTCCCTGTTCTTGTCTTGACACGTAAGCCTTTCCTTATATTCTCCCGTCTGTGTCCAGTTGAGGAAGGGAGGGATAGAACAACTTTGGTTGGCACCTGGCATTCAGCCAGGGTTAAACTACCCCTGAAATTTTATCTGGCCTGTACACATATTAACCTTTCGTTCTTTAGAAGGAAAAAATACATAACCTTGACAAAAAAAAAAAATCAGCATTTACATGCTTAGTATCTCCCTTGTGCACCTTTTTTAGTACATAATCAGAAAATACATCTGTCTTTTCAGATAAAAAGAACTGATGAAATGTAAGTGTAGTTTAGAGTTGGTTTAATTTGTTTTATCACAGACAGCAAGTTAAAAATCATTCTGTAATTATTTACTCCGTCAAGTCTAGTGACTGAGATATTTCACTCACAAAGATGAAAAACAAAAGCTGAAAGCTCTTGTTCCCCGCACAAGAGAAAGGATGAGAGATAGAGTGAGCTTGCCTGACGAGTGACAGGCACTTTACTTAATGCACTACTAGAAGTCACTTGGGTGCCATGACAATGAAAGCTGCAAAAGATGCCGTGCAGCACATCACAGTACCATGATTCAGCCTCACTGCATAACTTACAAAAAGGTTATCTCTATATAGTGGAATATATATATATATATATATATATATATATATATATATATATATATATATATATATATAGGTGCCATTGTATTGCTAACATGCGGACTAATCTAAACCCGTTCAGGAACAAGAGAAAGTGGCAACATCAACCTGCACTTCCAAGGAAATTTTCAAGGATTCATACGGTGATGTATAATTGCTCACATTTAACCAAAGTCTTGTGGTGTAAGCTGGTTGGAATGCACTAACAAGGGTACTCCAGCACATGGCACACTTCCCTGGCTTTCTGTACTGCAGTGGGAATACTATCAAAACCACAGTTGAATAAACCAGAAAATGTGCAAGTCAGTTTAACTGTGCACTGGCTAAGCAGTGTCACTGCTGTGGGTGTGAGTATCACTTGAAAGGAGCAAAGAATGCTATACAGCTTGGAGGTGAGAACATGTAACCTGCCTGATGGAATTCTTTTCTGGTCTATAGTGCTGAACTCAGAATTTGCTTTTAGAAAGCCTGAAAATGGAATCATTGCTACTTAGTAATTTTCTTAGGTCTCTGCATAAGATAAGTAGAATAACCATTGTCAACTACTGACTTTAATCCCAGCTGCCTTCTGCCTTTGTTTAAATATGAATGAGGGAAGAATCATGTGCCAACCAGAAACCCCTCCCTATATCTAAAATTCTTCCTTTGTATAGTCGCTTCCAGCCATGATCCAACCTGGTATTTCCTGTTCAGATTAGATATTAGAAATAAATTCTTCACAAGAATGGTGAGGTGCTGGAATAGGTGTCCAGAGAAGTTGTGGGTGCCCTATCCCTGGAATTGTTCAGAGCCAGATGGGACTGGACCTTGAGCAAGCTGGTCTAGGGCAAGGTGTCCCTCCCCATGCAGGGAAGTTGGAATGACAAGGTCCTAAAGGTCCCTTCCAATCCAAACTGTTCTATGATTCTGTGACTTGGCTCTCATAGCTCCATCCCTTTTGTTCACACAGAATGCTGCCTGGATGTATGTATGAAACTGAAGTGCACATTTTAATCAGTCAGAAATCACAGATGAAACTTTTTTTTTTTGGTGCAAAGAAGAGGTTGATGAGGAGTTAGGCTTAGATGGCTAGTGAGCCAGATGAGAGCAGTAGTACTGGATCAGAGAAACACATTCAAAAGCTGTTCAAAATGCTATGGCTAAGAACATTCTTGGGTGTTCATGGGCCAGAGACACTGAAGGATGTTTGTGCTGCAAGAGAGTGGGAAGAGAAGTATGGTCTGAAATGAGAAAAAATTAATTTAAGGATGTGTTCCTACCTGGACATTTATACTCAGGACTTGAGTTAGTGGGGACACAGAGATTTCTGGGAGCATCATTATTGTTGCACTGCTAGGGATGGTCCTACTTCCATCACTTAAACATATGTACACACACATTGCCCCCTCCCTTACAAGATCCCACTTATTCTTTTCCTTTTTCAGAAATATACAGTTCTTCTCTTTGTGCCTTCACACAAGATCTGTCAGGCTACATTTGGCTTGATTTACATGTTATAATTAATTATTGTCAAATAACTTTAAAATTTTGAAATGTACTAACACCCACTTGTACTATATCTACACTGTGAAAGTCAGTCCAACTGAAATACTGTCATTAAACCCATTGCAGTTTCATTGCACATAATTTTGTGGGTTTTGAACAAATACTGTGTTTCCAACCCAGTAGTCTGAGGCATATTGCTCAAAAACAAAGAATTCTACTAGTCATCGAGCCCCTATTCCCATTACAGATAATAAGATACTCCTTCTCTATTTTAAGTGAGTAGGAGTATATTTGAAGTCAAAACTAGATAGAATTAACTAGAAAGTGTCTTTCTAGTTTCCAAGGAAGTGGAAAAGTTTTTAACCTTCCAATCAAGGTGTATATGGAAAGAGATATTGGACCAGAGATCACTTATTTCACAAAACGCATTACTAATTTGACAGAAATTGATAAAATTACAGCATAAGTGAGACCATTCTGTCATTACAGAAAGAAATAAAATATTTTCAGTTTGTCATCTTAATGACTAACCTAAGAGCTTTTCAACATCCATTCCATGTTCGTGCAAGGCATTGTATTAACTTCTGTGTTCTGCCTGAGTGGTTCAAATCATCTCCACTTTTCACCTAAATTTGTCACATCAGCAAAGAATGTGATACTCTGAAGCCTTCTGTGTACATACTTTGCAGAATCATATGGTTCTTATCTTAGAGATTTGATATTTAGACCTGCAAATGTATAAAGAGTAAACAAGTATCATAAAGAGTGACAAGTACATCAGAGCTCTAGCAAAAATAGGTTCTCAAACATTCAAACAACTATTCCTGGTATTTAACTTTTGCTTGCAAAGTGTGCTTGAATTACAAGTTGTTTAGCTTGACATGATCATACACAGCCATGGCAATGGTGTGGTTAATAATTTGAAAAAAAATATCTATTTTCCTTTTAATTTAAGTTCTTTTCATGTTAAAGGTGTGAAGCTTCAACTAATGAGAAGATAATTATTTTCGGTTGGTTTTTTCTTTTGTTTTGTTTTTTCTGGTGGATACTAGAAATCTCAGGTTAGCACTGTCAACATTAAGGTTCATTGCTGTGTCATATTATGAGATGACATCAGTAGTTACTTTAGTTCTCAAATCAGTTATGCTTATTGATTATACTTGTATAAATTTATCAGTTATCTGCCCAGCATAACACTAGGAATTTTCTACCTCCTTTGAGAAACATACAAAACCACAAAAAGTGTGAAAAATATGTTGAAAGAAGACCAACAGAAGAGATTTGTTAAATTAAAAGCAGAGTAACTGCAGTGAGTACCTCCTGAACATCTCACTGCTATGCCAGCTTCATAATTTAGAGATCCTGACAGATTGATATTAGTGCCACCATTCTGCCTTCAAGGTGGAATTTATAATTATTGATATGCCACAGATTTCCTCCTGTTGTATTTAAAATAATTTATCACAACAGTTTATCTGTCAAAAATATCTTTCCTAAGTTATGCACAATGATACCTTATTTATGTTTTCTCTGAATTGCATATGTGCATCCTATTCCTTTATAATAAATCAGTTTCTACCCTATGTTCCTTGTTAACAAAGCTCTAAGTAATAAAATAATCCTCTCTGGATTAATATTTTATTTTGTATTTATTTTGCTACATGTATGTGCTTCCCCATCTTATTCAGTGACTCCAGTAGCAGAGAGCTTTAATGCTTCTCAGCACTAACATCTTGAAGGGCTCCCACCTTTTAAAGCCTAAGACACTGATTTTTTTTCCCACCCTTGTAATTCTAAAGTCTGAGAACATCAGTCTTACAGAGAAAACAGGATGCAGTTATTGATTGGCATCAATACTGGTCTTTGAACTCAGATATGTCCTTGTATTTGTTTGTTGATGCTGTACCTCTGACAGCTGTCACAGAGATTTCTCTACTGGCTCCTGCAGGCAGGCCTGTGGTAAGCTCTGTAGTTCTGCCACCCTGACTTCTCTGGGTTCTTGCTGCTGGCCTGAGCTGTTTTCTTTGGAAATCGGGAACAAGTAAATTGGGAAAAGAACATTGTGCAGCACAAAGGGTTTCAAGCAATGCCTCAAACAGTTCCACCTGAGGAGTACAGGTTTTTCACCATTATGTGATGCATGACAGCCTTCACCCCTGAGTGATTCTCTGGTTTCTCTACATTCATGCCTACCACCATTTGTCATTCATGTATTTTTAGATTAGTAAGGGGTTTTTTGAATAACTGCTTTAAGAGAAAAGTCCTGTCTGTAATCACATCAACAATTATATGTGACAAAGATTGTTCAAGAAAGATAGTCACAATCTTTTACTTATTGTTACTATTTTCTTTTTTTTTTTTTTGTAAGTTCCACCAAGCGTTCATTAAGAAGAAATAATACAATAAAATGGGGATAATTATTTGCTTATTGTAACTTTAGGAAAAATGCATAAACAAATTTCTGGGATGAAGTTTTTATATACTTTAATTGTTGAATTCTATGAACTAAATTACAAGATACAATCTATAATACATATCATAAATAACACAAGTATACATATGTCTTGAGAAGGAAAACAGGGCTGATACAGAAAATGTATGACAACCCAGTCTGCTACATAGTGAGTTTGTTGCAAACATTTTGACAAGCTCTACCCAACATTCTTGGTAAGATAAAGTCTTTTATTAATATATCCTCCATGTCCTCTATTATATAATATTAATATATCCATATGTCCTCTATTCTACAATTTGAGCTATGGTGGCATCTTTCAGGACATGTTTTTACAACAATTCTACCCATTGTGACTTCAGACCTGAATGAGCAGTCACTCTGTGTCCTGCCACCAGATGGGACAGCTGGGTATTAATAACATGAAAAACTTCTGTGATCCATATTGCAGTTCACATACTGACACCAGATGCAATTTCAGTTTCATAAACTACAGTAAAGGAGGTTAAATTGCTAACATACATTGCAAGATGCTTGTTCATTGTCTGGCTATGCCACCACGGTGTCAAAAAGTACTTTTTTGCTGTTGTTGATGCTCTTTTAGTAATTGAGAGGTGCTCCAAGTTTGGCTACACCAGGTTGCACAACATTTGCCTGCCCCTTTTACATCATGACACTTCAGGAATGATAGTCACTACTTACATAGTTTGTGAAATTTCTGTGATGCAGAACACACCATGGTGTGTTTAGCTAACACCATAACAATCAAATAAGAACACAAAAACAGTCCATGGAAACCTGCAAGTAATATATTCATTAAACACAGCGTCATATAAGTTGGATCAATTTCAATCTAGAAAAGTTAAAATATATAACACGCTCACCTGCAGTTTCTCCAAAGAAAATTTTTCTCCTAATGGACTTTACAAAACGTGCTGCAAAGTTCATCTGCCTAATTTGCTATCTTTTAGGCTCCCTCACAACAGTCAATGCATGAAACTTGGACCATGTCGTACTAATAGGTGCAGGAACATCCCATGAAATCACAAGAAACAAAACTGTGAAAAATGTTGACCAGGAATATATTTCCAGATTCCCATTTTTCAAATGGTAATAATGAGATATTATCTGCATTTCATGCCATGACCACTCAAACCTCCAAAGAAAATAAAAAGACAATTCTAAGATTAAGTAGAGACCTTTTAACATAAAGTTAGTCCACTAAAGGAATGGGGTGACACTGGGACAGGGGGACAGACAGGCATGAAGTTAGGGCAGGGGAACAGACAGAACAGCTCTAAGGAACATTATGTTACCCTCCTGATTAAAGATATTTATTGAAAATTGGAGAAAATCTATATTTTTTTCCATCATTTTATGACAACGGTTAGGTAGCAGGATATAATTCCAAAATACTGATCACTTACATTTAGCAGTAAATTGAAGTCTGGTTCTTACTTTTGTTCAAGCCTTGTAAAGTATCTGCATGGCTGGTGCATTTGTAAATAATGGTAGCAAAGAAATCAAATGTGGACATGAAAGCATTGAATCTTTATGGTCATATCCTTATCATTAAATATGCAGGTTCTTCTTTATCCCCTGAGACCAGATCACATGTAATGAGATTCAGCAAAGTATCAATATGCACAAATACCACAAAAGGAATCTGGATATTCAGTTAATTCCTGATAAGTAGAATTAATGAGTAATTAATAAATATGTATGTAAAAAGTAAGACTGGATTGAAAGTTAAGTATTATGAATGTGGTCAATGTTTAAAGATTACTGATGATCAGTACATTTAAGAAGTCCCAGAGAAAATTTGTAAGGGGTCAAAAATAAGTATTTTGACTATATTTTTTAAGTATATGAAATAATTTTGAATAAAGCAGGCCTACTGAGAGTTGAGCCAGAGTTATTCACTCAATACTTCCAGGTAAAGTTTTACAGAGTTTTGACTGTTTAGTCAGCAGGTCTCTGTTTTCTTCACCAAGCTGAAGTTGATAAATAACTTGCAGTTGCAAAACATTCTTGTCCCAGACTTCACAGTTCTCAGACTCTCACCAGTCTGCTGGCTCCTCAGAGCTTAAGAAAACAGACTGCAAAAACTACTTAACCTTATGCAAACTACAGCAGTGATCTACTACACAGATGAGTTATGTGGAGCACAGTTCACCTTGATTCTGAAATGTTTTTTTACAAAATTAGTTATTACTGAAATTTTGCTCCAAAGGGAGAAAATCTGCAGTAAAAACTGTGCAAATGTGCTGCACTCATTCTGTTGTAGTCTATGCCACCTATATGGAACCAGAATTGTATTATGTGTTTTTAATCCTGTCTGAATCCTCCAAACTACATCACGGATGATTCTCCTCATAGAAAAATCCTCCTCACTGATATAAAGAGATAAACCACTGCAGTTTTAACTGTTCATGGCATCTTTGAAAACACGGCTATCAGAACATTCTGCTGGGCTCTACAGGATCATTCTGGTAGATAACATTTATGGGACAAAAAAGTGTAGAACAAGGACAATACTAAAACTTACCTGAAATACATAGTTTCCACAAAACTATCCACATTGTGTCACATAGGTCACACCCTTAGTTTTACTTTATAATACAGGTTAATAACAATAAATTTATACAAAAAGGATATCATTTTATTCTGTCAAAGCAATTTGTGTCATTAAGAAGCAATTCCAAGGAAAAGTAAAAAAGGAAGGATATTGAAAATTTAAAAATATGTAAATGCTGAATCTTAACCAAGATACATGAGCTAACCTGCATGATGTTAATTATATTCTTACTAGATGAGATTTTTCAGACAATACTCTTCTCTGCAATATTCAGCAGATGCAGTGTCCACAAAATCATCAGTTATTACTTGACAGGGATTTTTGTCTTGGAAAGAAATTAAATTTCCAAATGATAAACAGCCATTCTTTGTCACTTCAAAATGTATCCCCTTGATTATTTTTTTTGTGATTACTTTATTTTGATTTTAGTAATTACATTGGAAAATCTAAAACCAGCATGAAGTACTTTAAGCACTCTGAGTTACATGATTCAGGAAACCAAATAAATTTGATTTTTTTTCCCCATTAATTAAACACTGGAACAATTTCATCTTTCAAAACAGTTGACAATTAGTACAAACTGTTTGAGTTACTGGCTAAGAAAAATATTATTGTTGTCAGTGGATAGTCCACCAGAAAACTAACCATTGAGATTAAATTCTGATCCCACTGGAATCTATGGAAGTCATGTCATCAATGGACTACAACAAAATCAAGAGTTTATCCTGAATGTTAGCAGGATTGGTACAAGCTTTAAGCAAATCCCATCAGCTAGATAAATGTCTTTGTATCAATAATATTTGGTAATAATACCAAAAGCTCTGCCAGAACCAAGAGCTAGCCGAGTGGAATTCCATTGTATTGTTTTGGCCTTGCTTACTGGGAATTGTTGAAAATTACTTTAAAAATTATCATTGCATGAATTATGTTATCTATGCTTATAATATTATATTCTATAGAGTCGTGAATGTTTGATGAATGCTTTTAGAATCATCAGTTATAGATCCAGTCACCAAATTCAGATGACCTAATGGGTTGCTATGCCATGGCACGTTATAACTAGTAAATACTGAAATCCTGCAGGATATTTTAGGTCTCTGTAGGTGTTGGGGTTTAGGAATGGTATTCTCCAGTTTAGTGCTCCCGCTGAGACCACTCCAAGCCATGCACTGCTCATTGACTCCCTCCCACCCCATCCCTTCCATATGGTGGGCTGGAGAGGAGAATTGAAGGCACAAAAGGCAAAGATCATGGGCTGAGACAAGAACAATTTACTGGAAACAGCAATGAGACAAGAAAAACAACAGTAACCTTAGCAGTACTAATGACAGCGGATACAATAGGGAGGAAAAACTTCATATTAAAACTTCCAGAGAATACCTGACTGCTCCCTCTGCCCTTCTCCTACACTGACCCGTAAGGGAGCCCTTATCTCATCCCTGGAGGATGGGAGGTGTTATCACATAACCTCTGGGTCCTGGCCATACCCCTCCTGCCTGCTGCCAAAATTATCACTGTCCCGTCTGTAACCCGGACAATGTTCTCTGTGGCTCTCTCTTGAACTACTTACATTTTTGGAGCTAAATACATGATCTTTGCAGGACTGAAGTTCTTTGGAATTGCTCTCTAAATCCCATAATAATCATTAGTTGCCACTTTCTGTGCTAGGGTACCTTCAGTGGATAAATATTAGTAAGTTACTTTTGGCTACTTTTTCTAAAAGTGTATGTTGTTCCACTGGAAATAAAAGTGTGAGCTGTGAGACTGGAGGTAAGAAATCTCTGCAAATGTGAATCCCTGGTTTCTGTCCTCTTTGTTGTGTCTTTTCTGAAACACTTGTATTTCTAAGAAGTGCTAAGGTTTCTAAGGCCACAGTAGCATTCTAAAGGGGATTTTTCAGGCAACAGCTTATTTCAGAAGTTCGTTTTCATTGGAGCAAATAAGTTGTTGTGACTTAACTGATTTATTTGATAAATTATTGGATGAAACTCCCATGGAACTGTTTCAAGACTGCTGTTATTCCTCTCTAAGTGTTCTATATTGTAAATTATTCTTTGGAATCTTGAGTCGAAGAATCTGCTCATCTTCTTCACTTATCAGCTCTTGGGACCATGTTACTTGCATGAGGGTTCTCAGTGAAAAAAGCTTCTAGCACTCTGAGTTGCAAAGACAGAAGTGAAAATAATAATCCACTTCACATACCACTTGGGAATAATGCTTAAAATAATCCTCAGGCTTCAATGTTAAAATTAATTTTCACTTCAAGAAGAACGGGAATTAGTCCCAATTATAAGGGGGGAAAAAAATGCAGTAGACCACCAGTTTAGACACAGTAGTCCTGGGAAGTTCCCTATGCCTAATCCTCTTTTTATCCACTGTAGCATCAATGAAAGGGCCTTTCCAAGCCCTTTCAAAGGGACTCAAGAAGGAGCTCCTTTTTTTATGGTAGGTTAAAATTAGCACTAAATTCCGCTCAGTTATTAAGTGTTGCATTCAGGGTAAGAATACTTCTTCAAAGTCACATATTGCAACTGAGAGGAACTGAGATGCTCTTTTGTCAGATTGTTGAGGGTTAGTTCTTTCTTTTTTTTCCCTCTATGGAATTTTCCCCATTGTCATGCTAAGATACCTGTTGACTGGGCCCGGGTGACAAGGGGGAGGGGACGGGAGGGAAGAGGGAACCCCGCGAGATTCAAACAGCCAGAAGAGGAAGCGGAAGGCTGGGCCTCGGCCCATTTTCCCCCGTGGAGTTCGGACGAGAAGGACGATCGCCGCCGGTGTCCCATCCCTGCCATCCCAGCGTTGGGAAACCACCATCGGACCCTGCCCGGCTGTCTTCTCACTGTGAACTACCACCATCCAGCACTCTGCTGAGCACCAGGACCCACACCGTGAGTGGAGGGCTCTCTCTCCATCTCTCTCTCCCCCTGGGACAGCGCTGCCATCACCCCCAGCCCTCCTGCGGCTCTGCGGGACCCGCCCGCCCCCAGCACCGGGAACTGCAGCTCAGGGAAAAGGTGCCTGCAGCCAAAAAACACTGGGACTGAGTTACTGTTCTGTTTGTGGGTAATTTCATAGCTGTTGTTGTTCTTGTTTGTCGTGTTAGATATACTAGTAAAGAACTGTTATTCCTACCCCCATATCTTTGCCTGAGAGCTCTCTTAATTCCAAAATTATAATAATCGGAAGAATCACATTTTCTTTCAGTCCAAGGGGAAGTTTCTGCTTTCCTTGGCAAACACCTGTCCTTCAAACCAGGACACAGATTTAAATCAGAAGAGCTGGATCTCCAGTTGTGGAATTAAGAAGTTTTAAACTTGGCCTTTTGATAATCGGTCATAGTAGATTTGGAAAATGTGCATAGTTTATTTGTAATAAACAAAATTACACAGGTTTTGTTTAAAATTATATTTTAAGTAACATCCAGTACTGTCCTGGTGAGAGCAGGCAGCAGCTTCTCAAGGACAGAAGTATGAGATATTCAGACACAGAGATATTGCTACATTTCATGGAATGCAAGAGGGAAATATAGGAATACTACACAACGTATTATACATCTCTGACAACTGGGCAGTCCTCAATTCATAGGTTCCAAATTCTACTTTTAACACAACTAGTAAATTTTTTTTTTTCCTACGCTATTGACTTTCATTCTGATTTTTTACAAAACTGTAATAACTTAGTCCAGAACTACTTTCTGGGGAACTGGGGGTGCAGCAATCTCTTGTATTAACACTTGCTGGTGTCATGAATGGTCTTTTGCCACAGCTGGGGTGCTGCACAGCTAACCCCAACCTACCAGCCTAAGGCACCCAAGCACCTCATTTAATGGTGAGCATAGTGGTGATGCTGAGTTGGCAACTGGACTTGATCTCAAAGGCCTTTTCCAGATGTAACCATTCTATGATTCTAAACCTAGTTGTGTTGCTGTGATCCCATAATTCCACTGCTACATACTTCAGCAAGGTGTTTCAAGGATTCACCTTTTCCCAGTTTGTTTTCTCTGTATTTTAAACTTAATCCTACTGCCACTATAGTCGCAGTTCTTTTCCTCATCTCCTATTTTTCCTCTTCTGCTCCTTACTTACATTGCATGCTGCAGTTTTTGATGTAATATGTTTCTACTAGGCTTTTGCATGTTACTACTGGTGTATAGTAGAGACAGAACCCATCCAACTGTTGATGTTATATTGAACTTAAATAAGGCAATCTAAGTACTTGATTAATTATCAATTAACAATAAGTCACTATTATGCAATTTGTTTCTGAAGATATCACACAGTATTAAGCAGTTATTATGTACTCATTCTTTATGAATCTGTTCCAGTGGTTTTTTCACACTGACAGAGTGCTACACCACAGTTTACATTAAAGCTGTCATATTAAACTCTTAATTCTTAATTACTATTAGGGTATTAGAATGGCCTGGCCAAACTTTCATTTTCCACCTAAATCCTCAGATCTGAGAAGTTTTAAAAACTTTTTTCTTCTCTCTTAATCATCAGGCCCTAAAGAGAAGATATTGATTTTCACCTGAACCATCTTCAGCTACTGCAAAATCCTCACAGAATGCTCCAATGTGACACTCACAGTAAAAATGTTTCCACGAGAAGTTTCCTAGAAGAGTCTGGGCTGAATGAAAGCTCAGCAAAGATCTTAGAGTTTGTCCCAGAGGATTTAGTAGCTCCTGTGTGATACACAAGTTTTATTGTGCATGGCTTTGTATTTTTAAACCCAAATAATTCAACCATTTGTGTTAAATAATTAATTTGGGGTATTAGCATTCCAGAGATCTCTTGTATTAAAAAAAAGTCAAATCTAGTGTGCTGCTATGTTTAACTTTTATCATGCACAAATGCTCACTTGATTTTATATCCATGTTTTTATACTTTACAGTCTCACTCCCAGACAATATAAATAATAAAACTAGCCACAGCCCTACACTTGTTATTTTGGTATCTGATAAAATGCACTACCACTGAACTCCCTCCACAGTTTCTATTGCATTCAAAATGTATTTTTTCTAGCATGTCATGTCAACCCTTACACATTACTTTTAGCTAAGGACTTAGAATTTTGCATGAACCTCAATTAATTAAGGAATATTTAAAGCAAGTTTGAGAGACAAGAATGAATTATGGGTCAGTTAAGACACAGGAGATTTTTGATTAGCTAAATTTCAATACAGGTGAGAAGCAGAATGAAGAACAGAACTGCAGCCCATGGAGGAGGCCATGCCAGAGCAGGTTGATGCCTGAAGCAGGTTGTGTCCCTGCCTGAAAATTGTACTGAATTACACCTTCAAAGCCATTCAGGCTGTTACACACAAGCACTTTGCTTGTACAGTGCAGTCCAGCCCATATGTGTGTATTCAAGTCCTTCTTTAGGCAAGCAATTAAAATATCTGAATAAAACTGCTTGCATAAAATTAGAACAGCTAAATTCAGGAGACCTACTCTCACTAGAAATTAATTTATATGTGTTTTCCAACTAAAAACAAATGCTCTTAAAACAAAACTAAATAATCAGGCCAAAACCATTCAAAATTAACTCATTTACCAATCAACTCATCAGCATCTCTTTCATCTTCTTAGTGTTGAAGAATAGCATAAATTTAGCTTTGGGAAATGAGACTCCAAGCATATTAGATCCATATTTGTCAGAATTGATCCTACGAAAATGGTGAAATATTGAATCCAGTTCTGTGGTTCGTATTCTGCTTTATTTCACGTTCATACCACTGTGCAGCAGCAATCCCCTATATGAATAAGAGCTGAAAAATACAAGGAATGACAAGCCAAAATTTTTATCTTTGCTTCATTTTGACCTCTACATACACTTGTGGAGACATCCAGGTCCACCACGTATCCCAGGCTCTGGGTGTTTTGAAGTAGTCAATCTACAGAAAGCCAGGAGACAATTCGTCGTTCTTGTTCCCCTCACAGAATCAGAGCAAAAAAGCTTAGAAAATTTGAGCTACTACTTTTCCTCCATCTCAGCCAAGAGATGGAGGGAAAATCCTTAGGAAATTCATCTCAACAAAACTGTACATTTTATTTGTTCCTCTTCTGGGTTCCTACCTATGAATGAATAGCAGAAACACATGACACAGACTATTACTCTTTCAAAATTTTATCACAGATAGGTATTTGTGTATTCAGTAGCCAGCTTTTTTACAACAGAAAAATGCCTCATCTGATACTCTGTGTGTGATTTGTACTAACCAAACATCTGATTTAGAGAAAAAAATAACTTTTCCAGTTGGGCTGTTTGAGATTGCAAGGTGAATGCTTTATAAAATCCCATAGCATTTCACAATGATACTGTGTAATTAGAATTCTAAAATCTTATCTTTCTAAAAGTTGTTTCTAAAGGCACATAGACTCTTTCAGATTTATCTTTGTGATAATGACTAACTGTTCACCTCGAGTCTAACATGTTAACAAAAATCATAGAATGGTTTAAGATCTCTATGGATGAGAAGGTTCCAAGCTGAACAACCTCCACTCTCTCAGCCTTTCCTCATAGGAGAAGTGTTCCATCCCTCTGATCATCCTGGTGTCCCTCCTCTGGACTCTCTCCATCAGGTCCCTGTCCTCCCTGTGCTGGCCCCCCAGAGCTGGGTGCAGCACTGCAGGTGGGGTCTGAGCAGAGCAGAGCAGAGCAGAGGGGCAGAATCCCCTCCCTGCCCTGCTGCCCACGCTGCTCTGGATGCAGCCCAGGACACAGCTGGCCTTTCTGAAGCTGAATTATGTTCAAATGCAGCACAGTGAGCAGCAGTCAGCACCATTGGATGGGGTTTTGAGGGAGCTGAAATGTTTTAAAAGTCCTGGGTCAATCTCTCACGAGTAATAGAAGGCAATAGAGTTTAGAGGTTCAGATGTGCAGGGTGCTGCTGAGCCTGCCTAAGAGATTTGCTGTTCAGAACACAGATGTCACAAAATTTTTGTGTGTTCTGTTTCAGATGCCTATACAGAGGTTGTCTTGAAATTGATTCGACTCTCCAATCTAGAAATTAGAATTTCTATTCAGTCCATCCCAGGCAGGATAGCAAGCAATTTCAATGTGGACTAGATTCTCACATCAACTGAGTAAATAATCCTGATTCACAACATCCATCTTTAAAATAAATAAATAAATTAGTTAATGTCTATCTAATGAAAGAAGAATAAACCAGCAGTTAACTTCAATATTTTGGATACAAAATAATTTTATTTGAGGTATAACACTGCAGGCACTACTCTATTTTTGTTTCACTCAAATATGGTGGGGGTGGTGCTGAAATATCTCACAGCGTATGTTCTACTTGTTTTCTTTCAAATATTCATAATATAATTGAATAATACTAACTGTGTACCGGGTTTGGCTGTTAATGATGAACTTAATTTTCTTCTTATCAGCCTGAATGGTGCTGTTTTTTGGATTTGTGATTAAAACACTGTTGATAGCCCACCAGTGCTTTGGCTATTGCTAAGCAGTGCTGACATAGCATCAAGACTTCCTTTATTTTCCCCTTCTGCCACAACAGCTAGTATGTGGGAGATGGGCAAGAAGCTGGAACAGCTGGGACAATGGACTGCAGATGCCCAAAGGGATATTCCAGGCTATGTAACATATTCAGCAATAAACCTGAGGAGAGGGGGCTCTGTGGGAGGTAGCTATTGCTTGGAGACTCATGAATCCTTGCTCTACTACTGGCCATCTTGATGCCTACATCACTCAGGTTTTGCTTGTTTGCCTTTTCATCTTTCCATCATTTACTAAACTGTCACTGTCTTGACCCATTAGGCTTTTGCTTTTGCTCTTCCTACTCTCCTCTCCTCTCCTCTCCTCTCCTCTCCTCTCCTCTCCTCTCCTCTCCTCTCCTCTCCTCTCCTCTCCTCTCCTCTCCTCTCCTCTCCTCTCCTCTCCTCTCCTCTCCTCTCCTCTCCTCTCCTCTCCTCTCCTCTCCTCTCCTCTCCTCTCCTCTCCTCTCCTCTCCTCTCCTCTCCTCTCCAGTTAGAGGTGAAGAGTCAGTGAGCAGCTGGGGAGGGCTTAGCTGTGGCCAGAGTGAGTCCACCACACATTATCAGAATCTCACAATGCTGCAGACAGAAGAAACTGATTTCTGAAGATAAGAGATAGGAAAGAAATAATATAGTGATCTATCAAAATGTCAACCCGTCTTATCCATATAGTCAAATGGTGTGAGTGTATGTGATCAGGATTTGAAAAATATAAAACCAGGTATAAAGATTAAATAATACCAGACCAATATGAAAATTAATGACATAAAGGTCATAATAACAGTCATCATTGGAGCAAAGATTGGTGCATTTTCTCAAGAAGTATTACAGTATCCCCTGAAAGAAAAGCAAATATGACAACTGTCTTGTGTGAAGTGTGACAAACGACTCGTAGTCAGTAAACTAGGAAACTAGGAAGCTGAAGATTGCAAATATAATAGCCTGTATTCTTGAAGTAAAGATGCAAGGTCTGCACACATCATTCTCCCTCGTCCTGCTTTTTCCAGAAGAGTGTAGAAGTCTCTACTAGAACAGATGAAGCAATGAGCACTTTGCAGAAAACAATGTGCAGTAGGACTTAGTTGCAAAGTAAATATCTGTCCAAAATCTCAGTGTAAGAACTTCTTCAATAAAATTTACAACATTACCCCTTTCAGAAGAGGTGACCTCCTTAGTCTGAATGACACATTTTTTTATCCTTTTGTAGTCTTCAAAATGGCAGTAGGTGTCATTAAAAATAAATTCAAACTCAAGAGCAGAGATCTGATCTCATTACAGTTTCTCAAGTCCATAATGCCTTTGCTCAGGTGAGATGGCTTTCTTGAGAAGGACTCTCCTATTCCAAGTACACGTATAACAATGCTACCTCTAAAATACTTCTAGATCATTGCCTTTTTTTAAGCAACAAGCATGTTGAGAAAGCTTTTCTGTACATCAAAGTCCTTTCCCTGTCACACAGAAGGCAGTTTGAATGCTGTGCTCTGGGTGCTCTGCACGCTTAGTAGCACTGAAAACAGGTCTTCAAACACAAAATACTTCAGAGATTTCTCAGTTCTGAATGTGAAGAGACTGAAGGGAAGCTCTGAGATTTGTCCCTGCATTTATACAAGTGCATTTGCAGACTTAGCTAACCCCTATCAATTCTTTGGTGCTTAGTAGGACACTGTACATTTGTTTATGTTTCATTAAAGGAATTTTAAGTGCTTGTTTCGCTAAGAAAGAAGCTTCCAATAGTGCACATTGAAACTTCATTACAGTATTTACGCTTTCCCCTTTGGATGTCCTAAGAGCAGCAGTCAGGCACACAGTGGTAATGTCTGCTCTGTTCCAGTACTTTTTCATGGCTCTTTTCCTCTCCTGTCTTGATTCTGTTGTGGACATTCAGCAACTTGCACAGATCAGATAGTTGAAGCTGGATGAAGCTGGAAAAAAGATGGATAATTGCAATTTTTCCCTGGCTGGGTATCCACTATGGGGTATAAAACTACTTTTTAAAGGCTGAATTAAAGGACTCATTTGTGCTCTAGTGCTACTTATTTTAATGCTTCCTTTTCATCTCCCCCACAGCAGCCTCTGAAGGGCTGCACAGGGTCTTTACAGGAGCAGAATCAGAAAACTCCTTTACTTGGCTGAGACAGCAGCTCAGCAGCTCCATATTTTTTAGCACACAGACTTGTGAATGATGCACCAACATGACTCCATCCATTCAAGCACTGAGTGATAAGAACACATTTGTTGCCACTGATTTTATGCAACAATCCAGCTTTCTGATTACAAGATTATACAAAATTTAACTAACTATTCGTTATCCTTCCTCATTTTCCCAATTGATGAAGCATTCAGTGTCTCAGAACACTTTTCAGCAGATTTCTTGAAACTCTTTCATTCTCTGTGCATTTTTTGCAGATCTGCTACATTTCAAATGTTTCTAGTTCTGCGATGTGGGTGAGCATTTTTGATGTTCTGAAAATCTTTTATTGAGGAAAAAAAATCGTAAATTTACTCTTCATAAATGGTTACTAATTTTAATGCTATTTTACACAAGCAAACCATCCTTCAAGATTAGGTGAGACTTGCAATCATGATGTAAATTCCAAGATGCAAAATATGTAATCTGTGCAAATATTATTTTGGCTTTTCTTTGGCATTTAGGTGGAGAAAAGATTTCTGGTAAGGTCACAGTAAAACGTTTATGTACAACATTGCATTTATTCCTATTTTTAAAAAAATCGTAAAATTTGAAAAAGCATTAATTTTTTAAAAAGAAAAATTATTGTGAAAAAATCATCTGACTCTGTCTGTGTTCTACTCAATATCCACTTTGAAGAGAGGATTACAAGAAAATATTACTAAGTATGTCAAGTATTTTTGAGGTCCAGATTACCTACTGTCTATAACCAAGAATGGAGAAAGAGCAAAGTGCTGTGTCTTATCCATGATTAAGTAGGAATGTCTCTGGCAGACCTATCCCTCATCCTTCTGGATGCATGGTGTCTTGGAGGAGTAACAGGCTAAGCTTACATTTCAGTTACTCATGTGGTATTTTTGAAAATCCAAATGTCATATTCTCTTTTAATAAAAACCTCACCCAAATGAAAAGTTTCACAACTTGACAGAGACTTCATTATGCTTGAATTTGTTTTTCTAGTACTTTGTTAAATGTTTTTTCATCTGACAATTTAAAATACATCCCACAAATAGAACTGGGCAGGCCATAATACACATGAATTGAACAGAGCCTTTAAACATAGTTTTTGCCTGTAAAGGAAAAGAACAGCAACTGAGATATGTAAATCAAACTTGTTGATCATGGAAATTCTACAGTGAAAGATAAAACTAAGAATAGAGAAATGCATGAGGCTGCTTTTATTCATCACTAACCTATGTTTGCTTGAAAACCTAGATAATAAACCATCTTTTTGCAGAGTAAAATGAAAGGCTGTTGCTTTGTGCACTTTATGAGCCAAAGTAGCTAGGCATATACTCCAATCCAAATCATGACGTTGCAGAGTACCATAAAATAAGGAAGATTTATAAAATAAAAATATGCAGGGCATTATTAAAAATTCGGTGTAAATCAATTGCTGTTTGCTGTTTGTTTTGGCTGATTGCCCAGAGCCATACCTCAGAAAAACAAATTTGATAAAGTGCACTTGCAGTTTTACCTGCATAAATTTCTGTAATTAGTCTTTCTACAGCAAAGGAAACACAAATTACTCTGTGCTATGCCAATCCCCAGAAAAATAATGCAGTCCTATTTGGGCTATTTGTGTGGCCCACAGTGAGTGTCTTAATTTCCAGGTGGTCAGGAATTTTACCTGCAAACCCAGAGACATTTGTAATATTCAATCCTGGAAATGCAATATCCAAATTCTGGATTATTTTTCTTGACCTGGATTCTACAAACAGGATATGATATAATGTTTAGAAAAGGATTAGAGACAGAAGTCTTTATCCTCAGTGTTGGTATCTGCACTGTAAAATGGAAGAATATGTATGCATTGTATTAATGTATGAATAATGTATCTTTAGACCATGACCAAAAGAAGAGGAGAGGAGAGAAAACAAAAAAAGCTCCAACAGCTGAAATAAAGTTGGAATGAAGTAGGAATATTTTAACATTATTTTAAAACTATTTTAAATCTCGGGGAAACTTAATTTCAGATTAAACACAATTGTTTCCTTCTTCCAAGAGCACGTGATTTGCATTCCATTTTATTTGAAGAAGTTGCCCTGTTCTACAGAGTATGGCAAGCCCCCACCCTACCAGAGAGGGCAAGCTGAGCTGAGAGAGCTGGCAATGCCCACCTGGTGCCTCTGGCAGGGACACTTCATTAAAACATTCTGCCAAAGACCTAAGGAAGTAGTTGCACAGAGAAAAAAATACTTCAGGCCTGAAACAGGATAATATGATAACAGGACTAGACGACTATTCAGAATTTAATAATTAATGCTTTCCTGATTGTTAGCAAAATCAAGCTAAATGATCTTCATTTCTGCATGAAATTTTTCAGAGCTGAGCCACAAGTCTGCTTTAAAGGATCTGCCAGGTCACTGGACATCACTGAACATTTACAGCAGTTTCAAAACATGGCTGGAATTTCTTGTTCAAATGTAAACAAACAAAGGTACAAATTCAATTGTGAGCATGAGACAACTGTAATATTTTAAAGACAAATGAAACTAGAAGTCATGCTTATGTTTTGCTAAAGCAGTTGTAAAGCAATATATTACAATGTTAATTATTCTTACTTGAGCACTTGCTAATTTAATGTCTTCAAATTCCATGTGAGGAAAAATATTACATGCTTTTTATCCATTTTAACAATAGATGAGAAGTGTTTGTTTTTATTTCTTTCCTATGCATACTTTTCCTATACTGGTTGCATATTTGCTGTGGCCTTGTTCTCCTCAAAAGAAGAATTTTCACTAAAATTGCTGCTATAAACTAAAGAAGTGTTACAGCATCTCAGATAAGAAATTCTGAACAAACCTCTGCATTTCCACAGCTCTATTTCAAAAAGTTCTCTGAAGAAAACCAGAAATCTTGATGATACAATATAATCTATAGCACCTTTAACAGAAATTGCCTAGCAGAAGTATCCCATAAATGACAAGATCTTTTAGGAGTATGAATGAGGATCTCAAATCCCATTTGGACATTCCATAGGAGAATCACCTACTCATCAGTTGAGCTAAGCTGAATTGGTTCTGGGTCCAAGGAGACTCTGACAGGATGAGCACATAGCTTCCAGTTTTCCACTAACATATTCAGCATTAGCTCAAGTTGCCTTGTAGCATTACTATACACAAAGACTCAAAAACCCCATTCTAAAGCCTCAGTATAGATCCATGTATTTTTACATTCAGTTGTATTAAAACAAAACTGTAGAATTAAACATTAATTAACTGGTTAATTTTAATTTTAATTAATTAAAAATTAATTAACTGGTTTGTGTTCTCCTTTGTCCGCAGCCACTTCAAATGACAGTAGTTGAAACACCAACTCTTGAGCGAGTTACTGAGAGAAGTTAATAAACCTGTGACTATGAGTGGCATCAGGAGCCACTCAGCACTTCATAAACACACCTTGCGTCTCAAAAAGCAGCTAAATTGCTGCTGGAGTGATGAGTCCTGTGGCTGAGACACACAGCCAGGAGCCAAAGTGAATCCTCTGTTGTGCTTTTCATGAAGGGGTTAATTTCCACCATGAAAATGGAGATTTGAAATATTTAACTTCAGGCTTTCCATGTAGCTGTTCACTATTTGAGGAATAATCCATTGCAAAATCCTAAAGATTTTGTTATCTCAGGATATTTGTTCTCATCTATTCCTAACCTTTCTCTTGTCAAACAGTGGGAGGAATCTTATGGGATTAAATTCTTCGCTGCTACAGCAAGGGCACTACATTAAAAGGTTGCTAGGGCATCAGCACATGATGATTTGGCCTTTTTGTCATTTCTAATAAGCTTAATGAAAATGGCAACATTCACCCTCCTTACTTGAGGCATTTAACTTTGTGCCTAAGGTGGAGCCCACGTGGGAGTGGAGGAGGCTCCCAGCACGGTTGCTCTCAATTACTCTCCAAAGGCTGCCTTTACTGCAAAGGGGCTCTGAGGTCCCAGCCCATGCATACAAGTCAAACGTCTAAAATTATCTCCTGGCTCTGTTATAGCCAATTTCCCTGCACTTCACATGGCCAGGCTGTGTGGGATGCTGTGATCAGAACCACACCGCACAAAGGTGTTCAAAGCTGCCACTCACGGAAAATTCTGCCGCTTGGTAAAATATAATGACCTATAATGACGTATAATTCAGCTTGTGGAGGGTTGTAATTAGCGATAAACCAAAGCTGAAAGATTGTGTAGGTGAATTGCAGTTTATAGAATTATAGGGCCTGCTCTTTCTGCCATTTAATTCTGTAGGCTCTGAGCCATGGAGCAGCTGCAGTTCCACTCCTCACACCCCACAGAGCAGGGCAGAAACTGAAACTTACTCTGTCTCCCCTCGGGAATTGCTGCTCATCAAGTACAAGACCCTAAGAGGTGGACAATGTCATAACCCAAGAATAACTTAAAGCTAGGATGTTTCCAGGGAAAAAAGAGGCCTGAATTCACTTGGGTGCAAGAGGGAATTAAATGTGAGGTTGCCACATTCTGAGCAAGTGCTAAGATACTGCTGAAAAACAGCAGCATAAGACTGAAGATCCCATTTTAAAAGGAGAAACTGGTCCTCCTTCTGCTTTAGAAAGAAAGAAAAGATACCTGCTGTAGGATTTGGAGGTGAGAATCTCAAGCGGAGAGAAGCACTTACCTGCCACCCTGCATGAGGCATCTCAGCCCTGGAGAGAAATAGCATTTATCATATTTTGTGTTTTAGTGTTTCTCAGCAGGCTGACCTTAGCTGGCTTCCCACCCATTGCTCTGCTTTAGCTGCTCTTGTCTTTGGGCACTCCCTGTTTTGGGGCATCCCTCTTCTTCCCCAGGTGCTTTGTGGAGACATCAAGCATATAGTCAGGGATGGGGCATTTCACTGCAGCAGTGAACATTTGACTGTACCATTGTCAGAAAAATTAAATGTCCTGCTATTTCCCCTTCTTATAAAGGAGAACACCTGAGAGAGACAGTGCATTAAACTGTGAGATGCTCAGAAACCTTAATGATTAGGGGCTGTGGAAGAGCACCAAGGTATGCTTAGTGGCAACCCTTTTGATTTAGGAGCATCTGAACTGGCCTCCTCCTGAAGTTACTGTAGCAGTGATTTTCTAAGTCAGTGCTTAGCACCCAGGAATTCACATTAAAGTTAAATGAACAGAAAATACTGTGGCAGCTCTCTTCTCCTAGATGTTTAATGTTTTTTAATTCATGTACATGTTACCAAAAAATTATGATTTTTTTTTCTTAATTCATCTATTGTTTTTCACTAGGTCTTGGTTTCATTTACAGTCTTCCAAATATAGTTCTGTGTCATATCAGTGAAAGCAGACTGAAAGCAAATGTTTCCTTGTTTGAGAAAAAATACTGTTGTATAATTGACGATTACTTCTCAGGCATAAGGCACAGGGACCTATAAACTTTTTCACTGGAGTTAAAGTGTCCATAATTTTGATGCATAATCAGAGATATATATATACTGGGAATCTGTGGAGAACATGAATTCCTATTACTGAAACCCTGGCCTTTTCTCAAGCTGTGAAATGCTTTTGTGAAAGAACACTGTTATTATGAATATATGCACTTGAATTGTAAATTCTCAGGGTGTAATCTCAGACTTGGGTATGCATATATGAGATAGTGATACAAGAATACGTATGACTTCATTGCTTGAATAAACTGATGTTAAAAGTAGTGATTTACTTTTCATGGTATTTTTGTCTCTTAGCAACCTCAATTGTTTTCATCATAGTGCATTTATGTTTGAGTTATTCATTAACTTACACTACTTGAAAGTGGTTATTACTATAATCTTTTGGGTTATGGACTGTTCTTTTGGGCTACAAGCTAATAACAAGAAAGGCAGCCACTTTGTATTTTAAAAATTTTTAAATGTTATCAGATGAAATAATTCTCTTATTGGAGTATTAATGGGGCTGGATAACCTGAGATACATCTTTTCTGGATAATTTAGTCTCAGACCTCAAGCATGCATAAATTAAAACATAAACTTTCACATATACTTTATGCATCATGGATCTGAATTACATATTTTGAGCAAATGAGTTTCTTGGTTCTATTTATTGGACAAGGCTACTGACTACTTCTCTGCTTTGGTTTTCTATAAAATTTCTTTTCACTGGGGGATTTTTTATTAACTAACTTCAGGAAGATTAACCTGACACAGCCTAATAGTTGGTATAGTTGTATAGGAAGCTCAGATATTAAACTTCTTGTGGGATGTTATAGTAATCATCTCCATCACAAAAATTGCAGGAGAAGGAAAAGGAAAAGACGGTGCTTGCAAGGATTCAGGTTTACATTGGTGTCCTTTTCAAAAGATGCAGGTTCAGATGATATCCGTGAAAATATGCCAAAAATACAGGAACTGTTATATAAGATTCTCAATATTTCTTCTTTCCATAATTTAAAAACACTTACTACTTTTTATGTGTGTGAATTATAAAAATCATATAACAATAATATTTCAACATAAGGAAATTATTGTCTTGGAACAAGCATTGTTCTATAGCATCCAAATCATGAGTAGAACAATTAATAAATGTGATCTTTACTGTAGCAGAGGAACTGAAATGAAACTTGACAATCACTAGAGGGATCTAATTATCTAAATCAAATAAGGGTGGAAGTTGATTCACCGGTCTTTATAATCATGACAGAAAAAATACAGTTCTGAACTGTAGCAAAGTGTTTCCTCAGAGAAACAGAAGTACTGATAACTGAGTCACTGTGGGCAATAAACTGATGTATCTGAGACATCTGTGTGAGGAAGATGTATTTGGTAATAAACTATGCCTGCAAATGGCAATTGGAAGCTCTATAAAGCATCATCTCATATAGCACTTGTCACAGATGTTTGGGCCTCTGAAGTGCTCCCTGGGATTTGTACCTGTTTAGGTTCATTGATCAGTAATGGAAAGGGAGAGAATGGAACCCAAGAGAAGAACATGTTTCTCCAACTTGAAATTTAAGAAGCTGTGAAACAGTTCCTTGAGGTTCAAAACATACCAAGAATTTGATTCCATTCCCATGCAACAAGAAATTTTACTTTCTTCAAAATAAAACTTTCCTCTGAAAGCAAAGAAACAAAACACTTTTGTTTGTACTTAAATGAAACTACAACTTTACAGGGGCACTCCCCATGCTATTAGGAAGTGAAAGCATTTAAAGGTCATGAATGCTGCTTTGATGTTTCCTTTAATAAATGGAGATATGCCAAGGTTAACTGATGTGTGTCTGGTGCTTCATGAGCTGGTTATACATACACTGAAAGCTTCACACAGAGTTTTGCAAGAGCATGTGAAAGAGAATATAAATCTCCTAAGCTTTCCCACAACTTAATTTTACAAGTGCTAGTAACGTCCACCACACACACCTGTACTCATCCAACACAAACTGACTGTTCATGTTCACACCCAAATGAAGAGTGGTCTCATCAGGATATCTGTCTTTCCCTTTGTCAATTATATTCACACAAAAAATATGAAACATGATTAATTTAAGTGGTTACATTTTCTAATATTATTTCTTGAAAGGAGGTTTAAAAAAATCCACAGTATAGACTGTTCTACACTTGGATATATTTTGATGTTTGGCATTCCAAATCAGTTTTATCTAGGTGTCTTGTAAAGGAAGGTCAAACTGTTTTGGCTATTTAAGGCCTTTGATGACACATCTTCCAAGGTCAGAAATATTTTTCATTGCCAGAGAACCTCATGCTTGCTGTACATAAGGTCAGTGATGTGAGAGAAAAAGACAGGCAGTGCCCATATTCAGTGAACATCCTGTTTCAGGTATTTGAATGTTGGCTTTGGAGCAGCTGCTGCGATCCCTTCTCATTTTCAAACCTAGAAGAGCATCATCCTGCTAAAGGTCACCTGGCTACAGTTAGCCTGTGAAAATGACATTCTTTGTTCCAATATATAAGTTATTAATCTCCTGATTTTTTTGTGGAGAACGCATTCTTCACCCTAAGGATCACTTTATAATTTTGAGAATGTCGAAAATGGAAAATATGGAATACAATTAAAAAGTCTGTAGAAGTATTGTTTGCAAGATGACCCTAATATCCCAAATTAACACTGACATTTGGTCACTACATATTTTACAAAGCTACCAGAAACTTCTAGTGCTTTACCTGAAGGACTTCCAGAAGAAGAGATACACAGTCTCTTGAAAGAGAAAGCACTACAATTCTTTCCACAAAGTTCACAGATCTTCGTGACCCGATTGTTGGCTTTTACAGATTTGAGTTGCTATAGCTTTTCACTTATTATTGGTGACCTTGGTTTTGTGGTCATACCTTACAGCAACAAGAATAAAAGCTTTCTGTGGTGGAAACTTTATAGAAAGAAAGCCAAGAAGACTGTGAAAAAATGCTGAAATCAAGAAGGTGAACAGAAGGGAGGCTGAAGAGATTCCAAGAGGGAAACAAACATCTACTTATTTCTGCAGAAAATCCTCTAAATATTTAAAGATCTCTTTGGCAACTCCCACATCCACCAGCTGATGTTACTCACTGATTTACCTTCATTCCAAACCCCCAATCAGACAAAACTCCAGCTTAAAAAAGAAAAAAAAAAAGAAGACCACCCCCCAAAAAAGGAACAATTAGCTACCCCCACAAAACAAAAAACAAAACAAAACAAAACAAAACCAAAACAAATAAACAGACAAAAAAAAAACCACAGAAGACCAACAAAATTCCACCACACTCTGATAGAAGAGGGTGAATGGGTACAAGAAAGGATTCCCCAAGCCTGAAAAAGTCTCCCTTGTGCAGTCATTGGTTTGAGGAAATCTAGAAGTAATTGCATTTTAATTGAACATAATCTTGTTGGAACAGGGAATAGTGAATTTAGCACATTAAATAAATAAAATCAAACTACTTTCTAATTACCTTCTTACAATCTCAGTAAGGAAGTTGCAGTTACATTAGGGTGTTTCAGGCAATTACATTAAAGACTTCCTAATTGAGAAAGGAATCCAGCTGGTGCTTGAAAAACAGTATTGTCCTTGCAGTGCAAAATGCAACATTCTTCTTTAGTCTTCGTGTTTTCTTTCCTTGTGGTTTGGTGGAGGGTTTTTTTGTTGTTTTTTTTTTGGGGGTTTTGGGGGGGGTTATGGTTTTTTGAGGTTTTTTGTTTTGTTTATTTTTGGGGGTTTTTTAGAATAATGGCATTTGGAAGGAAGTGTAGGAAGTGTTAGATCTTAGAGCAGTACATCCTAATGCATGTTTCAACTCACAGAACATGGCAGAAAAAAGTAACTGAATGCAGAAGCCATTTATTTCTACACCTCCAGCTACCACTATTGCTGCACGTGCTCCGTGTCTTGGCAAAAGCCTCAGATAGACAAGACATGGTAAAATGTCTTCACATATTCATTTTTCATTCTAAAACTACAGCTTAAAATGGGCAGAGTACAGGGGGAGTATGCCTGATAAATGTCAGCTTAAGATATTTATAACTAAAAAGTTCTTAAGTTAAAGCAGCATCAGAGGAGTGCCTTCCCTTTTTCAGAAGCTGTGGAGAATAGAGAAAGAAGGCAAGCACAGCACCTTTCCTTAAAAAAAATAGTCAAGCATTTACAAACTAATTCACTTAGTTTACCATAGAAATTCTGCTAAAACTAGTTAACTAAGATCTTAAATAAAGACATACTAACACAAACTTGTTATGAACAAATAGTTTCAATCCAGCATAGCTTTTTCCGTGACTGCATCACAGGCAGAAGCCCTTGTTTTGGCACAAGCCATTTGTGTGCTTGTCAAGTACTGCATAGAATTTGACAGGCAAAACAATAGATTAGGCTCAACTTTTCTGAAACTACCATAGGCTGGATATAGCATTTGTTAGGAAAACCCATCCAGATAATTACTTTTGTCGATTATCAAAATGGAAGTTTGTACTATTCAGTAGGGATGTAGTAATAGCACAGGGGGTAATGGCTATAAATGAGGAGGGGGTAGATTTCAATAATAAGAAATTATTTCTTTGAGATTTGTGAGGCACTGGCACAGGCTCCCTAGAAAAGCCTCATCCCCAAAAATGCTGGAGGCCAGGTTAAGATGGGGCTTTGAGTAGCCCGATCTCATGGAGGGTGTCCCTGCCCATGGCAGGAGGGTTGGAGTGAGATTACTTTTAAGGTCTGTTCCAGCCCAAACCATTCTGAGATTCTATTACTTGCCCTAGATTCAGTACTCTTCAATAACCATCTGCAAGAATGAACAGAAAGTATGTGCTATTAAATTTGCAGATAACAAGAGTCTTAGAAAAAGGGACTGTCTTGGAAACAGAACTGCAATGCAAAATGAAATCTTGAGGAGATTTCTGTAAAACAAGAACAAAATTCAACAGGAATAAATACTAGGTATTTATTTCAGGATATTGAATTTTACAAGTGTCTAAGGAAACAATTCATTAGAAATATTTTTCGAGAAACTCTAGGGACATCACAAACTGAAAATCAGCTATGACCATCTTAATTGCTAAAAATATGTGTGTGTGTGTATTAGAATATGGCCTCCAAGACACAAGAAGGAGTCCTTACTCTCTGTACCATACTGGTGAATGTTTTTCCCTAATACTGTGCTCAACTTTGGAAACTGCGCTCTAAGGAAAACTACTTGAACACCAGGGATAGTTCAGAGAAGAAACTGATAAATGGTTTCTATAAAAGAGGGAAAAAAATTGCTTTTCATGTTCATGCCTATTGATTCCAGTAACAGCAGGCTATAAAAGATCCTGTTAGGCTGGAAAGATTCAAGTTAGTAGGAAAACTTTGCTAATAATATGGCTCTAGACCTCCTCGCTGCCTGGGAAACTGGGTTGGAATAACTGATTATGACACAGAGCAGTGACTCTTTACACATGAAACATATGATTTTCCATGAAACATATGATATTGTCAATTTTGAAGCAAAAAAAATGTTTATACTATTTAAAATCCGATGGCACTAATACCTGGAAAAAATTGCTTTTTAATATACTTGTAATTGTAATAAATATGTGATGATCTTACCAGTTGCTGTTCTATTATAATAAACTTTTATGACAGCTCTTTTTAGACTGGTGAACTTCATATTTTGATAACTGTGTTCCATAACTACCTAAATCCATTAAAACTGACAAATTCAGTTAATTGCCATCTTGGTCATTACTTATAGAAAATTTTAACTAAGACTAGTTTACAGACTGAATTACAGGAATTAGCCAAAAGCTGTTCATTTCAGATGTTTGAAGAGAAGAGCATTGAAAATACCCAGATTTCCTATAAAAAAAACTCAAAGTGAGTGAAGTGACATGACAGATTCATGTACAACCCCAGTATGTGCAAAAATCACAGTAAAAAAAGGGGTGCTTTGACTGAAAGAGTAGCAATAGTGTAGCTTACAATAAATTCTGAAGTACCAGAGAGTAATGTTCAGATTTCACAAAAGGAGAATTACTATCACTATGCCAGCTCCTATGGGGAGAAGTCTAATTGGCATTTCAAGAGCAAAAGAAAACAATTCAATTTGAACTACATTTTTCATACAGAGATGGAACCATAAAGAAAAATATGTTTTTAAAAAAGTGTAAAAATCATTCTTCCTCCATTAAATCACTTCAATTTAATTTGTCCATAAGTACAATCTTCTTACAGGAAGATCTGAGTAATTTTCATTTCTCTAAATGACACCACAGATGTTTTGCTTAGATTTTGTTTATTTGTGAACTCACATCACTGGGCCTTGCCTTAGAGATTAGTGGAATCTTTTTTTAAACCAACACAGGCAAGACTGTGAAGAGGCAAAGGTAGCTCAGCTGAAAATGAGGCTTCCTGGATTGGAAATATTTATAATATTTTATACTCAGAGATCGAGGTCCATGACATTCTGTTGCATTATCTCTACTCCCAGTGCCATGCCTCCTGTGTAGTCACCTGCATTAGTGAGATGTACATCTGGGGTTCAAAAATATTGTCTGGATAAAGACAGAAACTTTTTTTTTATTCAGTATTTTTCACGAAGTTTCTCTTTTCTAGGATTTTACTGATATTGTTTCATACTTGCTGCACTAAAACAATGTCTAGTAGTTTAAAATTTATAATTAAAATTGAATCTGTAGTCTGACAGATCAATATCAGCTCTTCAGTAGAAAGGTTGGTTTAATTAATAATGAGTGTCATTCATTAACTGTGCCAAATTCTCTAAGATGTTCATTTGTAACAACAACCTGGATTTGTCGAACTGAAGGCATGCTATCTAAGCAATGCAAAACATTTTTACCATACACAAAATTATATTTTATCCTGATGAAACTGCATTCATCAGCAGAGTAGCATTCAAGTACTGCCGTGACTTCAGCAAGAGCACATCCATGATGCAGAGGAAATCCTCAGTTGGCATCAACAGGATTTTGTACAGTGTGTAGCAGTGTCAGCACATTCCCTTTGCTGGGAGGACAGAGCTGTGACATGGAAGATGGACAGTTGTTCTCTCCATGCCAGAGGGGCAGCCAGGACAAATTTCTCACTGGGGACACCTCTGCAGGCCCTGCTTTCCTTCCCTGCACTGACCCCCTTCTGCCTCCCTCCAACAGAGACCACGTGCTTATTTAGGGACTGGGGCAAAGAGAACTGCAGACACAACATGAGGTGAAGAGAGACAGGTAACGTGTCTTGCATGTTCCTTCACAGACAGGGCTCTGACCAGCTGGTGTGTTTTATGGTGTAGCCTCATGCACCAGGAAGCATGAGTCTAGATTAAATTTTTTATTTTATTTTTGAGGGAGGGGTATCATTCATACAAGTTTTCCCAGCCTGTTTTGCTCCAGTCATCCAGCATTTGAGATATTAAAGGCTCTTGACCACTTCTATGACAGTTGCTTATCTAAGGCAGGACTAAAACCTGGGCTTTCATCACAGAATTTTTTTATACCTGCACATGACATTTACATACTCCTTTTAAGATGTTAGAGAGAAGAATTAAAGTTCTCTGTCCTGTAGTTCTTAAACAGAATACCAGTGCTGGCTGACATACCAAGATTAAATGTTTTATTTTGTCATACTAAGTACCAGAATTTTTCAACAAGGTAACTATGGAAACCAGAGATCCCATTTTGTCCCAAGTTCTTTCCTCAATACTGGGGCCTGATGTTAGAGGCAGAATTAACTTCTCTCACCATGTATACCTAATACCATCTGAAGTGCTCTAGTGATCTCAGATAAATTCCACAAAGGACTGGCACCCACTAGAAACCCATCCTTCTCTGGTACAGCCAAAGAAAGTTCAGCAAAACCAGCCATTGGCCTTCAATGGCATTAAGCATTCACAAATAGGCAAACAAACGCTGCTCAATCTATTTCTCCTCTGGGTAGTGGAGGCATTCATGTGAAACATGAAACTGGAGACAGCTAAATACTTATATATCAGTAATCAACTTAAGTTTGGACAGCTGCTTAAGCAAATACTTACTAATGTTTTAACTGAGGTATTTTATTTGGATCCTGAATCCCATCCTCCATGGCTTGGATTGTTCCAGGGCTATGAAAGCATTTCTAGAGTTTTGACTTGGGGTTATTGATCTTTTCATCTTTAGTCTGTACAGGTTTGTGTCCTGTCTTCTGGACTGTCCTCTGGTAGTTTATTGCCCTTCCGGTGCCTGCACTGTAAACAAAACAGAGCTTCACCTTCATCTAACCCACCTTTTTCCTCAGCACTGTTACAGAACAGAATCTTTCCCAGCTGGTATTTACCTGGATAATCACATCCTCTATTGTATAATCACATTCTCTATTGTAAGACCTGTGTTATACAGTCCAGCTTTTAGCTGTTTAACTTTTTTGTTGTACTAATACCATTGTTTGTGGCACAGCTTTTGCCCCTTCACCTTTCTTTACTCAAATCAAAATTTGCAAATACTGTGTGTGCTTTTGGGCTGCTAGTTTATTTTTTGCTGCACTGTCACCTTTTGTGTCTAGCCCTAATTCTTTTGCATTAAGGGCACTGCCTCAATCCTCCAGTCCATGCTGTGCACACTGTTGCCATTTGCAAAACCCAGACAAATAATATAATCTGTTGCTAATATCACCTCCAATCTCATCTCCCTATCCAAAAAACACTATGTTAGTTCTGAAGCTCGATATGGCAAATATATGCTGGCTCTGAGCCATTTTTCACTTTGCATCATTTTTCTTCTATTTCATGTTGTGTCTGTCATGGCTGCAGTGTCAGAGCCCTCTCCATTCTTAATCAGCTTCAGCATGAATGGAGATGTATGGGTATCTTAATTTTCTTGGCAAACCCTAATGACTGAAGTGTTAACTCTATTTCTTAGTGTAAGTCTGCACATCTGCCTCTTCTGTTGGCATCCAGAACAAGTCTAATTATTTAAACAGTATAAGTGTCCTGATCACTCACAGCTGTTAAAAAATAATCATGAAATCCACCACCAGAAGCAGAGCTGTCCTCAGACTTCATGCTTTCATGCTGCACCCCACCAGCTGCAGATTCAGTGATGTCTGAGTATATCGTCTCCACATTTCATGAGTGTCAAAGCTAGCAGGGCTTTTATCCTCAGCAGTGTCTCTCTCAGGGTGATGTTTTCATCACCATAAAACTGACTTCATATTATTTCTTATTGAGCAATTTCAGACAGGCATTTCACTGCAGAAGCTTGATTCATTTCCATCTAAAATAGTCTATCCTGTACATATCTCAAGATATTTTGTTACAAAAAAATTCCATGCTGTTGATTGCACAAAGTAGAGACAGAATTGCTTAGTTTTATCGTAGGAGTGGTGCCCACCCTGTGAATTCAAGCACGAGTATCATCCTGATTATATTCCTTTCAAGCTGATACAGTTTTAAGAGCTGAATTTCACCTATCAGTGACTACATATCAGTTAATAGAAAATTTTAACCTATTTATCCTTTTAAGAGCTGTCTTCTGATTAGCTTCTGCAAAGGTGTTTGCCACTCTCCCTTGCTGACACACCAAACACCTAACTTTGATCCCCTGATGAGGGTGTGGTAGAGGATGTGCCATTCCCTCGTGTCCCCCATCTAGAATTCAAGCTCTGGTGTGCTGCCCTCTCTTTGCAAAAAGGACCTCCATTGCCAGTTTGTGCAGTGGGTGCAGGAAGAGATCACTTGCCACAAGACAATCCACAGTGAAATCATATTAAAATATGTTTCCCATACTTATTATATAATATAGTGACAGAGATTAAAAATCCCATTTTAAATGCCTTTGGCTACTTTAATTGGTCTAAGGCAGATGATGCAGGTCTAAGATAACTATATTAATGTTAGAAAAGCAATTCACAGTCATAGAATTAAGGTTTTTTCCTTCTTCCTCTATTATTTACAGAAGATTTTACATTTGTGTAGGCATTAATCCAGAGCAATCCAGAAAAACTGGTGAGTATTGTTTTTATGTGTTGTGAAGATCTTGTTCTTGGCACAGCTGCACTATTTTCTAATAGTTTCTTAGCAAGAAATGAGGCTGTGATGAACACCCATTACCCAACCCTTAGCCAAACATTTTTTCTTTTCTTCTTTACTGCAGAAATTCAGGTTTTGCTTGTCCATACATAAATTTTGTTTCCAGCTGAGATACATGACATGATAACAGCTTCCTGAGGGTTGGTGTCTGAAAGATTAAAAGGCTTCTGGTTCTTCTCTGGGGCATTTTTGAAGTCAGTTCCTAAGAAAAATTACTGTTTCCTATGTGACAGCAGTATCTTAGTGCTTCAGATATCTGCAGGAAGCACTGCTTTGCAACTATTGCCCATGCTTTATGGGCCATTCAAGGAATAATTTAGTCAAATGTGGAAAAATATTTACCACAGTCCTATTCAGCATTCAAGTTTGATTTTGGTCCATAACAGCAGACTGAAACCTGTCTCTTTGCCCTGAGATGGACCATATATACATTTAAATACATTACATATTAAATACATTATAAATTAAATACATTACATATATACATTTAAATATATACATTTAAATACACAAACCCACTTCTCAACTTTTCCATGTGCATGTGTATAGTTGATGACTTCAAAACATATGCATGAGCAGTTTTTGCTCCATTTTTTGAAATATTTAACACTAAATATTTTTAGTGATGCAAGGACAAGGGCTGTTTTTAATCCATCTTCATTTTTCCCCTCAAAACAATATAAGAAAAAAAAGTCTTCAAAATTGGAATATTTATGGCTAATTTAGAACAGCATTTTTTTTTACAGTTTTTAATCAACTGCTGTATAAATGATTATACAGATGCTTCACAAATTACATATTGCTCACTTTCAATGAAAATTATGTACGGCACACTATGGAGTTGGTCTATAAAAAAAATTCAGAGAACACCTTTACTTCAAATCATTTGAAGTAGACCTCCTGAATCATTTAGGCTACAGAATGCACTATGTCATATAATCCCCAACATAAATTTATTATTGAATTTCAGCTAAAAGTAGGTTCACATTTCACTCCTTTCCTCACTGCTCCAGAACTACTCTTGTTGCCATGTTTAAGAAAGGCCTTTATGATTTTTAGCCAAAATTTAATTACAACCACCTTATTCTTATCTGGTTTTATATATCTGTTCACCTTACTCTCTCCCCTTGCAACGTGTCTCTTGGAATTATTTATAAACAGAGGACACGTTTTGTTGGAGGTTTCCTTTGTAAGACACCATTTTTCCTTTAATGCTCACACAACACATAGACAAACATGAAGTGATTTGCTACCAATTTTTTGACAAGTCTTAGAACTTCTGTGTAAAAAAAATCTCAAGGTATCAAATATTCTGTTTTATTACTGACTTTTACAGCTTGTGTGCTTTCTTCTTAAACATGACTGATAAAGCTGTAGGTCAATATGGCAATCTTAACTTTTTCTAAATATTCAAACAAATAGGTGATCGTTTCCAAGGAAAAGTAAGCACATCAAAATATTCCCTTAAAACAGAAGCCTTTTCTCTTCTCTTCTTGCTGGTTACAGGAACTCCTGAGTAGCTACATCTGGTTTTAAGTACAAACTTGTACTGATTGACACTTTCTGGGATTGTTGGTGGACCTCTCTATCATCTGCCTTCCTATAGAGGGGCCATTCAATAAGAAAGAGAAAAAATGCAGCAGTCCAGCAAGTCCATCAGTCCAGTTCCCCCAGGACCTGTATACACAAGTCTGAAAGCTGGAACCTAAAGCAATGGCAAGAACCAACATCTCCCTCCCCTCCCCAGCAGTGAGCCCAGATGGCAGAGAAACCCTCAGAACTCCACTGTTACATGATGGATCAAAGGGGAGAGAAGTAAAAGACATTAATGGAAAGGCCTAAAGCCCATGAATTTTGCACATGCTGTGCTTGTTATGAAGGCAACCCTGCTGGTCTGCAGGGCAGCTCCCCTTACAGCAGTGTGAGAGCTAAGCTGGGTACTCCCTTGCTGGGCATTGCACTGGGGCAACGGCATCAGCCGCTGCAGGGCAGAGGAAAGAGACCTTTCAGAAGAGAAATGGGAGAAGGAAATTGAACTTCTTGCAGTGGAGAGCTGTGTTTTGGTAGAGGCCTGATAGAAGCACAACTGTGATGACCAGGGGTGGTTGCAAGGGCAAGGAGGAAGAGGCAGCGCGGAGCAAGGGGGTGACCCCAGGCAACAATCAGCACCACAAGTGGTGAGATCAGTTACTTCATTTGCCCATGTCTTCAGACTTCTCTTCTTCCCTCTAGTAAAAACTATTTGTTAAGCCAATTTTTAGGCTTTACAAGTGAAGCAAACTAGCTCATTTAGTATGAAATGCTAGTTTAGTTTTCTTCTTTCCCCTTTTACTGCCAGGCACAAATCAGCATGTTAGCATTGACTCCTTTATATCTAAACTTGTCCCTTTTTCCTCCTAGTCAGATGGTGACAGAAGCATTATACAGGGCATAATGAACCGTGGCTTTCATGATTAAACACATTTATCTTCAAACATACTCTTCAAGCCAGACTGAACAGCAGTCCTCCATGGAAACTCTCTAACTTCAGCACACTGTTCAGTCAGCAGTGGTTTTTCATTAAAAGTGTTACGGCATGATAAACAGGTTTTCTTAATTTTACTCCAAACCATTTCAAGGAATAGTCTGGGACACAAAATAGGGGCATGAATAAGTATTTAGGAATATTAAGACTCGCTTCATAGCAACATCCAGCATGGATGCCTGTATATTGTCCAAAAGGAGGTTTGGGCGTTAACACTGGAGTCCTTGAAGCACCTCTTCAAAAAACATGGACAGCACAACTGTGCTAGAAATATTATTCACTGCAATTAAGGCCAATTTCTATGCAGAGATGTCAAGTAGGAGCTGTTTTTTTTCCTAGTTACTGCGGTGGTGAATGATTAATTCTCACCCAATTACTTTTTGGTTACATATGGGTTTCGAAAGTTCATGAAAAAAAAATCTGCTATTGCTTTCCACACTGTGGTTTCCTAGCCTTTACTATTACTAGGCACACAGTAAAGATGGATAAATTCTTTCATCCGTACAAAAGCCCTGTAATATTGGCCCCCTTCAGCTTTTATTGACATGGTTTAGTTCCTCCTATGGTTACTCCATTTCACCCTTGCCTCAGAGTTGTCTGCAAGCCCCATGTAGTCTGAAATTGTCTTGGAAAACAGCCTCAGTGCCCTGAACAGCTTGCACCTGGGCATTCTCTAATCTTTTTTCACCACTTCACCAGCAAGTGCATTTTGAATTGCAGCAGCTGGCACAGAGAAGAGTCCCCAGAAGCAAAAGAATAACAGCTCATACATTAAATAGTAGCTTAGCCAATATATGTAGCAAGGATGTTACAGTGATTTACTCTCATCAAGTACAGTCTCTATCTTTGTCCATTTAAACAGATATTTAATGTGGATTCTCTGGAGACCAGTCCCTGACTGCTCTGTGGTGCCAGGTCTAGCTGAACAAGCACTAAAAGGTGCAGGCACTCTTTTAGCCCATGGAGTAAAATGGAAATGGAAGTCCTTTTCATCACACAATTAGTGTTTTTGTTTCCTACTACCTCCCAGGTTGATATTGTATCTAGTGTTTCCAGAAAACCAATTGCCTCCTTGCTTCCACCAAGTATTTACGAAATTGTCTGAAATGTCCCCAGTCTGCTCTGGAGTGCTGCTGGAGAAATTTATTGAAGCATTCTATGTTTTAACAGCACCTGGATCTTGATTTATATTCACTGGGAGAAACACAGAATATTAGTATTGATTCATAGAATGGTTGGGGTTGGAAGGGACCTCAAATAGAACCCTGTTCAATTCCCCTGCCATGGGCAGGGGAACCTTTCACTAGACCAGGCTGCTGAAAGGCCCATCCAACCTTGAACACTTCCAATATATATTGACTTTTAAATTCTTTTCTTATATTCTGTACCAGATTTATCATAGGAAACTTTTCCCTGTGTATTTCCACCCTGTAATTTACTGTGGTGATGCCCACTTCTAGCTGAGAAACACAAGAAAGCCAGAGTCCAGTTTGAGAATCAAATTTTCTGACATTACTCCTTCACCAGAAAGGTCATTTATATTCTATGAGAAAGTACCAAGGAATTCCAGATATTCAGAAATCTGAAATCAAATCCTATAAGATACAACTGACTCTTTATTTGTTTACTTTTCATGCAAAATAATTTCAAATTATACATTTTATCATTATGCTAATTTACTGTTTACTATTAATTATGATAATTTACTTTTCACTTATTAAAAGCTTAGTTTTTCAAGTGTCTGCTTGGAGTTTAATCAGCAAGTAACATTTCCAGAAATAATTTATGATTTTTCTGTCAATGCAAAATAAATTTCACTGCTGTTATGCAGCATTTTCTGTATTCTTTTTTGCCTGGTACTAAACTTAGCTCTATTATTGAAGTACAGAAATTGCACATAACTTGAGATTTCAGGAATTTCTTTACAGCACCATGAGCAGCTGCTAAAAACTCCTTCAAGGGTGCACACCTGAGTCACTGAAGTTTCCTCTGCAGCTGTGTGCTGTTATGTACACAACTGGGCTAAGGAAGGATTCAACCTCATGTCCCAGGGACTGGTGATGTCCATCAGCTCTGCTAAACTGGCATCAGGTGAGAGGCAGCACTTTAGCTAAGAACTGACTTTTAAACAAGGTAATAGAGAAAGAACATGCTCTAAAATGAGGGTATGTTATATGAAATTGTTAAGCAGAGTCTAACCTCAGTTTCCATCTCCTAAAAATGCAATTTCTTAGCACATCTGTTTCTATATCCTAACCTAATGGTGAAATTTGGCTTTGGGTTTTGTTTGTTTGTTTGTTTGTTTGGGGGGTTTTGTTTGGTTTTTTTTGTTGGCTTTTGTTGATTGGTTGGTTGGTTGGTTGGTTGGTTGGTTGGTTTGGTTTGGGGTTTGATTTTTCGCTTTTTGAGGTTTTTTGCAGCTCCAAAAGAGAGCTGTATTGAGGGCTGCATGGACTACAGAATTCCTGCATCCCTCTATCTAGTTCTGTCTTTTGTGAGATTGCACACAGCATGCAAGCATACAAAATTCAGGCATGAACTTGACATGAAACCTGACATCTCAAGGATGATCTCTGTAGCAGAGTTACTAACATAACTACAGTTTATGTGTAAGCTGCTCTATCTGGCAGCAAAGTGTTAGGAACTGGACACAGTCCCCCAAAATAGAGGCACCACTCAGGAGCCCTTCACTCTCTTTCACCAAAAAATAAACGTGATAGTCATTGGAGTGACATGCCAAAAGCAAAGCTGCACTTTGCAGAGGTAGACAAGTTTTAGCTAACACACACCCACATATTTGCAGCTACATCACCAACATTACCCAAAGGCTTCAAGACCATTTTAAAGTTTTAAAACTCTGGCTGCTTTGGAGGTGCTACCACCCCAATTCACATGCTTGATTCAGTCAGAAATTTGACTGAACTCTTTATTCTTATTTTCTTTTTCTTTTCTTTTTTTTTTCCTGTTCTCTGTTTTTTTAGGGGTTGCTTTGTTGAGGTTTTATCTGTTCAGTGTTTTTCAATGAACAGGAACAAATCTTAAAAAATCTACATATATTCATTTATGAAGCTCACAGCTCCAAGAAGTAAATCCATCAGTTATCACATATTACTTATGATCAAAGCCCAGGCTGAAGTAATGATAAGCAGCACCACTGCAGTGCACTCTGAACATTAATCCCAAGAAATAATGAAATTAACTTTTTGTGAGAATATTTGAAAACAGCCCTCCTGACTTTTGCAGTGCATTTGGATCTCAAATTTACAATTTACACTGTAAATTAAATTTATTTTTATAAGCTTAGTGGAAAAGGAAGAACAAAAGCAACAAACATGACAAATAAGGGCTCAATCCTCTTGGTACAGTCTAGTCTAACACGTGATTCACTGATTCATTGCTTAGTTCATGCGGTTTCTAACTCACAAGTTCTCTAATTTATAACTTAGAACATTTACCTTGTGCACCTCTGTGCAAATTACTGGCCCATTGGGAGAGCTCCTCCTCAGTCCTCTGCCACACCACAGTTACACCCTTTATCACTCCAAGCACAAAAGTCTCAGCAGTCCAGCTGCTGTTGGATAAGCCTCCAAAACATTTTGGGTAAAGTGACATATTCATAATTTTGAGTTTGGAATTTGGTCTTGCAGGAGACAGCAAGCTGCAGGTGGCTGTGGCTACATATTGACCTTTAGCCCTCTCTGGTTATGGTGTCCTGCCTACATGTTGTCCTTGCTTTGACCTAATGGCACTGCTCCCAGCACACATCAAGCTTTAGCATGAGCTGGGTATTAAGCCAAATCTAAGCAGAAAATGATCAAACAGTCCAAGCTAACTCATTTTCCCATTACAAGTACATTAGAGCCTTTGGCTGTTAAGTGACTTATTTGGTTAAAATTCCTTCCTTTTATTTCACAGATGTGTAGGACATTCTCTTTTCTTTCTCTCATAGGCTCTTGCATTGCCAAACTCTACATGGAAGTGAGATATTTGATTGCAAATATGGCCTCACATATCTGTTATTGTCTGAGAAGGGATAGAGATGCTATTTGCACACAGAATGTTTTGCAGAATACCTTAGCTCTCTTACTTATTGAGAGCTGCAGAATACCAAAAGGACTATTTTCTTTAAGTGAGCTCAGGGGAATTACAGAACTGTCACTTTGGCCTCTATATGTTTTATAATATCTTCTCTTGCTTCAGATACAAATAATGAATTTACATAATAAAAGGGGAAAAGCCAAAACGTTTTCTTCAAACTGATGTAGCAGAATTGATACTATGCAGCTACTAGACCTGATCCTAAAAATCCTTATTCAACTATTAATTAATTCAATTAATATTTATAAATATTAAAAAACCAACTGCATCCACAATAAGAAATAAAATTCATACTACTCTATAACCCCTCTTACAAATGCTTAACAATTAAATGAAATTTAGTTCATTATCTGCAAATGGAGACAGACTTTATAGTCAAGCACAATTTACTAGTGAGAACAGAAAGTTGAAACATGCTCTGTCCCAGTTCTGTCTCCCACTGAACAGACACATGCCTTAGGCTTGCATGCCTCGTATCTGCTCACATAAGTACTTGCTAGAGCTTGGCTTTCATCCTGTATACAAAATAATTCAACATCAGCCTCAGGTTTGTCTTCTGAGGCTGTCCCTGTAGCTTTCTGTAAGCACCCATAATTTTAACTCTTGTTCATGCTACCTTTTGTGCTGTTCCTGTGTCACTGTCCAAATTACTTCTTCCTTGGAATTTCTTTTCTGTACATCTATTTTATATCCTAAATACAATATTCAAAGTCATATTTTGCCCTGTATAACATGTTCTGTCTTCTTACTGCCTCAACTTCAAGCAAACAGGAGTCCAGTTAGAAAGGATGACAAATGGATGTCTTAATCTTCACACCTTATGGAATGCAGTTGTCTAAGTGACACTATACTGGGTTTGAAGTTTTAGAAATGGGTTGCTGCTCTAACAGCTATTACCAAAATGTAAAGCCTGCCTCCTCTTCCCTTTCTTTCTCCTCCCTTTCCAGTTCAGTTCTCCTGATTACACAACCCAGCCCCCCCTCCTGAAATCACTCTAGTCACCATCAGGATGAACCAATTCCTCTTACTAAGTCATCAAAGAACGAACCCATCAGAAGAATATGTGTCATTTTCTGCCAGTTTAAAGAGCTGAATCAGCTCACCACAGAACCTGATGAGTGCCAGTCCCAAGCAAGGGAAGTATGGCCAAAAGAGGAGAAAGTTGTGGGACTGCATCTTTTGGCAGATCCAGACTGCAATATCTCTTCTTGCGCCAAAATTGCTTATTCAAAATAAGTCTGCATCAGAAGAGGTGTAATCTAGGTTTTGCTTCATTCATCATCTCTAGACCAGCTTTGCTGTCAGCCATAATGTCAGCACTTACTTAAAAAGTAAATAGAAGCACTCCAAACATAGTCACTCTCAGTTTTCAGCCTTGTAGAAGCTCCTACCACCAAAATATCATGCAATAGTTCCACCAAAATTGGTGCTTAAGAGCTGTTCAGGTTTCCGACTAAAGTTAGCGGGAAGCCTGTTTTTCTTTATATACCTTGATCATAACTGGGACAAGATATAAGATTATGTTATATGCCAGCTTTTCTGCTATCTTTGCCAGAAGTTAAATATACCTCAAAAGTGTCCATTAACGTTAAGTACACAAAATCTCTGCCATATGAAGTTGAGCAATTACTAAAGCCAGAAAATAATTTTCTGTCACTTAAAGCATAAGCATCTCGACATAACTAACAAATTAAGTCTATACCTGACATTAACTGCTTATTTTTTATTTTAAAGATAATTTTATCACCCAGAAATCACAGTTAAGTCCCTTATTAAAAACCCTTCAGTGTTAGCAATGGCTGACAAATATTGAGGTAGATTAGGCTAATCTCTAAATGAAGGGAAGAATCCACAATCCACCCTGTACACTTCCAGGTTCCTGACAGTCACTGTGTGGGAGGCTTGCTGCCTGAGCGTTTTCTCCAATCCCGATTTAGAAAGGCAAAAAGTCTTACAGTTCTGCAATGATAAGACTGTGATGACAATAGAAATAAAATTCAACCTGGAAAAAAAAAAAAAAAAGAGCCATTTTTACCACAAGGCTGGGCAGCATATCCTCATGGGCTAGTGTAAGGTTGGGAATTTTGGCAGTCAGGCTGTCAAGGAGGTTGCCATCTGCATCCTTGTGTGACCCTCAACATCTGTGTTCAAGGTGCAAATCACTGGTCCTCCCAGCTCAGTGGAATTAGGAAACTGCACAGCTTCGTGTTGCTGTTGTTACCAAGAATAGGTGCAGGATGACACATGGCAGAGGGAATGCAGGAGAAGGGGGAAGCTAGGAAATGAGAAACAAAATGTCTGACACCTGTTCCATTCCAGCCACTCCCTGATTTATTGTGTGCTAGCAGTCAAAGCACATTTCTTAAAAATCAAGGTTCTCCCTAAATAAATAGGAAATTATGTTGAAGCTTTTATGTGAACAATTCATGTTGAAAATTGCAAAGTACTATTTTTTATAGAGCCCTTGAGATCATGAAATGTGTATTGTATAAAATTATTGATATAATTTTATCAGACATCTTCAAACACCAGTAAGAATCTTCTAAAAGGTCGCATGAAATAAAGATTTGGCTTTTGGACTCTTATCAGGAAGTTTTATAGAATTATGGTGTTCTCTCTCATGAAAGTTATTTCGCTACATCACAGTATAAAATCATAAGTGAAAAAAGTGATTATTTCCTGTTGGAAAGATGCTTACTTCTTTTACTGTTGAATAGTTAATAGTTTCAATAATCCAATTGTTTTAATAATTGCTAAATGACCTCAGAAACTTACAAAATTTAATTGTAGCTGTTTTTTTAGAAAATTACTTTTGAATGGGAAAGTTCTTTGCAAACAGGCTTTTGGAGCTATTACAATTTCATACCAAATTACAGGTTCATATAGTAGCTGTAGGTCTCAGTTAAGCAAATTATGAAGATAACTGATGAGAAATATCTTTATTCTTGTTAAGAAAAAATTCCAGATGGTAAGGTACCTTCATGTTTTGAAATTGAGTGAAAGGTTATGTAGATATTAACAGATAATTTTTTTTACAATGAAAAGAAAAAAAACCCCAGAAAACATAAAGTTCTAGACCTAAACTAAATTATAAAATTTATTTCTAGTTGAGTTCTGTTTTAAAAGAAATTTAGAAAGAAAATTTCAAGCCTAGCTGAACATTACAGCTATGTTACATTAATTTTAAATTTTAAAAAGTGCTGCAGGAACTAGTGTATTGTTTCATCTTAGCAATAAAAAATTGCATTGCAAAAGTTGAAATTCAAAACTTTTTCTTTTATTACATATGAGGAATATGAAAACTGAGCTAAAAAAAAAAAACAGACAATTCAATGACTAGATTTTGACCCATAATTATTGCTGCCATTACAGGTGACACAGCACTACTCTAACCATAAGTTGCACTATTTCTTAGTATCTGTGTCACTCATTCTTAGGATTTTACTGAAAGTTTCATATGGGCAGAGAGGCTTGGGCAGAAAAAATTGAGTTTCTAGGTTTTTTCTCAACAGCAGCTACCTTGACGGTCTGAGCTCAACTCAGTTAACTAAACCCAAGTTCTGTGTTGTTTGAGACACCACAGTTTTCTGGGACAGCCTTACAGAGCAGGCTGGTATTACACAAAGCCTGTCAGAGCACAGAGTCCTTCACCAGTGGTTCCTGGAGGTCAAGTAGAAGGTCATCTCAGGTCATCTCGACACCTCTGGCCAGGTGTTGCAGCCTACAGTGAGCTGTATGTTGCTGAGATAATGCTAGAAAATTGAAGGTCAGATGTCTCTGCATCAGGAGCAATCACTAAAAGAATTACAGAATTAGAGAAAAAGGAGATCCAGACAACCTGAAGAGAAACTACAGTAGTTTAGGAAACCACTGGATTTTGCGAAATATCACAACTAGAGAGGTTGTGCCTGTGGAATTCTCACTGATGCAATACAAAAAGGATTAACTGTCTTTCCCGGCACACAGAATGACCAGAAATAGATCCGGTGATCCATCATCTCTTTTAGCCTTCCTCTAATACTTTTTCCTTTAAAGAAATTATTTATTGACACATATTGTCCAAGATTTGTTCTGAATCAATTTCAATAAACTTTAATTAAAACTGAGCTGATTCCATAAAGGCTGTGGATATTATTAAAGTTTGAAACACTGATTTAGTGAAGCTTATTGATTCCCTTTGGTTGCATAGTTCATGGATGCAAAGAACTGAGGGCAATTCATAAAAATTAATGGGAATGACCTTGCCTGCAGGCAAGCAATTTGTTATAGAGCCTATAATAGTTTCAGCTCAAAGGTAACTGCTAGAGAGGTTCTCACACCATCCTTGACATGCTCATTGTTCCCCACCTTTTAAATGGATGACAGTGATTCATCTTCTTATTTAGCCAGTTTCTGAAAGCTGTGGAGATACATAACAGTTCCTGTGGAGAGAGCCACGTTTGACACTTCCAATTCTGGCACTAACAGTGCCTAGAGGGTTCAAGAGAGAGCGGATTTTTGTATTTTGTTCCCAAATTGTACACAAGAAAAATATTTAGGGGAGATACTGCTACTCTGGCATCTCTCAGCAGTGTATTATTTCCCTGACAGAGGCCCAGACTCAGCTGTACAACTTGCTAAAGAAAGTAAATCAACTCAAGGCATGTAGCAGGATTTAGAAGAATAAAAATGTAATGTTTTTTAAAAAGACTCTACATCCGCAACCCTGCCCTGTTGCAGATGCATTGGACAGCATTTTAAAACTGTCATTTCCTCCTTACTTCTTCCAAAACAACATGCACCAAGACATGCTTTATACTCACTACCATAAAATTTTCCCCATGCATCACTAATTAAATTTTCCTATACTTCCCAGAGGACAAATCTTTGAAAGTCTAAACCTCTGCCTTCAAATAATCCAATATTGTTCCATTATCATCTCAAAGAGGGGAGCATTTCTCCCTCATTGCTGACAAAGAAATAGTGCCAGTGCAGGGAGGATGAACAGGAAAGTGTGTTCAAGTCACTCTTCCATTCTCAGCCATCACATTAAAATTTACCCACATGGCTACAGATATCAAGTATCAATAGACCATAGCCCATTTTGCTTAAATTTTTCCATATTTTCTCTAAGAAGAGTGGAAAATTGCTAATTTTTGAATAGGTTCTGCTGACAGCAAATGGTCATGCTTTGAGGAGCTTGTGAAATTGTACTTGGGTTTCTAGACATGTCAGTCCTGGGGCTTCCTGAGAAATGAAGGCAATGGGCTAGCTAGGGCTGCTTACTATCACATGGAATAAGAACTTTTATTGATATACAGTCTATGTATGAGCATTTTATTTGATGATCAGGAGTTATTGAAACTGAGGAAAGATTTGTCCATAAACTGTCAGTACCAACTCCAAAAATGTTTAGGGCCAATAAAAAAAATTGTAGCTTGTATTAATTATTATTTAATTTTTGGTTTAAGTTTTATTGAATCACCAGGTGATTTTAATTGAGCCCATGTTTGACAGAGATGTAATGTATTACATTTTAAAAATCCATTAGTCCAGAATAGAAACGTAATTATTTTGCCAATATCTGGATTTTACTGAGCCATCATTTCTGTGCTATTAAGCAAGTGACTCAAGACTTTGGGAATCTATTTGGTACCAGTCCGCATTGGGAGCATCAGAAAAATTAGAAGGTTCTTACAGTACCTCTATGAGCCCTTTGATTTTTATTTGAGAATGTAGCTCAAAAGAGCCATAACTATGTTCAGTGAAGAATACAAGCAATATTTCCTGAAAATAGATTTTTGAGATTTTCTTCAAGTATTTGATTGAAATTAGTTTATTAGTTCATATAAAATTTAATAGTAGTCTTTTTAAATTGCTAGGAATTAATTTTCCATAACCTTGAGTAAGCTTACTTAAAGAATTAATTCAACATGAGATTAAACAAAAGAATCCATAAGGTAATATAATGAAAGATGTATTTCTATAATTTGTCGTAATATTCCACACTGCTGTCAGCTTTCTTTGGTTAAGGCTGAGGCATTTTTTATTAATTGTGACCAACAGAAGGACAAATATGAAAAAAAAATAGGAGGGAAACTAAACTCTATCTGCAGATGAAGGTCAAATTCATGACGTCTGATCTTGGGAACACAAATCTCCCATTATCTCTAAAATGAAATACCACAAGCAGTTAGGCTGTAATATTTGAAACTGAGCATGAACTTCTTTAGAAAATCTCAAGTAACTTACATTCTTTTGAGAAGAAAATTAATGGCTGTGCAGTGATTGATAGAAGCTCAGGTCTGATGCCAGACCCTGCCCTGTCAACCCGGGGAACCCCAGGCTCCACATCTCTCCCACACCTCACTTAAATGCTCTTTAAATTCTAACTGCCTTTTATTTTCATTAGCACCCAATAGCAATGACTGCTGGACAGTGTCAGTCACTTAATTTGAAGACAACTCAACACTTAATAATGAAGATGAGTAACAGACCAAAAACAACTTTTGCTCCTGATCTTTTCTACAGAATCACAATGAAAGCCACTGCAATTAAGAAATTAAAACTCCCAATCCTGTCCCATTAAGCAAAAAGCAAAGCAGTTGTAACTACCAAATTTGACACAGAGGGAAAACATCCAGATTAAGCATTGTACTGACCTCCCCCAGCACCCAAGTGAGAATGTCCATCTTGTGTCATCATGAGTCAAGTCAGAACTGGGTGCAACCAGGCTATGTGGGATTTGCAGCAGCAGCAATAGTTCAGAAGCAAGACATTCCCAATTGCAGTACAGAGGGAGGCCTCCAGTTTACTTTGTCAAAGATTTGTAAAGAAAATCAATCTTAAAACAGATTTCAATAAATTTAGGGGAGCCTCCAGTTTACTTTGTCAAAGATTTGTAAAGAAAATCAATCTTAAAAGAAGATTTCAATAAATTTAGGGGGTGAAAGCTTTTTGTATTTACTGGGTCTCATTTTTCAGTGACACTCCTATTTGGCCTGGATGTTTTCTCAGTGAAGATTGTGGAGTTTCAGGTATTAGCCTGATTTTGTCCCTGTGTTAGACTTGATCAGATTTCAGCATAGGCTGGAATTGAGGTATTTTGCGAATCCTATCTGTCTACAAACATTAAGGAGAAGGAAACAGTCTGCAATGACCCATGAACACAGAAGTTAAGTCATGTAATTTTTTCAAGTGTTCAGATAAAGAATGCACCACAGTTCAATCCCTGGCAACATTTTCAGCTCACTTTAGGGAGAGAAAGGTACCAGCCTTGCAGTTCATACTGGAACATCTTCAGCACTGTCAGATGCTCATGGCTGCAGGGTTTGGAGCTAGGCATGCCTTTCATTCCAGAGGTATGAAATAATACCTTCTGTCAACTTGATGAGCGTTATTCTTCCAGAGTTTTGTCTTCAAATCCACAAACCTCAGCAGCAAGTACTGCACAAATCTTTGACATAAATTTGGGCAGCAGGTAGAACGTGCTGCTTTTAATTCTCTTTAATCTTTGCTGAGCTGCTTTTCTCTAAATTGCACTACAGGTACTAAATTTCTCTCCCCAGCATTACAAGTTTGTTGGGTTTTCTGTTTGGGGCTTTTTTATTTAATTGTTTCTTCTTGCTTGAATGGTGGAAGACAATAGCTACCCCGTGGCTAGCTGGAACTGCCTCCCCAGAATGGATCAGACCACAGCTTCTGTACAGAAGCTTTTCTTTTAACGGTTTTGCTGTAGTCTTACAGAGATCTGGGAGTCTTCCAAGCCAGGATTAATGTGCCATGGCTGTGGAGTGAGCAGAGGGCAGAATTAATAACTCAGCATGAGCATAGCCATAGATTGAAGTATTTGGGATTCCTGACTGTAGAGTACTGTCTTAAGCAGGTTTCAGGTACAGGAGTACAAAGAGAAGGCTCTGGGAAACAGACACCAAAGGGCTGTAGCACTCTGGTAAAGCATTTACATGAACTTGGGGATCCAACGGCGATAAATGCCTTTGCTTAGTGCCTTAGTGATCCTGAAAGCACCAAAAATAGCTGTGTGCCCCTCACTTAATATTTAGGGTACTCATCTTTTGTTCTATATCAACACACTCCGAACTAAGCTTCTGGACTCTGAACTTCTGCCTGCTGTGGATCATTATCCAAAAACTAGGAGAAATAATGCTGCCTCTTCTGGTACTCGTAACTGGTTCAAATCCTCAAAAATCTAGCAATTGCTGCTTTTCTTAAAAAAATACATTCATAGGATTCATAACCTAATCACAAGTACTTTCAAAGAGAAAATGGAACCTTGAGTTTTAGGTCCTGTTTAGCCTAAGGATTTCCACAATTTCAGATCTATATTCTTGGAGAAGAGTGCTAGTGTTGGCTACTACTTTGAGTATTTCTTCCTTTTCTCCATTACAGTGAATTTTTATGCTTTTTCATATTTGTCCTTCTTTTTCTTTGCTGGTTTGGTTTTATTTTTATGGAAGTGTGGGCAGGATTAAAAAAAAATTTGGAAGAACAGAAGAATTTGTTACAAAAAGCAGGTAGTATCAGGAAGTATGAGTTATGTAGGGACAGTGATTCCTAATTAATGCAAATTTTTACAGTTCAGGAAAGAAAAGATAAAATGGGAAAATGTAAGCAAAAGGAAAGCTATCTTGCAGTCGAGGTAATCTAATCTCATTTCTACAAATGCTATCCTAATATTCTTTTTACAGTATTAATTTTAACAGTGACAGGATTACAAAGGGCAGATGAACAATGAGAATAAACTGTCTCTAATCACACCACTACACATACCATATAAACTTTGAATTTATATTCATTTGTCCAGAGGTTTGTGTCCTGTTACATCTCACATAGTTCTGACACCTCAACTATGGCAAAATCATCATGGGAACACTTAGGCAAGCCTTGGCCAATAAAAGCAGGGAACAAAAAAAGTCAGTCTGTTTTTAAAGAACGATCACAAACATGTTTTAAAATGGAGCCTGAGCTCAATGATGCGTTTCAGATGCCTAGAATCTCATTTGAATAGAACCAGATTTTGTCATTCTAACCCTTCAGACTAGGAGGCTGAGCATTCAGGTGCTTTTCACAGGCCAATTCTAGTGAAGCATTCATCCTGCGTCAAATCTGACACAGAATGGAGAAAGAAATTGTGGATTACTGAAAAAAATGCCTTTAGGAACAAGAACTCAGATTAGCCTCTCAGGAATGCCTAGGACCAGGCTGGAATCAGACTCTATGTGTGTTCTTCCTTTGGCCCCCTGACTTGGATCCAGAGACTCAGCTCTGTGAGGAGCTGTATGAATAATTTCCAGTTCAACAGCAGTGCTGGTGAGGACATTTTCTCAGAGGTGAAAGAGTGAGTGGAAACTGCAGACAGGGAGTGAGTTTAAGGTGGTAGTGAGTGCTTTATCCACTAAATGTTAAGCACAAAAACGTATATAATACCTCTTCTTCCAGGAGTTGCACAGACTAGGTGCCTGTCTGCCCAAACCTGGATTATGATGCAAGTATCACCTGCTCAGCCTCCTAAGGAATGTTTGCTCCTCTTTGGAGCATTTTTGAGGAGCCAAAGATGGATACCTGAAGGTCCTCCTGGCTACGAAGGTAAGTGCCTAAAGGACTAGGCAATATTTGAAAGATGCAAGTATACGTTGCTCTCTAGGTGAAATGCACACAACTTTGATTCAGGTGCCTATGTCTCAAATTAGGTGAGATTTTGGCAGCCTGGTTCCTACCCACGGTGTATTAAAAACATTTTTGCCACCTGTCGATATAAACAAATTATGAAAAATATCATCAATACAAAATTTCTACAGTAGATTAAAACTAAATTATTTTTTGTATTCATAGCTAAGCCTAAAATGATAAACAAGAATAGACAGGTAAATTATAAGTAAATGAAACACTGATTCTTAATAATCCTTGGTCTCTTGTGCCCAAAGGATTATAAATTCAGGAACAGTTGCAGGTATGAGTAAATGAGGAGACAGGAGACTCACAATTGCAGCACAAGACCTGGACTCGTCCCATCATGCCACATAGGTATAATTAACCTTGTATGTGCTTCTGAGAAATATACATCTGCATGGGCTTACAGAATGATTCTAGATCTCTCTAACCTAAATTACATTTTTAAGACTTCCCAAAGCACCCTACAAATTGTTTCATATTTTAGAATCTGTATTGTACTTCTGGTTAAGTGTAATGTGTTTATCCTTGAATAAAGGTATGGTAGCTCTGAAAACAGCAATTTATAATTAGAGGTAAATACATGGAAATAATGAGCAGGGAAGGAAGAAGTAGCTATTAGAACTAAACCTGTCTTCTCTCCAGACATCTTCACAGGAAATATTAAAGCTAATATTTCCAGTCTTGAAGATTTAGACTCCATCTGACATAAACTTGGAATTTTCATTAACGTTAATGAAACTTATGCAGATGCATCAAGTGAAAAATAGTCAGGGAGTAATGAAAGTTGTAGTAGAGCAAAAACAAATGACACCATAGAGAGATGACTCAGCCAAGCCAATATTTACATATTCCCAAAAAAAATACAGTAACCCAATCAATTATAGGAATTCTAGTGACACTATTTACCTGTCCTGGTTTGAAAAGACATGTGTGTGCTAGGGAAGAGCAGGGCCTTCCCTCTGAATCAGTATAATTTTGGAAATAAGCAGCTCTCAGGCAGAGGTATGGGGATAGGAAGAGTTCTTTATTGATGTATATATATGTATGTGTGTGTAACAAGGCAAGCAAAACCACAACAGCTGTGAAATTACCACCAAACAGACCAGACCATGACCCCAGCAGCAGTTCTTCTGGCTGTGCACACCTTTCCTTTCCCCTCTGGAGCAGTTCCCATCCCACTGGCAGTCAGTGCCAGCAGCTCCCGGGGGCAGGGACAGATGCGGTGATCCCGGGGGGCTGCGGGAGCGCTGGGGGCGATGGAGGCTGTGTCCCCATGGGAAGGGCGGAGGAGAGGCTCTGCTCACGGGTCCTTGGGGCGGTGTCGGTCCCGGTGCTCCAGCAGGATGCTTGGAGGTGCCAGGCTGAGGCAGGAGAGCGTCCGAGCGGGGTGCGGGGTCCAACAGCAGCAGAGGCAGCTCCCGGTGTTGGGATGGCAGGCGAGGTTTTCCAGCTGCCGTCCTCCTCCGAGAGCCAAAACGAGCGAGAGAGCGAGCAAGCGCCCCCAGTTCTCCTTTACCTGCCCCTGATCTCTCGGGGCTCCCCCTCTTCCATCCCCTGCCCTGCGACAGAAACTCCAAAAAGGGACAGAGAGCCTCCCCCATCACTAGCCGCCTTAGCATGTCAGTGGGAAAAAAAAAAAAATCCAGACAGAGACGAGAGGGGGGAAAAAAAGAAAAAAAAACAACCCCCAACATTACCTGTAAAGATGCAACTGGACCCAAATAGCTGGACAATTGCTTGATCCTTTAACACTCTTTAACACCCATGTTTCCAGCTGTCCCCCTAAAGAAAAAACCTCCTTCTCTGAGTGTATACATTGCCCAGAGTCCATAACAAGAAAGCATCTGTAAGACACTATTTCTCCCTTTCCCAATAAAAACAATTAGTTCCTCTGTCTGAGGATTATTTTTTTATAAATATCCATAGATAAATATAATTTTTTTATTGTCTATGTCTCTTTACCTATTTTACATATATATATGTATATACAGTGCATCTCTATCTGTTAAAACAAATTTAACAGTTTTAGGTATGTGAAATGCTGGATTGGTAAATGCTTAACACAGGGAAGCTTTTTGGAGCTTGGTGTCTTAAGCACTAAATGACCTCGGTTTTTGAAGCTGGATAGATTCTTTCTGAGTTATTAGTAATTCAAAGGCCTCAGTATTTTTCTGCATACTTCACAGAGAAGCCAATGACCAATTATACATAAGAGGAACTATTCTGTATTCTGTTCGCTCTTTGTATCTACAGAGCAGCTAAAGTATCTGTATCTACAGAGCAGCTAAAATATCTACATCTACCGACACAGTTTTTTTATTTCTAAGTTAATTTTGCACATTCCCAAATGGGAAGAATGAAACCAAAACCAATCCTGTTTCCATGAACGAGAAATACTTGTTTGCTGTCTTTCTGCTTCTTGTTTCAACTTTTCTGAAAAGCTGTGGTGTTCACTAGTGTTACCTCTTCAGGCTGCAAAGTCATAACACTGAACTGAGTAGCCTGGAAGAAACTGATGTTTTTCAGAGGAAGGTGAATAAGGAACTCTAAAGACTGTGTCTTTGTGCCTGAGCTACATAAGGCTTTAAACTCTAATTCTATTATCAATTAAACTGATAGAATCCTAAATCTGTGTCCTGGGTCTCCTAATCTCATGTTTCAAAACTTACTTATTCCCAGGGGCTGATAACTTATGTGTAGTGAAACAAGTGTGGACCAGTTTAATACAGGTAACTTCATTTTCCCTGATTTCTACATTAATCTTTGCAGGTCTATTCGGTCCATGCTTAGGCAGTGGATTAAGCCGACAATATGCTTGATAGAGATGATCATATAAAATAATCCATATCCCTCTCCCTGTGTTTGCTGATTCCCACCCTGTGCTTGGGAAGGGCTTTAAGGAAAACCTTGAAAAATATTAAACAAACAAATAAATAAACAAACCACCAAAATCAAACAAACACTAGATTAGTTCATGGTCTGACTGGCAAAGCAGACATACAGATGCTGGTGTTGACACCCGAGGCAGTGACAGCAAGTAGGGAAGGGCAGCAAAAGAGAGCCCAGTAAGGCCAGTTGTGATGAACCCTTTGTTCTGTAAACAGGGGCATGATTTCCATTTCCCAGGTGCTCATCCAGCCTTTCATAAATTGGCAAGTGACAGTGCAAACATTAAAGAAAAGGTATTTGTAGATGTTTAAATGATCTTTTAGTAGGTAACAGGCAGATGGACTCTGCCTACCCATGGCAGTGAGTGTGTTGGCAATTGCTGGAAACAGCTGGCTGGAAAGACTTGTACTTCACTCCTTTCCTGCTCTACACCATCACAGGCTGCCTGATCACCTATATATTAACTCTGCAATTTCCAGAGGAACAGCAGCTGGCTGTTTTTTTGGAACGGGTTTTGGAATCAGGTTTTTTTGGAACACTAATAGTTTCATTGGGTAAATGCTAATAATCATTCACAACAAACTAGATTTTTTTAAATTTTTTTTTTGCATGCGTGCAAATGCTGTCTTGGGCAATACATGTCTGAATTACCATATAACATTTATCCAGTCATAAGCAAACCAACCAAACCTTTTCTGCATGAGAAAAGAAGGTTGACAAGGTTGACAGAGCAAACAGAGAGTGTTTTGAGCTATAGTTAGTCCCTCATCTTTTGGGAAGTTTTTGAGACAATTGCTACAATCTGCAGTGCAATAGAGTACAGAGCATAATGTAATCACAGATTATTCTTTAATTTACACAGTTCTCACTGCATGTGAGGATGAACAAGTTGAACATCTGGTAATAGAGACATCTACCAATGAACTTAGAGCTGTATTTTAACTCATGCAGCTGTCCTAGCCAGCCAGATTGAATGCTTTTTTCACTCTGAATGTCTGCAGCACATGTGTAAGGGTCTGTGGGAAAAAACAAAGTTTCACATCATTTGCAAGCTCTTTTTATGAAGAAAACTCTTCCTCTCATAAAATATGTATTCATTCAGGCTAAAAATAGAGCTTTGTAAGTCATGTTCACATGACCTATGTACTAAGAATGTGCCTATAACATCAAAATAGTAAATGTACCAGAAGGCCTGACAAAACAGTGATACCTGACTCTGGATTGGCAAAAGGTTTTTGTTCCCTTGTGAGGTTTTTTCAGTATTTTTCCAAAGGAATTGAAACATCACATACTTCTTTCTACCCCTTGAAAATGTAATGTATTTCAGCTTGATCCAGGCCAAGCACTTCCTGCTGCCCCTCTACAAGTTAATGACCTTGCACAGTGCATATGTCAGCAAATAACTTGGAGGACAAGTATAGCATGATTTATGCACCTTGGACCTTTGCACTGATTTTGCACAGGAACACAAGATGATGGAGTAAGGATGAGAATGTTTCTTCCCCAGGCAGTGGAGGAATGGGTAACACAGTCCTGACTACACAGACCTGAGGAGTCTTGCCTGCCACCATGATCTGGGACCTCTTGGTAGAAGCAAATAGTACAGGATGAGTTTTATCCATTACCTAATGCAATTATTTTCCCGGGGTGTGTGGGTGAACATCTGGGAAACTATTCCTGAGATACTTAAAAGCTGCTCTAATTTTGTCTCTTTAAATTTTGAACAAGAGATATGAACAAACAAATATTAGAAGTCTGGCATTCTGAATTTTCTTCACTGTACCAATACAAAATTTCTTCAGACTACAGGATGTTTACTTGAGCCTGGCTGCAAATGAGACATTTCATTAGGACACAAACATTTGACTAGACCGTCCTTATTACATTATTTTTATTAGTTATTGAAATTACTTCGGTTTATAAAGTTATCAGCCCTCAAAAATTGTCTGCTGTCCTGAGCTACCTTATTACCAATATATTATTCAAGTTGCAATATGCATCAGTGGCTCCACATTATTAGTCATAATCCTACAGTTGTAGGATTTATATAGACCCTTAAAGGCAAAAAAAATGAGTTCTCAAGGTGGTAATCAAAATCTAGGAAAGATATTAGTAACATATATAGAAACAGGGACTGTCAGGCAAAACATGCATGATTGATAGTCTGTTCAGAAAATCTTAACAGAGAGCCAGCCAGACACCCTGTCAGCATGCAAACACTCTACACTTCTGAGACATTCCTTGGGCTCTTATGCTGCTCAGACACTACACTGCTTACCAGGCAGGATGGGGTCTTCAGCAATCGAGATTTACACCTGAAATTCAAAGAGACTAGAATTTTACTTGGGACTGGGGTGGGACCTGGGTAGTAATTTCTAGGCCTTGTTTAGTAACTGTCTCTTTTGTGTTTATGTCACTGTAACTAGTTATCAAGAAAATGGAAATTTCCTTTCGTGGGTTACCATCGCTGTGTTAAAGATCCTTCAAAATCAGCATGACTTGTGCTCAGTACATGCTGTTCTGGACTGCATGACACTTGTGCTCCTGAGAAGTGGATTTTAATATCAACAAACAGGGAAGTTGTAACAAAGGCAAGATTCATACAGCACGTAGCCTTGTTTCAGGAAAACTGGTAACATCTGAGAGTCACTGTATGTAACTGCCTTGTTTTTTGGGCTCTAAACAGAGAACAGTGTGTTTAAATGAACAAAACCAACAGTAATTTTCTATTTCCCATTTATTAATGGCAAGCTAAAGCCAAATGTAATTGACAAACACTCATATGATGCTGAAAAAAAACATCTGGAAGTCCACCAGGATCACTGATGCACAGAATGCTGTACATTTTAGTAGTGCCTATGAAGTGTCAGTGAGAACCATGGGCACTGTCCTAGCAGTGTTTGGTAACCTGAATTCTCTGTGGGCACAAGGATGGTTGTGCCGACATCCAAGGCCATATCCAGTGCCAGAACAGCTTTCCCTGAGAGGTTGTACCACCTCTTAGAGGGACAGCTAACATTATGTTTATAGCACAGCTGAGAGCAGGGTTCTAGGATACCGTATTTGAAAACAGGCATTACATGACCTTGTACTACATTTCCGGCCACTTTTGCTTCAGGCACGTTAGACACTGCTGTGAAATATGCTCCAAAACAGAAAGGAAGTTAAGTCTTTTGAATCAAAGCTATTTATAACTAGTTACTCTGCTTCTCTGCTTTTCAAGTCTTTCTTGGATTTATGTAATTTGCCTGTTTACCAAGCATAACTTGATTCCCTCTAATGCTGCACTTTTACAAAGCATCATCATAAATATTTTTGGGTCTTGTTTTCTGTCCTGATTGTAATTTAAATTTGAAATACGGAAGTTTACTTTAATCTGAACCATTTACGTGAGATTTAATCCTTAACCCTGCTGCTCACTAATAGCGTGTTAATCTTTTCAAGGTTCAAAACAATACATAAATTAGTATTGAAAATTATGGAAACATAGAGAAAGGCAGATAAATCTGTGGTAACCCAAATAAATTGCTTTATCAAGTTTCTTCTCAAATTAAAAAAAAAAGCATAAGCCAAATCTACATAATATGAAAGGTAGAAAGATATTAAGACATTAAATCATGGTAACAAGACTAAGTTATTTTTTAAACAGTAATTCTGTTCAGTCTGATACTGTCAGTTCTATAGTTTTTCTTGTTTGAAAGTCTCTTGTGTGCTAATAGTATTACAGACATACTGAACAGGTGGGAATGAGGGAGTGAAGAAGTAATGAGAGAGAGATAGGGATGTGTGGACAAACTTAGATACTGTAAGGTCCTTCAAGTGAAATCCAAGACAGAAAGTACTACAAATCAAATTAGAAACTGTGGACAAAGTGGGACTCAGAGATGAAACACCTCAAAACTGATGAGTGGATGAGAAGGAAGGACACACCACTGGTCAGATTTGGGAATGTGAATTACTCTGCTTTGTAAATATAATGATGCATGGAAGACTCTCCATAAAGAAAACCCCATAGTCTCCTATTTTATTCCTCATGGAGTAAACCAGCGGAAACAAACACTGTATAACTGTTCCACCAGAAAATCACATTCATGTGTTCATATATGTTAATGTCTATGCATGTGATGAGGACAAGCAGAGTTTTGAGCATAAGTTGGTATCATGCTGGTACAAAGAAAAAAAAATGTTTGAAGACTAAAAAAGCCGCTAGAGAATCTTCATTATATGCAAAGTCGTACGTCTTTGGGAGTAACATTATTTTAATTCTCTTCAATACTTGACATAATGCTCATAGTTTTTAAGTATGCTGAATCCTTGAAGTAATACCTGCAGTCATAAACAGTGAAGCCTTAGCATTAGTCAAAACCCTGATATTTCAGACATTTATAACTAGCTATCTCTCACACATTACTTCTGAGTATTCATTGGCTCTGAAACAATGAATACATCTCTCAAAATATATTGCTAGCAGCTGCCAGTTAAAAATGAGCTATATTTGTTGGATTAATTATTGTGATTACGAGCTCTAATTGGGAACATGCATGATCCTTTCTTCTATAAAGCAAAGCTAAATACTCAGGCAATTTCTGATGGCTTTGTCTGTTACTCAGATCAGAATCACCGTGAGAACAGCTCCTCAAATTTAATTTTGACCATTCCCTTTCCTGTTTTTTTCTAATAAACAAGAAGAGCAGAGGTAAGCAGAGCAAGTCACAGAAAAGTATACTAGAGTTTCTTCAGGACTTAAAAAAGTTTCTGTCTCAGTTTGATGTTAAAGTTCATGAGACTTACCAAAATATTTCTGGCCTATTAATAGCCTTGGTTTAATATAGGCACAGAACAAAACCACTGTGAAAACTTCCTCACATAAATCTATTAATGCACTTCAGTTTTAAGCTACATAATTGCTTTCCCACTTCTAGAACCTCTTCAGAAGTCAAACCGTATTAAGCAAAATTTGTGGTTTTTTATGTATGGTTCAGGGTAGTGCTAGATAAGAGATTAACAGGCAAGCAATGAGAAGGTCAAAGATACCAGCTAGTCCTCGACCAGGTTACTGCTGTGGTGTTCACCCATTCACATGGGTGCACTACCAGTGAGTTTTTCCACAACTTGGGGGGAAAGTGTCCATAGGGAGGTGTTTTCTCAAGCCTGGCCTTAGCCTGGGGAGCTGCAGATGGTGCTACTGAGCTATGAACTCTTTTGAAAATCAGGTTCTTAATGCAAGAATCAAATTACTTGAAAAAATTATCAGTCGTCACCCATTGTGCAGCTGTTTCAGGTCTGATGTCACTCTTGATCCCAGTTCAGCAGACACAGCCTCTTAAAAGTCATTTCACTGTTGTGCTTTATAGTGAAAGATGCTAGGCTTGGCAGCCACAAAGAAGACACTCGGTGTCTTTTTGCACTGGAGTATTCCTGTGAGTTATCTTGAGGTTTTGGCATCTTCTTCTGAATGGTGAGGAATTGTTTTAAAGTCTGCCAGAGATTTTAACTCCTGTATTTCCAAATTAGTAAGGAAATTTTGTTGCATTTCAAGTGCTTAATGTTGTAAAAGGACAAATACGTGCATTAGTTTTCCAATTCTATTAAAATACAGTGAGAGTCTCATTTATTTCAATTTTTTTTTTTTTTTTTGGCAAAGATAAGTGCAAATCCAAATCTCCAGGTTTTTGTTTCAGCCCCCCTACCAACTAAAATAGGATTTAATTTTGCATTCACAAATGTAGACAGGTGATATTCCTGGGTTGGTACCATGGTATCCTTGGGACAGAGAAAACCAGAGCAAAAAGAGTTTTCAGACACCCCCCAAGGCAGTGGGTGGGGAGAAGAGAGACCCAGACAGCAAAATTCAGGGATCAGCCACAAAATAGAAAGGGTACAGGGTGGAACAATGCAGTGATAATTTTGCTTTGGGCATGAATGGAATCATAGGATGAGCTGGTAATGACTTTTCCACTGATTAACTTTCTGGCTTAACTTTCTGACTACTGCTGGAAATGACAACGGAATACTTTATTGCAGTGGTTACAGAGAAACAAATGATGGTGCCAAAAATGAGGGATGCATAATAATCTTAACATCTGTGAGGCTCTCAGTGACAGATGCTAAAAATGTGTCTCCTGGGGAGATATGATTCCAGTGACCTTGACCCACAGTAGTTGTCTCTTAGAGATGTCACTTAAAAAGTTGCTGTTTTTCACAGAAAAAAGGCATGTCTGAACAGAATGTCATAACATGCAAATAAAACTGTGTTACAGAGAGTCTCATACTGGGGGGAGGAACCCAGAGTTTGTTTTCATTCAAGGTAGGATCATATTTCAATGATCTCAATTGGAAAATAACAGCATGCTGCTAAGAAGATGAAACAAGCCCCTCATTCCAGCACATGATGGACTATTGTTAATCCTGAGCTCAATCCTATGGGATAAGTCATTCCCAGTAAATATTAAATCATACTGTATTTGAATTTTATGAGAAAGGCTCAGGTATGCTTTATTTTTTTATTGCTTAAAGTAATTTTTTTTTCTACTAACAAAAAGATATTATTTTCATTTCATTTTTTTCCTAATAGCAGTATTGATTTTCTATATTAACGTATTTAATCCCCATAGAGAAACTCTTTAGGGAAAACATAGAAAGAAAATTCCCAGTACTAAAAGTTAGCTCCTTCCTACCTCCAAACCAATTTTTTCCTGCAGGGTAGGAAGATGCATTTGAAATGGCAGCTTTTTGAGGATGGGGCTGTTTATGTAAAGGCTGCACTTAAAAGTGGTTATATAAGATTCTTGACAGAGGAAGAACCAAGGAGACACAACAACCTTCATGTTCACAGCTACCTATTGGAATGACACTTCCAAGATGCAATAATTAGGAAGAGATTAACACACTGCTGAGAAATTTTTCTCTTTATTTGCCTAGTCCTTCACCTCAGGTTTTAGATCAGATAATTGTTATATTCCTCACAAATAGTTATACTTTCACATGCCTGACACAATAAAGCAGGAATACATGCTACTCACAATATGTTCTCGAGCTTTTTAATCCTGTAGTCTTCAAATAGGAATATATTTTCAAATTAAAATGTTATACTTTGCAAGAAAGAACCTTTTAAAGAAGATGGCTGAAAAAAAAAATAAAAATAAAAAATTATTTTATGAGAAACACAGAACCAAACTGAGCCCTCTGCCTGACTAATCAGTTCTGTCCATATTGTCTGGCTACCATCAATTTGTAGAATGTAATACCACTTGTCTTTGGAACACAGTTCTGCTTGCTCCAAGTTTTTTGATGGTTTTCTATTCAAGACCAACACAAAATAGGTTCACTAAGATTTGCTATTCTCCAAAAAGGAGGAAACACAAAGTATGTTAAACGTTAAAGAACTTAAACTACTAGTTCCTCAATTACAGCTCTCATCCTGTTTCCCAAAGCAATTCAGTCTTTGTAGGAGACTGCAGGGAAAATCTGGACCTTTATAAAATGGTGCTGCTCAAACTCAGCAAGCATGACAGATGCAACCAGAAATGTTATATCCATGCAAACAACTCTCCAAACACAGAGGTTTTGTTCCCACGTGAAGTTCATTAGAGCACACACCGGAATCTACTTGCCCAGTACAGATTTTATAGCTAAAATGTAACTTGATAAGAGATAATAGGATAACAGGATATGCAGAAGAGGAAAGAAACAACACAACCTTTATCTCTAAGAATGTTACAGATGTTACAAATGTTACAGAATGTTACAACTTCTTGAATTTCTGTTCTTCATGACTGTTTAGTTCTTCAATGTTTCCTTTTGATGGAAATTAAAAATAAAAAAAATGACAAAACTTCCTATGCGGTGAAACTTCTAATAAAATTCATTTCAGAATTATTGGGTGGTATCTGGATTTTCATTTCAATGAATCAAAAATACTCTTTTCACTAAAGCTTTCCATGATACATTTTACTATGAAAATCAACATGATAAGAGAGGAATAAAGTATTTTAGCTTTATTACAACACTTCATTAAGAATCTACTTGCAGCAACTATGACAACTGACAGTTCCTGGAACCACAGGACTTATCTGATCTCTCCTTTCCAAAGAGAAAAGTGTTCAGAGGCCTTTAATACAATAATACACTCATATATCAATATTCCCAAACATTCTCAGAAATTTCAAGGACTGATAAGACCTCTAAAAGTATTTTTAGAAGTGTCTATTATTATCTACAGAAGAATAATTTGTCTTCCTCTGTTTGTGTTTAGCTTTCCTTCATGCACATATATTTTTTTTTTTTCCTAAAAAACATTGCACAAGAGCAGCTGCTTCCCTCCAGTCCCATAGAGCCCCACAGCACAGCAGAGCTGGCAGACAGCACAGTCCACGCTTTGGATCCTGTCTGTCTTCTGGGAACTTCTCCTGAGAACCCTTTGAGGAACACCAGGGTGTCTGCTGCTGCTGCTGGGAAAGAGGATGCGACCACCCCCAAACTCTCCCAGCAGGAGGAAGCCTGCACAGCTTCAGGGTGAAGAGGCACAGGGTGGCTGGGTCCCCTAGGAGACCTTCAGCCTCATGACCTTCAGCCTCAGCTGCACTGAGGCAGGGATCAGCAGCATCTCTGCTTGTCACATCCAGAAAGGGAGACTCGCACAGTGGGAGCTTCCAGCCAGGGACCAGCAGGCTGGAGAGCAGCTTTGCACTGCAACCTTGTGGGTCCTGGCAGGAATCAAGTTCCCCACAAGCCAGAGAAGTGTCCTTGAAGCAAAGAAGGGCACCGGCCTCCTGGGCTGCATCAGGCAGAGCGTGGCCAGCAGCTCGAGGGACAGAGGGGATCCTTCCCCGCCACTGAGGTGAGACACACCTGGAGTGCTGTGTCCAGAGCTGGGCTCCCCGGTACAAGACAGATGTGAGCATACTGGAGTGAGTGTAGTGAAGGGCCATGAAGGTCATTTAGTGTGGAGGGAGCAGGACCTCTCACAAGACCTCCTTGGAAAACTATACTCTAGATAAGAATTGCTTAGTCACAGTGACCAGGCTAAGAGACCCTTCTCCCCACCTTGGACCCCTACTTTATCTCCTTGTAACACTATTTGGCATATTTCCATAGCCCCAAACCATTGGTCATTTTGTTAAGCCATACTTTCCCTATAAATCCCTACTTTTACCCAGTTCAGTGGGTTGCTGCTGTCCCTGGACTCCCCTTGGCAGAAGACAATAAAGAACCCTGCGGAACCTCCACACAGCGCTCCAGGTTCTCATTTCTCTGTGCCAGCCAAAGGTACCTTGCAAGCCAAGCTGAAATCACTTTGAGCTGAAATCACTCTAAGAGCTGATGGCCTGAACTCCAGGCACTGCTTGCATATTGGTACCTTGTGCTTGAAGCCTGCCTGAGACACCAGGAGAGGCTGTTCCTTGTGGAATTCCCTATCCAGGTATGTCAGTGGCAGCCAGGGCTTGGACCCCATGTCCCAAGCTGCTACAATTAAAGGCTTGAAGCATCCATCATACAAGGAGACACAGAGATGGGTCTGTTCAGCCTGGACAGGTAAAAACTCTGGGGGATCTTAGCAAAGGATATAAATACCTAAGGATGGGAGTAACAAAAGCAGAGCCAGACTTCCCCGTGGTAATCAGTGACAGGGCAAGAGGTAATGGACACAAACTGATATACACTAAGTACCATCAAAATTAAGAAAAAAGAAATTCAGTGTGAGGGTGGTCAGATACTGAAATAGATTGCCTAGAGAGTCTCTGAAGACTCCCTGCTTGGGCGTATTCAAAACCCAGTTGCTCACAGCCCTGAGCAACCCTCTTAAGCAGACCCTGTTCTAAGAGAGGTGATTGAACTAGGCAATCTCCTGAGGCACCTCGCAGCTTCAGCCATTCTGTTTAACTGGTAAAACTACTTTCAGGTTATAATAATGGCTTTGTCACAGCAATGCTACTGCTTTATAAGCAAGAAACCACATATATAGTGTCAAATCCTTTCTCAGCAAACTTGGTTTACTTAGTTTTCTATCCTTCATCTCCATATGAGTGCTGTCTCATTCTCTTTGTTATCTCCACCCTATTCACTGACAGACAAAATATGTTTGATTTCTCTGAATTGTTGAATTTTAAATGAGACCAAAATAGGATCCAATTTGAATAAAATAGATCATGGCTTCATAAGAAGATTTAGAGTGATTTTGTAAATTTAGGATAACTACATATTTTCTTTCTTTCATGAAATTCATCTGATATCAACCTCTCTGTTTGGCCTGATTTTTATTCAGTTGGTATGTTCAGGACTTTAAAAGAAGAAGAAATCACTGATATTTGCTTAAGTTCTGTAGGGTTTTTTCTTTCACCTTCTTTTTCTTTTCTTGTACGTTATATGCATTATGGGTAATTTATGCCAAAAAAATCTACATTTTAAGTATGGTATTAACATTTGTATTTTTATTCAAGAGAATATTGGACATCCTGATCTATGCTGGAGGTGATGAAGTAAAAACAAGCAGCGACACAGCTGCCAGAGCTGTAAGAAAATTTTTAAAACAAGGTAGGAAATGACAGAAGAGGAAAAGACTCTTCACTGTCAAGGAAGAGGGATGAAGAAATCACACAAGGAAGAGGTCTTGTATGACTTCATTCTTCTGCAGCTCATACTTTGATTTTTCAGTTTAGACCTCTGCTGCCACTTTTGTAAATATATACCATAAAAGTCATTTTAGGCATAAAAGATAGGCTTACTCCAGAACATGGGAATGATTGTACCAAGTCAACAAAAAGCCCATCTAGGCAAGAATCCTCATTCTGTTTGCTATTAATCTTCCACTGGGAGTTAAAGCCAGGATGCTTCACTTTAATACCTTCCTGACTCAGCTCTTATCTAAATTTAGAGGTATACAGCAAAGATGTCAACATCTGAGAAAATCACTTTGGGAACCTCTTCATGTGTAACATGCATTTGGTGAAATTTGCCCTACCTACTTTAAGCATCGTTATCAGAATGAGATGAATCTTGCTCTTACAGTAGTTATTTCTGCTTTAACTGTAGAGGGAACCAAGCAAGTTTAGTTCAGACATAAGTGACTTTGTAAACAGAGACTGGGATTCGTTTCATGCAAAATACCTTTAGTCAAACTTGGATTTGGGGTTTTAAAATCATGAGGTTTGGGGTAGGGCTCAGGCCTGCGTTGTGACCCATGGCTGATGCAACTGTACCTCAAGGAAGAAGAAATCTTGCAGTGCTGAGATGTGCTTGGATAACTGGGAATAGCAACAGAAAAACAGTGACAAGAAACAAAACCAGAAACAGTGTTCAGAAGCAGTAAAAGGAGCAGCAATGGGATAGCAGGCAAAACAAGGAGTTTTTAGGACCAGATAGTGAGCTGAGCAGGAGCCAGGCACTGAGCACCAAGTGCAACATCAACAGGAAAGAAGGGTTGTGACTTCAGTCACTTCTGTGCATGTCAGATAGAGGAGTACCCATTTGAGGACCATTGCCACAATTTCTTCCAGAATTCCAGTCTGTTCCACTTGTAACTCTATCAGCTGTTTTTCCAAGAGGATAACATAACTCTGCTTTCCTTCCCTCAGATAAAGGAGGACCTTTATCCTCCTCAACGAAGATGCAAATATTGTCTTTATGTGAGTACTACTTTTCCTGAAGCATCCAGAAGCAGTTTAGCATCTAGAATGGAGCATGAGCTGCTGTTGTTTTAACTATTTAAAGTAAAAATCCCCAGAAATTGAACTTAGACTTTTTTACTATTTAAACATATGTGACAGAAGAGTTAGGTCAGACTGGGATAGACTGGTTCTTCCAGCAAGGAAATCATACAAAACAGCAGCTTCATTCTGTTCAGCATCTTTCATACAAAACAAAGCAGTAATACCTTCAAAAGCAAGAGAAAAAGATGGAGTTATTTCTCTTAGGGAATCTCAATAAAACAAAAAGCAAAACTGAACAAGGACAAAAAGCTAAGAAAATAATTCTAAGACTCTAATTACAGGAAGAAACAAGACATCTTCGATTAGTTCAAAAAAAGAAAAAGGCAAAAGATTCATTCAGACACTCAGGGCACCAAGGTTTCACTTGAATTTACTTAGGAAAATGGAACCATAGCCTCCAGAAATTTTTCATCAGTTAATATTTGAAATTTGAGTGGCTTTATGGCAAAATAGATTGGATAAGAGTAAACTACTAAGGATAAAATATAAATAGGTTATCTCAAGAAAATGCAGTGCTGTCAACCTCCTATGACACATAAAGCCTGTTCCTATTTAAGCATGTTGAGCATAAACTTATGAATGAGAACATGTAGAAAAATCTGTAACTTCGAAGTCTTTCTCACAAGTAAGGTCCTGCCTTTTCAATGTTTAGTATCTGAGACTGGAAATACTGGTACTCACAAGTCATAAGGAGGCTGTAGATCAAATTTCCATCTGTTTTCTGGGGATTTCCCAATCACTCTTCCCACTGTTCATCTTTCCAGGCCTAGACCTTTCTTCCTGCTGGGCTTACAGGAAAAAACACTTCTACATGTTAAATGCTTTTCTATTTGCCAAAAATAATAATTTTATTTTTCCCTCCAGCAGCTCTCATCCTACAATCATCTCTTCTGCTGTCAAATTACTTTACTCTTCAATGACTCTTAAGGTTACTTTTCACTCAAAAAAGAAGAAAATTCATGAGATTTGTTTCCCAAATTTCATCTTTGTGCAACCCATTACTATCTTGTCTCTACTGATTCTCTGAGCAGTGGTCCATCACTGGTCCTGCCACCAAAGGACCACCTGGTGTTTAGCTATAATATTGCTTCTACTAAGCATGGCTGTAATGTTTTTGGGGTTTCATGATGCAGAATCAAGCTCCTGATCTTGCTTGCCTTTCAGAATTTAGTTCTCTGTGCAAAGTCACACTGAAAGTGATAGCAAAGTGCAGTCTACTGCAGTACTTCCAAAGCAATGAATCTCAGGTGGGAAAAAAGACCAAGGATTTGAACCATTTTTTGTGCCATAAGTGTACAAGAGTCTTAATTTTGAATAATAAAGTATTGTACATAGGCTCTATTACCATTTTTAGAATCAAAACCACTTCAAAGACCATCAAGTTCATCTGCAATGATAATAATATTTATTGTGGGTTTTCAAGAGAGGCCATGAACAAGTGCTCTGAACTTTAAAAGCAGCCATGATAAATTATTTAAAGCAGAGATGTCAAGTGCTTTGATATCCAGGCCACATGGCATTTACAAAAAAGACTGTGAGCTAGAGTGGAATTGCTCCCTTGGGTTGTGTGGTCTTTGTTTCCATGACCTCCTGTGATCTGCTTGTTCAAGTGCACTGTGCATTTCCTTTCTGTGTGAAACACTACTATTTCCAGTTCATAGAATGATTTAAAAGGTCACTATCAAAGCACGTTCTAAAATTCACAGGCTTCGTCAGCTTCTCTTGGAATTTTCTGTGCCCTATGGCACAAGGTTAATGATCTTGAAATGGAAGCATTTGAATACATATCTTCCAAAGAACATGCTCTCCACCTGCTTCTAAAGAAGGCCAGTTTAAGCTGAATAAGTTCTCCTGACTTTCTTGCCTCTACATGGAGTTTAGAAAATGGCTCCTGTCAACAGTACTCTATTTTTCAGGGAACAAAATGTAGGAAAACTGTTGACCAGAATCCAACATTTTCTTAATAGAGGCCACACTTTTATTTGGAAGAATTGCACCAAGCAGGCCTGATACTTGTCTAGTTTCAAACCCAGAATTCCCTCCAGGGGAATTTTGCAGTCTCTTCACCTCCCCTAGATATTTTAACTAATGCACTTAAAAGGGCACTTCGCTAAAGAGCACTCTGCTCTAAAGCCATCTACATATCATTTTAGCACATTAAATAAAAGCCGGTACTCAAATAAAGTGAATCCCCTACCCCAGGCTGCACATAGATTTCCACTCTTTCACCTAAATATGTGAGAAAGGGCAAGGAACACTGGCAAAATGCCTCATTTTGAAGCACTCTCATTACCAGCTACATCTTATCTAAAAGCTGGGGCACAGGCAGGATTTCATCAGTTTCATAAACTGCTGTTCATCCATTGAGCCACAATCAAGAGTCGTGTTTGCGTTCTCAGGTGCAGGAAAACAAAATGGTACATACTGATGGAGGAGGTTGTAGCTATTCCACCTCATCTCACATTTGCAGGGAGGTCAAGAGCATGCATGCAGTCAGATATTGCTACTGCATGATGCACAGCGATGTGCTAAATCACAAAACCCACACAGCACACCTAAGGCAAACTTCTCTCCCTGGTTTCTCCAGGCACCTGGGCAATTTCAACGCAGCCACACTACATACAGATTATTCCCAATAAGCCCAGTGGCTCTACAACTCAAGTGCTTTGGCAAGTATCTGAACTCTCTACTATTAAAACCACAAAGCTGATTAATTAAAATTTCTGGTTTGCCTTTTGTCTACTTTCAGATAACTTATTAATATTTAGCTCTCAAAAAATTACCTAAGAGGTTTCTGAAAGGGGAAATCTCTAATTATACACATTAAAAAATCAGTGGACCAATTTCCCACCAAAATTTAGTTTTTCCATCTGACTTTTCATTACTGTTTTTACTCCAGTTATTTTATGTATGAAACATTAAATGGTCATTCTGTCATCTAATGAGAGGTAGCTCTTCAGCTAAGATGTTACAAAGCAGCAAAACTGAGTTTAATTACAGGGATGTGATAAGGCCTCTCAATAGTGCCGAAATCTCGAAGCCTAAATCCCAGTCACACTGAAATACCTCCCAAAAGAATTTTAGGAATTCCATGAGGCCAAAATTTTACCTTTTGAGTTGTTCTCTCTCTATTTGCTATTTACAGAGCATCCAGGATGAACAGCCAAGATAGTACACTGCATAACTGGAAATGACCACTTAACAAATTAAATAAAAATCATTAAAACAAAAGAGGTGACACTGAAGTGTCTCCAGAAAAAAAACATCTGATCTATATTTCACTGGCTCTTGTTAGAGTTTGTAAAGACAAGACTTGCACTGAGCAGAAGCCCTTCTCTGGCCTTTTCCCAAAGCAGTGATGTTTTCACAAAGAGGCACTAGCAGTTATTTTTTGTTCCACGGGAATCCATGATATCACACCATAGACTATTATCCTTCACAATTGAATCTGGAATGAAATCAGAGGACCAGAAATATCATCCACTTAAAGGAGTAAAATCCTGAGTTTAATAGAAATAAACATATATGGAGTAGTAGGAATACCACATCTCTCTTCAGCTTCACATTTAGCTGCAGACTGTGAGCAGTGAGATTCAGCCAGAACTGGCATGATTAAAACATGTTGAAAATACTACGGTGTCTGCTCAACACACAGATTCTAAGAACTGCAAGGCTTCTGTAGGCTTTTTTCTTTTTTTTCCTGAGCAATAGTTAAAAGTTTCCACATGCACAAAGAGTGTTTTCATACTAGTGCACAAATCCTACTCAACAGCTATGTAGCATAATTGCTCCTCATCTTATGTTGGGTGATTCTAAAGTGACTCCTGGACTCAAGGTGGGTAAAATTGTACTAAATGAAAAAGGAAAAAACTGACTGGAAAGCCATCCCAAATTATAAAAAAATAGAACTTGTATCAAGCTGTCTGAGGTCAAGAAGTGTTTAGATGATGCTCTCAGGTACATGGTGTGGTTCTTGTCCTGTGAAGGGCCAGGACTTGGACTTTGATGATTTTTGTTGGTACTTTTCAACACAGGATATTCTAGGATTCTATAATTTAAAAAAAAAAAAAAAAAAACCAAAAAGAATCTTTGTCTATTGCTCCTGAACTCCTTTAACAGAAGACAAAATGATTCCAACAAGTCATCCTTTTTCTCCCCCAACATCGTTGCCTCTATGTCAAATAGATAGAGGTCAAACAGCTCTTCAAACAATGGAAGTCATACATGTTCATATTTCAGATGGATAGAATCAACAAAATAAAAACAGAATGTGAAGCTAGATTCTGAAAAATAAATGGATTTAAACTTCAAACTGGCTCACCACATGAATGGTATCCTAAAAGTGGAATGTATGTCCCAGAATTAATCACAGAATTTACGAAGACTGCTTTTTGACAAAAAATTACCATTTCATTTTAGCCACGAATAAAAAAAAAAAAATAAAGAATAGAATTATGTTTTGCTTCTGTCACCTAGTAATTTAATAATTTTACAGTAATGTGTTTTCCATACATGAATTCTGATTTTAAGTCACATAATTTTCATTACAAAATCTAATATATTCTGAACTAAAAGAGTTAATGTTTCAGAAGGAGTGTTATATTCAAAGCAAAAGTTTCTACTGTCCAAAACAGGCTAAATTTTAAACATCAGTCATGACAACACTGAGAATTTTAATGATCATTTCAGACAGATTACAATTTTTTTCAAAATTTGCTGTAAGAAGATAAGTGATTTCTGTCACATTTTTAATATGTAATCTGAATTACATTATTCATACTGCATTTCTTCAATTACTCTACTAACAGCAGGACCCTGATTTTCTTTTCATACTATTTTGTGTAACAGATAATTTGCAAGCGTGCACTTAATTGAGCTGACTTGTTTTCATTTCCATTTCTGTAAACGTGATCATCAGTTTCTGGGTAGATATTTAATTCACCAGTACAAGCAAGGTCAAACTCTGACCTTCTTCCAAATCATGTTGTAACAAGTTACATCAAATGGTTTTATCAAACATTTTCTAAATCACAGTAAATAGTTTAAAGGTTCTTTAATGATATTATGGTATTTGAAATCAGAGCAAATGGCCAATAGTCAACACCAGCTTAGTGAAAAACTCAGTAACAGACTCAAGTCTGTTAAGGCTCTTTCTGACAAGCGTCTTATTTTATTTTACATTATCCGAAGTTTCACTTTTGAATTTAAGTTCAAGCCAACTTAAGGCATTTCCAGTGTTAGACTAACCAGTATTGAATGAGTTGAAACTAAATTTTGGTACAAAACCTTGAAATGAGTCTATTTAAACTTGGTATAAATAACACTGGAATAAATCACATTTTTTGTTTGGACAACCTTTACTTCTGCTTCTACACATGAACTGTAAAAAGGCATTGGATTCAGTTATAATGTCACTGTTTTGGGGGGTTCTTTCCATATAATAAAATTACTGATTTGATTTATATAAGATACTCAACTCTGGCTTTTTAATTCTGTTATAAAACCTACTGAGGGAAGAATTTTTGCTATTTTTCATTAAAAAAGAGGAGAGAATTATGTTCTACCCGCCTTCCAGCTAAAGAAATGTAAGATATTTATAAATGTGTTGCTTTTAATTGTCTGATTGAAATGTTCAGAAAAAAAAAATAGACCAGAAAAATATTGAGGAGGTCATAGCACACAATTTTGTCATTGTTTTAAGATTTTATAGTTTGCACAAGGTTTCTTCTTACCTTGAAACAGTAAACAGCACATCTAGTCCTTCAGAATTTCAAAAATCCATGTAAATTGGTTGCTGTAGAAGAACTAGCTCTCAGAAACAATTTATACTGTTATAATGATCATGCTTCTATTCAAACTACATTTTTAGGCTTTTACCAAAATGAATGTGTCCCTACGGACATATTCAAGCAAGGACATTGCAATGTGAAAGTCCTAAGTTAGTAGTAAGTGTATGGAATGATTTTGTATAATAATTTAACATGTGGCACTACTAATTTAAATATGTTTCATATTTGATATTTCTACTGCATGATTCAGCAGAGACAAAAAAACCCATGTGATGCAGGTACACTGAAAAGTGAGTGGTCTGTCCATGGAGTTTGAACAGAAGTACACACAAGACACCTGACATTGAAATACAAAACAGAAAACTTCCAATTCCTACCTTAAAAACTTTCTGAAAAACAAGCATATTTTCTAACCTTCAAGCTGCTGAAGAAAAAAAGCATCAGCAAAGTTCTATCACCCAGATTTTGTTTTGCTTTCTTTTATGAAGACTGACCCTTTCCCTGGTTTTTAAAGAAAAACGTGGGTGCTTGTTTCCAGAGGAGGTCTTGTCCTGCTGTTCTCAAGCAGTCAGAGGCTCTGTGGCTGAGCACAGCAAAATGCTGTTCTGCCCTCCCTGCTGTTTCCGCTTGGAGTCTTCTCCCTGGAGAGCATGGGGACTGGGATTGCTGCAGGCACTGGATCCTGAAAAGCAGTGCAGTGGAACTGGGTTGGATCCAGGGACTCAATGTGCACAATAGATGCACGGTTGGAGGTTCAGCTTTAGACCAGATCTAGTCTGTCCCATGGAATTTAACATCCTTTGGAAGGCAGAGGGCACTGGAGGGGATCTTGAAGCCTATCTGCTAGGTTAAGTTTCTTCAGAAAGCATTGAGTCTGTGTGCTGGGACACAATTAAGTGTGCTAAGACTGGGATTCACTTCAGAAGTGCGTTCCTAACCTAAATTAAGGTGCTAGTATGGGTGCTGTCAAAGGTCCCTCACTCCTGCACTGGAGAGATCCTTGGTACTGAGTGTAAAGTTAATTCAAAGACAGAGTCTGGCAGCACAGAATTAGCTGCATGTGGGGATCAGAAGGCACGTAACAATCAGCTCACAGAAATTTATCGAAACCAAATTGCTTTTTGCTTTTAGATTTGCACTTGTCAAAGTGACCCAGTGTATTTTATCAGTTTGCCACACCAGTGAGCCAGAGTGATTGCTTGACCTCATATGCCGAGAAACAGGGATGAAGTCTTTATAGACCAGGCATAGTCCATTTGGCAGAAGCATGATATCAACAAAAAAAAAAAAAAAAACAAACAAACAAACAAAAAATCAGCTCAGTGGTTCTTAGTCTTTTAGTGTTCAACATCACCATGCAGTTAAAGAGCACTTGAAAAAATATGCTGACTGTGTCCTATTTTTCTCTTTCCTGTGTCACCTTTAATTTGAAAGCCAGTTTCCAAGCAGTGATCACCAGTAAAGTACATCACATGTTATTAGCATTTAGAAAGTAAATCCTTCTCTGATGATTCAGTTGACTGGAAAAGCAGCTTTTACTTTCCTACTGCACCATCAAATGTACTAAATTAACTTCCAGAAAGGATACAGGACTCACTCTTCTGCATTTTTCAGCTGTTGGCTGTCAACTGGGACTTGCAAGTGCTCTGTTCGTCAGATATTTTGGCTTCTTAGGAACATCAAAATAAAAATCTTTTTTAAAATTATACAATGTCTTGTCTCTAAAAAGAAACACAGAGAGCGGAACACCCCAGCTACAAAGTCAAAACACAGAGGGTGAAGAAGGACAGGAGGACTGATCAGTCAAGATCCAGCTATAGGTTTGCTGTTCTCAGGTAGCATTTACTGTAATAGCAAAGATAAGGTGAAGTTCACTCTTTGCAACAGACCCTTTTCAATGAATACATGAGCAATAATGGCAGAAGTAGTTTGGTTGATGTTTTCAGAAGACATGACAGCTCAACAGACTTGTCTAACCTTGAATGGTTTAAGATTATCATAAGGAATTTTTAGCACTTCCAACAAAAAGTACAGACAACAATTTCTGCCAAAACGCATCTTCATTATTTGCCTAGTGTTTATACGGAATAAATGTATATACTTACAAATTAGAGATTGGTAGGATGAGAGGCAGATAAATCAAACTTTGAAACAAAATACACATTGAAGCTCAAGCCATATAGCCCATGATGATGGCTAAAATGGTCTTTTTTTTACCCAGTGTGGGCAATCAATGGAAACTCTTTGACAGGGGAAGCTGGACCTCACACAGGTCTTTTCTTTCTCCCCTGCCATCACCTGCAAATCTGAGAGCTCCTTTCATACATGTTTTCAGTCTCGGCATGGTTCTGAACTCTTTACTTGTGTTCCTGAATTACAGGTGGGTGGTGCTTAGGTGGGGTTCTTTTCCAGGCTGTAGAAGGTATTTTACTACATCACATGGCTCTATTTCCTTCTTGCCTGGCTCTATCTTCTTGTTTCAGAGCAACATCAGCACCTAGCAAATAGGTGACCATCAGCAAGCTGGTCATAGTTCTCGGATCTCAGTTTTCAACTTGCTGCCATATGTTCAAAGTTTTTGCTGCTATCTCATGCTTCAACTTCTCATCCTAACAGGGGATAACTGGCACCAAGCTCCAGTTCACACAGGAAGCTCACACAGCAATTTGGTACAAGCCCTGACTGGAGCTTGTGTTGTTTGTATAAGGCACTTTTAGCATAAGGTACATCATGAGGCACATGTTCTGCTACTGGCAACAACAATATTATTTGTACTGGAACACTCTGTACGAAAATGCTTATAGATTTGTTCCAGTTATGCTATATTAGTGTGTTTATTTCTGAGTTCAAAGTAAGCTAATACTAATTAAATCCTGCTTATCCTGTTGCTACTTTACTGATACCAAAGGTCTATTGCTCTGGCTTCTTCACTGTCAATGCTGAAACCTGGATAACCAGCAGGTTCTTATCCTGCAGCTTTCTGTGGTCTCAGTGGCTGTTTCCGCAGAGGAACACCTCGTTGTAAGTTCAACATTAAACACTTGTGCCCATTAGCTGGAGAAGAAAGGGCGATGTTTGTGAAGTACAATCTCTCAGCAGCCTTGCAGACTTGCAGTATACAAAGTAGTAAGAAAATGGGCTTCAGGCAGCACACGACGACAGCAGACCCGTGGACCAGGGAGGGTGTCACGTTAGATACAGCGTGAAACAGACACTGTTTGTGCTGATGCAATTTTCTTTTTGGCGCAAATCCAAATTGTTTTTAAACATACTTACCACTTGTTATTATCAAGTAACAACAATTTGCTTTGAAGCACTAGGATTTCCTTGAGAAGAAACAATTAAAGCAATTTTTAAAGACCTTCCCAGGTCTTTAAATCCCTGATTAATGATGATAGTGGATGCTTCTGTGCTTGCTCATTTGTTTGCTAGCCTAAGGACTGTGAGTTTAAATTTTTTCCACTAGGACTTAATCCCTGTTCCAGGGAAATGGAACTGGTTCACATCTTACTGACTAAAGATGGAGTGATAAATTATTCTCACCCTTTCTCACCCCAGTGACTCAGGCAAGTTCCAAGAGTCATTCTGGTCCTTTTTCTTGCTGCAATGTACTGGGGAGAACAGGCAGGGATTCAGGATGAAGCTTTTCCACATATTTCACATATAGGAAGAGGCACACTAAATTAAACACTGTCTTGGCACTCTTGGACTGCCTCTGTAGATCTGGAAGGGTATTTAAGGCTTTCTTGTCATTGTCAATGTATATTGTCTTGTACATTGTCATGCTGAAAATGTACAGAACTAATTAAACTGACAAAAAGCAACACTAAATTAAGTTACTGAATAACTACTTAGGCAAGCAATTCCACCAGTAATGTGAAGTGTGTAAAGCATCACCTATGCAATTAAGAGTTACTCTTTTAAAATAAAGATATTGGACTAATGAGGTTCAATATAGTATTTTAACCTCTTTTCCATTGACTTCCAAATCTTTGATAATTCTTTCCCTCAAAGTATGTTTTCAAGTCTACACTTGATGTCAGAGTGATAAGATGGCAGATACCTAATAACAACCCAAACAGCCAAACTCTAACTTGAATTTGTATTTTAGGTACAGGAAGAAAAAAAAAATATTGAAGACTTCAGAATCAAAAAGACAGTAAGTAGAAAGTGTATAATTTTTTTAAAATTTCTCTTTTTGAAAGTAATTTATGGTTGAAGAAGCCAGGGAGTACAGGGATAAAAAAAGAGAGAAAAGGGGAAAAGAATTTCCTGAAGAATTACAATAAATAATCTCAGCTTCCTCCCACAATAACTGCTTTACCTGAATTTGGAGTTACAAAGTTTAGCTTGGAAACAAAGCCAGGTTACTTAGGGGGAATGAGGAAAAAAATCAAAAATTTCTGCACCTGAGCTGAAACAAATTTCAGCACTTGCTTGATGGATTTTAAACTGCATAAACAGGGTCATCTTTATCCCAGCATGCTGAAGGAGCATGAAACTACCAGTCTGACAGCAAGGACTGAGCAGATGTAGTAATAAATTTACTTCTTACCCTCAAGAAAAGTGGCAGGAGGATGCCCAAGCAATGGAGCAACCACAGGCCTCATCAGAGATGTTCAACTTGCACCTCTGTGCTGAGTGCTGTGGGAAAGGCTTGCAGAGGAGCAGTTCTGGCCACAGAACATGATCTAACACCCATCAGCACATTTGTACTGGGACTTGGTGTAGTTTGGCTCATCCCAACAGGGTGTATAAAGTTCTGAACCTTTGATCTTGAAGGTGATGCTGAAGTCTTTCTCCCCACCTCTTAGCCAGCCGTGCCAGCAGCATAGTGGCTCTCTGCACTTGGGTGAATCCTGTTAGCAAGGGCAATATCCTCAGCTTGAACTGGATCCTGACAATGACTCCACCACAGGTAAAGTAGCCTTTCTGCACCAAAAGGGAGAGTAATGCAGATCTGAATGTACCCAAGGAAGAGTGATAAGGAATAGAATCTGTTGGGCTCTGACCACTTGCTCAGAGGGTCTGTTGATCATGACTCACCTGAAGATATTTGTCTCCCAGATCTTCCCTCCCCCACCATAGCTTGTAGCCCCATTAGCTCAGCTGAGACAGCTGTTTGGCAGAGCAGCTCTGCAAAAGGGATCACTGAAACAAGCTGACTCACAGTGTTACTGAAAGCCATGCAAAAATCCTGGAGATTGAGAACAGCCACAGAGTAGGGACTAAATGCAGAAGCATATGGGGATGAAAACCATCCCTTCTAAATCTATTGAGACATTTTCCTTGGAGAGTCAGCACTAAAAGATGAAAACCAGGATCTCACCTGGCTCTGGGGAGTTCCTATCTCCCAGATCTGGGAGCGAAGCTTCCTCTTCTTTGTTTTATCAGACTCCGATCCCTTGAATTGTTCCTTCTTCTCTGAACAGCACTCTAGCCATTTCAGACCCAGGCATTTTGTCAAAGGATTGAAGGGTAAGCAGCAGCAAGGCCAGATGTTTCCTGGGGTAACTCAGGACTTCATCAGAATATTGTCCCAAACAACAAACTTATGAGGAATGTGAATAAATCATAGCAGGAGATAGCACACATTCTCATGATCTTCAGTGTGATCTTTGTTATCTTAACAGAAGCTAGATTTGAATCATTGGTGCACATATACAGTGAGGGTTTATTTCTAGTTCTAATTGTCTGCAGTGGACTTTTAGATTATGTCAGTATTTTTCAAACATTTACACAAGAGACTTTTCCCACAACATCCAACATTTCCTGTTTGAATTCCAGTGGCCTAAAATGCTGAGAAACTCCTTAAATAGCTTTTAGTGGGTGATACAAGCTCATCATTTTATTTCAATGAGAAAAGACGCATATCTGGTGAGGACCATCTACTCATGCAATATGAAATCCTAGAGCAAAAAGTTCCAGGTTAGCATGAATACAAAACAAAGGGAGTCATGTTAAGAAATTGCAATAAAAAAAATCCTTTTCATTGTGATGCAAAATGTGTAGTTTCATATTATTATTCCAATATGTCAAAATCTAAGATCAGATTTCTATATGCACTCTGTGTTAGCTATTAGAGTTCAAGATCTGTGGGTAGTATACAGCAAGGTTTTCTTCCTTTTTTACTCCAATTGAAACATCATTTATATTTTTAAGATTTCTTTGTTTTGTGCATAAAATTAATGATTTCTTCTGTGCTAGTGTCTGCCTATAGCATTACCAAACAAATGGAAAGCAGGATCCCAACTTGCCGGTCAATCACACCAACCTTACATCGATGTCTCTCCTTTGAAATCAGTTATGTGACACCGCTGTAAAATGAGGATCAGCTTCTATCAATTTATATGCTGAAAGTTAATGACAAAAACAGAAAATTACAGAAGTGATCAACCGCATTCTTATCTCTAGGTCTGTGCTATGGAGACAAATGATGCCACCAGCATCCATCAAAAGTGACTCACTTCTATGAAATCGTCTTCTCAGGAGTGAATTCAGCACTGTGATCTCTGGCCTGATTTGCCACTGCTCAGGCTATGTTGAAATCCAACAGTAGATGTTGTTTTAATACAGATAACAGTGGCCAAGCAAACCAGCCCCCCCATGCACCCACTGGTTATCCGACATTGGGCAAGAGTTTCTACAGAGCTGAAGAGTGATGGGAAAATGTGACAGGCATGTGTTCAGCAATGAGGCAGTTTGCCTGAAGTGGGCCATTGCCCCTGCAAGAGAGAAAGGGAGTAGAAAGTCCTTTAGTCAAACATGAAATGATTATCCTAAGTTCAGCTGCAGTTAAGGTACACTGATGTGCCAACAAGGGACAGGTGCTGTCACCAGAAAAAAAGGAAAAATGTGCTGTGTGTAGTGAAAGCATACAAAAACCTCTGAGGCATTCAGATGTTACCTTGGTGAGGAGGGACATATAAATACCTATAAGACAATATTCATATATATTCCCAGTGTCAACACTAACTTTGATTCACCATTTTGTTCTCCTGCATTAAAATCTCCCACCCTTCCCCAGGAAAGGAAAAAAAGCCCAATTCTTAAAAAATAATTCTAGAAACCAAGTGCTAATATGTTTGTTGTCGTAGCCTCACTATTTTTCTGGATTTGATGAGAACCTTACTATGAATTTATAGAATCATAATATCACTAAGTTTGGAAGGGACTTCCAAGATCATCAAGTCCAACCTTCAACTGAATACCACTCTGTCCACTAAACCATATTGCAAAGTTCTATGTCTGTCTCTTTTTGAAAATTACCAGGGATGGTGACTCCACCACTTCTCTTGGCAGCTGGTAACAATGCTTAATCACTCTTTCAGTGAAGAAATTTTTTTTGGAATATCAAATCTCAACCACCCCTAGTAAAACTTGAAGGCATTTCCCCTTGTTATACCATATGTTTTTAGTATAGCTCTCCGTATTTGTGTTTGTGTATATACATAATATTTGTTTTTAAGAGCTGAAAAGTGTTACAGAAGAGTTTATTCAAATTAAACTCACTGTTAATATAGTCTTAGGGAATAAAAAGACATGGACATAAATAAAATAAAGACCTTTATCTGGAGCAATATTTTTTTCCTAAAAACTGAAACTACCATCCATAAATTACTCAGGAGGAATCAAAGACATCTGTTAAGAACAACTATTTTTGTGTTACTTCCAGCCTTATGTGTGCTACTGTTCTGAGTGGAAACAGGAGAAAGCATAAATAAGCCATAAAGTAATTAATTGCAAATGACAGTAGGCATTTATTATACAGAGTTAGAAATTACCCAGTTTACTGAGAATCAATCTTCATAAAATTGTACTAGTGCTGCTCTTGTAAGGAAGGGAAAGCAAACAATAATAGTCTGTAATACTAATTCAGTATATTCAGGAACTACTTAGCAAGAAATAGGGCCTCATTAAGGCACTGACCAAATTTGTAAGTGCAGCTTTTTTCATAATTATGATGAAATAGGATAGTGGTCAATCAAATATTGTTGACTGGTTAAGCAAAATTTATAGTGTGAGATCACCAGAATTACTCAAGGAAAGTATTTAATGCATGAATTTGATGAAGATGAGCTTGTAAAAGTAAAAAGCAAGAAACATCTGAGCAAATAAAATGGATATTGATGGAGAGAAAATTAAATTTTATTAGAGCACAAAAAAGTTCTGAAGATATTACTAGTAATCAAATCCTACAATTTCAGGAGGTCCAGTAAATCTTTTTCAAATCTTTGGCAACTTAGCCAGTAGCATTAAAAGAACACCAGGACTTGATCCTTCCCCTCCATTATTTCTTTAAGATTTAGAAGCACCTCTTGTTTAACCTCCTTTCACAGTAAGATTAAGTAAACAAAGGCAAGGATCTCATAAATATTATTGATTCTCTTTTATTATTCACAGTATAGGAACACTGTGACAGTAAAACTATTAACTATGGACTTAAATGTCTGTAAACCCAATAAAGTTCAGAATCATGCCCTGTGTATTTCCATGCTGCATGTTACAAAACCATTATAGCAGGAGATCTATCCAGTGTAGTATATCCTCATGTATGTTACCTCCACATGGTTCACAGTACAATTTTAGGCAGGGCAACAGCTGGATATACAACATTTATTTTACTTAAAACCATCTCATTGAAGATCTTATTGGTCTAAATATGCTACTGATATATTTACTGGGGAGCTGGTACTCTCTTTTTCAAACACAAGCTTAGATTCTTACATAAGGAATTGGTATTTCATTTTCAGTCAGGCCAATTCAACTGACCAAGTATCAAATTCAGGTCTATATGTATGTTTATTACTGCTCTTCCTATAAGAAAGTTTCAAGGCTGAGTGAAATAAATCACAAGCACTGCAACCAGGAGTTAAATATTGTCTGTCCTTGCTGAGTATCACCTAGGTTGCCCTATTCTGCTGCAATAGAAAAGTAATCAAACCACACAGCCACTTGTTCACAAAACTCTTGGAATGTCAAGGTCCCCACAGAGTTAACCATCATGGATCTGTGTTACTGCTGTAGGTAGTAATGATGTGAGGCCTTAAGCAACTTGCAGCCATAAGAACCTGGAGAGCTACTGCCTCTGGATGTTTCCCAGTGTTCTGAGTGGTCTCATAGATGTTTAGTGATGCTTATTAGTGACTACAGTAACTTTACTTGATCTGATAGAATAAAAGGCCTGATCCTGCAGTGAGATTGGAAGGGGAAAACATTTGCATCCCCGTGTCAATTAATTGTTATGAGTAGGATTAAGGATCTGCACAGGTGGACGCTTTTGCAGGTTGCAGACACAATGAGATAACTTTCTTGAACATTATTACAGCAACCAGTCAGCAGCATCATTCCTCCATTGAATACATGTGTATTTGCAGTCCACCTGTGTTACACATTGTTATCATGAGGCTGGAGCAGATTACATAGTCTGGTTAGATTAAGTTAAAGAGCCACCTTCTGCATTCCTTATCTACATCCCTGTCGACAGCTCTATGTTTTGCTGAGATTCTGTCTCTCCTTACGAAGAACAGCATATATTGGTGAAATTTGAAATGAAGCCTCTTTTTTTCTACAGCTCACATCTCCCAGATCATTTAATGGCTGTACTCATTACTGGTGTTTTCTTGAAAGCTGCAATGCTGCCCTAGCCTCATTGCAAAACTTGGCTTAGAGGACTTCATGACCCTCTCATCTTCTGCAGAAAACCCCTTGATATTCAACATTTTTGTGGCAAATATTGTCTTCAATGAAGCAGGGTCCAGTATGAATAAATAAATAATCTGTCAGAAAATTGTCTGGGATATATACTATAATCTTTCTTATTCTTCTTCATTTTACTTTGTTCATTTCTTCCAGAACTTTGAACTTTGTTTATTTCACCCTACTAATATATTCTTACTTGTCTAATCTAGTCTCTATTGTCTGATGTACCATACTTCTGGATTTTCTGTGTGGGCATAGTGATCCCCTACTTTTCCAGGCACAGAAACCCACAGCAGCCTCATGTGAAGAATCACAATTGTTACCATTATGCCTGCCTTACACAGCAGATATTCAAAACAGGGCAATCTCTAGGGTGACCAAGTTCAAGCTGAAACAGAAGCGCTAATGAAATATAAAATGTTGCCTTTGGGTATATCTTCAAATTTAATCATGCACTTAGTAGAAATTGTGCACTTGGTCTGTCTCAGGCTGGAGCAGCCTTTATGGAGATCTCCAATCACTCATTTCATCCCCTAAAAAGCAGTTCCATTCAGACCATCAAGTATGAGCTAGACATTTACAGCTCAAAGCACAATTAAAGTACCGAAATTAGGGGTGGGTTTCCAAGCTGGGACTGTCAGTTGGTCTCACACGAGAGAATGTTAAATATTCAAGTCCTCACTCTTTTCCCCTCGAGGTTCAACAACCCTTCCCCCTGGCTGTTTAGATATACTCTAGAGAGGAGATTCCCTCTCTAAAAGCTCAGGAGGGAGCACGTGCCAAGACTGGGCCAGGAATGCACAGAAAGAGCCCCTTCCATTTCTAAGACCTTGATATAGGAACTGTAGATGCTGAGTGAGGAAAAGTAAAGATCACAGAACAGCTCAGTGGTGGTCCTTCATTTATTCCTGTACTTGCCTCTGAATGACAATCTGATTATGCATAACCAACATTAAGATTTTCATGAGTTGTAACTACACATTGTAATTTCCATCTGTTATATAATAAAAACTATTTTGAAAAGGCTTAGTCTTTAGTAGACATCTCTGTGTGTCTCAGTCCCCAACATGTGTAATGAGGATAAGAACTGCTAGTGCTTCTAACAGTATTTTTGTGCAACTAAATTAGTATGTTAGAAAGCCTTATATTTCACACAACGATTGTGATGGAAACAGCACAAGGAAGTTATTAGCTCTATATTCAGAAAAGTGTATGCTAAATAAATTACAAGGCCATAGCTTGATCAATTAATATAAGACAAAACAGTGACCAGTACAACACAGCACATCTGGTCCTCTGTATGAAGCAGTGTACATCTGCAAAGAGAATATGCTGTCATTAAATATTTAGTCATGCACATGTCTTTTCAAGTGACTTGCTCTACATCTTTCCCACTCTGGTCATTTAAAAAAAATATCTATGTAGACACTCATGTAGACCCATATAAAGAACTGTGTTGCTATATACATTCACAGACATCTATACATATATAGGAACACTCCACAAAATCTCCACATTTTTACTTTTCCCGTCTCATAACACAAGAACTAGTATATCAAAGGTTTCCTCTGTTGGAGCTCCTGAACATGAAGTTGCATTTTTTTTTTATTTTTATTTTGTTTCTTTGCATCATACTTGTTTTTTTTCAGGGGAGTCCTACAAGCATTTATTTGGAGTTGTTTTTGTTGGGTTTTTTCTGTAACATTATAATACTCAAACTATTGTGAGGTGAAAAATATATCGCACAATTTTCTTGTTTAATGATACACACTGTATTTAGATGATACTTTATTTAATATGATATTATAAACAAAAAATAATTACATGTATTTATGTATTAATTTTATTTTAAATGCAATACAAATTAAATTTCATTTTTTTTAATTTCTGCTGTCTTAGGTTTCATTAATTCTTCCATTGATGGTGCTTTGTTTGAATTAAGAATGAGTCATAAGGAACAAGTATCTTCAAACTATCACTGGTATTTTGACAAATCAGTGTTAGTTGGGAAAACTTTCCAATATTAACAAGATTGTCTGTTCATGTGGTCCTTCTGTCTGGGGGTTCTGGGATTTGATTACAGATTTTGTTCAACTAAATGAATTAACATAAAAACCTGTTATTCGCAGTAGGTATGAAACTGGTGGACAGGGGAGGATAATCCCTCAGTAGAAAATGACAGAAGTGGGAAACTCTCCCATTTATGAAAAGACAATGAGAGCTCATGAGGAATATATTCCCAGATTCAGTAATTTTCAAAGTGGCAACCTGTTTGTATAAGAAAAGTATAACAGGATATCATTTAACTCGGACCATCTATAACTGACACTACCATATGACTTAGCCAAACTGATTCTCTCTTTTCTGAAGTTCTGTGAAAATTTTGATTTAGAAATCAAAACATCCTGCATCTCTCGAATCAAAACTATATTAAAAATATATATATATATCTCCTACCTTTTTCCACGCATCCTTTTCATTTGTGCAGCAGATGCAACTGTTGTTGCATGTGATGTGCAAACTTCTTGACCTCACCTTCATAATTCTTCAATGACAGTGCTGCCTGTAGTCTAGAGTTCTGCTTCATCCCCCACCTCTCTCCATCTCTAGCTTCTCTAGCTGTTCAGTCCTCTCCTTGATACCTCTGAACTTTCTTGTGTCCTTTGTACCTGTTTTCAGTCAACCCATTCCTAGCTTCTCTCCATTAGGTAATTTTGTGCATCTTCATACCAGCACCTTAAAATTTCACTGTCTTGGCTTCATGACTCGTCTTAGACTCCCAGGTTAATGATAAGCCCCTTATGCTGTTATGGCTTCTATTAGTTCAAATGAGCTCATCATCAGCTCAGTGCAGGGATTTCTCCATCATGATATTAGTCCTCAGGTGGACATTATACAGAATTAGCCAATTTCTGTACTAGTAACTCTGAGAGGATACAGAAGAGTGCACGAGTACTGACTGGGGGGAGCAGGACAACAACCTTGTAAGGAAAATCTCACTGGCATAAAAGTGCATGTTTCACCTGTGACTTGCTTATCCAGACAGCATTTTCATCCTCTCCCTTTCAGAGGAACCAGCTTTGATGGACAAGATGTGTTGGCTGCTAGGGGGTCCATGGAGATCCAATGCTCCAGACCCAGGAAGCCGCCAACCTTCCCAGAGAGAGAGTCCCGCAAGGAACTGCCTTCCAGGGGGTCTTCTGGCTGATCTCCCAGCCGCCAGATGAGCCTCAGCAAGCGGTGGCCGTGGCCACAAGTGATCAGCTCTGGTCAGTGATTTCAGCTCAACCATTCCAGCTCTGCTTGCAAGGCTATTCCAGGCCAACTCAGGGACAGAGAGACGGGAACCGTCGCATGGCAAATTCCACAGAGATTCTTTTATTATCCAGCAGCTCTGTGAAGGGAGCCAGGAACGACTGCTCCCTCCAAAACTGGGGAAATACTGGGGTTTTTATGGGGGAAAGCAAGGATGGTACCAAGGGGGAAAGACCAATGGGTTACCAAGGATTAACATGGGTACTATGGCACGGTGGGATAGCTCACCATGATAAGAGAAGGTGTGCCAACCTAAGGAGCATCCTTCCAGGAGGGTTGAGATAAGCTAATCACAGCCCACTCAAGGGACATCCCTCCAGGGCAAGGCCATGGGTGGAGCTGGGGCAGACCCACGGGCCTCCACAAGGATGGGATTAGAAACAAACTAGAAAGACTTAACAAAATAGCAAAGGCAAGAAGCAGAGGTAAATAAAAGCAGGAGATGATTTTCCTGGTGTGGATCAGACAGTTTCAACATTTGTCAGAGCACTGAGGAGACAGAGAGATGAAGAGAGTTCAGCCAGGGACAGGCACGTGCTAGGTGTCTAGTGAACAATTTAGTTTCATGCCAGTGTAAATTTTTTAAGGGAGTATGATGTAGGTGAGAAAGCAGGGTTCCCTGACCCTGTCTAAATCAACAAATGGCCATCAGTTTTCCTTCCTTTCCCCCCTACAGATATCTCCATGCCAAGCTCTAGCAAATCTTATTCTGCCCAGTTCATCCTTTCCTCCCCAAATCCCTGTCCACAGGAAATGGTGGGTGTGGGAGGCACGTGGAATCAAATCAGTTTGGAAAGAAGGTGCAAAGTCAGCATTTGAGAATAACCTGTTGGGGGAAACTATGTCTGCAGCAGGGGTTGGGAAGGCAGGGAGGGGTGCTGGCTCCCTGAATCCCCACACCCAGGACTGTCAGGGGACAGGAACACACAGAGATGGAGTGGCATGGCACCTACAGAGGGAAACTCTGAGGAGCAGGGCTTTTATTTGGTCTCAGCTCTCAGCTGATTGCTCCTGGGCAACAGCTGATTCCTTGGAGCACAATAGCTGCTGTTGTGCCAGGTCACTACTGCTGTGCTTTTGCCACCTCTCAAACACCTCTGGGGTTCCACTCCACATGTCAAAGGGGATTTTTAGATCTCATCTGGAGTCCCAGATCTCATATTACATTGAGCTTCTGAAGAGCAACTGAAGAACATAGATGAAAAATGAAAAAGTTAATAAAAAACAATATAGCAAATAATTTTCCATAAGTTTCTAAACCCAGTATTTTTCAACAGAAAACAGTTGGCCAGGAAAATTTCTAAGGCTTTGTCAGCTCCACTAAAACGATTTATTCATTCTTCACCAGAAATAAAACAATTTTTTAAAATATTATAAGAACCATGTACAGAGGGCCATTTAACAAGCAAACACCTTAAAATGCTTTCAGCATTCCTGAAGAAAATCCTTGCATAGGTATGCAAATTCAGAAGCAAGGAAACATTCCTCTACCTCAAGCATTTAATCAACTCACTATACTCATGCCTGTAAAGGACTCAAATGATCACTATTTCATAGAGGTGCCATCAAAAACTTCTGTAATATTTTTGGTGTTCACTTTATAGCTAAGGAACTTGACATTTTCTAAAGGTCAGCCTCTTCAAAAAAGCCTTATACAATTTACAAATTGACCAAAAGGGCCAGCTGAGATCTGCCTATCCAGCAATAAGAATTATCACATATTTGTACAGCAGATCTGATTCCAGAATAATCATATTATAAACTACAGAACATAATTTGCTCCCATTTAAAATGGGTTTTGAAAGTTTTCTCTCAAAAGACCACCCATTTCTTAATCTAAGATTACATGCTTCTGTGCATTGCAAGACTTTCTACCATGAAGCAAGTCAGAAATAGAGTCTTATGTCCCTCCTTCATATCCTTGACTTAGAAAATTCCATGCAGGCAGTCTATATTCCAAAGAATCTTTTCCCTTAACTATAATCAGGAAAGGCACATTTGGCTCCAGATAGTGATTCAGAAATGTTTTTCTCGCTCCTGGGTGACTTCTAAAAATGTTGAATCTTGAACTTGAGCACTTCCTTATCTGATGTAATTTAGAAAGCAAGTTTGTAAATAATTGGACTGTACCTGATATTGATGACATTAACTGCATCTATTAGTGAATCCATACATACAATTACTGTCTTTAGTAACTCTGTATGTAGTGATGTATAAAAAGATGAAGGTTTTTCACAGAACAGCATAAACTATTCAATAAGATTATGTTTGATTGTGTCCAAACCAACTGGGGAATTTTCCTATCCTTTTAAATCTTGTTTCATTACAGCCCAGAAAATAAATTAAGCCAAGTAACCCTTCATAAAATAATCTACAAACTCACCAAATAAAAGCTTGTCACACACATTTTTCAAAGTCAACAGAAGCATACAGCCTTTCAGGTTAAAAGTATTTTACAGCTACTTCTGTGAAGCAGATTAATCACAGTTGATTCAATTCAATAGAGATTTCACTTTATAACATAGCTGGAGCACACTCTATATATGCAAATTGAAGGAACATCTTGCCCCTATATGTCCAATACTAAATTGAAATAAATATTTCAGCTAAAAATCTTCTGCTTTTATTTTATAATTGTGGGTTCCAAACTGAGTCTTCAGCTTCCTGAAAAATACCTCCTTTCAGTATCCACCTACTCCACTGTGGGGTCCCCCCACAGGCTATGTGCACCTCCAAGCACTGCAGGGGCACAGCTGCCTCACCATGGGATGTGCACCAAGGTGTGCAGGGGAATCTTTGCTCTGCTGCCTGGAGCATCTCCCGCCCTCTTTCTGCACTGAGCTTGGGGTCTGCAGAGCTGTTCCTCTCACACATTCCCACTCCTCTCTCTGGCTGCAAGTTGTCTGACAGAATTCAATGACAGTTTGCCTGATGTTAATCCCAAGCAAAAAAGTGTAAGTTCTACAAGGGATCTGATCAATACACAACAAGAATAGCAGTAGGTTTTCCCCATCTCAAATACATTATCCCAGAGCTGCTACCACTGTCATTGATGCACTGGGCTGTGGCCAGCATTGGGTCCATCTTGGAGCCAGCAGCCATTGACTCATTTGGACATGGGGGAAGCTTCCAGCAGCTTCCCACAGAAGCCACCCCTGCAGTCCCCGTGCAGATTGCCTGCTGCCAAAACCTGGATGCACAAACTGGACACAGTGTTTTAGAATGATAATCAGTAATCAATCATTCATTTCCATTAGAATGCAAGAGTTACTTCTGCTTATGTCTTGTAATTATTAATTTAAAAGGACAGAAAGAAAGCACAGAAAAATAGTTGGAGCATCTAAAAAGGTATTAGGAAAAGAATATAAAGCAAAATCTGAAAAGTTACATAGCCAAATTCTTTCAAATATTTTGCTAGAAAATAGAATGTGCTTTTTCTTCTGATTGCAATTTCTGGATAAGAAAGAAGCTATTAAAATTGTAATAGCTAAAAGGCTTTCTACAAAATATTCTTTTGTATTGCTAGGACCTTCTCAACTTTTGTACTCTGGCCTGCTCAATTCTGTTTATTTCTCAGCATTTTAGAGGACTGCCAATGTGATTTGATCAGAATTAAATCAGAATGCTAGAAAAGTTTGAAAAATATTTAACCTTGCAACAATACAGAACTTTATTGAATATTATGAGGCAGAAATAGCTGCAAATACAAAAATGAATCTGTTGTCATATGCAGAAGACATACAATATGAAGCCAAATTTTTTAATACTGTTTTGTGCTTGTGTGCCTGTGTTGAGTTCTGTTTCATAAATCATGTATTTAATTTTGCAAACCAAACCCCCCCCCCCAAAAAAGAAAAAATAATTTCTATTTTATATCTGTTCATTGTAGAAAATTAATTGGATTTTGACATTTTTTGCCTGCAGTTAAATACCACAAAAGAGCAGAGACTGGAAGAATTCCCTTCATTTTCCTGCATATCTCATAGTTTTCCTAACCCTGTTTCAGCTGAGGGACACAAACCTATGCTTTTGTACATGGTCCAGGAAAAGAGGAACAAGGAGGGAGAGAGTGACATCTTCTCCCTCTGCACTTACTGTGGGTACATGGTGAACTCAGAAGTCCTGATCTGATGAGTGTTCTGACCAGCTCCTGGTAGAAGTGTCCTCTAACGCCCACCTATGAAATGCCATGCATTCCTTCTCCATGAAAAGTCAGGTTCATCAGAGGAATGAGGGTCTGGCAGGCACCCAGGCACAAGAGGAGATAAGCACAGTGACATTAAACCACAGCCCAAACTTATGCATCCCACCTTAACTAGGAAGCGCTTCCTACATCCATCTCTGGAATTGCAACTTCTGAGCACTTACAGAAAATTACCCACCACACATATTACACAGTCTTCATCCAGAGGTCCATCTAAGCAAGCCTCATACCTGATGGGAGCCTAGACCAGATGCTTGTGAAAGCTATCAAGGTAAAACAAGACTTAGTATCCAGAAAGTCTTAGTCTCTGGTGCAGGGGCTCCCTGACCTAGTGACAATGTTTGTGAACATAATAGCATGAGGCGAGATGTAGATTGGATGTTAAGGAAATTTTCTTCACTGAAAGGGTGGTAAAGTATTGGAAAAGATGGTGGAATCACCATCCTTGGAGGAGTTAAAAAAAAAAAGTGCAGATGTGGTGCTTAGGGACATGGTTTAGTGGTGGACCTGACAGTGTCAGGTTGAGTGGTGGGACTCGATGACCTTAGAGGTTCAACTTCCATGACTCCATTCAAGCCTTTTTGAATGCATGCAAACTTTCACTATCTTTACCAAACTGTTCTGTGAGCCCCTTTTCCCTAGAGCTAAATATAAAATTCCCCCTAAACCATTGCACAGCGCTGTACACAGCAAATAATGAAAACCAGAGTAGATGGAAATCTTGATGGGCATTGCTATCAGGGTTTTCTCATGGAAAGCAAACACCAGTGACTGCAGTTCTGGGCTGCAAAGAGAACACAGAACAGGCTGTGCCTCCTGCCACCCCGTGAATCCTGGGCTGGGGTAGTTCAGGGAGGTAACATGTGACATCTCTGCTGGAGGAGACTGTAGGCAAAATACACCAGAAAAAGAGGGGAGAGGAGGGGAGGGGAGGGGAGGGGAGGGGAGGGGAGGGGAGGGGAGGGGAGGGGAGGGGAGGGGAAAGGAAAGGAAAGGAAAGGAAAGGAAAGGAAAGGAAAGGAAAGGAAAGGAAAGGAAAGGAAAGGAAAGGAAAGGAAAGGAAAGGAAAGGAAAGGAAAGGAAAGGAAAGGAAAGGAAAGGAAAGGAAAGGACCCTAGAGCGCGGCGCTCCCGGCTCTTCGGCGCCCCCTAGCGGCGGCCCCGAGCTGACCGCGAGCCGCTCTCCCCGCCCGGTTTGGAACCCAGTGGGATTCAAGCCCTGAGCAGCGGGCGAGAGAGCTGGAAAAACGCTCTCGGTTTTCAATGGTTTTGATAACAAAGTATTACTGGAACCCAAGCTGAGCCTGGTCTTTACTTCTGAAGACTTTGTTGTTGTTGTTGTTGTTGTTGTTGTTGTTGTTGTTGTTAGCCTCGCCTGTGAGTTCCCTGCCAAGGACAGCCTGCCACAAGCACAAAACCCAAAATGGTCGGATCAGGTGAGCTTAGAGAAAAGCTGAGGCAATGGAAGATAACACATGGAAAATATATGGTTGTAAGCCCCTTTGATACGGGTATTAGCAGCCTTCTGTCTCACTGAGAATTGCACTGGAAATACATACCTGGGTTTATCTGCTCGTGCATGATTTCTACACACACACACACAAAGCCAAAAATTTAAATGATGGAGTGAAAAAGCTTTCTATAATTAAAGGACCATTCCCTTCTATACCTGTATTATATCTTTGTACAGTTCTGGATAGTACAGTGTCATTTGCACTGTTCTGTACAAGAAATATTCATTAAAGCATGTTGTAAAGTAACAACTTAACTTCTGGTTGATGAATATAGAACATGTCAGCAAAATCTGTGTCCACTAAAAGCCATAGATGCCTTTATTTCCTCATTTTAACTCATTTTACAATGAGCTGCTAAATGAAGTGCATCCCGTCTTTATAGATCAGAACACCTGGTAGATCAATACCCAGCCAGGAAAAGGGTGTGCAGGTTCCCAGTACTACTTCTGTAAATAACCCAAATTCTCTATACAGCTATACCAACAGAAATCCCACAAAGCACTTCTCCCATGCCAAGGGATTGACTCAGCTGGCTTCTGTTTGGCAATGGGACAATACAGGGCATACTTCAGAGGGAGACATGCAAAACAAAATTAAAACCACCAGAAGAGTTTCTTGTGACCAGAACAGTCAAATAACTAAACAATTTGAGATCACCAAACTGAGATTTACAAATTTAAGACACACTGTGGGAAAAAGAAAACAAAAGAAGAGCAGTTTTGTAGCTTCAGAGATTACTTTAATGTCCTTTAATGGCAACTTCTCATAGTTTGAATATCATCCCTGGAGTAGATATTAAGTGCAGTTAAACCAAGGTACTCTTTATTTGAAATACTCAACTGGTTTCTCTTAATATGTTACACCCTACACGTTACCTTATATTATAGTTGACACAAGACTGTTTGGGAAATAACCAACTGATTACCCATCCTAAACACATGGCCACACAAATCTTTTGCTATTTTATGACAGCTGGGAACCAGCAGTTGCAAATATGAAGCATAGGCCCCTGGAAATAGATAATGTCCTTGAAAATTCTCTGTGTTTATTTTTTTGTTTGTTTGGGGTTTTGTTTGTTTGTTTTCTGTTACTAGGGAGGAAATGGAATGAACCTTTGAAAACAATAGCCATCTATCGCTTGGAAAATGTTCTCTTGTCATTGCTGTATTTCAGATATGCGCCAGAAAGCTGCCAACTAATCTCTAGCACTCTGATTTTCTAGGCATACCCTACATTTTAAAACAATGCCTGTTTGCAAGAATGATTCTTTAATCTCTAATTATCTTTTCAGGTCCATCTCCTTTAAGATTTGTTGCTGCCAGCTAATCTAGCCAATGTTGACAATGGGGAGAATAAGCCTCCTAATTAAATGTGGTAATATCTACCAACACAAGTCTGCAATCTTCATTTGCCACGTTCATTTTTAAGCAGGAATTCTAATTAAACCAAAAGCAGCCTCAGGGTGTCAGTAGAATATAGCTATATATATCCAAAGTACCTACTTAGACTCCTGCTTGAAGGCTCAGACCTGGTTGATGATGTGGCCTCAGAACAGAGCCACACCATCAAAGTTTCAGGCTTTCATTAAAGCCATTACATATCCATGAAATTTCCACACCGGCGTTCTCCAGTAGGATTCCTGTGCCACAGGCTGAGGACTCTTTCTGGCATAAGAGCCCTAATACAGTGAAAACACCCAGGCTTGCAGCCAGAAATAAAACACTTTTAAAGCTCCAGTGCTTGTCAATCTGAGTGCAGAAGCTCTTTCATTTAAGCATCTACCTTTGTAAGTCTGCTGGGTCCAGGATGCCGTTCAAAGCAGTTGCATTCCTAATACAGATGGTGTGAGGGCAGGCTGAAGAGGTGTACAGAAAATCTCTACACCTCTAATTTCAAAGACTCCAGTGTCTGACAAAAACAAACCCCCACTGTGCTCAAAGAATTCAGTCTGCCCCAAGAGCAGGACCTAACCCCTTTCTCACAATGCCTCTACAAGGCATGTGATATTTTTCCTCAACTACTTTCTACCATGTTTCTCCTGTAAGCCTCTCCGTAAGGATAGTCCTCAGCTTCCCTCCAGCAGAGAGGAAAACACCTGCTTTTAGCAACTTTTAACCTCCAACTGTTAAAGGCTAGTCAAACATACAAGAAAAAAGGAATCTTTCCTCCCCTTTAACCTTGTGACATACCCTATGAAAAGCTTTGTTTCCTCTTATGGCTACATAAATCTTTGGAAAGAAGTCCTAAACCATGGTGGCTCTGAATTGATGATGGTTTCTGCTCACTGCATTAATGTTTGGTTAAAATAAAAAAACAGCAAAGAGGAAATTCATGGAGTTTTAACGATTTTCATTCCACATGCCACTACAGAGCTGATCTGCTGGAACTGAAGCAAAGATGAGAAATACCATGCCTAGCTGCTACAGATTTGATGCAGGTTCCAGAAACACTGTACTGACAATATTCACACTTTTATTGATATTATTCTACTTTTACTGACAGAAATCTAAAGAATTCACAATCCTTAGTTTTAAATGTGTTTACACAATTTAAGTTGGTTTTATTCATTACCACATTATCATTCACAAAGTGAAAGCCACTAAGAATGAAAAACAAAAGATCAGGCCCATATAACCAAAAATTAAAACTGCAAAGGCTGTATGAAAAGCTATAAGTTTTCTTTGAAATAAAATTTCATTTGTAGCCAATTGTGAAATAGACAATGGTAGAGTCAAAACTGGATTATGAAATACATTGACTGTGAAAATTAAATATAAAATTGGTCATAGTTCTTGAATGTCAACTATCAAACTTACTCGTATAAAAATCATGCCAATGGTATTAAAAACCTTATTGATACATTGAAACAACTGTTATCTTGCCTGATAAGGAATATAGAAAGAAAAGCTGATTCTGGAAATTAACTTAAGATGAAGTATTTTTCCAAAATGTTATGATGAAATTGCCAGGTATATGTTTTTTTTAAAATAAAATTTGCTGAAACTTCTTGACAATTTAGATATGTGGAGAGCATAGAAAGACCACATTCAAAAGTCAGCATTACACTTTTTTTATAATATTTTCTTCTGGTTCTGAGATTTTTCTAAGAGGCAGTTGAATAAAAGCTGACAAACACTCAGCTTAATCCTTTTTCTGAAAACCCAGTTTTTCTCAGGACCTTCTTTTTCAAGCTGGAACACTATAAATGCTGACATTTCATAATAAAAATGAGTAACAGTATTATAGAAATATCTAATAAAGTTTTAAGACTGAGCTATTTGAGTGAAGATGAAGGGTATTTATGATTGTAATGATACATCATTCCACAAAATTGCAAGGAGAGATATATTTCTAGTTTCATATGTTAATGGAAATATGGATAATTGGCTCTCCGAATTTTCATTGAAACTGATTTAATTTTGACTGGCTTTTTGTTCACTGTCCATGTATCCCAGTGAATCCCAGTTGCAAGGAATCTACCTGTGTAGCGATGAACACCATTAAGATTTGCAAGGCCACACTTGCTGAACCACCATCCAGTGTTATCACTGAAATTACTGCAGCTGTTCACTGGCTGTCCTTTAATAGTGCACACTGGCCTGCATCCATCATTATCAACATCAAAAGTGCTGAAAGGCATGGTATTTTGGTTATCTTCTCTTCTATATCCTCTAAATGCATCACCTAAGTACAACAGATAGAACAATAATTAGTTATTTACAGATAAATGTTTCTTACTGGATGCACACCTGGCAAACTTTTCCTCTGAATTTATTAGAAAAGTAGAATTCTTCAAAAGTTGTTCAAGAGCACCAGCTAATGAGCTGCAAAAGTGCTGAAGATGCAGGGAATAAAAAGAATATAATACCAAGAAATATGGAAGAAGCTGAAATTAAATGAAAAGTCCTTGTATTTTTGTTGCTTTTAGCGATGTGTGCTGTCTATGCAAGTAAAGGCTTCTGTTCTCAACAACAGAAGAAGAAAAGATAAAAGTAAACACAAAGGGTTGTAACTTCAGATTTTCCAGTAACATGCCCAAAGCCCCAGAGTGAGTCATGAAATAAGATGGAATTGTTAAAACACAAATGTCAGTTATTACTGTCTGTGTTGTCTTACTCAAGAACTTACCGAAGAAATAGTATTTTTCACAAATACAGAGTAAAGGACCAACACTTTCAGAGAGTATCTATTTCATTGACAATAAGGACCATTCTCGCATAACATGGAAAAAATCAGTAAGACATAATGCAATGTTTAATGCAAATCTTTGCACACTTAGTATATTTATGCTGTTATGGGAAGTCTGGAATTAATTTGTGTCTAGGTATCACCCAGCAACTGTTACACACTGTAGGCCAGCTTTGTTCCACTCAGTTTCTTTCTCTATCCTTTGTACATGACTATCTGGGCACTTCTGAATTATCCAAAGCATCATCAGGAACACTGCCAATAACATCTGTGATGAGATAATGAGCACCTAAATAATTGTTCATAAATAATATATGCATAAGTGTTCATTATATACCACAGAAAAACACACTAGAAATAAAATTTTTGAAGTTAATTATTATTCTTTTGAATGCATTTTTTTCATATTAAGAGAGGGAACAACCACTTTTAAATACTTCAAAGAAGGAAGTTCTTACCAGCATTTCCTGAATAATGCCCCAAATGGATCTTAAAAGAACATGCTTCATCCTCTATCCAAAATCCATCATATGACGCATAGGCTTGCTTGTCATTTTCTGATTCCAAACCCACATAAAGACTGAAATGAGTGGCTTTTTGATTTACTATGTCAAAAATCTTCCTCAGTCCAAGCCAAAATTCTCCTTAAAGAGAAATATAATATATAGTCAAGAAAGGGAAACTGTAAAAGAAAAAGTGATTGTTCCTGTTTTTTTACTTTCCTTCCTGAACTAAATGTAATAGAAGTTGCATTATAGGCTTATATTCCTTTGAAAAACTAATGAAGGAACAGAGTAATCTTCCTACTTCCTTAGGAAATCCTGAAGAATTCCCATGTGTGCATCATCTTCTTTTCTCTCTGTACTAATTTTTAGAAAATTGTCCAAATGATAGATTTTAAATATTTGTCTGCAATATATCTTAGAAGACCACAAAAACTGGATGTGCTAAAGATCCACTTGCATCAACAGAACTCAGTAGCACTCCTAAGGGCAATACTGAGAAATGATAAATGTTAGTATTCTATGAAATGCAAAAAAAAAAATGCAAACCCTATTCTCGAAATTTAAGCCCTGTTCTCGAGATTTGCTGCCTCTATAAATCACACTTGTAGCCTCATATGAGCTGCACTTCTTTCTACAGAAAAATTGTGACCTGTGTGCTTCCATTGCAATTCCAGATAAACATCTGAAAAAGCAAATGGGTTTAGGCTTGCAGGATTAAAGGTGGCAATAAAAAATTAATAACACATTTGTGTTGGTATAAGCTACGGAAATATTTCCATTGTTCATAACTTTGCAAGCCCAGTGGTGAAATGTTATTGATTTTTCTCTGCTCTAAGGAAATATTTTACAAAAGTGATTCAAACCAGCAAAGGCACTTTTTTTTTAATCTGAAAAGAGCAGAAATACAAACTATAAATTATTTCAAGCAGAAAATATAGTATTTTATACACTCTTGTGAGACTGCAATCGGTGAAGACTCTAGTGGGGTAATAGTCATTATTGGGAAGATCACACAACAGATTTGATGAAAAAAAATTCCTTAAGTAAAAGTAAGACTTTTAAGAAACAAGAACTTCATACTACTAAAACTACCATGCAATTTAGTAGATATGTAGCTCACATAAAAGCAGGAGAAATGTAGAAATTTAGAGTATTTAAAATTAATACCAGTAAGGTCACCAAATCCATCCAGATATTCAGACCATGTTCTCTGAAACTGAACGATTCCATCAGTTCTTTTCTGAACCACAGTCCATCCACCTCCTTGAAAATCCATGTCACACAAAACCTAAAATAGGAATGATTAAACATTCTCGAAGCAGATTTTTGAAAAACACAGTTTAATAAAGGTGGACTATTCAGAGTTTTGCTAAGTAACATACTTTTCAAGTATCTTTTTAAAGAGCTCTAAGAAAAAAAAAGGAAAAAATGAAGATGCGTTATTTTCTCATATGTTCTTGTTGAACTGTTTGGTTTGGATATTTCTTCAACCAGTAGAAACTGCTGCATGTAACAGTCTGCTCCTAACAGATACAATAAATAAGCTTTGACAAACTGTAACATTTATAGCATGAAAGGGAAGCAACTTGCAATGTCATGTATTAATCAGGCAAAATATCATCGATACAGGTAGCAACACTGAACAAACTTTTACTTCAGCAAAGCAAAGTGGACACAACTTCTTACATGCTCTCCATCATCATCATGCTTTCTTCCATAGAATATTGTGTTTGTGGCACCTGGGAAATTTAGAGCCTTTAGTAAGGGTGAGGAAATGGAAAACAGTGACAGCAATAACCCGGCATATAACAGTAATCCACAGCAGCAAAAACCTCTACCTAAGAAGTGGCCCTGATTCAGGGAAGTCCCAATGTGAACATATAACTGCCTGCAACTGAGCAGTACCATACACTGAATTCAAAAGATCAGCTCTCAAATTTGAGTCTTTATGAGTCTTTGCTAAAATTTGTGCCCAGCAGTATGTCAAATGGCAGTGGTCCAGCTGCCATCTGCTCTGCTCTGGAATATCACATTATGTGGCACGTTTTCTCCTCAGCCCAACTAACTTAAGATATGTAATTGACTTTCCCAAGTATATCCACAGTGCCAAATCTTGATCACTCCAACTGGGATTATAAAGTCTGGGAATTTAATGTGAAAAGATCATATTGCACATTTATACACTGCACTACCTAAGATATGCAAAATAGTTCTAAGGGATAGTATCCATAATTAGTGTTTAAAAACATGGACTCATTTTTGTCTCCAAATGTGACTAATATCAGGAGAATTAACCTGGAAAATGCTTATAGGTAGAGTAAGTGAGTGAGCCAGTAAGCTTCTTGTGGTAACAAAAGTAAGTTCAGAACATAATGCTGGCTGTGATAACATTAAGCTGATGCACAAGTGATGGAGTGAAGTAAAATTTTTTTTGATGCTACAGGAAACATACAAAATGAAACATGTTTCAGAAAAGAGAGATTTGCAGTCTTAGCCAGCTGATAAAAGTGGAAACTAGGTGTAAGTCAGTTTAACCCTCAAAAAAAATTGTGGCAGACTGAGCATTATATGTTGAACCTTCATTGCCTGTAGTAGCCAGATATTTTTCAGGAAACCAGACTTGCTCCTTAGCAGGAAAACATCAACATCGTAGTCAGAGCACCTGTGATTTAACAATGTCTTCTCAATGAACGACAAGAAAGCAACACGACAGAGCTGCAAGTTAATCTAATAAAATCTGAGGGATCTTGGATCTTCAAGATACTTTGGGCAATTCTTGCAAAACAAATACTAAATTAATCATAGTAAGGTTCACGTGAATGAATAAAATATTGTGACCTTTATTCCCTGGAGAATCACATGCTTATTTCAGTCACCCAAGGAGGACAGAACTGGAATAAAAAGAAATACAGAAGATTCCAAAACAAACATTTAGATGAAAATACCTAAACCGCATTCAAAATTACCCCATTGCCTCATCCACTGTCTTAAGAAGATGATTGCATGCTTGGCTACTCCTCTGACTATGAGTCAGAAATACTATGAGGTATAGTATACCACTTGGTCACAACATCAATCTTAGGTCCAATATAAATCAGCGGGAGTGTTGATAATTCACAGAAGGAGCATATATGGTTCTACATGAGAGGTCATCACCAGCTAAATAAAAATATTACATAGATGGAGACAAATACAGCAGTAGCTGTGTAGTTTTCCTAATCCCTTATGGGAATTTTGCAATTGTAAAGCCTCAAAATAGCTAATCTTTAGCAGTTTGCTCTGTGTCTCATATCATGAAAGGTATGAAGGGCATGATTGTGCCAGCTACAACCTAAATTAAATGAGAAGGAGGACACTTCTACTGAATATTTCTTCCCTTTCCACCCACAATGTATATAAGAGGTATATTCTAAACAGCTGTTTAGTTTGTCTGATCCAACTGAGAAATATCATTGTTCTAAATTTACCGATTGAAATACATGTAAGAAATTGATCACGGTTAACTTTTCCGAAAGTGAAATTGGTTTTAATCACCTCATGAATAAATGTTCAGGCAAAAGACTATTTGAAAGTAACTTTCTGTAGTGACAGAAACCTGACACTACCACTAAAGCTAGATTTTCTTATTGCTCCTGGAATTTGGAATTCAATTAGCCCAAGTTAAGCATCAAAATCTATACTCACTTTTGGAAACATGAGGTATCAAACATGAAGAATAAGAATGTGATCACATTGTTTAAATAGTTTTCATTTAACTTATATCCTTATGCATTTTATTCTAAACACATTTTCATTTAGGTTCCACTGCATAAAAAGGCACCTTATTGCTGCAAAGATCCACAATGAAATTAATTGTTTCATGTTGGGTTTGTTTCCTGTTTTTTTACCATAGTTTCTTACTATGGTTTCTTATTATGGTTTTCTGCCTCTGTATTTTTTCTTATTTTACTGGTCTGCAGACCAGCATTTGCAGATAGCATTCTACATTTAGAACTCTTGGCTATTAGCCTCTAAAAGATGCTTTGCAATTTCTTTTTATATTTTAATGTCTTGATATTTTTGTCTATCATTTTTCTTGTACTCCTTTTATTCTTCAACACATGAAAGAATTCACATTAAATAGTTTTCCTTAAAAAAACATTCTTTATGGAACAAATATTTTAGATATTTTTCTCTGAGAGTTTTTTTGGCACTGTCCCTCAAGTTCTGCGCAACATTTACCAGACAAAAAATGAAACGCTCATTCTTCCCCTTATTTATTGTTACCTTGTTCTTTTAATCAAACTGCTATGATTTTGCTTTTGCCTTTCTGGAATCTCCTTCAATACAGAAGAAATTCTGAAACAGATGCCTTTTTTGCTATGTGGTAGCATTTTGTTCATACTACAAATATGGTTGTTCTGTGAACACTGCAACATGTCTTTGCCTTTCTTTTACATGGAAGGGACTTGTTGATGAGTTACAGATCTTTTTCCTGAGCTCACTGCATTGTACGGAGAGAATTTTTATATCAAAGGTTGCAGAATCAAGTTCATTTTTCCTTTTGAGATGCCAGCATAATTCTGAAAACTTTTCTTAACCAGTTTAAGCTCCTTTTTGTAGCATTTTGAAGGGCTCCACTTGGCTAGAGAAAAAAGGACTCATCCTGCCTTTGTTACATATAAAGGAACACTATAAAGTGAGATATTAAACTTTGCTAGTTATTAGTTGGCTTAAATTCCTCATTTTTCTTCAAAAAATAATGACCTCAACCTGTATGGCAAAGTTGAAGGTTTGAAAGTGCCACATCTGCCTTTCCACTATGCATAAAGCCTTCCCTAAATAGAACAACCCGAAATGGAAATAAATATATAAACAAAATATTTCTTCTGTTTGCAAGGACCTTAATATACTGAGTCTGAGGAAATTAACCCCAAATTCCTTTCTTCTAGATGAGAACAATTAATCTGAGCAATTACATAAAGTGCAGTGATAGGAAGCATGATTGCTGCAGTTTGTTTTAGGGATATATATCCTTGTTTTAGGAATATAAATCCTGCAAACTGGATAGGAAAACCACAATTTCAGATGCCTCTGTGCCTCAAGACTGGATTATAATGATACTCAGACAAGAGCTAAGCACCTATTCCTCAAACCAAAACACATCTGCACCTACACTTGGATGACTGAATCAGCAGTCCCATCACATGAGAATGCAGTTTTATACAGCAGAATCACTCTAAATCTAAAAGTCCCATCTTAAAAGCTAAATGGATTAGTCAATTGCTCTTCAGTTTTCCATTTCTAAAACAGAAAACAGGTCTTCTCCATACCCAAAAGAGGAGCTGGAAAACACCTTGGGTTTTTCTCGTTGGTATTTTTCATTACATAGGAAAACTGACAATGAGTTTAAATTACTTCATCGAAAATAAAAAACTTGTCAAAACTACAGTAATAGCAGACATGTGCAGATGATTTAATATATTTTTCATTCATATGTTGAGAAACTGTCATGGAAAACACTTTAAGTCTATTAAAAGTATTCTTAATGAATATTCTCAAGCAAATTGTGACTATAATAATAAATGTATTACCTCAAAAGGATAATTTGATCCTTCTGGATGGATAATGTACAGACCACTTGGAGTTTTTGAAACTGAACCAACAGTATCTTTAATATGAGTGCAGTCCAGACCTAAAGACAAAAGATATTCAAGCAAGTTCATTAGCAAAATATGTTTTTAAACATAGATTAATGCAGGAATATAACTTTTCTTGGTGGCATGAATTATTTGAAATACAATTTTCTTCTGACACAAACTTTAAAATCATGTTTTGTCATGAATATCTCTTGTGAATTAAAATTCTCTAAACACCATTTAGATTCTAAGTAAGTACAAATGACACTGTATTGACAAAGTTCTTTCTAATCTTAATAGATATGATACATACCTATATGAAATTAAAGATTATGTATCTGGGTCAATTTACAAATTCTTTTTTCATTTTATTTATTACACCTGTGCTGTGAAAAAGATATATTATCTGAGAAATAAAGTATTTTTCCTACAGATTTTTGTATTTATACTTGCAAAAGCCTTTTCAATATAAAGTATATATGAAAAACATTCCATTTGAATAAGGATACTGCAGATGCAGAGCACACTTTATTTTATTGCAAAAGAACATGCCATTCAGCAGCTTCAGATCACTTACTAGCTGATAATCATACTTGGTATTTTACATAAAAACTAGCATGCTAAACACAATGCCCAGAGCTACTAGCTGCAAATTATTTAAAACAGTATTTATGATAACACTTTTAAGCAGTTTATTAAGTTTACAGAGTTTATATGATATTAACACAGGATAAGTGTCAAGGTTAAAATTGCTTGCCTTTGCTTTAATTAGCTCCTTTTCAAGATACAAAGATAAAAGGGGAAGGTGTCAAGACTACATTGGAAAAATACTTACCATGAGATTGAACTGCTTTATAAGGAAGTGGATCCAGATGTTTTCTCAAAATTACTGTGTTCAAAAGAACAAGTTTGTTCATGAGTTCATTTACCTGTAAATTCAAATAAAAGATTTTTAATTAGGCTGCAATGAAAAATTTTATATTCTAAAAATTTTTTTCTGACTCCAAGCAAACATAATTTGTGATATTGTGATGATAATAATTTGTACCAATGTGAAGGAATGGTCCTCCACTTTCCCTACTACAGTGTGACACTGAGATGTGAAACACGGTACTTACCATCCTCATAGAAATGGAACTCACACCCTACCACAGCTATAAGGACTGGTGATAAGACACTCTAATCTTACTGGTTTAATGACAATTTAATGGTTTAATGAGCCCCATTTTTCCTCAGAAAGACAACACCTGCTGTGAGAAATAACAAATACAAATATTTCTAATAAAGAATAAAATTACCTGATTAGAAAGGTAATCCAATGAAGACTGTTGATCATCCATCATGTCCCTTACCATTTTTTTTGTACTTCTGGCATATTCAGCAAGAGAGTTCTGCAAATTTCCTTCAAAAGAAATATGTTCATCCACTTTGTTTTCATAGCTCTAGAAATATTCTTGACTAAATGGCAACATACTTATTTATGACATCTAAGTGAATACTGAAGGTGTTTTACCTTACAGCACCTGAAAGTGAAATGACAGTAATACAGAGACCACAGATTAAAGCCAAAGGTGCTAAAAATTTCAGACTTTTTGATTGCAGTAAAGACATCTTAAGAAGTGATGGTTCTTCTCATTTTTTGAAGAAGAAATTAACCTTATCCTTGGGTAAACTGGACAACCAGTTACTGGATGCCACAGAAATAGAAAGAGAACTAGAAATAGAAATATATATGATTAAAGACAGATATATATATATAAGGTTTCTTGTCACCTTGCTAAAAATAAAGATCATCATCATGGCATATAATTAGTAGTATATATTTTAAAATCATATGAAAAAACCTAGAATTTACACAATTATTTTTGGAGGCTGATTATAAAATTTGCTGTGTAGTTTGTCAAGGTAGTGAATAGAGAATATCCTGTGTAACCCTCTCTAAAAGGTGAGGTGAAGCACACATTTACTCCCATGTAGCTGATTAAGTAGCTACCTAATTAACTACCTCCCACTTACACCCCCACATCCAGCTATGATGTTTAAATAAGGAACAGATACCCTCCTCTTCCTCTCTAATTTAGAGAGATACTGACATTCAGAGGTTAACAGATCTAGGTGGGTTGTGTGGCTCCTTGGATTTGCCTGTCTTCACTAATGATTTTTACTTGTCACACCAGCTGCATCCCAAAAACAGGGTACCCCAGATTTTCTGGACAATGCACAATTTGGGCAGCAGGGTCACAGGGCTGTCACGCGTGCTCAAGAAGATGAAAAAAATAAATTTGCACAGCATAGCGTAGCAGAGGAGAGGATAGCATAGCATGGCACTGCATAGCTCATCACTAAAAGTATTCTTTATGAATACATACTGCACATGTAATGTTTGTCCCCTCGTAAAATTTTAGCTTGAGCATCACATGGTACAAGGCATTGTTCTTTTTGATTTGAAATATCTGCAGATTTACTTTTCTCTTCTGCCTGGAGTGGTTCCTCCACAGCTCCAACATTCCTTGTGTCCTGTTTTACCAAACAATGGAGGGGGATATAAATTGAACATAAAGCACACATAAAATAGCTCGGTCTGTGAAAATGAAGTAGATTGCTTCACAGGACTTCCTTCAAAACCTGTTTTCTTTACAGCTTTATCAAGAGATAATTGACAGAGCTGAGACCAAAACCGATGAGATGTTCTCTGCTTTGCCATACCTCACAAAAAAAAAAAAAAAAATTAAAAAAAAAAAAGGTAGTGACAGAGGTAAAGAATAACCTCTGTAAATTAAAAAATACCACCACCATTTCTGGTGAGGTATTCTACTTGTGAGCTCTATAAGTGGGAGGCAAGAACTTGCAAATCCTGCCTTTTAGGAATCACCATACCCAACAGACATCTAAATGCTAAGGAACTTATTTTTACTGGAAAGGAGCAGGCTTTTGGATTTGCCAGATATTAGCAAAATACTTTTACTCTTGAAAATTCCTAAATTCAATATTTAAATGCTGATCAGGGAAATACTTGCAAAAGTTTTTAACTTATGCACACATGCAGTCATGAGAAGATATGCAGACCAATTCAGCATTAAAACAAATATTTTAAATGTTCTTATAGGGAAAAGAGTAAAGGGACAGTATTCATGGGTACATGATTACCTGAAATAGTGACAATAATAGCATTAGTAAAAGTAGTTACACCTGTTACTGATATTTTAAAATAATATTTTCATATTTAATAGTTTTTCTTTCATGGTGCCATATGACATAAAATAAGGGAATGCCTCTGATTCATCATTTAAAGAAATTACTAAAAGTAATTCCCAAAATATGTGTCATTGTCAAAAGACTAAGCAACATATTTTCATATGAGTCTTTGTTTGATGATTTCGTAATCTCAGCAAATAATTTGCAGTATGTTCATATATTGTGTTTTCAAATGTAAATAGGATCCTTATATCCTATGTCAAGATTTTAATGAAAAACAAAACTTATTTAGACTTTAATACATCTTCAACACAGTTTTCTTTCCTCTCCCAGTCTTCTCTTTCTGGAATTAGTACTATACCAGCAAGCAGTGAACAGGGTATTTTCCCTGATTTTAGCTCTTTAAAAGTGAAAGTAAAAACTACAAAAAACTGTCAACAAAGGAATTTTGCAAAAAAAAAAGGTTTCTGAATTACTAGTGTAATTGCATTTTGTACCTGGAGAATGGTAGAGAAGCAAAAGAATATGTTTCTTTAATTTTGAAATAAGCACAAAATAAAGGAAGAAAAATTATAAACACATCTCTAGAACTTATAAATAGAACACTTGAAAGCATGGCTTGTTCCAGGGCTGTCACAGCTACTCACCAGATGTTCAATTAAACACTGTTAAGCAAATATTTGTAATCAATATTTATCTTCAGCAAAAGCCAACATGAAACAAGCAATTAAGTCTGATCTCAGCATTTCAAGCAAAAACTGACTCTGCCAAAAACAACAGTTACTCTGCATTTAAAGTAATGCAGATGAGATTAAAAATATGACATAACAACTGAGCTGTGATACAGGACATTAACACAAAAATGTTCTAATATACTGAATTCCTAGAATTTCAATGTAGTTTCTTTTCTTTATCTGAAAAATACATGATTCCTCTGTATTTTCATACCTATCTTGAATAAGGCAATCCTTATTTTTAAAACATCTGTCACTTTTCTGTGAAGTCACTCAGTTTCATTCATTATCTTACCTAAACAAAGTAATAGAAAAGCTTACCTTAGGTGAACAATGTTCGCCATTATTTATGACAGTCTCTCCTAAACCAAACAAAAAAATATTAAGACAAATAAATGAAGTTACCCTAAAGTGGTGGTTCATCTTTTACTTGAAGAAATGCAAATGTTTTGATGGGTTTCAAATTTCTGTGGAAAGAATTGTACACTATGAAGGCCTGATCTAACTATTTGGGAATGTCTACTGCACAAAGGGCAGCCAACACATCACTCCTTTACTGCCTGGATTTAATAAACCAAATTTCAACTGCACAGTAGATTTCATATATTACTATTTGCATCCTGAGGAAAATTACTGCTTTCCACCTTCATGTGACACATCAAACAGATATACTTTCATTGTGATAAAATCTGACAGATTTTCTTATATGCTATTTTTGACCATTTATGTATATTTGGCATGAGTATTCTGTGCTACTTGAAAGAAAAAAAACGTAGTATTACTTGATGTTTTCAAATTTTTACCAAGTTTTTTATCATTAAAATTACAGAATCTGTATTGTGATGGTAGTGCACCCGAACAGACTGTGAAGGCAATTTTGGAATATGTCATCAAAGTAAGTTCAAAATAGAAAACTGAAAAAACATTATTTAAAATTAGTACTTTGCATTGCACAGAAAATCTTTTACCAGGAGAACAACAGCTGTCTTTTGGTTTCACTGGTAGCCCACCCATTTTAACCCAAGTACTGAGACTATCATTCAATACAACGATTTTTATCCCTGAAAAAAAGTCAAAGTACAAGAGAACAGCATGAAAAAAAAAGAAAATTAAATGTAGTCTACAGAAGCTTAATTAAAACTATGAGGCACTTACAGATTTCACACACTCAATTCCAGTACCTTTGTATTTTAAAACTGGATCTGATAGTCTAACCAAAAAAAGGTTCAGAAAGGTCCAACATATTTAGAGACTTTAGACACATTAAAGAATTTAAATTGTTTGTGATCTGGCGACATAAATGAAACCTCACCTTCCAATGTACCACTGGGAAATACACTTTCTAAAGGATCTTCAGAATACAGTGTTCAACTGCACCTTACACTGGTACAAGACAATGTTCCAAATTTGTCTTGATAATCTGGTTCATCTCCACCTCTATCGAAAGCTGGAATACACTAGAAATAGCTTTTGCTACTAAGATTTGTTGGTAGCAACCAACATTTGTTGGGAGTGGGGATTAATACACTTTTAAATCCAATGTTTTCTTTAAAAATGAATTGCTAAATGGTACTCAGAACCTGTAACTGAGAGTATGTTCAACTGCCTGCAAAATTCTGAACAACGTGGCTCTTCAAGATCCTTCAAAATCAAATTTTTAATTTTTTCTGAAGTACCACATGGCACATAATAGTTTTCCAGTATGAGGCTTAGTAGGGTTTAATTAGTGCATCAGCTGATGCTCTCTGAAGAAGATGCAGGCTGTGATCATTAGTTCAGTCTCAGGAAGAAAGTGAGAAGATTTCCATGGCTCTCTATATATGACATTAAGGGCAAATGAATGAGTTTTCTTCCTCTTTCTATGTTCATCAATAGGCAGCATGACAAATTTCAGGCAGGAATGGTTAAAGCAATCAGAACATTAACTTCTCCCATGAAGTTGCCTACACAGCTTGGAGAAAAACTATAGGACATCAGCAGAGTAAGGAAAGAAAAATGTGTTTTTGCAGCAGCACAGCTATGCTCCAGCCTTCAAATAAGACTTCAAAATAAATTCAGAATCCATCCCACAAAGTTTCTTGCTGCCCCAGAATAATCATGCACTTCTGAATTACATGGCCCTCAGCTTGTCACCTTCTTGTCCCACAGTCTGAAATATGTGAGGTTACTCATGAGAAGAAATTATCCAATAACCCTAAAGGAGGACTACGAAGACTTAAAAAAAAGTAAACAAGAGAAAGACAGAAATATATATAAACACCATACTTAGTTCTGAATTTCAGAAGGTATCTTAAGGTGAAGCTACAAGCTGCGTTGTGCTAGATCAAAATTTTCAGTAAATCTAAGAAAGCTAAAATTCTGTCAGCGACATGCATTGACCACGACCTTTAATCTTCCTACGTGTGACATGGGCTCAAATTCTGCAGTTTCCCAGCTCTGCCTCAGTTCTGCTTGAGTGACTCAGTTCTCCATCCTGACAAAGCCTTCTACTGCATCCTAAATGAAACAGCACATTTTATCAGGCAAACTGGGATTTTAAATGTATATGTGGCTTGAAAAGCACACAGTGGTAAATTGACAACCACTTTTCCCCCTTCTGCAACACAACAGAACAGATGGGGCAATGAAGGGGTGAATTTGGGGTTGGTTTTCTGAACTAGAGGTGAAAGACTTCCATTTCAGGGTCATCTTCTCAACTGCACTAACTGGGATACTATAAACATTAAACACATTTGGCAACCTGACCACCATTGGTCTTGACTGTAAAATGGTAACAGCAACACCCACCTCCCAAACTGCACTACAGATATGGGGGAGGAGGTCTGTGGAGAGAAGTATTTTACAAATGCAGAGTACTATTTTTCTATTCTTACCTTCCTAGTCAAAGACATAGAACAGCTGCGCAGAGGATGAAAAGAAAAAAAAAAAAGAAAAAAAAAAAGAAAAAAAAATTGGTTTAAGCTCAAATACAGCAGCCAAGAAATGTCTCACCAGGAAATCACCAAGGCATTTAGCCTGTTGCTGACAACTCATCCAAAGCAGGGCAAGACACTAAGACAACACACCCGGCTTTGCTTAAATAAGAAAAAAAAAGTTTTGCAGTCTTAAGAACAAACTGGGGGGGGGGGGGGGGGGGGAGTTGTTTTTTCTTTTTTTTTTCTTTTTTACTTTTTGAAACTACACTTAATGGACTTTTCATCATTTTTCTATAATATTCATCATTTTGTGCACCAACGGACGCACGAAGAAACTTTTGGGGGTTGTCGTTATCGTTGTAATTTCTGCGCCCCGCAGAGTTCTGCAAACCCGCTGGCGGGGCCGGGGCGGTGTTCGCCCCACGAGAACGCGCTCACTCGGCCCCCGAGTGTGCCTGCGGCTTTTAAAGGTCATCCCGCGACAAAGCACAGCGCTGCAGAGGATGGAAAACCCTGTCACGGGGTCCGGCCCCGCTGTCCCAGACGGGACGGGACGGGACGGGACGGGACGGGACGGGCCCGCGGGGAGGGCGCGGAGCGATTCCCACGCGTGGCTCCCACCCCGGCACGGGCACCGACGAGGACCGACCGGCCGGGCGAGGCGGGTCCCGGCCCGCCCTGTCCCCAGCGCCCGCCTGGAAGCCAGCAGATGCTGCGCCAGCCAAAAGCCCTCTCGCCGCAGACCGCACCCCCAGCGCCGCGGTCCCGCCCCGTTGCGAAGGAAGCGGCGTCGTTGGTTGCTACGAGGCCGGGCAGGACGCGCGGAGCGGCGCGGCGAGGCCCGGCGCTGACCCGGGCGCTGGATGGAGCTCGGCGGGAAGGCCGGCGGGGCGGCGAGGGGATTCGCCCCGCAGGAGCGTGCGGGAGGGCGGCGGAGCATCCCTGCGTATCCTTGCTGGGCCGGGCCTCTCTCGGGGCCGGCCGAGCCCTGCTGCGAAGGAGGGCCGTGGCCGCGGGGCTGCCTGGGGCCCGTGTGGGGCGGCGATGGCGCGGCCTCCGCCCTGCCCCCGGTCAGGGACCGCCTCAGGGGTGTCTTCAGACTGAACCTTGTACGGTGGGGGCGTTTAGCTGCCGTGGGAAAGTTCACTTCTCAAGCAAGTTCGGAGTTTTCTTGGTTCCCCACTTCCAGGAGATTATGCCAGTAGGAACAGTGTTTTCCATCCTAACTTGTGGGTTCTTGTTTTTTGAATTTTAGTGGTGAGAGCTACTGTCACAAACTCTTAAGTTTGGCCTGCACAGTGCTACTTAAATACTTGCTGGTGTGATGCAGGACTGATCTGGCTCTGTGGAGAACTTTCATTTAGTGGTGTTAATCAATTTTAGTGCAAACATTAGAGTATTTGGGGGGGGGAGGGGGGGGGTGTTTTCCTGTGTCCTTATGTTTATATAACTACACAAAATGTCCCTTCAAATGAACATAATACAGGTGGGATTTTTCAGCTGGTGTTATGAAAGATGAGTGCAAAGCCTCTTGTAAAATCCCTTTAAAGAGTAAAATGCAATTACATTTTTTTCTGGATGAGCATATAGTTAGTTATGACTGTAACATATAATTATGGGACCTACTCTATATAAGGTCAATCACACAGGCTGTTGTACCTTTTAATGAGTTGTTCCATCCAGTTTCTTTTGTCCTTAACACAGTCTTAGGGGTAGAGATTTAATATTATGTTTTGAACAGGATTTACAAAAGGAACGTCAAGCATTGAAAGAGGATCAAAAAGTACATCGGAGCAAGGCTATGAAATATTTGATGGAGACAAACAGAAGAAGAAGGCAAGTAACTAGGGTTCCTTTAATGGAGGATTGTAAAAAAAAAAAAAAAGAAGAAGAAGAAAAAAGAGAAAACCAAATCTCTACTGTTTTCACATTCACTTTGATAGCTCACTGCTTTGGCCTAGACGAATCTAAGCTGAAAAGTTTCACCAATCCAGTTTATTGCTGTAGGACAAATAAAATATCAAAAGAGCAATATTCTATTTATTTGCTAATTTTTGGAAACTCACTATAGTCACATCTCATATAAACTAAAGGTAAGTAGCACTTTCATCTTGTGGCTCTGATCTGCATTTCTAGTGTTTTATTAGCTGTGGTGGATGTATGAAAAATGTGCTCAGCTGTACAGTGTGGGCCAGCAGAAGGCAGTTGTTGCCTTCTGAAGTGGGTGCTTTTCTGTCTGCATGGCGTAAGAGCTGCACAGCCTCCCCTTCATGGTGAGGCCTTGTGCTCCCACTTCCCAATAAACACAAAGCAACATTTTTCTTGTACAGGATTATATTTACAATAAAGTTATTTTGTGCTGACATTTTAAACAGAGCTTTGCATAATCTGTCTTCTGCATAAATGAGAATGCAAAGCCATGAAATATTCTGTGGCAAATGGATTAAGTAAATTATGCACTGAAATGTCTCAGTGAAGTCCTTGTAAGTAGTTTATTGGGCATAGAGGTCTTTTCCCTCACACTGAGGTGGTGCTCACACATACAGGGGGCTCAGCTTTGTGTACTGGAGAGGCAGTTGGGTTCCTCCTTGCAAGCCCCCAGCTTCACACCAGCTTCTTCTGCCTCTTTTTAACTTGTTAATGATTCTGCCTCACAGTTCCCCTATCAGATGACTTCTGCTGTACAATGTTTACTTACTGGCATATGTTCATAACTTATAAGAGAGGTGGTATATATTGTTTATATTGCCATTTTAGCCTAATAGCATGTGCTATCAACTCACCTTTTGAAATATAAAGAAAAATGGAAGAGGAGATATAATCACCTGTGAGTAATTAAAGACAGAGTGCAACCCACAACCTTTGCAGATAATAAACTGAGTCTCAGTTGAAAAATTAAATACCTGATTTCATTTTCTGGAACAGAACCACTGTAATGCTACACATCTCAGATGTACACTGTTTATTGTATTACTGGTCTTGAAATATTATACTCTAATGTAAAAGCAAATACCAGACAGCCTGCATATTTTTGACAGACTGGTGTAGTTAAAGTAATACTCATGGATACATAAATACATTTCCATATGTATTTCATTGCAGCCTTAAGAAACACAGTACAAATCAGGTGAGCCACTTAAAAATTTAGGTATGGTATTCATAAAATGAAGTCATTTCAATTTGCGATGATTGAGTATGGCATAATTATTAGCACAATAAGTAATTCAAATGGAAATCTGTGGTAACAAGTTTTCTAATAATTGAAAAGGAATGAGTTGTTTAATATTAGAAAGGTAGTAAGTACATACAATGTTGTAAGCTGTGACATATATAATTAAAAATTAAGGGTCACTGAATATGTATAAGAAAGTAATTTGAAAATAAAGTTCCTTGAATATAAATCTTTTTTCCTGGCAGTTATGCAGGCGGGAATTGATTGATCAACCCTTGGGTCATATCTCAAGTCTATATGAGCCAAGTTCCATTAGCTTTCTTACACATGTAAAGGTGCTAGATATGATGATAGTTCTCAAAGGTAGCATGACCTTCTTAAGCTCCATGTTTTCACCTGGCAGCACCCAAAATTCTTCCTGCCACAGGTTACAGGCATGTATTGGGAGTTATTCTTGGCAGTACTAGTGTATGATTTCAAAAGAGAATTTGTATCTTTTCCATTTTTTTTATATGGAGAGTGTGAAGTGTGGCAGTCCATTTTCTACCTGTAACCTTCACATTGAATGGTTGAGGTTGAAAGGGACCTCTTGAAGTTATCTGGTTGAACATCTCCACTCAGAAAAGGGCAGCCTAGAGCTGGTTGCACAGGAATACCTTTTGAGTTTCTCCAAGAATGGAGACTACAACCTCTCAGGGTAATCTGTGTCAGTGCTGTCATCTTTACAAAAAAAAAAAAAAAAAAAAAAGTGTTTCTTGATATTCCAAAGGAAACATCTGTGTCTCAGTTTGGTCCTGCCAGCAGGCAGCACTGAAGGCACCCTGGCTCTCTCCTCTTTTCGCCTTCATTCCAGGTATTTAAAGACATTACTAAGATTCCTTTGAGCCTTCTCCAGGCTGAACAGCCATTCCTCCTAGAGAGATTCCCCAGTCCCTTCATCATCTCTGTGGCCCCTCATTGGACTGTCTCCAGTGTGTCCATGTCTCTTGTACGGAGAGCTAGACACAGTCCTTCAGTCCTTCATCCTGCAGTTCAGGATTCTCTCAAGTAATGGGGGCTGCAGCATGAGAGGAAATGGCCTCAAATTGCACCAGGGGAGGTTTGGATTGGATGCTAAGAAAATTTTCTTCACTGAAAGAGTTGGCAAGCATTGGAAAAGGCTGCCCATTGATTGCAGTGGTTGCATATTGTATACTTCAAGGCAGGGTTTACTGGTGGACTTGGCTACACTGGGTTTGCTGCTGGAGTTGATGATCCTAGAGGTCTTTTTCAACCCAAATGATTCTATGTTTCTGTGTTTAATGAAGATGTTAAAGAGGATTAAAGTACTGCTTCTGGGGTTCACCACTATGTACTGGCCTCAGTTAGGACTTTGTGTCACTAATCACCACCCTCTGGGCCTGACCATTCAGACCATTCCCATTCCACCTCACTCTGCTAATTCAGCCTGTACAGCAGCAACTTGTTTATGAGGATCATAGGAGAGACAGTATCAGCAGCCTTAGGAAAGTCCAAATAGACAATACCTCCTGGTCTCCTCTCATCTACAGGACTGTCATTGCTTTATAGAATTTTATGAAGTTGTTCAAGCTTAACCAAATTTAGTGTCAACCTTAAGTTTATAAATTTTCTTCTAAAAAGGTAAAAGCAATGAATTCCCTTTAGGAAGAAGCACTAGTGAAGATACAGGAGAGTTTATGCTCTCTCCTTAATTTTGTGTCATTTAGGTTAATTTTCTTCATATTACTTTTTGGCGGAAAAATTTTCTGTGGGTTTTTATTTGTGTTTTTTTTGTTTGTTTTGTTTGTTTGTTTGTTTTGTTTTGTTTCAGGAACCACCAGTAGGCCTCCTTTAAACAAGGTTCTGTCAAAGCACTTTTTAAGCTAATGAGTCCTGCATATGCATATGCAAGATTCTTGCAGATTGAGATCTTCTGTTTTCAACCTTTTCTATATGTACTTGTAAAGAAATTTTTCTTGACAGTCTACTGTTGATTTGTTGTAAATACTTCTAAAATGGAGTACCTTCAGCATTAAAAATACTCATCTTCTACAGGCTGTTAATTGGTGTAGTAGTAAAAGACAAAAACATTACTTGCTCAGAAAGAGCAAGGATAGCTTTGGAAATAAAAGTCTCAGTAACTTAAATCACTGATCTTTTTTCAACCCCCCTGATGTAGTCTGGCTGTTTTGCTTCTCTTGTACTGACCAAGCTCCTTAGTTTTGTGTTAACAACAGTAATTCAACACAGCAAAAACAAAACCCCATAGCCTACAGTTTCTACTGGTTGCCTGAGTATCAAGAAAGTAATTTCTTTATTGTCTCACTGATACATGAAGTTGCAATTTCAAGATCAGATGAAGAATGAAATATTCTCTGGGGCAGTAGCTGGCAGACATTCTGTTTAAACAACAGTATTCTGGAAATAAGAGCTACTGACTACATACTTGATGCAAATGAACAGGATATCATATTTTATGTTTCTATAACACACTGCTTTCTAAATGCCAGCTGTCAGTTTTGTTGGGGACTATAGACTTCATGCTGTTACTGCTCAGTGCAAAATGTATGTCCCATTTTACTCTGATGTTACTGTCTGCAGGTAGCTGGTTCATTCTGGAAATGCAGTTGTCTATGTGCATTTTAAAATAAACCTTACAGTCCGTTATCTTGGTTCAGCATTTTGAATTACCTTGAAATAGCTAATCCATCTGTTGAAGTTGGGGAAAGAAAACTGTATCAGTTTCCAATCTATTCCCAACCTATTGTTCTTTCCATAGCACTTTATTTTCAACATATGCACAAGCTTTGTGCTCCACCTACTGGCTGATTAACATTGATTATTTGATAAAAGCTCTTTAAATCATTCATCACTTTTGTTGATAGAGAATGAAAAGCAGCCTACGGCCAGAAGTACAAGAACAATGTGAGCACTTGGTAAACAGAGAGGGCGGAGTGTTAAGAATTCTGTATTGCTTTCTACATCAGAATGGAACTGTGGAAAGTAGGTGATCACTGTAACCATGTGGACTTGAAATGCAGTATTGCCATTTCTGATAATGGGCCACAGGACTGTGCTGAATTTGCAAGGCCTTGAAAAATATGCTTGCCAAGCTTGCTCTCTTTGAACTTTTCTTGACCTGACAGCAGCTTTGTTCTGCTCGGTTTAGCTGTAACAGTAATTTCTCTAAAAGACCAGGTGTCTGTGGCTGATTTATTTTGCCTTTGTTTATTTTTTTATTGTATGACCATAGTTTTATATAGATAGCAGTAAGAAGCAGTTACTATATGCAGAGAACGAGATATTTATGACTCTAAAATAATGAAGCAGTATAGAGGAAGGCAGGCCTGCTATGGTAGCAAGGCTTTGAAAACTGGAGGTGCAGGATGTGGTATGGAGGAGTACAGGCAGCGAATAGTAAGAAATGGCACACAGGCTTGGCACTGGAGACCCCTTGGCTATACTCACCAATAGTCAGCTAAAGAAATGCAGAACTAGATCTGACAAACCTGGGTTTAGAGGTAACAGGGAATAGAAGAATAGTATGTAACATACATTGAAGGCACCATGTATGGAATATTTGGAGGTACTCTGGAGCTACAGATTAATAATGATAGAGCAGACGTGTAAAAGTGTATTACTAAATATAAAAATTACTCCAAGTGGATCCTAAGATGAGGGAGAAGAAAGCATTTACATGAAGATCCTATTGGTCCTGCTGAAGGGACTCCAGATGCTGCCAGTTCATCCTAGCACTCCAGCAAAACCAGAATGAAACCACAAGCCTTGGGATGCAAAACAGCAATGCAAGAATGAGCATCAGGAAAAGGGATAAAAACTCAATGTGTAAATAACAGTTCAAACTGGTTTATCACTATTATTGAGCTCTTTTCTGTATAGATATACTCTAAAATTATTTTTCAGTAACAATTCTGGATTGACAATACTTGGACTCTTCAGATTTTAATTATGCTAACAAAAAGACAGTGCTTCACTATATGAGGTGTTCTTGGGTTTTGCCTATGAACAAGACTTGGAATGTGACAACTGGTACAAAGTGCAGGCAGCCCTCCTGTGGATCTTTGGGGCATATTGCAGGACAGTCCTCTGTGAGCCCGTACAGTACTGTAAGGGTCAGTCCTTCTGAAGCTCTTACAGCAGTTTCAGGCTGTCTTTTTGTATTCAGCATACAATAATCAAAGAAGATGAAGGAATAGATTTAATATGTCTTACTGGTCTTGGTAAGTGTCTCAGATAAAAAAGTTGATTTTTGGGAAATTTCCACAGATCTTTTTAAGGACATAAGATTGCTTCCTGTTTGCCCATAAAGGGAAATTTGAGTGTGAAACCACATTCTAGCCCTTTCTTGATCCTGCTTTAGTCTTTGACCACACAAATATCTCCCTACCTCAATATTAAAATTACTGTGCACTGGTTTGCAACTTGATGTGGCAAGAGAAGAATAATATCAACTCAGTATCAAAAGGCTCATTTCATAGCACTCCATACACACTGTATATATTCCTTTTTTAATTATCATATTCATCCAAGGCTGTAGTAAGCATTTAGTTCACCTGGGAATGTAGCATCTATCACTTCACTGTGAAGACGGTTTAATAAAATTATCCAGGATGTAGTTCCACCATCTAGTCATACTGTTTTTAACATAAAAATGCCTTCCACATAATGTCTGTATATGTGAGACAGCTAAGTATTTTCAGTTTCATATTCCAAATTCTCCATAAATATTTTGGCAGCCGTTTCAAAAATTGCTGCTCCATTGGGTTGTTTATAGTAGACAGAAAAATTGGGTTAAAAAAACACCAGTCAGGAAATTCTTCTGCTAGCTATCCATCTTAAAGCCGTACTCTTTTGCCAATGTTACATCTGTGATATGAACCTGAGTTGGTGGCTTAAGGAGAGTACATGAACAAACATTTGCTTTTAACTGTTTTTCTGTAAGATGTAAATGTGTATTTTTAAAATTGTTTATTTTATGTAATGCACCTGGGTGTTACAATTTATATTCTGCCAGGTCAAGAAGTTAATAAGGCTTCACTGAATAACTTTAATACATTTCCTTACATTAAAATAAGATACTTTTTTCTCCTTCTTGTCTTAATCCGAACCAATTGTGTTAATTATGAGCTGTGCTGAAAAAGACCTCTTGCATCAGCATTTGGACTCGCTCATTCCCAGCTATATGAAACAACAGTCTTCCTTTTAATACTTGTGATTAAGAATGTGGAAGAATGCAGCTAAGTCATATTCAAAATAATATTTAAAAAATAAATACTCTGTCAGAATTGATTTTTTTTCCTTTTTGGAATTATTCACTGGATTTACTCCAGGTGTAAAGTTGTAAAATTTCCCACATGTCTGAATTTAACAAGTACAGTTCAACTAGAGGCCTTCCTGATCAGCTTCTAGAGATATTAAAGGGCATCAAGAAGAATGTGTTTAAAGCACTTATGAGGATAGGCAAGTCTGTTTCCTCTCTTGTGATTTTCATTTAGTCAGATTTCTGTATTAGATTTTAAGGTGAATGAAATACTGAAAGTATTGAACTCTAGTTCTTTTTAGTTCTAACAGGTTTTCACAGCTATGTATACATGAGTTTTCAAAACAGTGAAAGTTCTTTGTCTCTGTCTGCTATGCTTTGGCTTCCAAGTGGATTAAAGTGGATATTCCTGTATAAGTGTGTACTTGGGAATTAGTTGGCGGTTTTTCTGGTTTTTTACTATTGTGCAATTACAGCCTTTAAGCTTTCTAAAATAAAAAGTACCTATTTCAAATTTTTGTGTTTGTTTTCACAGGAGATCAGTCATCACTTTGAAGGGATACTAGACAGGGTCAAGTTGAATATTTCAGTTTTAACTTTTTCCCTGAGAAGCAAAGAGAAAAATAAATGAAATAGCTTGAGTTAAGGAGTAGATCTGTGAAGTAGCAGCTTTGTTCCAGTAAACAAGAACTATTAAAAAACTGCTAGTGATTAGAGTTATGGGAAGGTATCTTATTGTGATGAGAGAAATGAAGAACATATGGCTAAACATTTCTTTCCACTAATGCTGGCAAGAGGGGGACCCTACTTAATGTCCTAGTGACCTGTTAAATCACATTTTTGATACACAGATGGGAAGTTCCCAGCTGTAGTGATCTTTGCATGGCAGGCTTTCAAAGTTTCACGTGAAGACCATTATTTTTATATTATTTCTGCTTTTAGAATAGAATCTTTCCAGGGATGAGGCATCTACAACCTCTCTGTGTGGCCTGCTCCAGTGTTTCACCACCCTCACTGTAAAAAATTTGTTCCTCATGTCTAGTCTAAAGCTACCCTCTTTTAGTTTAAAAACATTAAATATGACTTGCCTACATAGGCACTGTGCCAATAAATATTCTGGGCATATTTCACTCAGGGAGCTAGTTTTTCAGTAAAACTTGATGATTCTGTCAGCAGGAGAAAAGATTCCACATTGCTTCATGAAGCTCATGCCTGCTGAAGGAAACTTTTGTGATGATGGTTGTTTTTTACTAGAGCCTGCTTTGCTTTCCATTCAGTGAGAGGACACATTTAATGTATTTTTTAATAATAACAGATATTGTCAATTATAGTTTCACGTTACTTACTGTTTTATCCCATTTTGTGCTTCCAAACTGATGGTCTTTGAGGAAGATTCTTAACAGCTATGACTTGATACTTACTCTTGCATATTTATAGGTAAAAGCTGTAGTCCTTTGTGCTATTTTAAAATAGCAACTTTTAAACTGTTATTATTTCCCCAACAACTTGTAAAAAGCACGCACAGAGCATTTGCAGTTAACCTTCCTACTGATTTGCTCATTATGATACACTTATGTAATGCTGTAAAGGCTGTTGTAAAAGTCACATTGGTGACAAGAACTGATCGAGTCTCTGTTAATTCACATATAAAAAAGAATCAAATCCCTGGTTGAGGTTAAAAAATAAAAATATGTTTTGACTCTTCTTCAGCACCCACTGTCCCATTTACATACCGACAAATTCTAAAAATCTGTCTGTGCTGAAGTTAATAGCATTTAATTTATGGACAAGCAAGCTTTTGTACTAGAATGGCAAGTTGGTAAACAAATAAGTTACTAATATTTTGGTAAATGTAATTTCTAAACATAGGAATGATCTACTTTTGCTTATTAAATACAGGGCCTTTGAAGAAAGACAGAAGGAAGAAGAAGCAAAAGAACAAAGGTTTAGAGAACAAGTTCTGCAGCAGAGGAGAATTAAATTTCAGGAGGCAACTGCTAAGTTCCAACATGCTCATCAGTCCTTTTCTCCACACAAACAAACGGGTTTGTCAGTTAAAAATTAACCATTATTCACAATACAAGTGTTTTTATATTCACGGAATCAGAAAATAGTTAAGGTTGGAAGGAACCTCTGGAGGCCATTAGTCTTTTCTATTAGTAAACAAAACAATTAACTTCACTCAAATAATTGAATTCACAAAAGCAAAACTACTGACAAGTTCAGATCTGATACATATGACAATTGGGTAGGTGAAATAAAAACAGATTTTTTTTTTTTCTAAAAACTGTATTGTGAGGTATTGCAGTCACAGCAAGTCCATGACCTCCTTGAGGTATTGTGTCTTCTTGGGTTTTCCTCGCTTTTTTGACTTCAGTGTACTTACTGGTTGCAGTACTGTGCTTTCACAGCTGGGTGAGAGGTGCTACAAAGCCACTGACAATTACTAGGATAGTATAATGATCCTCTCTTTGAACCTTTGAATATAAAATATTCAAAAATGTCCATTTTGTTTATCATTAAGTAAATGTAGTCCTAGGATATATTAATATGTTACATAACTTTTTTTTTTTTCCTGAATTAGTCTACTTTCTAAGCTGTACTCTTGCTGGGAAGCAGTGATCACTTCAGCTCAGTTCCTGCTTTCTTGGAATCAGTGCAGATTGGCAGGATTTTGTAACAGCATTGGCCAAGTCTTATTTCCTGTCAACTTTCCAGTGTTCAAATGCTTAAGATATGGTCTATTACTTAGGTATTCTTTAACAGATTTACTCTCTCAACTGCAGTTGTGCCAGCTGTGAGGTAATGTCTCTGACTTCAAGATCAAATGTCAGATTAAAATTACAAAATAGAACAGTACTGGCTTAGGGCTTCTTCATAGCTCTACTGACAGCCCAGACTCTGTAGCAATAGAAAGAATCACATTTTTTTCTCTTGGTTGTCATTTCTAGAAATTCTGCCTCTGCTACTCTCTACCCTACTTCTATTCACCTGAAAGTGGCAATACATTGTGCCTGTCTGGACTCCTTTCCCCACTGGTTCAATTATTAAATTACAATTTGGCCTCTGTAAAATATCTGCAAGCCATAACATTGGCTTAGTGCATGAGTGGAATAATCATGATGTAAAAACAAAGTTAGATTTTTTTAACCTCGTATTTTTTCTACAGTGCAGTTTAAAAGGAAATAGCAAAACTGTTGAATACATGTGTGACTCTAAACACTTAAATAGACTGGGATTTTGTTTCACAGGAACTTAAGGTGCTCTTGCATGTCTAATAATGCTAAACTGCTGTGTTTATTGTAGCTGTCTGGATTTAGGCTTCTAAACTTCAGCAACTTAACCAAACCATTTATGGTAAAATATTCCAATTTTAAAAAACTTTTTCCCCATTGTGTCTTTTTAGCTTTGGTCTCTCCAGTCCAGACAAAAGCACCTTTTCAGTTAGAAGAAGCTCTTGAACAAATTAAAGGATCAGTTTTAACACTAAACATAAATGAAATCGACTTCAGGTAAGCATTCCTGTTTACTCTGATAATAAAAGGAAGTAATTTTCTTACTGTATTCAATAAACAGCAAACAATTACCTTTATGAAATTATAGGGCATTTCTCTCGTGGCAAAGTAATAATTTCTGTGAACTTTTCCAATGAAACATTATGCAATTTCCTTGAGTTGTTTGTGTCCAGTTGGTAAAACAGCATAGGAGATGACACAAACCTTTTCCCTTCAGTGGAATTCTGGGAGCTGTCAAGACTAACTCAGTCTCCAGTCAGTTATAGCCCAACTCAGATTGCCATGGTTATCAAGCCATTTGCTATTCTCAGAATTATTCTGTCTAGGTGATTTCTTATCCAGATTTTTTTCCTTTTGGCATCCAAGGATACTCTAGTTTATATGTTCACCCAAGGATCTCCTTTCCAACTGTTATTCCTGTATATCTCATTCTTTATTGTGAATGTAGAGTGTTCTGGTAAAAATTTAACCTGTAATTTCATTTTTTTTTAATCACATAAAATTTTATTTGCATACTTTTCATCCTACCCAAGCACTGTTACTAAGATACCTTGACTTATAACAGAATGTTCCTTCATACATTGTTTATTCATCTGCTGTATTTTCTACTAGTTCCTGGTTACCCCTTTCCTAATCTCTCATTTCTTTCACATTGCAGCTCAGGGGGTTATTTTTGCTATTGTTTCTTTTGTTATTCCTTTCTGCATTTCAGTTATTTTCTGTATGATATAAATTGTGCAGATGTTCAGAATAGAGATAAATTCTGCCTGAAAGAGGTCTCCCTACTTTCAGGCATCAGTGTGTTCTTTATTGTGACATTAATACTCAATATGTTTACATATTTCTTCTGATTAAGATCACATTTGCTGGTGATAAACTGGTCAGTTGAGAAAATATTTTATAACTCATAGAGCATAACACTCATGCTACTTTCTAGTCAACATTCATAGGAAGATTTCAAGAATAAAAACAAAGAAACAAACAAGAAATCTAAGGAGATTAAATTTATATGTTCATAGTATTTGACAGTTTGTTTTCCCATAGTAACCAAATTTAAGAGAGAGCTAAGAATCGTGCAGTTAATTATATTTCTGTAAGTTTGAAAAGAGAAATCGCTCAAGGAAAAAGCATGAAAATCAGTAACCCCAGTATCAGAAAGGTTTAAAAGTTGAGTCCATTATGATCTATTGGGAGGTCATAAGACATCTAATACAGATAAAACAGAAGAGCATTATGAGAAGGTTCTGAACAGTGAAGGTTCTTCAAAACTCACCAGTTCCGAGCTGTAGAGCTTTAAAAATTTCTTGTAATCCCTTTAATTGGAAATTTTGGGACGGGTACTAGCTAATTCATGTGAAGTAGTAGATACCTTTCTATATTTCTGTTGCTTCTTGCAGTTCTATAAATGCTGAAGCCAAAAGTCTTGTGTTGTCTTCAGAATTTACCCTTCCTCAGAAAGAGAATGCACAGAATTCATTGACAGTCCCCTCTTAGAGGAAGGAATGAATACAGTATTAAGTATGCAAGAGAAATATATCTTCAGACCCAACTGAATATCTGTGAATTTTAAAAGATTCTAGAATTCATAATGTCTGTGCTTTAAAAGGTGTAAAGAAATAAAGTAAGCAATGGAGGCATATTAACTCCTCTTGGAGAAAGCAAAAGTCCCAAAACACCTAGTAAGTGTATTCCATGCTGCAGCAGAGCCATTTTGCTTCTAGTAGGGTTTAGTTATTATATACTAAAGCAAATATTTTACAGAACTCATTAGCCAACAGATGCTGGGATGCTTGTACATTAGGTGTGTAAATGGCATGCTGCTCTTTTTACAAGATATATTTCCCTGTTGGTGTTTAAAATTGCTGTGTTTGATGAATTTCAGTCTTGGGATACAAACTTTAATATGACAAATCAAAAATGGCCTATGGAAAAGTTGGAATGTTGAAACTTTTATAAATAGAAATGGTCCAAGCATGTAGAAATTTTTATAAATATGAATTGTCGAAGTACTCAAATAAATATAAAAAAAGTTGTGTGTGTCCAAAAAAACAACAAACAAGATTTTTCGGGGCCAGGTGTCAGTCGGTCTGGTTCACAACAGCAATAAAGTTTTGGGATAGGGCAGATATCTGCCATTCAATAAAAAACCAGCATGGAGTTTTCTGAGTTCAGTAAATAAATAGGTGACAGCCTTTGCTGTCAGCCATCTCATCAGAAATAATAAATTCCATTTTAGGCTCTCCTTAAGTCACTGCAATTAAGCCAATGTTTTTTGCAGTCTTGTATAAAATCTCCTGAAAAATAACAATAATCTTAATGGTTTGAAAGTTTCCATTTTCCATTGCTCTAAAATTATAAGTATTGTAATAAATACCAAAAAAAAGTCTTATTATTTACCCACTTGAACTTGAAATAGATCCACTAAAAACGAAAGGGATAATTTTAAGTACAGGAAGAGAAGGCTCAGAAGAAAGACCTTAAGCTGAAGAAATGGATAGAAATAGAGGAAAGAGGTTACTGAATTTCCATACATATGTGAAAAATATGTCTTCAGCTGAGAGCTGGACAGAGGGCCCAACAACACTATTCCAAAGCTATTCCAAAGATTTATTTATTTTTTTTTTGGTCAGGCAACAAGTACCAATTCTTTAACATGCCACAATACTGACATTACTAATCATTGGTAGATTTGGGGTCTCTGGATACTAGAAAGCCTTCTTGCTCTTCAAAGTAAGGGAATACCTGACAGCATCAATACAGTTATGCTCTGCACATGCCAACTTTAAGGAAAAATAAAGCCTATTTTCCTGTTTGTTTTTTCCTTTTTTAAAGAAAAACAACCCCCCCCCCCATGTTCCGTTCCTCTAAATTACCAAACTCTTGGCTGACATTTTCAATATTAATGCAGCCTGAGGCAGTCACCCAACAGCCCAATCAGAAAATTTTATTTATAAATAAGAGAAGTTTTAAAATGGAAAGTGTTGGACACTTTCAGACAGTACTAAGAGCTTTTGTTGGGCTTTTCATCATTTATTGATGGTGTATACTTTTTGTAAGAAACACATTTAAAAGTGTACAGTTGATGCATAGAAATAAGACAAAGTAATAATTTGCTTGTTTGTATCAAGAACCACAAATGACGCTTCATCCTCATCAGCATCTAGAAGTGATTCTTTCCACCAGAAGCAGAATTCAGCAATGTTTGGCTGTGATGAAACAATACAGGAGAGCAGTAGAACAGACACAGATAGTCACCAACTTCTCTTCCAGAAAAATATGAATGAAATACAACAGCTCCTTGAAAAACAGCATCTCAATGACTTGGAGGTATGATATTTTCATTTTCATGTGATTCATTGCAAGATGCCTGTAAGTGTGACAGAAAGTTTCTTGAATGTGATAAAAATGAAAGTTCCGTTCAGCTGTCTTTATCAATTAGACAACATGGGAGGGCACACTGCCTTATCAGTAGATTGTTTTTGTAAAAATTATGCATATTTTCCAGTAAGAAGTCAGAGATCTTTAAAAATCTTTGTAAGAATGCTTTCGCAAATTCATCCAAGATACCTGTTATGTTGTCCTTTTTTTCCCGTTAATGTAAGATTTGTATGTCAGACTTCTTGTTTCTGACATTGGTAGCCAACAGTTGATCACAGGAGTCTTGTGCTACTTCTGAACTTAAAATGGTGATTTTCAGTGCACACCCAAGTTTCTGCTGTGCTGATTGTGACAGGTCAGCACAAAATGTTATAGCAATATAATGATGGGCATATCAAATGTTGGGGGAATTTTTTTGTTTGGTTGTTTTTTTTTTCTCAGGGTGTGGTGATATGTGAGAGATTGACTTCAAGTCTCTTAAGATCATTTTTTGTCATCTTTGGAATAGCTGCTTCCAGCAATGAGCTTTTTCTGCCTGTAGTAATTTTTAGACCAAAAATCACTTTAAAAAGTCACCTTAGAAACAGTGAAAATCGAGAACTGAGCTCTACAGTGATTTTTAGTTGTCCATTTTTAAGTGTGATTTTATGTCTCAGTGCTGTCTGATTTTGGAAACACTGTCTTCAACATTATATTTTCTGGAAAAAAGAGGGCATACTTTGGGGCTCATTCTTTTGTTTCTATAATATCTATTGGTATCCAGAGACGTGGTATCTGAAATGACCTGGACTCCATGAAGCCCATCCATTGATTTTAGTCATGGCTGAAGGCATGGAATCATTGGTGGCCATAGAACAAGGGCTTTTCCTTTTAGTACAAGTGTATGGATAACTTGTGAAAGACTTGAGAGAGTTCAGATATGGTTTGATACTGATGTTTCTAGGAGCATTCATCTCTGCCTTTGTATCTATTTTGTTATGATGGTTATGCATGAAAATCTTGTGCAGCTAATGTCGAACAGAAAATCTCAGTCAACTGGAATGACATTCAAAAGTTGAATGAAGAAAAAGCGTGGTTTGTACTGGCAGTGCTCATTCTTATTTCTAAGCATAAAATAAGGAAGAAAAAGTGACAATTTATGGAAGGGAGCTGATTAAACTGAATTCCAGATAACCACTTTACAAAAATACGAAAAAGTCTAAGCTTTTTTTTCAATATCCCATTTGCATTTCCATCTCTTAGAGAGTTTGCAAATCCCTTCCTAAATGATGATGCTGTATTTGGCAGTAGCTGCATTAGAGCATCTTAGAATTAGAAAACAAAACACACTCTCTTAGAGAAAAATATATAAAAAGATTCTTCTAAATGTATTTTAGGACTTCTATATTGGAGTGTTTTATCAAACAGAATTATCACTTCCTAAGTGAGTTCTAGGGGAAAATGGCTGTGAGTCATGCATAATTTTTTGCTTTCAGTTTTTATTAAATGTTATCATCAATTTTGTACACTGCATATAATATAGGAATTTGTATTTAAAAATTAATGTACTTTTGAAAATACATGTAAAAAAATTTGCTTTTTTTCCAGAAGGTATTTTTCTGCTACCACTAGGGGTTGCTCAGCTTCTTTCGTCTGATGAATAGTTTCAAAATGTAAACATTTATACTTCAGACATTTGGATTTGCTTTCTTAAAATTGCACGCTTTGGATTCTGTTTAGAAAAATAGTCAAGAAAGCTATTGACCTTGTTCTAAGGCTTGAGTTTTGGAAGTGTAATACTTGGATTGTGCTGGTGGCTGGTGTGCATGTGCATTGCGACTTCCGGTTTTGTGAAATAATATTTCTAATACTCTTACTAATAAAATTTATAATTTATAATGATTTAGAATACACTTACTGAAATCAATCGACTTCAGTAGTCTTGATACTACCTGTTTTCCAAAGTAATTTCTGAAATTAAAGTATTTCACTGTGCACATGCTTTGCAACCTGGCCATCCACTGAAATCCTTTGACCTCTCTTTGTTTCTGTTTTTACAGGCCCAACAGGATTATAAAGATTCCTAAAATTCTTTACTTTCCTACAGGGCAATAAAGTTCTATGTGAACCTTTTACCAGTAGATTTGTTGTGTTCTGTGCTTTTAATCTCTAAATATTTGTACAGATTCATTGGTAAGCCATGGGTTTTAGTGGCTTCTACCATTTTCCAAAATTATTTCATGTAAAGTATTGAGAGCAGTAGATTTTATTTTATGCAATAGTTGCATCCAAGCCACTACATCAAAATTACTGTTTTATGTTCATGATTATGTTCCATTTTGAAGAATTTAATATTGCTAACTTCATTCACAAAAAAAGGTTTTGTCTCTCCATCTTTTACTGGTTTTATTGCATGTATAAATAAAATCTTTAGAGTGGAGCTGGTAGAATAGTCTTTATCTAAAGCTTCATGCAGCTTTTCACCAATGACATTAGTCCCAAGGTGCTTAACATTTTTTAGAACTGTTAATTCATTATGTTGAAATTTTCCATTTCTGGTACCTGCCTTGAACTGAATAATTTAGAGAATTTCCACTAAATGGCTCAAATGAGACAAGAAAGAGTATTGTTCAGGTATTTTTTATCTTTTTTTTTTTTTTGGTCACCTCTTCAATTTCATGGCCATGCAACATTATTTTGGTCAGAACAATATTTCTAGTCTCTACCAAAAAAAATACATTATGCTTGAATTAAACTGATAGCGTAACATTTTATGTCTGCGTTTCATTTTTTAAACAAAATACTTGGAAGTAAGAGCTAATTCAAGACAAAATCAGTATCAATTATCACATGGAGATTGTATTTTCCTCTTCCCCCTTTATATGACTATAATTAGTTTACTCAGGTGGTATCTGTGAAATCCAAATTTAAACCCCTTTCCAACTGATTTGGAGCAGGGTTTTACCATGGTTCACTGCTTTTTCTGAGCATATTGTGCAGTCATTGAAGTACTTGGTGCCACTCTTTCTATGGCTACCATTCCCCTTGGAAGAAAACATGTCAAATAGGAATGGAACACTGGTATAATTTCTTAGATATTGCAACCCAAACACTAACCTTAGCAGTTTATTCTTATATTATGTCTAATACAGGAAAAATTTGTATCTTACTGTAATGTGTGTGTTTAGACATGTTACATGTAAAATCACATAAGTCTCTTGAGAAACAATGAAGAATATTTTCCACTGAACTGCCTGATGTCACCGACCTTGCAGTTCACTTGTAAGACTGTTAGCTGTTTGTGTTACTGTGCTTTTTGAGTTTCAGTGTCTGTGAAATGAGGGTGTTTCAGGTAACTGATGGAAAAACTGTAGTGTGACTGGAATGAGTTAACCAGAGGTTCCTTCTGCAAGAGGTGTTGTGTCAGTCTAATTCTTCAGAGCCATAGGCAAGACCAGCATGGAAAAAAAGGAGTGCTGTCTACAGAGTCTCTCCCAAGCATCAAGAACTTTTAGAATGCTCAAGGCTAGTTTAGGGAAAACAGACTCTGTTGGGGAGGCTTAGGATAAAATGGCCTTGAAGCAGAAGTTAAACTCGATTTTGTAGAGACCATTCAACAACTTGAAATAGGTTTCTACAGTTGCCTTAAATCTAGAAATGTTGGCCATTTTTTTACTTGTAAATGTGAGTGTTGACATTTTTATGTTGATCATTTAAATTATATGACAGGCCTGACTGATTTCCTTATTTTCCTCTTGGCAAGAGGAGAGGTGTTCAGTTTTCATTAGCTTTCAACCAATATTGTGGCTAACGGCTATCTTCCACATTATTTCAGTAATCCAAAATTCACTTGTGCTGTAAAGACAAATGGAAATATATCTCCAGACCAAATTATTTTACCCAAATACTCGACCTTGTTTTGATTGTGTATTCCTCAAGAGTAGGTTTTGAGGTTTTGGGGGAGGTTTTTAATAAAATAACTTATTCTAAACTTGTGCTGTATAAAATCACATGACAATCTTCATACCTGACCATCTGGAGTTCATTCAACAGTGTCTTTGCTCAGTTCAAAGCATTTCTTGAACAGGTAGTAATCTAGGATTGAAGCTGAAACCACTTTTCAGTACAGAAGAGATTGTTTCAGAGTTAGACTAATACATGGATAAGGTTTTGTTTGTGGATAAGTTATGATTATTATACATACAGCATAGCTCACAAACCACACGAACAAGGAAATTGGTAGTGTCCTTTAATATATACATGTTCCATTTTTACAAGCATATAGTTTTTTCATAAGAATTGCCATACATATTAAGCATGACTCCATTTTTGGATTTACATTCATATCCATGTGTCCATGTGTGTGTATATGCGTGCGTGTGTGCATGTGTGTGTGTGTGTGTGTGTGAAGTATTTTTACCATATCTCATGACTGGTTTTGGAGGAATTTGTTTTACTGCAACAGAGTAGGATGTTCATAAATGTAGCTGAAATAAAGGAAGACAGTAAAAAATAGCGGTATCAAATCTTTAGTGTACTGCAGTTACAGTAAGATTTTCCCTTGTGGGAAGGGACTGGAAGATGTAAAGTTTGTGCCTATGGGTCTACCAGGATTATACTAATGTGGTCTTATCAGTGATAGTATATAATGGTGTCTCAAGGGGATGTTGGAAAATTTATTGATTTCTTGTGAAGATTGAAGTATCAGACTCCTAAGTAATTTTGCCCCTTTGAAGATGGCAGAGTTGTTTTTCAGGTTGTTTTAATAAAGATAAGACTTTTGTGAATTGTAAAGCAACACAGAATTCAGCTACTCTTTTCTATCCTAGTATTCTGTTTCTATCCTAGTATTCTAATGGTGGCCTGGGTACTCAGGAGTCTAATCAATTATTACATGATTTCTAATATTAATTTTTATAAACTTGGAGCAGCACTTCTGTGGCATTTAGTAGCTTGAGCTTTGCTGGGCAGCTTATGCCAAATACTTTCATATCTCCATAAGGAAGTATGGTTCACAGTAAGTAAAGTACAAAATAAAGCATCAAACCAAACACCCAGAATTCAGAGGACAAGGATAAACAGAGAGTATCTGGGACCTCTTTCAGAAGACTGAAAGTTCTTGAAATAAACAAAGAATTGCACCATTTCAAATAGTGGCAAGATTTTAAAAAATTAACCTTTTAATTTGGTTGGCTATTTAGGGGAAGGTAGATGCTGAAAGCTTGTACAATTTCTTATAAATCATATCCATGAAGTTCTTAGGAAGAATGTACGTCTTGAAACATATCTGATTGAAAAAAGTTGAATTTGTAAAACAAGTAACATGTAAGGCAAAGAATTTTTTTTCAAGATAAGTGATTATGCTAATGAAGCTTGTGGTGAATGTTGGAAATTACAGGAAACTGCCTTATTAGGTAAATTTTTTTCTAGAAAGATACAAATATAAATATTAAAAAATGCTCTGAGATACATCATTTAGCCTTCTGGTTGCGCTCTATGGAGTCAGGCTTTGTACTCAGTGATCCTCATTGGGTCCCTTTCAGCTCAGGATGTTGCATGGTTCTAAAAGTATTTCTATATCTGACCTTTAGGATTTCCTTACATAAATCCACCTTCTGCTATAGCTGCTGCTGTGCAGTGCACAAGAGTGGGACCATGTTAAAAACTCTTCCATCCTTAAAAAGTATACTGCTAAAATAAAAACCGATACTTTTTTCATTGACTACAAAAATGTATACTATCATTTTAGAAAATAAAGAGCTCTGCTAGGGTAGCTCCTCAGCTGAAAGAGCGATTATCTTAAAAATTGTATTCATACACTGATTCATTCAGGAACTGTGTACTGGTCAACTAGTATTATCTATTCTTTTTTACTGATGTTATGGCTCCAGTCCATTCAAATCTATTAACTGTAATCATTCAAATTATTATTAGTTAAATAATCATTATAAAGAACTTCTAAAATTCATAGTTCATATCTATGCCCAGTATTTCTCTATGACTATCTGCCTTATCATGTTTTTTAATTTACAATCCCATGATATTGTTACATGACAAATTTGTGGGGTAGACAATGCCAGCTCAATTTATTAATTCATTAATAGGTTAGAGACAAACAAAAAAAAGAGTGAACAATGCATTATGGTGCACACTGCTTCACCACTTAATAATTTAAAGATTTTAATAGTATTTATACCTAACATTATAAATTGCGCTCCTGGAACTGAATGACTAGATTAGTGTGTGAGAGTTAGACATCTGGGACAGGGTACCTGAGAAATAGTACTCTGAGTACTGAGATGCTAAAGCAACAGAGAGACAAGTTCAGCTGCAAATCTGTTTCTTACACAATTATGCACATTTATCTCAGGGCTTACTAAGACTGAAAATCAGAACAAAACATTGGTATTCGGTGTTCAGATCACTTTTCTTTTAAATCTTCTGATAGCATGGCTTACTGAAATTGCCCGCTTGCTTGTGAAATTAGAAACAAGTTTTTATCCTGAGAAGTTGGAACCTGCATTTCTAGCATCCTGTGGTGATTTTCCAAACAAGCAAATCAAGTTCTTTCAAAAACTCATAGATTCAATAGATAGGTAGTTTCTGTATCCTTAGCCTGGGAGGGGATCAGGCACCTAGGCAGCAGACTGGGAAAGACAGAGGTGTTGACAGCAAGCTTTTCTCTGGTCATCCTATACCTTCATAGCTTCTTTGGTGGGTTTGGCACAATAGAATGGATCTCTTGTGTAAGGTAAGCACAAAAATCCTTTCACAGTGTAACTTGCTCTCTTGAGTCTGCACAGATCTTCTGAGAATAAGTACTGTGCAGTGCTATGAACCTGATGTTTTTCAAACTCATAAAGAAATTAGATTTAATTTTTAATGGATTTTCTCATTCCATAGTTGGTAAATTTGAAACGAGTTGTTTAGGTACCTCACTGGCTTTGGAAGTTAGTTTTGCATCTAAGTAAGTTCAGTGGTGTCTTTTACTTCATAGTCAATGTCAAGTATAACATCATAAAAATACACATATAAAAAGCAAAGAATTTATGTAAAGAAACCAGTTGAAATTATCAAAAGTAGCAAGTAGTGTGAGAGGTGTGAGGGGCCTCAGTTTTCAGAACAGGTAGAATTTTTTTAGGATTTTATCTTCAGAAGAGTGTTCCCATTCACCTCTTGGAATTATGAACAGTCTGCACTTCTTTTGCAGAAAATGTCAAATACACATGTAGCAACTCTTTAGTGTAGTAGCATTCTAACCAAGTCCTTTGGTAGAAAATTCACTTGTCAGGTTCACTAATAATTTTACTTGTTGCTATGTTGGTCTTTCACTGGCCGTATGAAAGATCCCATAGGCTCATGTTTTCCTTGTTTTAGTGCTTTACTAAAATGAAATTGCTTGACAGCTGTTTTAAGTCCTAAGACATACAAGTGACCTCATTAATATCTCAGAGATATTCCTTTCCTAGGGATGTGGATACATGTTGGTGTTAGATTTCATGCATCATAACATAAAATAATGCAGGCTATGGGCAATACAGTAAATTGTACTTATATAACAGGAAAAATGCAAATCCAGTAAATAACAATGTAGTACTCTATGAACATTTTGTTTTCTTATCATGCTATAATATTCTCACAGATTAAATAAAAGTAAGTATTTGGAATTTCCAGGTTTATTTCCCTGCACTTATTGATCACTAAAAAAGATAATTGTTGAATGCTGTTTTATTTCTGCAGAAGTTCTCCTAATTACATATTTTTACAAGGAAATGGGACATTCATTTGCATTACATAGCAGTCTAAAATGGGAAATACTTAAATGTTTTAATGAGAATGTTAAGCATCTTTAATGTGTGAAAGGATGAGATTATATGATGCAACAAAAGAAATGTAAACTACTAAATTTGCATGAACTAAGTAAAAGTAAGGGTGAGTGTGTGTTTAAATGAGAACTCTTTCTTTGTTCTTTTGTTCCTAACATTTCTGGATGTTACCTCAACTGAGATTTTGTTTTCTGTGGGGTTTTGCTTTATAAGGAGCATACTTTTTTATACAGTGTAGGAACAAGTCAATTTTCATCCTCTGGAGCACAACTCTATATCTTAATTTATAAAAGTTGGAAATTTTCATGCACCCTCCAGATTTATCAGCTTAAATGAACTTACTGTCAAGAGGTTTTTTAAAATTGATCATTACAAAATATTTTCTGTCTGTCATTTGAGAAACACATGTTTTGCCATACAGGTGCAGTTTCCAAATTAGACAAGAAGTAAGCCTGACAGCTGTAATTGCTTTTCACTGCTTTTATCTCCTTCAGAAACTTTCAAAGTTAGTTCTTAAATTTGCCCTTATACAGAAAACTCTGAGTATATGCCTTTTCCTTTTTTAGGGAAGTTCAAGCAGAGGTTAAAAATATAATTTAGCTAAAAATAAAGGTTAATAAATAACTAACAAAGTGCTACTTATTCTTTCCTATTGGAAGGACACAGGTTTGTATAGGTTTAGTTTGAAAATGTTCCCTAAAGGGATCTCTCCCTACACTTCCTTATTTGATCTTCTATTTAGTACCTTTATCTCAGGTCATAACTATAATGGAAGGCTACCAACCTCTAAACATTTAGTGCAAGATAAGATTTAATTCAATCATAAAAAGTCTTTCTGGACTTACTAAGCTTTTCTTCTGCAATTTAATATATTTGTACAGCTAAAAAATATACAATATTTAGATATAACAATTTTATTGGAATAAAAAACCTTTACTACAAAAATGCATGATTATTCGCTAAAGAATTCTGTGTTTGGGGAGTTTTCAAAATGTTAATCCTATGTCATTGCTAGGGGATATGTAGTCACTCACCTAGGTTAACAGATTTTGCTAGTTGAAACATTTTACTTTGGAAGTCACTAAGAAAAAAAATCTTTATTGCATAAGATTGCGTATCTAATTCAGTTCCTCTTAACTTTTCACACCTATTTTTCAAGCATAAGGTTTTAAATTACTTAGCTGCTGAGCTGTGTGATAGTGAACTTCCTGGAAAGAGCGCATGAGACTGTGAAAATCATGTGTTGATTTGTTGACTGTGTTAACATGTTTGTTTTCCTTTATGTTCATGTGTATTTTTAAGTCTTGTACTTAACAAATATGTATTTTCAACCATGTCAGCATCTGAGTGCTTGGAGAGAGGAGTAATAGTGAAGAAAACATTTGTATAATACATGCATGCAGTTGGCCCACTGGTGTTTCAGATGATGCCAGTTGCTGTTTTTCATCATGCCATTAAAATTTAATGAAAAGGTTGGGAAAGTGGATGAGAATCCCTTATGCCCTGGGACTTTTTCTGTCCTCATAGAACAGAAGCTATCGTCTTCTTTCTGAAAGACTTGAAGGATTTTTACTGGGGGGAGTTGTTAATCACTGTGATTATGATAACCAAGAGACCTTTTTGTGTTTGCCATGACAAGGCTTAACTCCTCATCACTTGTAGTAATTTGTATGGAAAGAAATATACTCAGTGTAGTATTATGGAAAAATTGCAGTTTGGGGTATATCCCCTGTCAAACCTTCGTTTTAATGGATTCTATTTCAATTTATAACTCAAGTACCCTTACAGAGGATGAAAACCACCCAATCTCATAGGGAAATTCAGAAACAGTACTGTTGTTCAGGTAAATCTACTTCCTATTTTTATTACTGCGGAATTTATATATAGTTTAAGATTAGTTTTGCTGAACTATGCTGCTCTGTCCTCTGGATTTCTTCCCAAACTATGTAATTTTCTTTTGTAATACAGGTAAATTTGGACTTGATGGAAACACTCACAGAGATATGACCTCAAGTCATAAAAACACTAGGCTCAATATTGATTTGCTCTAAGGTCTCATTAATGAAAAAAGTTATTATTAGTAAAACCACATTTCTTATAAATCTGAGAGTTTGGTTTTATGCCTGTATTTCAGAATTTTCATCAAGAAGTCAAAGAAACAGATGATTCAGAAAGCCTGATGAGCCTTGACAGTCTTGAGGCTGGAGAACAAAATGGAAATTGCACAATGCAGAGTGAATCATCTTTTACCGCACAGTGTGACTGTGCCCTGTATGATCCAGAAAAATGCCAGACTAGGAATAATGGTTTACTTCACACAGATCAAAGTACTTCTAAAAATGCACATCTAAATAATTGTCTGAGAAATGTAGATTTGTTACACTACCACAACATACCTATTCATGATCTTTTAGCTAAATATAACTTTCTAACTCCTGCTGAACATGCAAACACTTCAGAAGAGGAATCATCTGCTTCTCACAGATCTGGAAAACAACCTGCAGAATTCTCTGCCTCTGGTAAGCAAAAGAGCTCTGTAAGCAATGCATTTAGTTTTCTGCAAAATATAAAAGACAGAAGGAAGCCATCCTCTGGAACAGCTAGCACATTTGCCACTGGTCATCCTGTTTTCAATCCTAGCAGAGCCTGGGGCAGCCCTCATTCTATTCCAGGAGAAAGAATTCAGGATCTGATGCAAGATCAGACTTTTAAAATGACCCCACAGGAGGGAACTAAATCTATGCAAGCATCCAGTCAACCTATTGCAACATCTGTAATCTTATTTCCTAATCAGGGATGTTCCACTGGCATTCCCAGCACAGCTGATATGTTACCAAAGGACAAAAACATCAGTACAGGCTTTTTTAAAAATACTTTAGGAAAAATGACTGAAACAAAAGAAGAAAATATTAAATGTGTGAATGATATTATTTCAGAAACATCTTTATTTCAGGACATACCAAATGCCTCTGTTCTGTTGGAAGTTAAGCAACAGAATAATAAAGGAGGAAAAGGAAATAGAATTGAAACTATGTCACTTTTACCTGATACAGAGTTCAATTCTGACAGTCCTGCACAGGACAAAATCCTGAAAAATAATATTCTTGAAAGAAAAAGAGTGAAGTTATTCAGAAGTATCTTAAAGAAGGATTCTAACTATGAACCCAGTCACTTTAAAGCTGTGGTTACAGACTATGGGATCGGTTTTGGAACTCAACTTACGTCATCTATCAGAGACAGTTTAGAACTGGCAAAAATAAAAAAGAAAAGTGTAGAAAATGAAAAATCCAATAGGAAGCTAAAGTGGTGTGAACAAATTGATCAGATAATATTAGAAAATAATGAAAAATGCTATGAAAAATGCATCAGTGAAATGCCTTCTTCACAGCTTCAGTGTGTTCAAACTACAAATAACGCTCCTAAGAATAATTTAAGTATTGTTGCTCAGCCCTCAAACCCCATGTTCATAAAAAATTATCAGGAAAATTCTCATATACCAAAACCAAATATTAATGCTGAAAAATCAAATAAAGAATACCCATCTCAGGATATATTTACATCTGCAGGATCCTTTTCTGCTAAGAAAGCTTGGATGGTATCAAAAGATGAAGCAAGTAAACCCCCAGTACGTAGTAATAATGCTAAAATTAAAGAAGGTGGTCAACTCAAAAATAAGGCAAAAATATCCAGAAGAGTAACATCTGTAAGAGTCCAGTCATGTTTTATGCCCAAGAAGAAAAGAGGCACTATGTTCCAACTGCAGTCAGCCACGGAAGCCAACAGAACTCAAAAAGCTCCAGGAAAATATCTCGCACCTCACCCACCTTCCACACCTCTGCCGGGAAACAGAAGTGTTGAAAACACAGTCAGCCCTGGGTGTCAGTCACTGCCGCCTGCCAGCCTGCAAGCTACCAGTGCTAGCAACAGTCATTTCAATGACAGGCATGTTGTGCTAGCAAGTCAGGTTTTAAATAGGAACAGTGCAGAAAACACTGAGAATACTGCTAGTTGTGCTGGCTTAGCCACTGCCATCTCTACACCTGACTGCAGCATGGCCAAATATGAACCTTGGGCAAAAAATACTTGTTCTGTAAATAATGTTCGCTGTCAAGATCATTCAGTAACTTGCTCTGAGAGAAGACTTGTTAACACAGAAAATGGATTACATCTCTATCATATCCCAGCAGCTGGAAAAACAAGCACCTTCTGGCACGGAGCACATTCTACCCAAGCTCCAAAAGACTCTGCTACTGGTAAGAGTCATGTTTCTGGGTCTGGGGTGAGGGGGATGTTCAGACAAAAGTCTTCTTCAAATGCATCACAGATTTGTTTTCAGTTAAAACATCCAACCTGTCATCCATTCAAACAACACAGCCAGTTTTAACAAGCTTTCACCATTTGTCATTCTCATTTGTATTCTAGTGGTGCCCAGAGGCCTCTCAAACACCAATCCTCATTTCTAATAGCTCTCTGCAATATTAAATGAAAAGGAAGTATTTTCCCTGAGATTATATCCATGACTAATGAGCAGATGTGACAGGTGGTCTAAATAATGGTATAGGAGGAAGTGACTTACGTTTATACAAGTGAGTTTTACAAGGTAACTGAGAGTGATAGCTTGTTTTCCAACAGTCACTGCCACAGTGAGTGTGAAAGAAGTTTAGTTCTACTGTGTTTTTTAAATGCTGACACTATAAATGCCTACAATTACTGAGACTTAGTCTAAGTAATACTATTGAAAGCTGGGCAAAAATTAAAGATAAGTTAAAATTAAGGAGCTCCTGCCAGGCAAACTTTGCTGTGCTGCAAGGTATATCTGATTTATAAAGAATTTTAAGAAATTTGGGGAGCAATCCTGCATTTTATTAAAAATTAACCTTGGGAACAATATGAGACACAGATCAGTTGGTAAGATACAGGAAATATGGATAAGACATTTTTAGGAGAATAAACTTTAATCTCCTGGGGTTTACATTTCAATTTACATTTCATGCTTTTTGATTTGCCATGTTAGTGCTGTGCAGCCTAGCTATATTCTGTGCCTTGGGCACTAATGACATCCTTGTACTTGTAATTTCTAAGTAGTATGCTGGTTTGCTTCCTACTGAGGGCTACAGCTGGAGCTCCTGAAACTGTAATCCCTGCTTCAGGTACAAGCAGTACTCCAAACTGCTTCACATACTGGGATCACCCCAAGGATTTGCCATGCAACTAAAAGAAACTTTCTAGCAAAATAATGAATACCCATAACTTTAAGCCCCCCACATTTCTAGTTTTATCTACACAGTTTTAACTGTGGAGTGATTCAGAACAACTCTGTTGTGTAAGAGCAAATGTAGGCAGGTGAATATTCTTGGCCTAAAGCAGTGGCGGGAAGAGAAAATATTATCTGCTTGTCTGTTCCAGTTCAAAGTCAAACAGATATGTTTAAGATCTGTGTGACTTAACCTATTTGATTTTACATTGGAAAATAATGAAGACTTGCATTACCACGCTTTGCCTTCAGCAGACATTTTTGTCTCTTGATGTCCTTATCTGCACATCAGATCAATGAATCAGGAAATGTCCTGGGTCCCAAGTTGTGCACTACTGACAGTGTTTTCACTGCAACTTTAAGTGCTACATCCCCAGTGTCACATACCTCCAGCTCTTTTAGAGAAGGGCTGAGTAACTGCCTTTTAAAATTTATATGGGTTGCCCCTCTCTCAGTATCTGCTTATATTTTGTATTTTGAAAGTCTTATTTATTTTAAATACTCTAGATAACTCTTACTGACTTGCTATTATCTGTTCAATTGCCTGGAAATGCACATAGACACCATAGTCTTGTCCTCAAGTGCTTCAAGTGAGACTGAATACTGCAGTGTTCTCTGTTAAAATACTCTGCAGAGTTCCATGAGATCTGTGAAGACACATGTAGAAAATGTGATTTGTTGTAATGCTTTGCCAAATGTACCGAAAGTGAGAACCAGATGAATACAATTGTTGTTCATGAGGATCTTAATTTAGTTTGGCTTCCAGGCTTGAAGTTGTATATCTTCTGCCTGACACATATTATAGCATATTATTGTAGCTAGATATTAGAATTTTTAACATCTTTGTTTTTGGTTGGTAAAGGCCTTAAAAATGTGTTTAACCTTTAGCCTGTGACAAATATGGGACTAATTAATATAATACAGCTAAATAGTAGTAGACTGCTCAGTATCTCGTTCCCATAAAGATACTATTATTTTGCCTTTTATGTCTCAAAGGAATCTTCTCCTTGGCATTGTTCTAGTCTTGCAAATTAACTAAATTAAGTATTGATGCATGCAAATAGAGCAACTTTGAATTCTATTTTTCCAGAAAAACATTATGCGATTACTAATACAACAAGGGGGTTCTTGTTGTAACATTTTCTTTTTTTTGTTTTTTATTTTCTTTCATATTCAGTATAACGTGATCACATTTCCTTTCCTTTTCAGGTGCCATTAAGCACCATGTATAATGTTACAATAATTTGCACATAACTAAATGGCAGTGTTTCAAAGCTAATGTCCCCCATGTTACTATTGATGGCAGCAGCCAGGTGACTAGCTTCAAATATGTTTCTAGGATCAGTTATTTTCTTTTCCTATGGGTGATAAGAATTCTGCTTTAATGTCACTGTAATAACCAGAGAAGAAATAAAATTGTGTTAGAATCAGTAATGCAACTCTTCGCCAAATTATGAACTGCACATTAAACTGCACATGTAAATATCTATTGTGTAAATAAATAGGTAATTTGTTTTCCCAAGTTTAAATCAATTAACTCCATTTGTAAATCTAGTAATTGTGTTTACAAATAAGAATATAGTATCTCCTTGGTATGTAGATTCCTGAGTTGCTCATGAAAATACTAATTTGTATCTCCAGTCTGTATGCATGAAAAGTTTAATTAAGAACATAATTTTAATTTTGAAACTTGCCACTTCAATTTTGAAAATGTATTGCTACACCAGACAAAACTGATATAAATTTGAAGTACAGTGTCTAGATTAGACTTCTCTGGCTGAGAGAAAATGCTGTACAACAGTACTGCCTTTTACAATTTAGCACAAAGATGTATGAATTGATAAGATTAACTACAAAATGCCAAGTTCTAGAAATAAGGTTTAAATCCATTACTTTTAAACCTCACAACACCTGTGAGGCAACATCTGGAATACTGTACTCAGTTCTGGGCTCCTCAGTACTCGAGAGATATGGACATGCTGGAGACAGTCTAGTGAAGAGCCACAAAGCTGGTAAAGGGACTGGAGCACCTCTCCTATGAGGAAAGGCTGAGAGAGCTTGAATTATTCAGCGGCGCCTGCTGAAAGTACCTGAGGAATGGGTACAAACTGAAACACAGGAATTTCCCTCTGAACATCAGGAAACTTTTTTTTTTTTTTTTTTTTTTTGGTGAGAGTTACTGAGCACTGGCATAAATTACCCAGAGACTTTCTTGAGTCTCCCCTTGGAGTCACTTAAAAGCCATTTGGGCATGGTCCTGGGCAATGAGCTCTATGTGGCACTGCTTGAGTGGGGGCACTGGACCAGATGGCCTCAGAAAGTCCCTTCCCATCTCTACCATTCTGTAATTTTGTGAATCAAATAAACTTCATGAACTACTACATGTTTTCTGCACACTACTATGTAATGTTAATGAAAGTTGAATCAATTGACAAAAAAAGTTGAATCAACTGACACATAGAGCAATTTATCAACAGTGATTTATTGTGTTGGACAGTTAGACTTTAAGATTATTCTCCAAATGCAATTTATTTTCTAAAACTATGTTCTAAAAATATTTGATTTTTTTTATATCGCAGCACACCTTTTGTTCTCCTTTTCACTTGGTACGACTACCTTGTATCTCTGTACAGACCATCTTTATTATCTGGCACTCAACATGGTGCTTCACTTAAGCTGCTTATGTCCACATCCAGAAAGGTTTAAGGAGATCAGATGTAAATATCTAAATGTGGACAGAGACATTTACTCACCTTTATTAGTTTTGCTACTACTGTATTTATCATGTTGTTTATACATTTTTGGTTTACTTTTGTCTGCGTGTCATTTAAGGTGGTGTTCCCATTACAAGACAAAATCAAGTTTTTGACAACTATGAATATAAATGCAGAGCTTTTTCAGAATGCAGAAGACAAAGTGTTGTCTCTAAAATGTGGAAGCCCACCCATCATGCACAGGTTAATACAAAATACTATAGAAAATGAAAATGTTATTTATCTTCTAAATGGAAAGAGTTTCAGGAATATCACAGATTTGTTCATTGTCACATGATTTTGAATGAATATGCTCAGTCATCTTGCTGTCACTGCTAATGAAAAGAATAAAACCAACTAGAATACATCTCTATATTTGTGTACAGTAATATTTTTTCACTTGAAAACACTTGGTAATACAAAATAATAAACAAAACATGTTCAGGAGGTAGTATAGTTAACCTTAAATTATACTTAAGATACTCTTAAAATATTTTTGATAGAATTCATTATGTGCTGTCCAGCTGAGTCCCATTCAGTCTGCATTTGATCCAGTACAAAAGATGAAAAACATCTCTAAATCTGAGGAAGGTATAGTAACACAACTCACTTCATTTCTTTGTTAAAGTAGAATGACAGAATATACCCTCTGTGTAACTTGACTTGTGTCTTTTGGCATCAGTGATTCTAAGTAAGAAAGGGTAATTCTATACAGCAATTTTTTTGTCTCTGTAAATGTAAGATATAGCATCATATAGCGTGATATTAATGGTTTTGTAAGTGCATTAAAACATATATTCAATTTTCATTTCATTTCTGTTATCTTTAACTGTATGTGTCACATATAACTGTATAATGTGGACAGATATTGCTTGCTATCTTTACATATTTCCAAACTCATTAGGACTTGCTCTGGTGCTATTTGTAAGATGCATTAGTGTTTTAAATTGTTTCATTTTCTAACATTTCATGTTTCTTCATTTTGCCACCTTTTTCTTCTTTTAACATCAATTTTGTGTATTTCACAGACCTACAGTCATGAAAATTAGCAGTTTATTTAAATGTTTATTCAAATGAGCCCTTCTCATTTGAAGTTCCACCTGTAATCTCTTCAGTTTCAGAAAGTACTGCTCAGTTTCTGGTGGCAGAAAAACTAGCAAGTACACCAATTGCAGAAGGTGAAATCCTGGCAGCCATGGACCATGTGAAGCCAGCCAGCCAGCCTTCACTGCTTAAAAGGGCTCCATGTCCAGTCAGGAGTGCTCTTTCCATAGAAGAACGGAAAATTTTCCAGTCTCTGGATTGCCTGAATCAAAAGCTACAGAGTAAGTTGGACAATAAATACAATGCTGCATCAATTGATTAAATAACTTTATATTTTGTTGCCATAGATTTTTTTTATTAAAAACATGAATTCTGTTATATAAATATTTTCTATTATTATTGTTATTATTAATGTTATTGTTACTTACTAAATGTATCAAAATCAGAGGGCCTTTCTTTAAGTCAATGAAATTAACTTAAAATAATGGTGACATTTTCTTGGTAAAAAATAACTCTAAATGTGATGGGAGGACACCTTCAGAAACTGGCTCAGCGTAACTGTACATGTTGTTTGTAAGAGAAGTTTGTCAAAATTTTTCCTTCAAGGTGCATCAGGTGCATCAGCCCCACTAGGAAATCTGTTCCAACTTACCCATCATAATTTTTTTGCAGTTCTTTTTGCAAATTATTGCCTTCTATGTCATATAGTTTTGAAAATGTAGCCCTTTATAATGAATGACTTTTCTTACTTCTTATTTTTCAGAATGTTCCTCTCCTCCATGAATTCTGAAAGGCTAGAAATAATGAGTTCTGATATTGCCGCAGATAAATCTAAATGTTTAAGCGAATATTACTTGTGCAACCATTTTAAAAATGTCAGACTTACCTAAGTGTTCTCTAACTTGTTCTTCCTTTATGCCAGGTGGCTTTCTTACCTGCTTTATATACTGGTGCTCTTTATATGAACTCCCCAGTCACATCTTCCTGGCTGTGAAGAATGTGGGGAAAAAGTCTGTATTTGTTCTTGATAATTTTTTCCCCAGTAATTGATTAGCTATGATAACTATTACACTTGAAGAACAAACTTACTTCTTGAGTCTCTTGCTACTTTAGGATTTGCTTTGACTGATGTGGTTATACAGGTCTTCCATTAAAAATTCCCATTAGTTTGGCATAGTTTCAGTATTTTGTGCTCCATCCTGTACTTGAAATCAGTGGGGACCTTATGACTTCGTCTCTTCGCTGGTCTGCTTGGCTTTTTGTATGATTGGAGTAACTGCTTGCCATTTGTGCTCTATGCAATTTCCAGCTCTCCTGAATTTTACATTTTCCTTGGACTTTTATAATATAAAATTTTACACGCCAATTACTTGAGTTTATTAGAGTGTGCTTTCTTAAAGTCTGTTTATTTCACTGGACTACGCCATTTTATGGTCAGATTACCCAAGTTTACCCCGTTATTGACTGGAATCAAACTAAACCAGGGCTTATTAAACTTCTGCACACTATCCATATATTCTATATTACATGGTGAATAGTCTGACTTTGAGGAAAAAGGCTTCAATTTCCTATAAACTGCAACAGAAGAATAAAAGATCTTTGCAATTGTTTAGAAACTTTCTTAAGCTGTAGTTTACAATTGTTGCTCTGTCAAACAGTGGTTCAGAATTTCATTTTATCATAACCTGTGGTTATTGTTGCCAGGCAAATGGAAATTTAAAAAATACATTTTTACCAGAGAAACGTTTCAGTATGATGTGCTCAGGTTAAGAAAATAGATATAAAAAGAGAAATATGAGCATATAAAACTAAATATCTGTATAAGTAACAGAGAAATGATAAAGAAGGAAATGGTAAATTCAGCAAAAGAACTGGGAGCAAGAATGCTGAAGTTTTCAAAGTGTGCAAAGGAAGACTGTAAGAAAAGTACATGGCAATATGGAAGTAACCATGAAATAATCATAGGAGTTAACAGATTGCAAATGAAGTAACTGTGAAAAATTAGTGTAATACATATATGTACATACGTATCTCAGAAATTTAATTAGCTTGCCTGATTATTTGAGGATTAAAATTGGTTAATAGGAAGCTGGGAAATTTTACAGGTAGACTTACATGTAAGTACTTGCAAGTAAGTGTTGTATGTATTTACATATCATACAAGTACATTGCTTTTCTGAACTGTTACCTTTTTTGCACACCTAGTTTTGGCTTTGTTTTCACACGTTACCAAATTAGCCAATCTAATCTGGAATATTTGTTGCCAGAGAGTAGATGTCTTTCTTTTCACTAGCTTTAGATGTCTTTATTGATACTAAATTTTTTGTTCATATACTAATTAGGTGCAAATTTTAAAAATAAAGGTATGGCCTATACTTCAGGAGCTGATGATAGGGGAAATAAAACCAGTGCAAATAAATTACATTTTCGCAATCTTCATTTTCCCAAGAAAGTTTTGTGTTGAGTAATTGACTGTGAATCTTGTTTTTATTTAAGTATTTTGTTTTTAAAATATTCATTATATATTTTCATGCTTTTTTCAGATGTTCAGGAAGCCATTATCAGAAACCCATTTGCTTCACATGTTTTGCAATAAGCAGCCCTTAGTAAGTATGTAATTTAAATGTGTTCAGCTTTAAATTCTACAAACTAACCTTAAGGTTTATTTTATTGTAAAAATATAATTGAAAATACTGATATATCAATCAGTTCAGCTGGCTTGCCCTAGTTTCTATTTATGTAAAAGAAATACCAGCAAACATGAACTTTATATTTCTGTAAACAGGCTTTAACAGTTTATATCAGACTGCATCATCCTCTGGCTTCATTTTCATTTTAATATCTGAAGACACTTGCTAAGTCCAGAAGGTTCCAAGAACTTCTAAGGAACAGTAATTTAGCAGGGTCCATTTGAAGTATATATAACTCATAAATAATTTGTATTTCTTAACAACATAGAGAGAAGAGGGGTAATTATGCATGACAGTGCATAAAATAATTGTTAATGCAATAAATTCCTGCTTTGACCTGAAGATATAGCATTTTCTGTAAGTGATAGGTATCACCTTTCTTCAGTAGGTATTTGTATTTTGTTTTGTATGTTCTAGATCTTGTCAGTTGGAAACAAAAGATGATACCTGGAATGTAAAAAATGAATAGGCATATGAGTTTCTGAAGTACAAAATTTACTTTTCAGAAGTTCAGTGTATGATGCAGGAGTTAGTATTTATAATTCTGTATCATCAATCTTCTCCGATACTATAAATGTACATGGAAGAAAAATTATAGATATTACCATATACTTAGAAACATAGACTCATACAGTTGTTTTGTTTGAAAAAGTTCTCTCAGATCATCAAGTCCAACCATTTACCCAGCATGCCCAGTCCATCCTTAGCCTACATCTTTGAGAGCCATATCTACATGTCTTTTAAATGCCTCCAGGGATGTGGTCACCACCACTACCCTGTGAAGCACATTTCAATAACTGACAACCTTTTCCATGATGAAAATCATCCTAATATCCAATCTAAACCTCTCCTGATACAATTGGAGGCTGTTTCATCTTCTGTCACTCGTTACCTGGGAGAAGAGACCAATCCCCCCCGGCTCCCCCCTCCTTTCAGGCAGCTGTAGAGTGATGAGGTCCCCCCTGAGCCTCCTTTTCTCCAGGCTGAGCACCCCCAGCTCCCTCAGCTGCTCCTCACAGGACTTGTGCTCCAGACCCTTCCCCAGCTCCGTTGCCCTTCTCTGGACACGCTCCAGCCCCTCAATGTCTTCCTTGCAGTGAGGGGCCCAGAACTGACCACAGGATTGGAGCTGTGGCCTCAGCAGTGCCCAGCACAGGGGGACAGTCACTGCCCTGCTCCTGCTGCCCACACCACTGCTGATCCAGGACAGGATGACAATGGCCTTCTTGACCACCTTCTTGGCCACACCCTGGATCATGTTCAGCTGCTGTCAAGAGGGCAGCCCCAGGTTCTTTTCCACTGGCACCTTTCCAGCCACTGCCCCTAGCCTGTAGCACTGCCTGGGATTGTTGTAGGTTTTCTTTAACAAAAATCTTAAATATTCTTTATTCATAAGGCTTTTGCAACTTTCTGAATTTGAGACTGAAACACCCCAGGAAGCATCCCAGCTCCTAAATTCACAATGATTGCCTGGTTTTGAAGTGGGATTGTGAAAGGACCACAGTGCATCAGTGCCTTTCTTCTTGTGAATCTCAATAATAGGTGTGACTTGGAACCTCAGCTTCCTTTCTTCTGCATCCTGTCTTATAAATTTAGTTGTTTATTGCTAAACAACTTGTAAATTTTGCTTTTTCCTGAACAGTTACCTTTATTATATCTGAGTGTGTTTTAATAATGCATTTTTGAGCTTTTTCTCTGGTCCTTCATGGTCTGTCCTACATTAAAAAAAAAAAACCAAAAACCACAGCTGTTCTCCTCACCAATTCACCAATGTGTTTGCCTGGCTTTCAGTAGACAGAATTTTTTTTTGGCTGACTGATCCATGGAAAAGCTTTCTCCCACTAATTCATCTACAAGATTTATTTTTTCATTAATAAGATATAAATGCTAGATATTGCTCAGGCTGTCCAGTCTCTGAGACCCTTATTTCACTACAAGTACTTAAACATTGAAACAGGCGTCCAGCTGTAGATATACATTCAAATCTCAGGCCACTGGTTTGGAATTCTTACAAGTACCCAGCTGCAGAAAAAGTACAGATGAATGAGATTTCATCAAATCTGCTAGGAGAAACAATGGGTTTTAAATTTTAACTTCACCAAGAGAACAACCTGTTTCAGCTCTCCTTGTTTCAGACCACCCAAATAAAATATGGATACTTACTCAGTAATTTCTGTGAAGGACATTGTGCTCTGTAATACCAACCTCTAAGTTCAGATGAAGGATGCAGTTGTTTATAGAATGGAAAACAGATCACATGATACCACCAAATTATGTTTCTTGAATATTAGACATAATCACATTTCTCTTTATATGCATGTATGTCTCATTATTTTCTGTTCTATTATAGAGTATTCAGCAATGCATGTCCTCCGCGTGGGTGAGCCCTGCAATAACCTCACAGAAGTACCAGAGTACCTCCAGCTGGCAACCTACTGCAGTTGTACAGGAGTTACTAACATTATCTGCTACAGGATCTTGTGGCTTTATGTACTTTATATGCAGTGTGTATACTGTTTGACACTACAAAATTCGCAACAAAACTAAGAAGAAAACAGAAGTTCAAGTAATGAATGTCAATTGACTAGTAAGCATTTTTGGGAAAATTAAGTCTATTTTATTCTGCACTTTAAAAACCCATCTGAATTTTGCTAAGAAATGGAGGCTTTTAAACTTCTTTTTCACTTCCTTTGCTGTTTCGATAAAAAGTAGATAAGCTTTATAAGCTTTTTTAATGCTTTTTTTTTATGATAGAATCATAAAATCACAGAATCATTTCAGTTGGAAGACTATTGAGTTCAGCCTGACACCACCATGTTTACTACCAAACCAAGTACCCAGGTGCCATATCCACATCTCTTCTTTTTAAAACGTAGTAGAATCAGTCAACAAATTTAGGCTGTAATTAGCTTCAAGAGGCAATAAAAACAATTTACAAAATCTCTTGATTTATAACTCTGTATTAGAGATCTGATTTTCTGTTCATACCTACACAGTAACAATTGTAGGGTTTGTCTGGGGGATTAAGCACTCCCGTACTTCCACCAGAGCTGTGCCTCATCCCCACACAGTGTTACTGCTGGTCTTTGAAATAAAGCGTATGGAAACTTAGGAGAACTTTATTTCAGGACTGGACTCAGTACCATAACAGTGCAACCATGGGAACACATCCCTCCATTACCAATTTTGGTATTCTATAAATGGAATGCATCTTCTCAAAAGAAGCTCTTAAATGATCAGTTGGCAAACTTTTGTTTTTCCCCATCATACCAAGATCATCATATCATTGTCATTAAAAAGTGCTGCCATTGCTTAGGAAGGAACCAGCCTGTAGAAAAAAAAAAAGAAGAGGAAAACATGTGCCCATCATAACAATAGACAGTTTATCAGGGTTTAGAGCTACCTGCTGGTGCATTGTGTCAGCCAAGACTAAGGTTAACTACATACAGCAAATAGCAGCCTAAATTTTACAAAGCAGGTTTAGGGAAAGATTGACCTTTTTTTAATAAGATATTTTGAAGAATGGAATAATAAATAACCTTTCTCCTCTAGCTAGGAATTACAACATCTTTGGAGGAAAAGTCTGGCTTAAAGGAGCTGACTTCAGTCTGGAGCCTATTAAGATAAACTGTCTTTAAACATCAAAATTGCAGAAACTTGGTTTCTTATGAGCACTGTTGCCATCTGTTCTGACAGTTCTGCCAGAAAAGGGAAACTATAGCTGAAGTCCACATGCCTAAAGGATTTTGATGTGTGTCAGTACTTACTTGGTCTTTGGTGCTCAAAAAAATGTAGAATTCCGAGCAAAAGGCATGAAACAAACTAACAAGGAGCATTTTGAATTGGAACTCAAAATTGGTTTGCCTGAAATACTGAGCCCATACAGCTCTGTTTGTCTGCAGTCCCCTGCAACATTCCAGTACGGTGAGGATTTTGTATTTAAATAGCAGGGGAAGGTTTCCCCAAAGAGATTAAGACAGGGAAAAGCAAATAATCCAGATACCAGAGGCCATGGTAGTGGCTAGTCAGCAAGCCAGAGCAGCAACTTAACCAGGTTTTTACTCCTGTTAGTCAGTTTAGGTGGCAAAAGTAAAGCCCATGAGTCAACTTCCTCAATTACATGAAGACATTCTTTCAAAAGCAGGTGCCTGAATTTACATTTCTAGGAAAATAATTTCAAATTAGTTTTTTTATTTAGACTTGTGGGCTTCAACTCAAAGGTAATAACCTTGTTTCTGAGGTCGCTTTGTCTATTACGACAATAGCAAAGTATAATTTTTGTTTAGGTGTCTAAACAGGGTGACCCTTAGGTATCAGGAATGTGCACTATGAAAGCAGGCCCAGAGGCAGCAGCTAGATTCTGAGCACTTTGAAAAGCCAGAGCAGAGCCTTATGAGGGTGTCACTAACAAGCAGCCTTCCGAGCGCAGACATGGCCAGGAGAAGGCCAGGGTTAGAAAAAATGGGCTGATGTTAACACAACCTTTATGCCCCATCAGGGCTTTACAGGGTGTGAAAGCAACCTTACCCTACAAGGTCCACCTTTTCCTCCATCATCTGTGTAGCAGCCTCCAGTGCTGCCAGAAAGAAAACTCTCTACTTCTGTATCTGGGAGGCCAATAGCCACCATCCACTCCAGCACCTACAGCTAGGCTTTAGGATGGCAGGAGCCAATGTACCTGAGGCCTGCCATTGGCATTGGAGGCAGACGTGACAGGCTTGACAGTGCTGTGGATGTGAGTGATAGGTGCAGCTACAGACATATGGGGACTACAACAAGTCTTCAGTGCTGATAGGGACAGGCAGCAAGGCAGGGACTGGCTGGGCTGCAGCTGGAGCTCCCTGGGAGTTCTGAATAAGACTCTGGTGCTCCAGGGTTTCTTTCCTATGGTCATTGATAAGGTCTTGGTGGTGGCAAGAGCTGCAGTGGTAATGGGGGAGAAGAGGGGGACTGGGAGAGATCAGAGACACCCTCCTCCTCCAGCCGCTGCTCCTGGTCAATTTGCTTTAATGGGAAAAAAAGTATTTTCTTTAGCTACCAGATTCACAGGCTAAAAGAACTTCAGCCCTGTGAAGGGGGAAGGCCTTTGCAGAACCACTACTGACGCCTGTAAATGACATTTCAAGCACTTTGAACACTGTTTTGTAGCCAAAACAGACACAAATAAACTCTTACGTGTGTGTGAAATTGCATCAGTGAACACTACTGTGCTAAACAACCACAGGCTGCTAGGAGGGTGCATCAAAGCATTTGAGACCAAAGGGCTACCTCAAAATATGCGTTTGCCTGTGTTAGGCCAGTGTATAGTATATACAAGTCTTGAGTTGTGTGGCAGCATCTTTGGTAAAGCCCCTGCTGGGAGGAGAACCTGACTGGTACTGTCAAATTCTGCAGACACAACAGGAATGACAATGCAGAGTACAAAAGAAACTGTAAATGCATGGGCAGAGTCCCATCTAAAACATGGCTGGTGGTGTGTGGGAATGACCAGACTTATTTCTCAGCAAATACACTAAAACACATTTGCTCCATCAAGCAGGCAGGAGGTGTCATACCCTTTTCTCCTCATCATAATGTTCATAATCATATGGGTCATGATGATTCCTTCTCTAATACCATTGCTTTTATAAGAGAGAATTCACCCAAACTGAATTTGATGCCCTATAACTAGAGATGACTCTACAATATTTCAAATCATAGCCACATGATTCCTTCAATATTGAATATAAATTCCAAACCAGCAACAATGTTGGTAGTGACCCAGGGTGACCGAAATATCTGTGGGTGACATGAATCTACATATAAAGCGTTTATTATTGTATATATTAATTTTGGTCTTTTTTGAGAAGGAAGCAATTGTTTAACATTTTTATTTCATCTCTGTCTAGTAGTTTGTGCTCTTTCAGACAAACAAAAACAAAAACCAAAAAAAAAGAAGGAAAGAAAAATTGAAAGAAGAAATAAATTTTTTAAAAAGGGAAAGGAAAGGAAAGGAAAGGAAAGGAAAGGAAAGGAAAGGAAAGGAAAGGAAAGGAAAGGAAAGGAAAGGAAAGGAAAGGAAAGGAAAGGAAAGGAAAGGAAAGGAAAGGAAAGGAAAAGGAAAGGAAAGGAAAGGAAAGGACAGGACAGGAAAGGAAAGGAAAGGAAAGGAAAGGAAAGGAAAGGAAAGGAAAGGAAAGGAAAGGAAAGGAAAGGAAAGGAAAGGAAAGGAAAGGAAAGGAAAGGAAAGGAAAGGAAAGGAAAGGAAAGGAAAGGAAAGGAAAGGAAAGGAAAGGAAAGGAAAGGAAAGGAAAGGAAAGGAAAGGAAAGGAAAGGAAAGGAAAGGAAAGGAAAGGAAAGGAAAGGAAAGGAAAGGAAAGGAAAGGAAAGGAAAGGAAAGGAAAGGATCACTTTTCTATGCTTTTTATTCCATTTTCAGCAATGTTTTTATTTGATCTCCTTACATGTGCCATGATGAGATCCCAAAAGATGCTGAATCTCTTGACAGTTGTGCCATCCTGCAGTTAGGTGGAAATGCTAGTAGAGTGGACCACTGTCTGTTATTGAATGATCACTGAAGTGTTGTGCCATTAAGCAAACTGAAAAAGTGAAAATATATTTCTAAAAAAGGAAATGCAGCTGAAACAATTCATATTTAGAGTTTTCATAAAAGAAAAACCCAATAAAGTTCAAATATTTCTGTTTATAATTAAAAGTTTGACTTTTCACTTCAAGATAAAGTTTTGAGACTAGCTTAAAAAGATTAGTCAAAAGCTATGTGAAATGTTTTGTTTGAGGTCCACTTAAATATTTGTTAATTTCTTACCCATGGAAATTATTTCCCTTTCTGATTTCTCAGTTTTGCCATCTAACAAAAAGCAAAACTTGCACAAAAAAAAATCTACTCAAGAGGTCTGAACTCTGTTCTCAGCTGTAGGCAAAGGGTTTGGCACTGGGGAACACGGCCTTCAGAGTTCGTTTGGTCAGAGTACTGCCGTTATTCTCTCGTGGTTCTTTACACTACAGCACTGATTTTTGTGTTGTCCAGTCAGCCCATGCCTACAGTCTCCTTTGGAGAATGGAGCTATATGGGGATATGGGGGGCAGGATGATATTTACACAGACCTTTCATGCTATTGCTCTTAACAGCAGGCAGAACTAGGGAGACAGAACGCTGGGTGCCAAGGGTGAACTTCTTTCACTTCCTGTAAAGTGAGTCCTACCGAAGACAAGAGGTGACTTGGCTGACAGGTTGTGCATTTAAGTTAAGTGATTAACAACCCACATTTGATGGAGCTGAGGAGTGAGCTTGGGATTTCCTAGACAGCTCCTAAGCAAGCAATAAATTAGTAAGCCTTTCCCTGTTTTCTTGGATTGTTAGAAAGCTGGATGAAAATGTGAAAGCAATTATGTCCTTCAGAGCTCTTCAGATGACTCGGGCTGTACCATCCACACCCTGTGACTAAGTCCCTCTCTCTGTCTGTCTGGGATTGTCAGAGAGGATCGTTCTTTCTTTCTGAAGCAGAATGTGCTGTAAGGTCTCCTGGGATGGCAGAGGTTTTGTGGACACAATGCGCCTTTGCAGACAGAACTAAACCTTCCAACTCAATGATCTTATTGTACATATGTGTGTTTGTTTTATAGAGGGATGCAGATATATAGGGTATGCATAAACAAATTTGTTTTCCTTAGTAATGAGCACTGCTTTTGACAGTGTTTTTTTCTTTTGTTTTTAGACTCCACTATAATGCGTACTCCTGTATTGTTGCTGCAAAAATACCCTGCTGCAAGCGGGGGCATTTGTCTTCTTTTGAGGGGGGGTTGTAGACCAAATATGGCCCAGGCCTGTTTGATATTTCTCTCGTAAATGAAATGATGACAATCCTCTTATGACTAGGAAACATTCCAGAGCTGGAGTGTAGGGTTACACAATGGTACAGTGTCTTGCCCCTGATTTATAATTTGAGAAGCAGATTGTGTTCAGGCAGAATGTGACTTGAACAATGAGGTTTCTAGTCCTGATCTCATTAACAGAGATTTATACCAAGAGGCTATTGTATCTTGTTCTTTTGCTTTGCCATGCCAGCAAACATTCATAAGGTTATTTTAAAAAGAAAGCTTCTGTCTCACACTTGGGTCAGAAAGTTCTCAGGAAAATAGCTAGTCACATACAGAGTGGCCTAAATCTGCACTTAGCTAAGGCTTATATTTCTGGCCTGAATATGTCTCAGAATGATTACTTGATGAAACATCATATTAAAACTTATTACATGTAAAGATTTTTGGAGACATGGCTTAAAATGCCTTTTCACATATTTATGTTTGTTCATGGTTGATTCACTCTAAAATAGCTTAATATTTGTAAATTATCCATAATCACCAAGAGAAGGCTCTTCTGGTGCAGAAGAACCAGCAGAAGGTGACATAATAATAACATCTTGAGAGCTACTTTCCCTCCTGCTGCCCCAGAGCCTCTGTGCTGGGAACCTGCTCTTTGTCGACAGCTGAGCAGTCATTGTGCATCCAGAAGAAGACATACAGCACATTAATTAATATTTCAATAATGCTGCCAGGCCACTTGGCCTGATCACCAGTAGAAAGAAAATGGAGGTTCTTTTCCTCACTCACCATGCTAGAAAATAGACTGGCCTCTCCGTATGTGTTCAGAATGCAACTCTGAAGCTTGCAGACCAGTTCTGCTCAGGCTTGCAGATCAGTTCTGCTCAGAGAACTTCAGCAGGAAGCTGTCTCAGAGTGTCATAGCAAGACATGAAGTCATGCAGAACACAGCAAAATCCAGCATGGCTCTTGGGAGATTAAAGGGCACCATATCTGGAATAGAGGAGGCATCTGGCTTGAAAGTGCCACACAGCTGTCATCACCACTTTCTCATACTCATGTGAAACATGGACAGCTTATCATTATCGTGGCATGTGACTTCCCAATTTCACCTGCACTGACTACTGTGCTGCTGCTGGTATAAATAAGCACACAGCGCTATTAGCCTGTTATTCAAGATCCTGTCAAATATCAAGTGCTGTAGTAATACTCTCGTGAGCTGTGTTCTCCCAGGCAGCTGATGCATGTCAGATGAGAGGCCTCTCAACCCCAGATTTGATGGCCAGTTTCCACATATTAAGCACCCAAGAGTAGGTGAGGAGACAGGGCAACAGAAATACGTCAGGCAAACCTTCAGATGATAGCCAGCTCCACATCACAGAAAAACTTCTGCTAAATAGCATCTCCTGTTGCGAAGAGCATGGATTGACCAGACTGCACATAGAGAAATGTTCTGCAGTACAGGGGCATGGAGAACAGCAGATGTTGTACAGATTGACAGCACACCTTTGGTGTGTTGAGTTTGTCCTGTGACAATAGGACCCAGTAAAGGCACGACAGCTGAGTCTTTGCATGTTGAATGAATAGCAACAGTCATCCTTAAATCCCATGGCGGAATTATAGATAGACCTTCCATTTGGTCTCCTCTGCCTGAAATCCAATAGAGTTTAAAAGAAATTATACAACATCCTCTCATCAACTCTTGACCTCAGTGTTACAGAAGAGTTGCATGGAATTTTTTACCTTAATTTTTCCAACACATTTTTAAATGGATTCAGGTTATCTCAGCTTCCTATCATGTACCTTTGCTCTCTGGTAAGCCTGGGGAAATAGGAACATGTTGCTCACTTTTTCTGTGCCCTTCAATGTTTTGCAAGTTTTCCAGAGGAGTTTGGACTGTACTGCAATAGCAGCTTGTCTATCTTGCTAATGACTTGTCACTGAATGCCAGACAGGCCAAACATAGAATAATTAGGATAGGAATGAATGACATTTTCTAGGCTATATGTGAATGATAAGCTTTAACTAACTTTGGCAGTCTTCTGCTTAATTTGTACCTCTTTTCCTTTGGCTGAATGCTTGGTGTTAAGTGATAGAAAAAAGTGAACTTTTCCTTCTTTTTTATTCCTCCAAATGTTTTGGAGGAAAATATTTTCCTCCAAATTTTCCTCCAAAATATTCTTTCTCTCCCACAAAAGCCACACTTCCCATAATTCTTATTTTCTATCATGAAAATTCTCCTTTACAAGTTTCCTATCCAAGTGCAATTGATTTCTAGCATTTATGCTTGCTTTATTATGAAGCACTGGAGAGACAATACAGACAGTTTGTTTTACTCCAGTTATTAAAGCCCTCTCAAAGGGCAATGATCTGACAAGGAAGTGCTTAAAGCAACAAGTCCTATGTTAAATCTCAACACCAAAAAAGTTTTCAATTGCTTTCTGTGTTTATCTTCTTGCTCTCATTGCCGTTCACAACCAGTGCAGTGCTTACAGCAGGATTACCTTACCCAGCCTCTCCTCTGAAAACTGCCCTTTCCGTGTTTCTGAGGACCTAGCCCCAGAGTAAGAAAAGCAAGGCAGAAGTAAGCAGGGGAACTCTAGGAGAAGGCTTCTGTCTTCGTCTCTGGAAACAAGCTCCACAATGTGTCTTTTTAAATCATATTTTGTATTCACACACAGTCAATATGAAAGGAACCATGTTATTAGATCCCCATACGTTGATTTTGAAAAAAAAGGTAAATTTTACAGAAAGGGTCCTACTGATAAGAGCAAACTATTACGGCAAACTCATTCTCCAAGGATTAGATCCCTACACCATAGGCCAATAGGCTACCAGGGCCAGCTCCTCCACCCCTTACCTTGCTCTGAAATGTGTGTTCCACATTAGCTGCATTTGTTAGGCGTACTCTAAGGGTATCTCATTTTTCAGAGCACTCAGGGACAAGTAGATTTGGAGTCTCAAATGCCTTGGACCAATGACTGATACCCAGGTAGCCTGTTAACTGAACGGTAGTAGCATTTCTGTTCATGGGTGAGAACAAAACTTTGGGTATGGATTAGGTACTGGACCTGTGTCCTGACCTTACGTATCCTAAGATACATGCACGTCATTCTGAATCTTCCAGAGGCTAGCACCCTTCAGAGAACTAAGTCATTAGTCTTGGCTTCTAGTCACTCTTAAGATAGATAGACCAAAAGTCATAGCAGTTGTGCTGCCTCATTATCTCAATGAATTAGGACAGAGATGAGGAATATAAAATATTTCTCCAACCCTGTAACCTGTTGAGATTACATTCTACTTCTATAAATGAATATCTGTATCCCAAGTCTGTCTCCTGCTTCTGCAGTGGTTACAACCATATGGTCCAACCTCAGTGCCATTGAACCCCTATTAGGTCCCTTGCTCACAAGCTCTGATAGCTCATGTTAAAATCACAGGGTCATTTAGGTTAAAAAACCCCCCTTAAGATTACTAAGTCAAACCACTGAGCCACTTAGGGTGTCACAGACCCAATCTGTCCATCCTCCCCTTCTCTGGAGGTTTGCATCCCCATGGCTCAGCTGTACTTCACAGCCCAAAACATGTTAATGAACACGCAGGCTGGGACCTGAGACACCTCAGGGCTCTGACTCACCAGCCTTGTCATGGACAGCACTGGAAGTAAAACAAGTGTTTTCCAGACTATCCTCAAGGGTTGTTACATAGGGGACATTCAAAGAAGAAAGAATTGGTTAGAAAATACATACTTGCCAAAGAGAGACCCCCTGTATGCTCTCAGTACCCACCCACCTTCTCCACTTCTCAGGGATCTGGTAGATGTTTTAAGCTCTTCTGGACATGAGCACATGACAGAAAAGGAGAGCAAATGGCACTATAACAATAAACACTATAAAGAGACCATTTCCAACAAGGAGGCTGCTCCTGGCACTGCATGTCAGACAGTGGCTATGCAGATACATAAATGCTGGCTACACAGATTAATATCTCCATGATTTATGATTTCAGCTAAAATACTAAAATATTCCTGTTCTCAGTTTAGGCCTATTTTTATTTTTTTTCTCTGTTTGTGTCATTATATCCACTGCCATATCAATATCTAAGGAAAATGGTTGCAGGGCCAGAAGCTTCTGGATCCAAGCTTTGGCAGGCTGCAAAGAGGAAGAGGAAAGGAAAAGGAATTTCAAACTCGGCTGACTATGGCATTACCATTCCCAGGAGACCCTGCAGCAAGGTGTAAACCTTGCCAAAAGCCATTCGGGTACATATGGTAATTTGAACAGCAAGATCTACAGAACAGTCTCCAGCACAGCTGTGGTCTAAATGTATTACTTTATATAGGTCTGATGCAACTGTCCTTTGTGCATGAGTTGGAGAGAGCATATTGCCCCTCGTTTTGTTTTACTTTTTATCAGCACTTGCAGAAGACTCAGTCTTACCTCTTCTTTCACCTAAAAATGCTATGGGATATGTGTCATTTGAGAGATTCTGTACAAATATCACAGAATCAAAGAATCATGGAATAGTTTGGATTGGAAGGAGCCTTAAAGACCACCTAGCTCCACACCCTCTGCCATAGGCAGGAAACCTTCCCCTAGACCAGACTACTCAGAACCCCATCCCAAGTGGCTTTTGACACTTCCAGGGATGGGGAGTCCACAGCCTCTCTGGACAACCTGTGCAAGTGCCTCACCACCATCACAGTAGAGAATATTTTTCCTAATATTTAATCTACATGTTGCACTCCTTCATCTTAAGGCTATTTCTTTTTTTATGGCTTCCTATGGCTGCATAGCCTTGTGAAATGTTCCTCTCCAGACAGATTGTAAGTCTCCATGGTTTCACATTATAGCAACTCAAATGATGAGAACATCATCAGGACAAGCTTTGACTAAATATACAGAAAACTGTGCTGAAATTGTTTTGAGAGTGGCTAATTACCATTCCTCATCCAATATAAAAAAATGTTGAGACCAGTTCTAAGTTGTCCTGAATCTGCCATTAATGGAGGAAGAGAGACCCCACACAAAAGAAAAAAGTACTTTCAACCCAGCCCCAGCACAACATGAAAGAAGTTAGTGCCATCTTCCTGCAGAACACCTAAGGGCTCTATTTTCTGAGGTACCATCATCTGGGCTCTGTTTTTCCAAGAGAAGTAAATACTAAAACTCTTTCATCTGTCTTTTGAAGTGACCTTTGTTGGCTAGTAGGATTTGCACAAACAGGCAGCTCCAGCAAAACAGCCTTCATGTTTCCTACTGGTCATACTAAAGATTGCTAAATGAAACTGCTTGCAAGACAAAATCTCTTGATTTAAAGTTTTGGTGAAGGAGGATATTGTAAGACACTATATCCAATTAGTGTAAGTATGATTATATTCTAAAACAGTCAGGTAAAATTGATCAGATATCATTTGGGGAGTCAGATGTCCCTACTAATTCAGCATGCTGATAGCTCAGAATCTGTTACTCATGGGTTTTTTAAATGTTGGGGGTGTGTACCACATGGAAGGGAGCATTATAAAAGCTACTTTTCAATATTCTTATATTATTATATCAAAATATGTAATAAGTATTATATTGTCTATATACTAAATGGTATATATATATATCTATTATTATATGTTGCTGAGAATATCATTGCACACTTATATGGGGTCTTCTGTAGAATGGGAAGCCAAGGAAAAGCTTGAGTTTTGTGGCTTTCTGCATGGAGCTAGGAATATAGAAAACATACAAGGAGACTACTTTTCTTTTGAATGTAGAAGCAAGATGATTCTGAGAAGTGGGACTATTCTCTGCAAAATACTTTGATTTGGATTTTGTGCTATTGATAAAAATCCAAATTCAAAACGAATATGTTGCAATTAAATCCTAATCAGAAGTGATTTTTATATTCTACTTTTTTCTTCATTTTGAAAGGAGAGAAGGTGAAATAAAGTATTCAGTATACTGAGATTAATAATTATTTGTACAACATTATAATAGTCAAGTTAGGGACAGGATTCAAAGTTCCCATGCATTTTAACGGAAATTGTGTGTCCACATTTTTTGGAAATATTTTAAAATCTCAGATACAATTTATTAACCAAGCACAAAAGCATTTGAACAACACCCAAAAAGAGCAATAAACACACAGAACACATTGCAGCAAATTGAGGTGACTCCAATAATCCAATGGCAATGCTTAGTTCAGTTCCTGAATACCAAAATGTAAATCCTGTATAGAAGATTTGCAGAAAACACTTTGAAAGACAATATAACTCTCAAAATCATACAGATTTTGTCAGTCAAAATTCTTGTTTAGTGATACATAGCTGTCAGCCATGTTACTCCTGAGAGCTGACAATGAACACAGCTTTGTGGCAGCCCTGGATAGTCCTATCAATTTAGCTTGGCCCTGCATACAACATCTGGTCCACAATTAATACAGCATTTTAAAATCCTTCTGGTACTATAAAATGCAAGATATATTAAACCAAATGAGTCTAAAAGTTACTGAGGTTTTTTGGTTTTGTATTTTTTTTTTGTTGTTTCTTCTGGAGAAGAAAAAATCTGAAGGGTTAGCGAAGACGGAATTATTAATAAATTTTAAAAAGCCAGAGTACTAAATTTGACATCTCTGCCAATTCCTCAGATCTCTTTTGTCCTTAATAAGACAGTGCTCACACATTAGCCTGTCGGGTATCAGATGGCCCTTTTGTGCTTATTCATTTCCTCTAAGGAACGCGACTCCTGTGGCCGCTCGTGTTTCCTTTGGCAGCTGAGAAGCTGGAGATTTACCACACCGTAAATCTGCAGCTGTAGCAGGGCCCAAGTCCCACCAGGCCCATGGCCACTGTGTTTGCTGTGTGCTGAGGAGGGCCCCCAAGATGGTCCCCTTCCTTGGGCCACCGCTTGTCACCTACACCCCACTGAGGTCTGCGCTTCTACCCTTCACTGTCTGACCACCATGGGGGGGACTGCACCTGAGCAAAAGCTGTGCCTTGATAGACTACTTCTGCTGTCTATGGATTTATTCATAAAGGGTGAAGAAAATGTAACAAATAGTTGTATGGCACCATTGTAGACTGAGGAATTAGAAGCTATGTGTGTCTCCTGTAAATATGAAAAAGTTATGTATGAGAACATTGTTAAGTGCTTCCTTTATAACAACTGGAGAGAAACAGGCAATTTTAAGGTATGATCCATCTGTTCCTATATATCTGAAATAGATCAGATGAATCAGTCCCTAAAAATATTTGTTTCTAATGACTTGAAAGAAAGGTTACAGTTGAGCTCAGCCATAAGCACTGTGGAAAAGTTAGGTGACACACATGCCATTGGAGGCAGACTCGGAAGAGGTCTACTGACTACTTCACTTTCTCTCTTGGCATATTGTACTGTTTTTTAAAAAACTAGATCTCAAGCTGAGATTCTAAAGTTGGCTATAAAAGGACATATAACATGCAAACACGATGATCACCAATGCATATGCACCCATGGCATATCTTGGGCTAAACTGAACATCTGCCTGTAGACAAAATTTTGTTTACTTGCACACAATTCTCCTTCATCCAAGTAATTTAAATGTTGGAATTCCAAAAGTAAATGAGAAATTGTGTTTTAAAACCTAAAATGAGAAAATTTGAGATATATGCATCCTAATTCCTGATGTCTCCAGTGCAACTGGCACACTGGGTGTTCAGAAGCTAAGCTAGCTCTGCATAGATCAGTTTGTCTGCATATTTGTCAGTAAATAAAATGGATCAGAGACAATTCTCTGGCCCTAAAAGCAAGTGACACAGTATAGCTTGCAACTACACAGCTAAACTCAGCTAGAGCAGGTGGCTTTATTCATGTTGCATTGGGTAAGAGTTCCAAGACTGTCACCAGTTAAAGTGTGCAGACCGTCAGTAGGTCAGTGCTTAAACACATTCCTTCTAATCCCACATGTTTCCAGTGTAGCTATAGAGGCAGTTTAAGAGTCTAATTAAATATATAGGCTCAGACATTCTGCCCAGTGAATGTGGATTATGGTTTCCATCAGTGAGCCAGATCATATATCTGTGTGCCTAGGACATGGTTTAACCTCCACAGAGGTAATCTGGCCATCAGTAAGGGACAGTTGGCTGTATTTTCAATATCATATCACTTTGTGAGCGTATCAAGGGAAATCAATATATTGCAGTAGCATGTTCAATATTTACTGTTACTGGAGTTTTAATATTACACCATCCTAATCTCTAGACTTAAGCTTTCAAGAAGAGTTTTCAATATTAACTAAATAATTTTTCCAATCCAACCTAACCAACTCCACTAGAAAAGTTTGAGTTATTCTCAATGGAAGATTTAACACAAAGGAAAATGTTATTTCAAATTTAGTAAACACAAAGTACGTCTAAGCTATCTTGTTGGTATCTTCTGGAATTTTGTGCCTCTTATCTACTGATTGTTCATGCTACTTGAGTGTTAGTTCACCGCCAGGCTTAATTCTGGAGAAAGGTTAGTTGTTTATGGGCTGGGAAGAACTAGGCAGAGAGTAGGAGATAGTGTGTGCCAGTGTCCCACCCCCACAGTGCACAAAGATACAGTGTGAGTGTGACTCATGTTGGGTTTGGCTTCTCCCAGACTAACCAGTATTTCACATGGCCTCACGTCCTAAGCCACCCTTGGTGTTACACAACAAAAAGACATATCTGGCAGCCTGCAAAAGCAGCTTCCCAACAGCAGCCCAGGGCAACATCTTAAAAGGACCACAGTCAAATCAATGTCTCCATTGTTGGGAAGATTTCTTAGCAGCCTTTTAATTTTATACTGAGTGTCATAGCACAATCTGGTTTTATAGAAACAGGAGTAGTACTAGTTTTATTTCATTGATCTGTCTGTAGTATGTCCATTATATGCCTGTGAATTTTGTCTCCCAGCTGTGTGTGTGTATATACATGCAGGAGGGGTTACCAGCCCTTGGGTGCAGGTAGGCGCAGCTGCCTAGGCTATACTAAGGTACATGTGATCCTTGTAAGCCCAGCTTTCAACAGAATTCTTTGTGATTCCTGATTGCTGTGACCATGATCTTGAGAAGCAGGTCTCTGCTTTGCTTTGCCTAACATGAATATCCCTGAAAGTCCCCAGGAGGAGCCTTCTCTCTAGGCTGTGACATGTACCCCTATAGGCTCACTGGAAGAGGCTTCCCAGGGTCATGGTCACAGCACCAGCCTGGCAGAGTCCAAGAAGTGTTTGGACAATGCTCTCAGGCACATGGTGTGATTCCTGGGAACGGTCCTGTGCAGGACAAGGAGCTGGTCAGATAGAAGCATTATCACTGGTGCTCCAGTCACTTGTTTATAAGTTTTCACAGCAACTGGATATTTTTTTCTTTAGGGAGTATCGACACCACCAAACCAACAGGGACCAGGTAATGAGCTCAGGCATTCACACTTACTGTCACTCTATTTAATTCTTACTGCTCTCTTTGACTCTGTTTTGGAGCACTTCAGCTGTCACTGAGAGAAGCCAGTTTAGAGGGAGCTGACCCTGTGGAGTGTGGACACAAGCCAGTCAGTGCTATTCAGCTTCAAGGCTTGAATCAACTTAGCAGTATAAACACAGCCAAACAGTCTGTATGTTCAATGAGATGAAAAGGAGCAAACAATTCTGATTCCATTTAATGCCAATTTACGGCTCTTAACATTGCCTTTCCCACAAATCAAGCAGTTGTATTGTCTAGCTGAGGGCTTTTGTCCAATGACAGGATGAGAGTCTGAGAAATCTGTCTGTTCTGATAATGTTGCAGAGAGTGTTCACATTTACTATCAAGGCTTCACTAGGACATAGTCAACATGTTGATTTTGCTAAAACAAATGTCTGGAGTAAAGGAAGACACTAAAAATAAACATGATCCTAGGAAAGGCATTCACTTTATTTTTGCCCAGGGAAGAAGAGGTGTAGCTTGCCAGCCTTTTACATTGGTTGCTAACCAAATAATGAACAGGAATAAGCTAATTCTGACTATGTTTTCAATTACCTTGGGGAACTTGATGGCAATGAGTTTGAAGTTTTTCTGTTAACATCTGAATACTTCTATGCAGGGGCCACCTTACATATATATGATGACCTTCAGTGCTTCCAATGTAATCAAATTTCTTTTACAGATTCATATAATATTTTGGGTTGCAAATGACCTTTAAAGGTCATTGTGCTGGTTTTGGTTGAGATAAAGTTTGTTTTTTTCATAGTGGCTTGAATGGGGCTGTGCTTTGAATTTGTGCTGTAAAGTCTGTTGATAATATAGAGATGTTTTCATTATAGCCAAGAAGGGCTTATGGAATCAAGGCCTTTTCTGCTTCTCACCCCATTCCACCAATGAGGATGCTTGGGGTGCACAAGGGGTTGAAAGGGGACACAGTCAGAACAGGTGATTCCAATTGCCTCAAGGGATGTTCCAGACCAAATGGCATCATGCTTATAAAGTGGGGGGAAGAAGGAAGGGGTGGAATGTCAGAGTGATGTTTGTTTTCCCAAGTAACTGTTACACACAATGAAGCATTGCTTTTCTGGAGATGACTAAACACCTGCCTGTCCATGGCAAATGGTGAATTAATTCCTTGTTTTGCTTTGCTTGTATGTATGGCTTTTGCTTTTCATATTAAACTGCCTTTGTCTCAACCCATGAGTTTTCTCATTTGTATTCTTCTGATTCTCTCTCCATCCCACCAGGATGGGATGAACAAGTGGCTGTGTGGTTCTCTGATTGATTTTCTGACCATTTTCTGGATCCACTCCAACTGGTCCACACCTTTCCTGTGCTGAGGACCACTAGGCTGGATGCAGCACTGCAGGTGGAGTTTCACAAGAGCAGAGTAGATGGGCAGAATCACCTCCCTCACCCCGCTGGCCACACTGCTTTGGATGTCGCCCAGGATATGATTGGCTCTTTTGGAAGCAAATGCACATTGCTGGGTCATTGCATGTGGCCTCATTGATCTTTGTGAGGTTCATATGGGCCCACTTCTTGAGCTTATTAGAGTCCCTCTGGACAGAGTCCCATCCCTTAGGCATGTCAACAATGCCACTCAGTTTGGTATCATCTGCAAACTTGCTGGGGGTGTACTTGATCCCACTGTCTATGTTACTGTCCCTCAGCAGGACAAGAGCCTGTGTGATACCTCCTGTAGCTGGAGCAGAGGGCTTCACCTGAAGAGGGCTTCACCTATGGGGTTTCCTTGATGAGGCAGGCTGTAGGAGAGACAAGCCATGAGGTTCCCTCTGTTGACTCAGAATCTTGATTCTTACCCATAAGCTTTCCATCTGTTCATGGCTATTCTTCAGAGAGATCTCTTCTCACTCTATCACACACACACACCCTTCTTGGTGTAGAAGGCAACTTGTTTGATCCCCATTCCTTGCCTGTCTGTCTTACACATCCTGCAGCCATCAACAGCCACACTTCAGTCATGGGATTTGACCCACCAAGTTTCAGTAATGGCACTTTAGAGACAGATGATTTGCTAGAATTACAGTTCTCAGGATATTCAACATCAGAGATCTAATTGTCTGATGACAAATAAAAAGATAAATCAGTATGAAAAATTGCTTCCTGAGATCCCTTGTTTATTCCTTGAACACTCTGCTATTCTCTCAATAATTCTCAATAATAATATATGTTCTCAATAATAATGTGTTCTACATCTAACTTTTAAAAGTATGTTCTGTAAAATTTTGTGTTAAGATTGTAAACCCAACTATCCACAAAAAGTGATAATTTTGCATTTTAAGATATTCATGTATGAAGTTCTCTTGCAAGCCTTTTGGAAAAATTGCTGTATTTCTTTGTGCTTATGAAATAAGGAAATGCTTACAAGCTGTCTAGAAAATTAAGTAGCCCTTTCAGAAATGTATGGAGATCTCTAAATAGAATTGTGAAGTGTCAGATTGTTTACCATTCTGAGAGCATTTAATAGATTAAGCTCTGAAGGAAGTTATTGGTTTATTAAGGGCAAGTTAGCCTTTCCCTCCTTGCTGTGTCTTGGATACATCTTGAAAACCATTTACACCTCTCCTCCAGATTACAAACCCTTTTATTGTATGCGCATGTCTGGCACAATTAGTCTATATTTTGGCAAGGACCTCTTGCTTTATTGCTATATAAATAATTTCTTTAAATATTAGTTCTCTAAATGTTCTCTAAATGTCCCTTATGCATTTTTTTTTCCTAAGAGGGTCTTAATATCCAAACATTTACCACTCTAGTCTAAATATTCCTCAGCTGAGCTACAACATGAATAGGAAGAGAATTGCAGCTTTAGAGAAAATGGCAATGATCCCATTGTTCCTTCTGTGAACCAGATTGTGCACCATAAATCATGCATCCTTCAGAAGAAAAACCTCACATCCTTCTGCCAGGACTTCTGATTATAAAGTTTGTAAGTTGAAAACTTTGGAAAATTGCTTCTTAGCTTGAGCTCTAGCAAGGAGAATTTTAATTTAGACATTGAAATACAGAAGGTATTAAAATCAAAAGCAAAATGTTGCCATTTCTCTTTCAAACTCATTGCTAAGGAATAAAAGGGGATTATTCATTTGTCATCATGTCAATTGAACAGAAAAGACAATTCAGTGTCTTTTGCAGGGGATGGAATGGATTGGTTTCCATCAATTTCATAGTCTGGCTCAAGGAAAAGGTGTATATTCTTGGAAATATTTTAAGAAGGAATTTACATATTATTTTATTCAAATGAAACAGTGCAGAATAAAACACAAGTGAGACTCTTCAGTGGTTCATATCTTAGAGTGAGTTTGTCATTTCCTCATTGGGACAGTATTGTTTTAGTAACTGAGATGTATGTACTCATTTGGAGAGCTAAGAGGATGCTCTTCTCATTCTTCCTGATCCTTTCAAAATGGAGTCAAAGGGAAGCCAAGATTGATGCTGATGCCCTAACTACACAACATGATTTTTAAGACTCAATGACTGACAAGAGATGCAAACACCTTGTGGGGAAGACAATATAAGAACAGATTCTAGAAGAATCTTCTCCACTTCCAAGAATACTATCCTACTCTAGTTGCTGTGGATTGGTGGAAGCCTTTTTGTTCAATTTGCAGGTGAAAATTTATTCTCACCAGATAAATTACAGAGGCAAATTAGTGTATGTATCCTTTTGTCATCTGGCATCTGTAGGCAAAGTGATGAGCTCTCTGATTTGGTTTCCTACTGGAGGACATGCACAATATTTAGGCCACACACTCATGCCAATAAACAAGAGCTCCACCTCTCAGTATTGAGCCTGTATCTGGGGAGAGGAATTGCTTCCTTCAATGTAGATTCTGAAGCCCAATGCTGTCAGAAGATTTCTATTTAACACTATAAAGCAACCACACAGAAGCTTAGAACAGAAAGTAGGGGGAAAGAAAACCACCAGCTGATCCAGGAGGAGGAGTTTGCAAAGATAACATAGCAATCACATTCACTGATATGTTATCTTACTCTGCTCTGTAACTGGAAGCTCTGGAGAAGCAGGCTTGCATTAGATAATCTCAATTTATATGAATCAAAGGCAAAACTCTGAATTCTGAATAAAAAGACTCCTAGTTTCCTGTCACCAAAAAAAACTACTGCTTGGTAGAGTAATAAGGACCTGGGTCTTTTCTATTCTGTGAATTCGAGATAGCTCTATTGTGCAGATAGATATGTATTCCTAAACTCTATATTGTTGTTCTCAGAGTCTAAAATTTCTAACTCTAATGAGAACTTGAGCCTGGCACTGGGGGAGAAGCCTGGACACATGGTGACATCCATCATAATCTGTGGAACCCAATTTTTAGATTTTCAGATCTGCCCTGGGAAACTACGTTGGGGTTTCCTGTCTCCTGGAAACCCTTTTGCAACATTGAAGAAAAGTCCCAGAGTCACCAACAGATTTGAATTAACCACACAGAGTTCCTGGAACTTAACCAAAAAGTTATTTCTATTTCTATTTATTTCTATTTCCTGTTTCTTCTGTAGAAAATGTAGAAATGTAAAGTTTTTGTTCAAACTAAGTGACATTTATGTTTTGACGACACCTGTTTTCCTAAATTGACCCTATGTTTGACTTCAGGCTGTGCTGCCTTAGTACTCTCAAAATAGATATCCTTGAAAGGCTACCCTCACTCTTCAATTAGTCCTGATTGCTACAGCCTGTCTCTTAGGTTAAGTAGAATAACAAGAACCTTTTACTTCAGACATTTACATGGGTGCATTCTGTTCCCCTGTACTTATTCTGCTTAGGTCCCTAGACATTTTGTCTGTCCTAGAGTTGAATTTGTACAGGTGAACTAGGACAGCCGAGGCACCTAATGCTTAGCAAGGAACCCATTATCACCAGGTCTCTGGAAGAATCTTATCTCATATTGATCAAAATTGAACCAAATTGCATGAAACGTCTCTGCTTTTTCCATGGAAGGAGGTACTGGTATCACCTTGAGAAAAAAAAAGTCTTGACAGATAATCTATTGGTTGCTGTGGAAATCATAATTGTGGAGGGAAACAGTAAGATAATTGGCTGGAAAATTTAAAGGGAGAAAAATTTCCCCCAGAAAAAACTTTTCTTGGTGCTTTCTTTATTTTTATGGACACGTCTACAACAATCTTAAACTTGACTTCACTGAATATTTGTCCTAGATCTATCAGGATTCAAAGTGTGGACCTTCCTCTTTGATGTGACTTCCCAAGCTCAATTCAGTAAGCATTCCCTGAGTGTCCCAGCACAGAGAATCCTGTATAAAACAAGAGAGACAGTGGCTGTGTCACTCTTCTTTCATCTGCGTGCATTTTACCTATAGGGAAAATGTGCATTCATGCATTACCTTTAATAACCTCCCGATCAGAGGGCAGTATAGGACAGGTCTCCATCAGTCTCAGTGTTGAAAGTGTCTGGGCAGAAGTGCCATACTTGTTGAGCTGAAGAGCATAAAAATGATGACAGAATTAGCAGCCAGAGTTCTTAATTGAAATCGTGAACACTTCAATTCAAGGGTATGCCTCAGTTCTCATCATTCATATGGAAGTTGTCCTTTTGTCAGATACTGTTTGCTGTTGGATAGTTTAGGCACCTTTCTGCTTAGAGTGGGACTTTCCAAAGTGGCAGCTCAGACATAGAATCTGAATCTTGGTCACCCCAGCCCAACAACATTACCTTCTCTGCCCTTTGTGGTCTAGTGTTAAATCACTTGCTTAGATTGCAGTAGAAGCTTGTGATCATATTGGGAGCTGACTTCAGTTCTGCAAAGTCCAGAAGAAGCCAATTCACAGTGGAGCCCCTCTTTTCCTCCCCTGTCTAGGAAGAAAAGTGTAGACTAGATTTCCCTATATGACTGAAAACAATAGCAAGAAAAAAATCAGCATAGGAATTTAGATCAGTATAATGGTTTAAAATAAATACACAAACAAATAAGGCATTTTACAAAGGTCAAAGAACAAATACTGCAGTTCAGCAAAAACCTCATAAATTTAATGAACAAATCCAAAACCAGAGCAGTTTCTCCACCCTTGCAGACTGGATCAGGGTTTAGATTGCCAGTGTCTCAGACAGCCTAGGTTAAGATCCATGATTATGCAATGAAGGATGCTTGTCAGACTGAATGGAAGATGACATATGGGTACCTTACTTTACAACACTTGATAAGCTTTGTTTAAGCATTATAAACATCAGAAAAAGAAATTTATTTTTGCAATAAAAGCTATTTTTATGGAAGCAAAAGTCACATGACCTCTTTCCCAGCTTTTAAGAGAGCAACAGAACTTGCTTTGCCTGTCAGCCCTGAAAAAAGACTGAATTTAATGTCAAAAGCAAAGGTCTTGATAGGCAACAGTGCTAAATTCTAAATCTTATGTATTAATAGCTTCCTTCCTTGCCTTAACCTCAGACTCTGGATGAGAAAAAACCTCACACTGTAAGGCTTAACCCTTCATAGCTCCTGACTTTTACAGCAGCTGTGGACACCCTGATTTTTAACTAGGCAAGATTTTCAAAGTGAAATGTATTGTTGGGTAGCTCACATACATGACACATGTTCATATACATGTAGGAGGGAAATCAAGGTGTCTCTGGGTCCTAAATATCCTAACTTCAAACTATTTATGTCAAACTGCATTTAGATTTGTCATGTTGCATCCCTCTCAATGTAAAATCAATATTGCAGGCAAACGTTTGCTTGTTCATTGCTAATTTTGACACATGCACCTCCAAAGTCACCCCAACAATATAAGTGGCAAATATATCCTGCTGGATAACCACACACAGTTTCCTTCTGAAACTGAGCTTTCCTTTTCCCTCCCTGAAACCTTTAATATACTCCTCAAGTGCAGTATTACAACCTGTAAAACCCTCAGTTACTGACTGATTTTTGTATTTGATAGCCCAACAAAGGAAACCCCATAAAGTCCCATTCAGTAAGAAGAGCCAAGAAATATCAAGGTGAATAATTAAGAGAATTAGCACTCAAGGAGTATACATTAGTGAACTACTTAGAACTCATCTGTACTTCAGAAGTCTGATATAAAATATGCAAAAATAAGATGTTTAAATATAGGACTAATATTGTGTCCCCTTTTCACAGAAGAAAAAAAGGTGAAAAGATAGTGGTGATATTTCTGCCCTCTCTTAGTAAGGAAGATCAACAACCCCCTGGCTTTGGTACACAAAGTGAAGGTCGTGTGAGTGATATCTGCAAGCCATGGCACAGAGAGCAACAGAGGATGCAAAGAACCCTGAGGGTCAGTGTGGGTAAAAGGAACAAAGTAACCCAAGGCTGGGTACAATGTGAGAGAGTTGGGAGCAAGGGAGGGAGAAAGATGGGATCCTCTAGATAGCTGTAATTTGCTCATGGGGGAGGGGGGCTAAACTGGGATATACAAAATACTGGTGGGAAGGTAATAGTCTTACATGTTTTATTGAGAATATAGGTGGAGAATAAGGTGTACAGAGCTAAGAGGGATAGTAAGTAATTTTACAGTAGAAGAGACAGTTGTGCTTTCAATTTTGTTGCTCAGTTATGGAGCTTAGGATGTTTTGAACCCACCTTATGGAGCTTCATTCATCTCATCAACTGAATAAATCTGTTCACTCTAAGGACAGAACTGACTTGGAACTCAGCTCAGGTGCCTCCACACAGCCACCTAGTTTCATCTGAGACAAAGTAGGCAATGGCCTTTCTGGAGCTGGCAGAGACACCACTACTTAAGAGCAGAGTCAGCCTCTAGCTGCCATACCAGAAAAGAGGTATCTGGGGCAATCTGAAAACTACCTTGGGCATCTGAAATGCCTCTCTCTGCAATTAAATTGAGATCTCAATCTCCCTTGATGATAATGAAGGCTTATCTGATGTGTAAAGACCTACAAGTAGACACCTAAAATTACGTCTCTAAACCTGAAACATACCCCCAGGTCTCAGCTCTCACATACGAGTCTAGTGCCATTTAAAATTCCCACCTGGCCTCTAGCCACTGGTCTGGAGAAGCACAGGCCTCCTCTAGGTGTTGTGTCATACCTGACATGAAGATGTTTCAGCCTCCTTGAGTGGCAGACAAAAAGTTCAAACAACTGAATCAAGCTTCCAGCACCTAGCCTTTCAGTCACTCCTATAAAAGTCCAGACCACTGTCCAGATAAAACAGCATATCCACTAGCCTGGTTCAGCTGTGCTTAGCCACATACAGGCAGATAAACTGTTACACTTTAAAGGACTTTGTAACAGAACACCTTGAAGTATGGCTACACAAATAGTGAGGAAAAAATTAGCCAGATTAAGTAAAAAAACATTTAAAAATAGGATTTCTGAAGAATTTGCAGGCCTAAATCCAAGATTATTTCAGTATCTCCTATTAGCCAGGCAGTCACTGGATAAAAGTAATAAAGAGTCTTTTGGAACTCAAATAGGCCCCAGAGTTCTTCCCTCCTTCATAAAGTCCTTAATCAAAAAATTCCAGACACAAATTCATGTTTATGCTCTCCAACTACTACAGTAAAATACAATTTTCTACTAAGTGAAACAGTTTCTGAGACACAACTACCCAGACACCTTGTAAGCTTTTGTATGTAAATAGTGCAGTAAAACTGCGTATGCAAGTATATGTTTGGCTTGTGGGCCTACAATGGGGTATACTGCTGAGTTCTCAAAGCATAAGGTCAGTTTGAAACTTGGCATCTCAGCTGTTGTTTGTGTATATGATAAATTCATGTACTGCCTGAAAAGAGGATTAGAAGCTCAGAAACCCTTTTTTTCTTCTGCTTGTTTTAAAAGTAGCAGCAGCCCGTATCTGATTTAAATAAAGTGTTTAGACACCAACCTTCAAAGAAGGCAGTAAAACTCCAGGAGAGTATATAAACTGTAATTGAGAGATGAGACTTAAGTGTGTGAATCCTCTTTCTTTCCCCCTTGGAGTGGGGGGGAATAGACCTGGATAGTTTCACACGCACACACTGTGTTGAGTTTCCTGGGCCTCACTCTAATTCTAACTATGCATCTCCAGCATCTCTTTCTTGAGGACCAAAGAAAATCTAGATGTTGCAATGCTTGTTGCTTTGATACCTAAACTCACATTATTATATTCTATTATTATACCTATTACTGTAGGTATTAAACCTCACATTTTTCTTTACGACTTATTTCCAAATACTTTTTAAGATGCAAATTGTAAATTATCTATTATATATATATATATATAACTTTTTGAATTAAGCCTCAGAATAGGCTGTAGTTCATGTACAAAGCAATGTACCATGCACCTTTTGGAAGCAGAGGTTTAATAACCACTTAATAACCTTTAATGTAGCAGTCACTCAGATATATGAAGCTGATTAAACTAAGACAGGCAGTATGGATAAATCTGCCATAAACATAACAACTTTTTAACCACACACTGAGTGTCAGGCAGCTGCAAGAGGGGGGTTGCTCTGTAAAATCAGCTGAGCTGGCAGCCAAGGGTGACAGTGAAGTTGGTAGGGCAGTGCCCCACCTGATACAGGTATGATCCCATAGCACCCTAACCAGTAAAGCAGGTCTGGTGACAGTGACCATGTTCAGCCATGAATCCAGATCATCAGACCAGTCCAAAGACAGGTTGAATCTGAGGCCAGGCTCAGGACTGGTGGGTTTATGGCCAGGCTCAAGCATGGTGTCCATGCAGCTCCAACAAGAAGCTGGGACAACAGCTGGAGCTGAAATGCAGTTCCCAAGCCAAGAGGATTAGGATCCCACTGAGGTGCCTTACACTTCTGTCCCACCCAGCTGTCTGATCCAAGGTCACAGTAGAGCTAGCCTTGAGTGCAACAGCCCTACCACTAGGAAAAAGTGGCTGCTGAGTTTCTGTAGGGTCCTGACCCTAATCCAGAAATACACTTGCTAGAACAGCAGCAGGTTAATTCAGGATGTGACAACAGTCCGAGTAGTTGAGGCACTTGAGATGTAAAATCTTTGAGCTTGGACTTCCTCAGGCTGAAAGATGGTAAAATCCTGATCTTCCTCTTCTTGGGTGAGGCTTCCAGCTGGTTGTCTTTTGAAAGAGAAAAGGTCTCTGCAAGCAGAGGTGTTAATTCCTGCCTTCCCCTGAGGATCCAGAGTCTGACTCTGGAGTGACAATGACTCCTGCCTTGCAATCTTGAATTACTGAAGAGTAATGCTTGGGGGGGTGGTGGAGAAAGGGGGAAATTCAGATATGCCACAGACTTGTATTCATTGATTTAGATACATTTTATTTGGCTTCTAATTGGCCTCTGTCTCTCACAGACTTGAAGCTGGAATCTTTTTTCAGTGCAAGTGCCTAGAATTGGACATTGATACCCCATAAATCTTCTGCAGAAGCAGAACTTCACTGTAATGTACAGTGCCTTCTGTGCTGGGTGGTTCTAGTCCTCATTACAGACTGGGTGCAGGATCTGGACCTTAATTTACTCTCCATCAGACTTATCCTACAGTATTTTAACAGTGTAAAGATTAATTTATTTCGTATATGAATATATAGACTGATAATTACTCCTTCCCTCCTCCATTTGGCTAATTCACATGGCTTAACTATCCCTCAGCAATGCTGAAGACTTCTGCAGGAGGGAGGGTGGTGCTGCCATTCAGGTTCTTCACTACCACCCCAACTGGAATAGGCTGCTCCTCTGTCACCAGCTGACCTTTGCCTTAAAGACTGATGCACTTCACAGAGGTACAACAGGGCTGGTCCTCTGTTATTTGATTTTTGTTTGCTATGGATAGGCTGGTTTGTTTGCTTTGCACTTAGGGCTTGCAGTTTATTCAGGACTGTAAGACTCTTCAAAATCACACATAAGTAAATAAGTGAAAAACAAACAATGCTGAAAATTCATCTGTTTAAAGGGGAGTGACTACTATTAACTTACTACTATACTTAACACTATCTACTTACCAGACTTCATTTTACAGCAGAAAAATACATTTTCCACCCTCCAGATGTCTTCTGTGAGGTGAAAAAATGCTCAGCATTTTAAGAAAACTACTTCAGTGTGTTTAAAAGAGTATTGTGCCTGACTTTCTTCTTTAGGTTGTTGTTCATGACAACAGAAGATACTGAGGTCAGTGTTTAAACTGAAAATCCCAATTTAACTTTTATTATCGTGTACTGCTTAAACTGGAACTACTGAATCATAAACTATGATAGGTAAATGGCACAACATTAAAGAAATTAATTCCATAGTTTAGAGTTTCCTGTCCTGGTCCCTCTGGGCCAGTCCTGAAGTCCTTGCTCATTTCCTTACTTCTGATTCATCAAAGTGTTTAAACACTCTAGATTTCTGTGGGGTTTTGAGCATATGCTAATTGATTCAACTCTTTAATCAGGTAAAATCCTCACTAAAGTCAGTAGGAACTTTTTTTCCTAAAGACCTAAAGTTTCAGTCTTTTGTTTGTTTGCTTTTTAAATCCTGCATTTGAGTCCACACAACTTGAAATTAAGAATTTATGTATGGTAGTTGTTCCTACGCATCACTCCCTACCCAAACCAGTTCTGTCACTTTGGCTATTTAATCACTGGCTAGTAATATTAGTGGCAAGAGGAATTCAACAGATGGGGTAGTGCTGGAGTAGGTGGAGACTTGTTGAGAAGAAGGTTATAATAATTTGTATCATATGCTACCACTTGACATTTTATTTAAACACTGAGAAGAAAGGAGCACTTTTTCTTTACCCCGCCTGAGCTCCCATTAAAAATCTTTAACCATTTAAACATCTTGAAGTATACTGTAGCTTTATTTTCCATCATTGCTTAGGTGTGATCAAAATTCACTGGGGGAAAAAAATGAAAGTGTGTTACAAAACACTTGGGGAAAACAGAATGGAGAAAATATAGGGGAATGGCTCCTCAAATCTCACATACATAGCTGCTATGCAGCAATTTGGTCTGCTGAACTGAAGTCCACTCCACTCTTAGAAAATTTAGTGAGTACATAGTGAACACAGGGCTTCTTAACAGGCTTATGATATCAATTTCTTCTGAATTCCTTTGGTACAAGCCTGTTTGAAGAACATCTCACAGGTTAAATCTTTGGGAGCCTTTTAAAGGCTGATGAGAGCAGGTGATGTGTGCTGGCAGTTTTGACTTCTAATCAAAGATGTGGACTAGCTTATTTTTTATTTTTTTATTGTTACTATTATTAGAAACCAACAAAACCACTGCCAAATTTCTTAGACATGGGAATACTGCTAAGCCTGAGGAATAGGTTAATGAGAAAATTACAGTTTTGGAAATTTGTGGCTAAGCAATCACAGGGTTTGGAAGGGGTGGGCTGCTGAAGATATAGCATGAGATGTGAAGCAGCCTTAAATTCTCACTGCTTTTCCTGCAAAGGGCAGGAAATTCCCCAACCTGTGCAAGCTGTCCCTTGCTTCACTAGACTTGAAGAATTAATTTCCTGCAGTAACAATGGTCTTTCCTTTAATTTCGACTGCGAAGAGTTTGAAAGCGCGGTTTTGCTATTCCCAAATGGCTCTGCACCCTGGGAAGCAAGCAGCAGCCCTGATTCGCTGGAAGTTCATAATCCATAACTTTGGCCTTTTCCTGCTTAGTGGAAAGGCCCCTGGGGCGGCCTTGGCAAAGGCGGCAATGGCAGCCCCTGCCTCGGCCTGCTGGGCAAGCCGCAGTTTTCCCGGCGCAGAGACAGGAAGAGAGGGGAGAAGGCTGGCGTCGATTTAAGGGATTTTGTAGGGAAACAGCAAAGAGAAGGGGGACGGCCGAGGCTGCCTGCCCGATCGGGCGGCGGAACGCTCGGGAGCGGGGCCGGGCTCCGCCGGAGCGGCACGGCCGCGTCTCCACGGCAACCGCCGCGCCGCGCCGCCACAAGATGTCCGCGGAGGGCGAGCGCGGCCCGGAGCGCGTCGTGTTCCGAGCCCTGCCGCAGAAAACCTTCTCCTGCCTGCGGGACAGGGACATCGCGGGCCGACTCCTCAAATGGTGCGGGGAATGGCCGCTGCGGGACGCGTCTGTCCAGGGCCGGCGGGGAACAGGCGGGCGGTGCTGAGGACTGGAGCCGTTACCGCAGGTCGCCCGCTCCGGTGGCGGCGGGTCCGCATCCCTTACACATAATTTTTTTTTTTAAATTTATTTATTTTCCACAGCCTCTTAATTTGAAGTGCCCTTGATATTTTCCAGGCAGGCAAACCGCGCTTTCTGAGGTGTGAGGCGTCTGTCCTCGCCTCCCACAGTGAGCCGGGATCTGTTTTCAGCTTCGCAGCGGGGGCTCCTGCGCAGCTCCAGCCCTCCAAGGAAGGGTTGGAGGCGCTTATGACTGGGAATGGGAGGCGGAAAGTATAAATGGTCAGAATAGGGCTTTATGTATGTCTTCAGAATGTTTAATCTCATTTTTTCATTTCAGGTCCATGCAAGGCAGGATCACAGCACAAGCGTTCAGTTTTGACCAGCAGTTTAAGCCCTATCAAAAGGATGAGTTTCTTATGGTAGTTCAAAATCCTTTGTCTTATCCCCATGAAATTATAGCTACTGGAACACTGCATAACAGTGAACAATGCAGCAGTGTTGAATGCTGTTGGCTTGCTCACTGTCTCCTTGAAAGGAGGTGATTTAGGTGTGGTGCTCAAGACTGTATTGTCCAGTACAAATGTTTTAGTCTAATGTTACTCTGCTTTATGAGGGAACAATTTAGCCTTTCAGGATTCCCAAGAATGGAAATCTGAACTGGATGCTGTTCTTGGCCGCAGCGCTTCATGTTGGGAAGTCCACCTAGTGTGAAGCTTCAAACAGTGTAAATGCTCACAGCTATCAGTAAATTTCTCACAGTAAATTCACAGTGCAATTAGATGTGCATGTACACCACATATCTGGAAATACAACTTTGAAATGTATTGGATACCATTGCTTTATACTAGAATTTTGGACTTCCAGCTTTTGAAACTCAAATCTCTTGCTGATTTTGTGTCCCCCATCTCTGTTGTCTGCAAAGTCAAATCTCTTCATCTCTTTGTAGACAGAAAAAACCCCAAACCTGTGGTTTTAAAAACAACGTGGTTTTTACATCTGTTGTTTTAAAAACAACTCTGATGTTTTGTATGTCTACTTTATATTGTTATCCTGCATAAAGAATTCAGCCTCTTTATATCTTAAAGAAATTCTCACAGAAATGCACCAATATTTATTTCATCTTCCACTCATAAACAGTCCAAATTATCGAAGTTTACAGAATACCTGTTTACCCTCTCAATGCTTATGTCTTTTGAATTAAAAATGTAAAGATATCACCATGAAGTTATGAAATCTGAAGAGCTGTGAAGTAACTGGGGAAAAAAGGACCATTATATGTAATGTCTGATCTCTCTGTGTCCCAGAGGGGTGATAAAGAAATTCAGTGATATAGAAATGGAAAGATCCATCATTTAATTTTCCTAACAGTTTCTTCAGTGATTATTCTCTCTGTATGCATATGCATAAGTGTGGGTTTTCTTAGTTGCCTTATCTGTCAAGGAAACTTGCCAGCTATCAGCATTACTATGAATGTCTCCTTTTTTTTTTTAAATTGATAAATCAGTAAGATTGAATTCTTCAAATCTTACTGGGGAATATATCCTCCATCCCTTCAATAACTTGATGTGTCTTATGACTTAAAGGCTTAATGACTTTTGTGTCTCTCTATACTTCTCCAAGCTTCAAATTTATTTAAAAAGAGTAAATTTTAAAATCATACTTGGCATTTCATTTTTAACTTCAACATTGTATGCAGAGATAGAATGTTTCATCTCTTCCTCTGTTTTCTGAACCTCCATTAATTTCATACAATTTTGTGTATTCTTGGACTAAAACTGCTTTATTATAAAACTTTAATTCTACATATATAAATATGCACCTGAAGCTATCTTCTGTGTATCAAAGACACTGGCTACACTGAGTTATAAAACCCCATGGATTTGGTGATGTGACATTTAGTACAAAAACTGGTAGATTGTGTGAAATCTACTTACTAATTGGAGCCTCATAATTTGGATTGAAAGTATCCAAGGCACTATAATTAATGATTTTCTGTTTCATCTCCTTAACTGGTATTCTCTTATTTACATATTATAGGCATTTTTTAATGATCAAAGTGTGAACTCCAGTTTAAAGTTGCTGTCAGCTTCTGGACAATGGACTACATTGGGTAAATTTAGAATAAATTAATCTTAAATAAAAAAGTCTGTGTTTTAACTATTTTGCCCTAGTTTACCATTTTCTAATAATGGCACTTCATTTGTGTATATTTTCAACTAGTTGAAATATCTTAAAGAATTACTTCTTTTACTAATAGGAAGAGATTCTACTTCTAGAACATAAGAACTAAATTGTCACCTTTTATGCCTTTTTTTTCCTTTTGACCTCTGCATTGTTCCATAAATCAAGCACCTGAAGCTGTTTATGAACATTTATAAATGGTTTGTGACATCCAGTTGACCTGATCACATACCCAGACATAAACAACTGCATTATTTGTGGAGCTATGGTAGTACCTTATTCAGATAACACTTGGAGAAGGACATTCTTCTATAGATGCAATGACCTGACTTGGGACAGGTGTGAGAAGATTGCTCTGTCACAAACCAAAGCTGAGAGCAGAGGATTGGTAGAGCACACCCTGAGCTCGTGTAAATCTGCCATCTGTCCAGCTGTGGTGGTGGAGGCACAGAAGAGCCCCTTGGGACAGGTTGCTCCACTTGCAGCCATGCCATGAGGGTCACTTCAACTTGTTGCCATATCAGAAATTTCTGAACACACTCCATTATGTCTGGAGATGCAGATGAGACACTAAAGCAGGAAGGCCAAAAGCAAACAGCAAATTTATGACCACTTTGAAATTGCATTTTTCATTATGTAAATGGCACACAAAAATTCGTGGCAATTGCAGGCGATAATGTTGAGGTGTTTTGTGCATAATGTGATCTCTGATATTGCCAAAGTGATCTTCCATAATAGGAATATCTTAAAGGAGGGTAGTGGGTAGTCCTTGTTTCTTTTGGTTTGTCTGCAAATATTACTGTATGTAAATATTTAATGGAGCTTTGGGAATTTTCTAACTTTTCCATTTCAGCTCTCTGGAATTGGCATAGGTTTTTCCCACTATATACAATGACACTAGACATTGCCACTTTTTTGTTAGCAAAAATCCATTTTCCAAACACTTCACCCAACTGTTAAAACAATTGAAATATATAAAATGCAAAAAATATCTCAAGTACCCCTTCAGGTACCTCTTTCTCTAGCAAGCAGAAAGAAAATTGATGTATTTTAAGCCAATAGTAAACTTTTTCTTGCTTCAGACAGGATTTTTTTAGGCTATCTGTCTAGTCTACAACTTGACAGTCCCTGTAGTGGAGGTCAGTAGGTTACATACCTTGTGTTAAGAGTGGAGGGTCTCTTGCCAAGTAGCCCAGCTTAACTCTTGGTTCTGCTCAATCTTCTTCCGCACAGAAGTGAAGCATTTTGTCCCAAGGACTGGAAGGGTTCCCTTTCTAAATCCTGAACAGCTGGTATACCCTGTTTGCTCTTAAAATTTCATCTTCCCATTCTTTGCCTATTTTTGGTGAGGAATGTTGGCACATTTTTCTATACTTAGTCTTCATGTGCATTTTTTGAAAATATAGTAAGAATTAGCTGTGAGTGGGAGGAGGTAAAAATCATCTAGTATTTTCTTCTTCAGGCATGCTGATACATTAATCCAGATATACCATTTGCTTATCACTGTGGAGTAACTTTAAAACAACATTCCTGTTGTTAAAAAAATACTGGAAACATGCTTGTTTTGCTTTTTAGAAAATCTGAAGAAAATGTATAGTCTGTGTTGATTCAAATACCGCATTTATTCTGTTACAAACAAAAATGTTAGTAATTTTTTTTCTTTATGGGGGAGATAGATTGAATGCATAATATAGATGGGGTTTAGATAGATGCACAGAAGCTTCCCTTCTCCTGGACCCACAGAAAGACATCAGCATTTTAAAGGAAATCAATAAAACTTTACAGGAGTGTTTGTTTTCATAGTAATTTTTTTCTTATTTAAGGCTGTGGTCTTCTCTCTCCTTTTCACTTACTATGTTTTTTTTGTCCTGGTAGATTTCCACAATAATAAAATGTTTCAATGACTCCAGCTTCAATATTGCTTGAAATAAAACATTTTAGGTAAATGATATCCAAGGACATTCTCTAGTCTGCTCCCTCTGATCAGAAAGATACTTAATGGCCTAGTCTCATACTGAACTTTTTTTGCCTGTTGTAGTGGGGATCTTTTTTCCCCGTCCTTCTGGCTGCATGGCAGAGTAGCTGATATTTCTGATGTGCTTTAAGCCATCTATTCATCTGTTACTCTGATATTTCAAAAATAGAAGCTGTAAAAGGAACAAATTTAATGCATACCCATTTATGTATTGAGACTTGTGCTTTTTAAATAGCTGCAATGAGACCTAAATAGTCATTTTTCCCTGGATACATTACTGGCCTTGCACCTGTCAGCAGTCTTAGGGAGGCAGGACTGTATCTGCTTAAGCTCAATTAACACTTGAAAATTTATCTTCAAAGGGGTAAAGTTACCATCTATTTGCATAAATAAAAAATTTGGATTTACGTAAAAAAGGATTTCTGAGTTCCCATATGTGCTTGAAGCACCAACGATTTCTGTCTGTAGACAGGGGTTTTAAAATCTGGAAGGTAATCTTAAATCAGCAATTTTTAAACTACTACTATAGCTTCTAATTTGTGAAGAATTTTAGATATCGTATGAACCCATAAATCACCAACCTACACCTTTTACTTTTAAAGTACCCTATTTTTTAATTCTGAGCACTGAACTTGCATTATATGTAAACTGTTTTGTAAATAGTAAGTTAAAAGATATTTTTCTGACATAAAAAACTTCCTTAGATTTTGGAGGAATTCTAAATATACTTAATCTGGGGTTTATCTGCCCCATACTAGATATGCAATGTGTTAATTTAAAAGTATACTGGCAGCACTTTATAGATATTCCAGAGTTGGCTTTTATAATAAGCCTAAACTATTTCAGGATTTCTCAGCTCTTTGTTTTCCACTTGTAGAGTTGTCAAGGCATTTCTTCTTCCTCTTTTACTGCTTACATTTATAGTGTTATTAAAACCTATCACTCCTGTCCAGGAAATTCTGAATTTCAAATCTCACCTCTCAAATAGAGAGTAGGACCTTCCAGTGTATTTAAACTTTTCCATGTGTAGTTTGGTTTTCTGAACTACTGAATAAATTACAAAGCTCTTGATATTTTTTTCATTATTAAAGTTTTCATAAAACCTTTTTTCAGAGCAGAAGTCTCCTTCCCTTCCACTAATAAAATCCTTATAATTTAAGGCCCATAAATAGTTCAATTTCCTATACTTTTAGTTCAGTAACTGGATCTTTCACTTTTCTCAAATCATTTAGCATCTGATGTTTGTTAGTCGACTCAGGTTTTAATGTTAATTTCAGAATAATTTATGTGATAAAAGCTGATTTGGCTCGTACTAAATCCCTTATAAAATAAAAATTCATTCCCAGTGAAAGCAAGATGTGGAATTAGAAGTTAGAGGAAGCTGAAGTGAGGGGATGGGAGGGACTACAAATAAAAAATATAAATAAGTTTGGAGTTTTTTCATAGGTTGTAAGGCTGTAATTCATTACTTTTCTGACTTTTTTTGGTTATGTAATATGATTATTCCTGTCTGTAGACAGGAAGCCAAGCAATTAAATAATGTGTTTTTGTCTTTAATATATTTTCTTGACATCCCAATGGTCCAATAAAATGTTAAAATTTCCTGTCAGTAATTTAGCTTAAGTAGGCATATTTTCAAGATATCATCTTATAACTTCTCTCTTTTTCTTTTTTTTCCCTGGTATTGATTGGTTGGGTGGTACCGTTTACCCAGGTTTAGGTATTAAAATGCTAGCCCTACTTAACCTATGAATAAATAGTCTCTATGTAATAGTATATGGCAGAAATTCCAAGGCTTTCTACAGGTGTGGGGGCAAGAGAGAATTTAGCTTATGCTGTGCTTTCAAAGATTAGGATTGAAGTGAAATGGTAGGTGGTCTTGGAAGGATCATGGTTCATGCATCCCTTTTTGGCATGTTTCTGCTCCTGACATATTGTCATCCAGAGGGAAATTTAGACATTTCCTAAATAGTAATGCTTTGTGGTCCCTTAGGTCAGTTTGCCAGGACAGCACTGAATTTTATCTTTAATTACATGGTAAGAAGCCTTTAGATACTGTGATGTTGCTGGACAGTCTCCCATCAAGGGAACAGAGGAGAAGAGATAAGATTAAACTCATGGACAGCTAGAATGTTGTGATTATTCTCTCTGCTGGGACACATTGCCCTTGTGCTGAATGCTCACTCGTGCTCTCCTCCCCTCTCCTGTTCAGAAGCACTTTGAAGGGTGTTCAGAGGGACCAGGAGATGGGTAGAGAACATGTTCTAACATTTGGGCTGAACACTTGGCCTGTGGAGAGCAGACAGAACTAGGCTGAGTCCAAAGCTTCTTAAACATGGGGCCTAATTACTGGAGATGCCAAAAGTTATCCAACACCATGCAGACAGATTTGTAGATGTAGCACTGTGTATAGAGAAGATATGTGCCCTTATGGACTGATACCTCTTTAAGGAAAATACTGTAGGGCATCTCAAATGGCATTAGATGTCTGTGAGCAACAGGATCCAGCCTTGGACCATTTGCAAGCAGAGGGGGAAAAATTATAGAAAAATATATTCTGCGTTTAATGATTACAAGATAATACTCCATATTCATACAGAAAATGTTGATAGTACCTTTTTCATATTCTGAAATAGCTAGTTAATAAAGCTCACAGTGGCTATGAAAAAGCTTTTAAGAAGTTCAGTATAATACTTAACAAATCAAAAATTCTTCGAGGCTGTGTTCATTTTGGTTTTTACTTTGTGGGGTGCTGTTAGCAGCTGTTGACTTCCGTACTTCATGATGCCAAACTTGGCATAGGTCCTCAGATGCTTTAAGGCTTAAGCTGTGGAATATGATTTTCTGAGGGTGTGATCTAATATGATGCTGGGTTCACACGGTGTTTCCATCTATCCCTAGTTTCGGTTGATGGTATTTACCAACAGGGGGAGCAGACACATGAGCCTTAATGGAAAGTAGTATTCAGATGAATTTAATGTTTTCTTTGCACTTCTTTCCTTCTTTCTTTTCTTCCTTCTTTGGCTATTTTTTTTTAGGGACTCTGTGATTGATTCATACTTACATGTTCTGTGGGTTTTTTTAAAAACATGAAACATGCAACCAGCTTTCTATATCTTCCAGGTTCCAAAGTGACAAAAATTGAAGCTACAGTGGTACCCTGTACACAGATTTCCTTGTCATTTTTTGATCGGCTGTACTCTGAAGGAATTGTTAGAGAAGCTGGGACTATTGTGAAATGTTATGATGACTATTATGATGATATTCTTATTGCTGATGAATTAAGGAAGGTCGGTATAGTAAAGAATAATTTATTATCATTGTTCCTATTTGCTTCACTCTATTAGGTACTATAAGGGCACATTTTTCAGGCTTTTTTTTTCTGACAGTGGTAAAAAAAGACATCAGTAGCCATGGTTTACGAACAACTGAGGCACTGCAGTGCCTGTAAGCCCTCTTTCATTTTTAGGTGGGAGAAAAAGGTAAAGCCTTCTTCCCACCTTTGTCTCAGGCAGACAGTGCTGGGGGATGTGTGGGGAAATGCAGCTACTCGTTTGCTTAGGAGGGGGAAGAAAGGGTGCCAAAGAGAAGGTGCTGTGATACTCGGAGCTGTAGTGGGTGAAATTGAATGTATTCAATAGTTACACCCTGAAGCGTTCTTGGACAGGAGTGCTGATCATATTATATCTTAAGGCATTTAAAGAAAGCCTTCTTAATACATTTTCTCTAAAGCAAGAGGAACTATGAAAGAGGAAATTATTTTTCAGTATAATACTGGAAAATGACTAAATGCAACTCCTGAACAGGACTGCAATGTAAAACTTTGGTATGCTCTAGTGGAAGTGTCAGAAAGCAGATTATCTGAAAAAGAATCTCTAACAGTGGCACCCTTGTAATCAATGTATGTCTTTACTGTGTTTCTTTTGACTTCATAAGCTAAAAACATTTTTTAAACTTATGTTTGTGTAGCATTAGAAAAGCACAGTGTGGGAGAACTGGATTTTGCTCTTCCTTGTATATATAATCAACATAAGTACTAAATAATTATAGAGTTGCACTCATTTGCACTTGGCAAATCCTTTGAAGGCAATGTATTTGAACCAGTGACACTGGTTACAGGATGTGGCCTGAAATACTGGTCTGTCTTGTAAAGTTCTGGGAAAAGGTGAGAACTCAAGCTCATATTTGAATTTCAGATGTAGTTTGTAGCCTAGCAGTTCAAAATACTATGTATTTATTTATAAGTTGGGTACAAGTGAAATGTTTTCTGAAAATTAAATATATTGTGTGTAGGAAGGTTAGAGGCAACATTTAAAATTAGAAATTACTGGGGTTTCAGTGTCTTCCCAGTTTGCTTCCCATGGAAGTGATGTGTGTGTCAGCATTTGCAAGTTGAGGTTTAACACTGGTTTGAAACAAAGGTGATTCCTACTCCTAGGACAGCAGAAAGAATAAGTCAAAATCCAGGAATGACATCAAAGCTTCAAATTAATTAGTCGGGTCTCTAGGACAAAAAGACTGTAGGGGGCACCAAACTGTCTCCTGGCGTCAGAGTGTGGCCCTTGGCTGGCGCACTCCCTGTTTCTTTCCTACCTACCATGTTTTCTCTTGTTTCAGCCAAGGAAGTTGGGATATGTATGACGTGGCCATACAGAACAGTTGTTGCCCTGTCCCCTTTATACTCAGATTGTGTAGCTTCGTTATAAAGAGGGACAGAGAACAATGGGCTGATGTCCAAATTTGCCTGGGCTGGCATCTGCAGTTTGGCTGACATGACACCAGTGTCTTGTAGCCATTGTGAGTTACAATTCCTGTCCATATTTACATGAACCAGTATTGATACTAATCTAGCAAGTCCTCTGTGTTCATATAATGTCTCAGCAAAAGACAGGTGAGATGCATGGAGGCAGCTGGATGCATGACTGGCTAATCCGGGCTACAGATCAAGGCTCACTGGAGTCTGCAGTAAAGAATGATGGGAGTTTGAGTGATCTCCTCTGGGAGATCTTCAGGATTCCTTTACAAATGTGAAATAACGGTGTCAATTTAAAAGTGAAAAAGAAAATGTTACCAAAAACAGCTACCAGTTTGATTAACAGCAACTGACATATCAAATACAGGTAGATTATTTTCAGATTGATGGTTTCATTAGCATTACAGATAATGAACCAGTGAAATAACAAGACTTGAAAAATATTCCTGTTTGTCTTTTGGGCATAAATCTGACAGTGATTCTGGTTTATCTTATATGTAAGAATTTTGAACCTAATTGCATTGTTGGAAGAAGGATTTAGAAACGTGTATTTCTGTCCCTTATCCACGTATTTTATATGGACATAATTTGCGTGTACCATACAGCATACTAGCTGCATTATTTATAAAATGAATCTTAAATAAATTATTATCAATTTGACTTTCTTGTTTTTCCTTGTTCCACAAGGTCTTGCTTCTGGAGGATTCTGACCATTATGACTTATTCACTCAATTGGATCGTGAGGAATTTCTGTTCTGTCTTTTTAAGCATTTTTGCATTGGAGGAACTCTTTGCCAGTTTGAAGATGCAGTTGACCCATACTTAGAAACTACAAAAGCTTTTTATAAAGACTTGGTGAGGTAGGTGTTGCTCACTTTTTATACAGCTTGTATACATGTACTGTCCATAGATACTTTTTGTCGATTTCTGTAAATTTATTGTACATTACTGCTTCAAAAATGCGGCTGTTATTTAACCCACCTGCAAGCTTATTTGTGTCCAACTCTCAAAATACCATGGAACAGTGGTAGCAATTCAGTGGCAAAATATATGCCATTTTAATTGTATCAGTCCCACATAAGAACATTTTTTATATTACATTCATGGACATTGATGGTTTATAATTAATTCCAAATTTAGAGATACGTTTTTCTCTAATTGTCTGCTGAAGACATGGCATGGTACTGGAAACAGACTGTGTAACCACTGTTATTGATAAAATATCAACAATTAAATCTTGCCTGTATGATCTTGAGCTACTTTCAATTGGACTGCTTTTATTTACTTGTTTATTTATTTATTTTAAAATTGAAATAATTTGATAAAACTTTCAGTTACATATATTTTTTATCCCTGCTGGTTTGTTGTGGTTTTTTTGTTTGTTTTTTTTTTTTTTTTTAATACAGTTGGATTTTGGTCTTCCTAGTTCTGCAAATACATTTCTCACAGTGTAAAGCTAAAGGTGATAGAATCTTGCTGTTAACATGACACAGTGAACTAACACCCATTTTTTACCAGGTTTGGTGTCTGTAATTGTTTGGAACTTTATGTGAGGGGTTTCTTTTTCCATTGAGATTAGAGGTAATTGATTAGACTAAAACCACAGTTTTTGCTCTGCTTTGATATATCCATATGCTGACTTCTCTGATTGACAAAACTTCTTATGTTCTGGTTGCTGGGAAATGGAATACAATTATTGGATATACAGACTCATTCTTAGTTAAGCTAATGGGAATATAAAGATTGTAAAATATATTACTAAAACTTCTGTTAGTATGAGTAGTTTTGGTATTTTCGTCTCGTACATAGATGAGAATCAAGTGGGTACTTCAGAAATATAGAATCTGAGGTAAAAGGATCCATCAGTGTTTAACTCTACCCTCCCTTCTTTTTTTATATATATTGTTCATACTGCACGTGAATCAAGCTGCCTGTTCTTTCAGTCCTGGGCCATAGGTGACTCTGCATTGACTGCAGCTGTTTCTTCCCTTCTGTTGTTGAATTAATCCAGGACAAAGTGCAAATCCAGTCAGTTCCTTCACTTTACTGCTCCCCTTTGCTGTTGAGTTGTTTTATCCTAAACATGTTCAAGTTCTGTTCTAAGCCACTCATTTTCTTTACCTCCCTATCTCCTTAAACCTCTTTCCATTCTTTTTCATTTTCATGCTGTAAAATTTGATGAGGATGTCAAACAGGTCTTGTTGCTTAAAACAGAAAAAAGCCTCTGCCAAGATCCTCCCGCAATTTAATCCTGTTTTCAAAGTTTACTTTTTCTGTGTCCTCAGCCTGTTTCCTATTAGCACTTTGTATTTTCCTCTTGCGTGCTGCTTTTGTCCTTTATAAAACATATAGGAGAAAATATTTCAAGATCTATTCCTATGCTTTTTGGGTTTAGGGTTTTTTTTGTTTTGTTTTATTGTTGTGTTTTGGGGGTTTTTTGTTTGTTTTGGTTTGGTTTTCTTTTTTTTTTTTTTTTTTGCCAGTTGGCAGATTGCTTTCTATCCTCCCAAGTTTTGAAGTGACGTAACTAATCTTCAGTAGTTGTGTACCATGTGTCTCTCTGTTTCTGTGCCTGTAAATGTCTGCTAGTTTCTTACTGCCAGAGGAGCTGGTGATAGCACTAGTTACCAGTTGAAAACAAAACTTACCATTTCACTGAATCTTTTATCTTTCTCCTTTGGTATTGAGTTCTTTGTCAATCCCATGAGAAAAGCTTTTGATCTTGACATTTCAGACCTTTCCTCCCCCTTCAGAATCACAGTTGTCTTTTTTTTGGTCTCATTTCCCCCTGCTCCTCGTTTATCCAAAATGATGCTCCTGTTTTATTTCCACTGTGCTAAGAGAAAAAAAGATGGTGACAGGCTCCGAATAGGGACACTAATGACTTAAGTCCTAAGTCCTGACTTAATATCTCATTTCTGGTCCATGCTGTGTCTTGTGTTACTTAATTCTTGCATGAATTGCACCAGAAAATAAAGCAATTAAAATTACTTTCTTTTAGCCTCCTATTTTTCCGTAGAAGATTGTTAATGATAGTAGTAATCTCTTAAATTCTGTTTACCGAAAAGTTCACCCTCAAATTCCTATTGAATACCAAGTTTTGTTTGTATTATTTTCAGACTGCTATCTTTTGTCTGGTTTCATTGTATCTTGGATTACAGTTGCATTGGACACTTTCTACTCATTGTAAAGTGATATTAAAAGCTTTTCCATGGTATTAAAATTCTGTAAACTGTACTGTCCTTAAGGTTTAATTTTTATGTTTGAGGATCAGAAGGCCTGGTAAAAAACAAATGGATACTTCAATAATTATTAGCTGCTGGCTGATGGTGTGCATTGAAAAATTAGCTGCCACAGATGAATTCAGTCTAATAACAGTAAGATTATGGTTGTATAAACTACCACTGTTTAGTCCTGTTACAGTATTCCTTATGGGCAAGAGCCTTGGCTGCTGGGAGCAGCAGACCTGTTAATGAGTTTTTCCCTACTTGTCTTTATTACAGCTTTTTTTTCTGACCATACCTGAATTCTAACTCCAAGGCACTAGCATTCAAAATAGTGTCAAAAGTTCTGAGGTTTCATTCTACTAAAGCATTTCTATATACATTGCTTTATCATGAGAGAATTCAATAATCTATTTGAAATTAACAGCTCTAGATACCTGACAAGCTAGGGACTTCCAAATACAGCTGGTAAAAGGCAGACTTTTTTTTTGTTTGCAAAAATAGTGATATCCTTACTAAAAAATTCACAACTTTTGTCTGTTACTAACCCATCAGAAATTAGTCTGTGATCAGTTGAATCCATCCAAAATTCTAGTGTTAATATTGTATCCTGTATAACCTAAATAAAATCCCTTGTAGTACTTTGATTTAAATAATATATTTACATGACAAAAATTTGTTATTTATAATAGAATCTATGAGTCTCTGTTGATAAATCTTGTCCTCTGTACTTAATCCCTGATTTTTCTGACAGTGTGTCTCCATGGTGACAGCTGCTGTAGCATCCTGTAGTGATTGTTCTATTCGCCTTTCTTAATCACAGTCTCCATGCCCTTTCCCCCATAATGAATGAATGCATGTGAAAATATTAAGTTGTTTGGAAAGCCTAGTAAAATATTGCCAGTAATGTTAAGATATAAATAAAGCCAAAAGTGAATAGAGAGACCATGAGGATGTTTGCTCTTCATAAAAAGAGCAAATAGATGCACATTAAAATGATGAACTACCATATCCAATGAATAGTGTAGAAGTTAATGATTTGAAAAAACATGGGACTATTAACATTATTAAGGAAATACTATCCTCTTCAAAAGGACAAAATAGTTCTTTTCTAAAACCTTTTGGGGGAAAAAAAAGAAATGGAGCAAATGAGCTTGTCAAAGGCAACCTCTTGGTTTTCTTTCAAGTCAGCAAAGGAGGAATCTCATCTGATTTTAACAGACACAATTTTTGCCTTAAAAATAACCAAAGTACTCGAAATAAACATTCTGGAAAATTACTTACAGGAAGCTAACCACAAGGGAAAAATTTCTCAAGGTCATGGAATAAATACAGAGATTTACTCTGTCAATTCTTACTTTGGTATCCTAGATATAAATATAAAACATGAAAATTGATAACATAGTTTTCTGACAGAAGACTCTGAAGCTAGAGTAATTTAAACACAACTGTTGCTTTTGGGGGTGGTGATAGATGGTAGAAGGCAATAATGTCACTAATCCTCTATGCCTTGTTCTGAAAGTTGTCACTCCTTCCACAGAGATGGTTGAAGAGTTTCTAAACTGCTGCAGTTACAGCCTGGTGTGTCAGCATGAAGTGACATCAGTGTTAGTTTGGCTTAAAGTGCTGGTCCATACACTGCAGTGGTTCAGAAGCTGAGTCATGAGGTAGCTGAGCTGTCCTGCTGAGGAGGCAATCATCTCTGGAGGGGCGGGAAGGCAGACTGCTGGGTCAGTACCGATTTCAGCAATGCTGCCTTCATCCGCTGTTGACTATGTCAACATGTCAGATGCAACAAAAAGTTCTGAGAAAGCCTCATTACTGACTGACCACAGGGAAGATCAGCTTCACAGTATAGGTTCAAACGTGACTGCGTCATTACTCTGCAGATGCAATCAGTTAATTGGAGAGCCAATCTCTCTTATTGGCTGCAGAGATTGACTCAACAAAGATGCTGTTGGTTGATTTGGGGGGGTTCCTTTGTTCTTATAAAAAGAACCTTTGCCAAAGCACTGGTAGTGGGGGACTGCTGTCACATCTTGGACCTGGTGTGGTGTTCAACTGGGCTGTGTTTCACAAATCCTCTTGTACCTTGTCTGTACTGGGACCTTTCTTGGGGATGGAACCTATCTGTGACAAGTCAGGTTTTGAGCTATGCATTTCTTGGAAGCATGTAAGTATGGAAGTTTTAAGCCTCAGCTGTTCTACAAGTGAATTAATGTAAATGGGAATCTGCAAAATTAGATAAATGAATAGCAGTTGCATGATCTTATTTCTGAAGAAATGTAAGCATCACTTAAAGCAGACTTGTGGGAAAATGACATATTAAAACACTTTAAATAGTCTGAGATGCCTGGGTGCTTTGCAGTAATATTCAGTGTTATTAGTAAATGTGATTAAATAAATGGCAGTCCTCACAACAAACAGTCTAGAAATATAAAAGCTCAGAACTCATTCCATTCCAAGTTGCATAGCTGACTATATATACAAAATTCCAAAGGAGAAAAAATAAACCTTAACTATAATTATATACTAATTAAAAATGAGCTAAAGAATGTATTTCTTCAGCAGTACTGCCGCTACTTCTTGTAGTCTGTATTAAGATGCATTTCACTTTGCAGGTTTCTTTTTCAAAGCATATGTGAAGAGATTTTTATGAAATGTTTAGCTGCATAATTTTGCATATCTATCAAAATGAAAACTATTTGGAATCATCTAGGTCTGGGTAATATTGCTGTGATTTAGTAGCTGAGAACAGTGAAACCAAGTCAGATTATTAGATATATTCAATATTTTTCAGTTAGATGTTACAATAACCAGTTTGCTAACAATGGCTATATAGCTTTTAATGTTTAATATGACATAAGTTGAATTTTAGCTATAAATTTGACCTTCATAAAATTTGAGCAAGGACACTGTTCATATGTTTAAAATGTAATTAATAAATTAAAGTCTAATTATCAGTATTTATGATATATATTAAGTATGTATTACACCCCTGTATTTCAGTGTTCAAAAGAATCCTGAAACAAAAGATATACATGTTATTTCTACGGTCTTCAGAGTGTCTGCATATGTAAGTATTAATAATTTTTATATGGGATTTTACTGGCAGTAATATACATAACAAGAAAATAATGGATTGACAAAGAAAATGTAAGATTCCATTGTAATGGGTTATTTTCCCATAGCTGTCATCTTTTTATTCATTAAGTCTTTCTCTGATCTCATCCTGTTTCTCATCCTCTTTACTAACTCTTCATTAGTAACTACCAGCTAAAGTTTTATTTGGTATCTCGCTAAAAAATAGGTTTACTGGATTACAGTGGAAGCCTTAATAGTCATTCCAAAACTAGTTAATGAAAAAAAAGAAAAAAAGTCTGAGTAATTCTAGGTTTAGGTATTAATAAAATTTGAGTTAACAGTAAGGATCAAGGATTCACTCTTGACTTCTTACAGTTCTGTTTTTTGAAATGTTGCTAGAGCTTTGTGAGTAGCTTGTATTGCATCTGTTTCTGTAAAGACTGTAAGGAAGCTTAGCAAACAAAAAGGCTGGGGTGTTGAGATGACTGCTAACCTCTTTTCCCCTCCCTTGTTAAGTCTCATTCCTATCTGTTTTCCTTGCAAAATCATACATTTGCCATCAAGATAAGTTTGAGAACTGGCTGCATGTTTACTAGGTTCAGCATATCTGTCATTTAAGTTGTTGCAGTAGGATGAACTACTCCAAATTCTTCTTGAGTAACCAGAATATGTGATAATTAAATGTCAGATAATGTACTGACTTTCAACAGCAGTAGCTGATGTCATTTCAGACTGCACAAACTTCCCTGGAGGTTGCCAATAGCCCAGTTGTTCATCTGTTGGTCATTGTCTTTTATGTACTATGTGTGATTCATAAAAGGCTTTTGAAAACAAACACTTTATGGATGTATCAAAATTTGTCTTTCTGGTAGGTTGCGGGCTGTAATAAAAATTAAAAAGTAAAACCCTGGTAACTGGATGTTCTTCTGTTATTAATGTTCCTTTCTCACCTCTAAATCAAATGCATTGATGTGAACTTTGCAGATTTCTATGTTTAGGTAGATGGACATTAAAGAGCTCCCCTAACTGTGTTGGCCATACACTAAATATCATCAGTTCTACAAAGGAAAAAAACAAAAAACAAACAAAGCCCCAGACACACTTTAGCAACTTTTTTTAAACAAAATGGATGGACAAAAGAAGATCCAGTGTTAATGTAGAGCAGGCTATCCTCCTTGTAGCCTTGGAGGAAAAATGGAAAATTTGTGGGATGAAGGAGAATTCTGAAATTACAGTTGCTATTAAGGAACATCCTGAAGAATTTTCTCTCAGAAAACAGAAAGGCTTAAACAGTGTGTCTAGACTGTTTGATGGTTATGTGCATCAAAACTACTCCACTCTACTGACACTTACAGGAAGGACACTTACTGGAGCACAAATGTCTTGTGTTTGTGATGAAAAGGTTTTTCTCAAGGAGGTAACTACATTTCTGCAGTGGATTTAGTTTCTGAGTGAATTTGATAATTAACTGTGGGGTGTTATTATAATCCTAATGTTGAGCTGACAGTTCTTAAGCCAAGTTTTCTAGGTTTGTATCTGGAAGAAAAGAACATACCTTCCTAGCCTCATGTAAATAGATAAATAATTTTTTAAATAAATAAATTTTTAAAAGCTGATCTCATAGAAGTGACTTTTGCAGCTGAGCACAATCTAAAAATGGTATCTAAAAATACACACTACTAGAAATGTAAATATCTCAAGGTTTTAAGTTATAGTTCACAGAATCAGACAATATGCTGAGTTAGAAGGGACCCATGAGGATGCTCAAATCCAACTCCTGGCCCTGCACAGAACCATCCCCAAGAGTCACACCATGTGCCAGTGTTGTCCAAGCGCTTCTTGAACTGTGCCAGGCTGGTGCTGTGACCACTGCCCCGGGGAGCCTGTTCAGTGCTCGGCCACCCCTTTCCTGATATCCAACCTAAGCCTCCCCTGACACAGCTTCAGGCCATTCCCTCAGGTCCTGTCACTGTCACCACAGAGCAGAGATCAGTGCCTGCCCCTCCTCTTCCCCTCTCAAGGAAGCTCCAGACTGCAGTGGGGTCTGTCCTCAGTCTCCTCCAGGCTGAACACACCAAGTCACCTCAGCCACTCCTCATACGTTTTCCTCTCAAGGCCCTTCATCATCATCCTTGCTCTCCTTTGGTCACTCTCTAACAATTTATTGTCTTTTTTTATACTGGAGCACCCAGAACTGCCCCCAGCACTGGAGGTGAGGCCACCCCAGCTCAGAGCAGAGCAGGACAATCCCCTCCCTTGCCCAGCTGTGATGCTGTCCCTGATGCCCCCCAGGACAGGGCTGGCCCTCCTGGCTCCCAGGGCACTGCTGCCTCATGTCCAACTTGGCCATCGACCAGGACTCCCAGGTCCCTTTCCGTGGCACTGCTCCCCAGCATCTCATTCCCCAGTCTGTCCATACATTCAGGGTTGAACAATCCCAGGTACAGAATCCAGCACTTTCTCCTGTTGAACTCCATATGGTTGGTGATTGCCTAGCCCTCTGATTGGTTGAGGACTCTCTTGCAAATGTCTGTAGAGCTCTTCAGCATCAAAACCTGATAGACTTGGGCATCACAAGAGAAATAATTTTAGGTCTTGTGACAAAGTACTCTGTTGAACTCTGTTGAAATACCCTTGAGAGCTTTGGAGCTTTGCAAATACCTTGCATATAATGAAACACTTTTACAGCTTATGTATTGGAATGCTCACTGATATATTGGAACTTTCTTTACCTGTACCCAAACTGTGGCAGTGTTAGAAATCAGAATAATGCAAAGTTTATTCAAGAAGTATTTTTAAAAATTGTCAATTATATGATGTAGTTTTGAGAATGTTCAGCAGTATTTTTATTTCTGTTTTATGCTAGGCATATGTATTCTTAAATCATCAGCTGTGTTGCTACAAAGAAAAAATAAAATGATCCTACTCTAACATCAGTAAATCAATCATTACACCCCTGCATGTGTGAACCAAAGTCCACACTGCAGATGGAATTGCAGTGATTGCAGATGGAATGGTATGATTCTTAACTTTGTACATGCATGATTGTAAATATAAGAGCCTTTATGCTCAAGCATTTTAGGGGTTTTATGACCTCTTCTGCTAATTAAAATAAATTTAATTTGGTTATATTTTTCATTTAATTAGGTTATATTGATTATTTTCCTGATACCAAGTTTGGTATATTGCTTGAAATGCCTCATCACCAGAACTTACATTGGTTTTGTTCTTGAGTTGTTGAGCAAATTTTTAGTGGGCTCACACTGCCTGTAAACAGTCAAGACCTCAACTGCCATCCATCAATTCCACAAAGACTTCAGGAGTGGGATCCTTGGTAGCAATGGGAAAAGAGTTTAACTAGAAATCACATCATGATGTTAATCTTGTCCTACTTTTTTTTTTCTTCAGTTACATGCATGAGCTTAGGTTATTTTTGGATCAATTCCAAAGGCCTTTTGATGCTGAGCACTATAAAAATCTTAAAACTTGCTCTCCTTACTGCAGTTGAGATTCCAGTGTTTGTTACACATATATCCTTAAAAAAACACCTGAAGAGAGCTAAGTATCCTACAATTGGAGCTACAGACCTTGTGTGTGTGCTGTGCCACTTAAAAATAGAATGCTATTTCTAGCTTGTGGCATTTGACTACCATTGGAAAATTCTGGGAATAAACATTATCAAATCTCTACCTGGCCAAAACAGTGTTTTTATGAGGTGCTTGTCTTAATTTAAGATTTAAGGGTTTGAATAGTCCCCCAAAGGAAGACACCAGAACATCTAATAATGGATTCATTCTCTTTGAAATAGCAGCAGAAAATGGGATGCCAGTAACAGCTAAAGGATAAAATTGACAAGTGGTTCTTGGTGCAGAAATGAGGACCCAGCTCTTTTCCTTCTCAGCTGACTGACTCAACCAGCAAGAGAGGTTACAGTTTTCATATTTCCTTGGTCCAAAAAAAGACAGATTGTTTTATGCAAAGGAAGACAGCTTCAACAAAAGAATGCAAGAGATGTGGAATCCAGAATAGTCTGTAGTCCGTGAGTTTAAAATTTTCCTGGAGAAGATGAACAATATATGCAATATAGCAATTTCCCTCAATCAAGAAAAGTGTAACAGCACCTACATCTCTTCAACTGTTGCACAAAGGTGTTAGGGAGCAGGAGGAAACTCTTCTATGTTTTAAAAGAAAGGAGGTGTCAGCTACATATTTATTGATCTTTCACATGTTCAATTACCACGCTGACTGAAAAAAACCCAACCCTTTAAAAATCCCTCCATCTAATTTCTGGATCCCTACTGGATTTGAAGTGGGTCCAGCTGTGCTGCTCTGTCAACACTGAAGATTTTATTGACATGTGCAGACGTAGGATGTTAACGTGAAGAGCCCAGTTCCCATGCTCATTGTCAGCTGAATGGTTTTTTTTCAGAACCAGGGTTTTGCAGCTAGGTGTCTAGAATCCCTTCAAACACTTTCTGAGGAATGGCACACAAAATGTTTTCAATAATAGTCCAAAGTTGTTAATGTGATCTGTAATGAGCATTTCACTTAAATGCAAATATTGCAGCCTGAACAGATGTATTAGCAAGTGTTAAGTGAAAAAAAAATTATGGATGGAACAGCTTTATATATTAACATAGATTTTTTTTTTCTCTTTCAAAGGAAACATGATGGGCTGTTGTATATTTAATCATTTGTATTTTAAGCTCTAATTGTGTAAACACATGCTTGCATTTTTAATTTTACATTTTATATTAATATTACATTTCAAGGTTATTTGATACATCCAGCCAGAATTACTGTGCATTTTGTGGTGTTGGGATCCTCATGGGGACATGCCGTTTAAATAAACTGTGGTGTATTTGTGCTATTTTGTTGTGCAATGAACAGTTACAATTGGAACAAAATTATTAACTTCAGTTTTTATTAATTCTCTTACGGATAGCCCTCTTGTCCCTAATACTGTTTTGGTTTTTTTTTCTTCCTCTCAGGATGCTAATGGCCTGTGTTACCCTTCAAGCAAAAGCCACCTACAGACTTTTGCCTACTTGATTGTGGATCCCTGCAAGCGACACGTAAATATTCTGTATCACTGTTTCGGTGGAAGCCTATTTACAAACTAGTTATAAACTTGGCTGGTCTCCAGTTTTATAATGGCGGCTGGTTTCTTTATGTTGGGTTCAGGTAGACATTGCATAGTTTTCTGACGAGGAAAGCTCTACTCCTTGATGACACACTCGGAAGTGCTTCCGTTCACTCAGGTGTTACGATGTAGTTAGTGATAAAAGTTTTCGGGTATTTATAGTTCTTGAAGCTGTTGTCTTGGCCGTTTTCCCCCTTTCCGCACCCATTTTCTCTAATAAAAACTATTTCTCTAGAGGTCTTGTCATTTTTATGAGTCAGCTTTACAGACCCGCGACGCGTAACTGCAGGGTAGGCTATGCAGCCGGAGAAGGCTCTGCGGGACGGGGAGAAAGAGCGGGAGGGGTCCCGGGCCGATGCCTCCTCCGGGCCGGGGGCAGGGAAGCGCGGCCGCCCCTCCCCACCCCCTCGCGGAGCGGCCTCCTGGAAGTTGGGATAGAAGTTAGGAAGGAAAAAAACGTTCTGGTTGGCGGCAGCGCTCCGTGGCGGCCGCGGGCGGGCGGGCGGCGGGGAGAGAGGCGCGGGCGGGCGCGAAGTGAGGGGTGGTGCGGTGCGGTGCGGGGTGGTGCGGTGCCGGCCGGCCCGGGGGATCCGGGGGGCCCGCGCAGCGCCCCCAGCGCACCGGGCGGGAGGCGGTGCGGGCGGGCGCGCGCAGGAGCGCTGCGGGCACGGGCTCCCTCGGTCGGATACGGTGCGGGCGGGCTCAGGAGGGGCGGAGCCGGCGGCGGAGAGTGATTCGGGCGGGCGTAACTGCGAACTTTTGTTTAGTGTGTTGTGTGAGTTAGTTTCCGCCGCCGGGACAGAGGCGCCGGCCGGGCTGGGCCGGGCTCGGGGAAGAGCCGCACGGCCAGAGTTGTTTTGCCAGTTGCCGCGGCCGGGTCGGCTTCCCGACCGAGGGGTGAGAGGCACCGGCGACAGCAGGACGAGCCCGCGGCCCGGGGAGCGGGGCATGCGGGACTGGGAATCCGGGCTCTGAGCCGCCGAGCCCCGCCAGGGAAGCGCCGGGGGGTCCCGACGGAGCCATGGATCCTGGACAGCCTCAAGCGCAGCAGCCGCCGCAGGCAGCGCAGCCCCCGGCCTCGCAGCAGCAGCAGCCGCCGCCGCAGCCCCCGGGCGCGGTGTCGGGGGCCCCGGCCGGCGCGGCGCAGCCCCCGGGTGCGGGGCCCCCTCCGGCGGGGCACCAGATCGTCCATGTGCGGGGCGACTCGGAGACCGACTTGGAGGCGCTGTTCAACGCCGTGATGAACCCCAAGGGCGCCAACGTGCCACACACGCTGCCCATGCGACTGCGGAAACTGCCCGACTCCTTCTTCAAGCCGCCCGAGCCCAAGGCCCACTCCCGCCAGGTGAGGGGGATGGAAGGAAGGGGCCCGCACCGCGGGCGGGCGGGGAGCGGCCGGGCCGGGCCGTGTTCCCCCTCCCCGCCGCCGAGCTCCTCCCGGGGGAGGCGTGTGGGGGAGGGGGTCGGGGCGGGAATCCGCGGGGCGGGGGGCGCCCGGCTGGGGCTGTCGGGGCGCTCTCTGCCGCCCCCACACCCCTTTATTTGTTCTTCCCCTGCGGCAGAGCCGCCTCCCGCGCCCCGGGACGCCGACGGGGCCGGGGCCGGGGCCGGGGCCGCGGCGGGAGGGCGGGCGAGCGCTGGCCCCGTCCTGGTCTCCAGCGGGGCCCTCGAACTCCACATCCGCTCCTTGGCTATCAGCCTCACCGGGAGGGCGACGTTGGGGGTGAGCCCCTTAAACATGGGCGAAAACGCTTCGCTAAGAATTTAGCTTTGCGGTCCAGTTCCCTGCCCTCTGTGGAAGGGGTCGATGAAGCGGTGTCAAACCCACCCCCCCTCGCCCCGTCGAACAGTAAATATGGATGTGACTTTTCCACCATTTCAGCACGGCGCTGGGTTGAGTTGGATTAACCCCCCACGTACCCATGCACCACTTCCGAAGTTAATTCCCGAGCCAGACGCCAGGTCTGACGGCGTCCAGGGCCCGCCGGGCGCAGCGCCCGCATCCAGGGCAGCGGCGGCAGCCTGGGGCCGGGGCTCGGAGCCGTGGGGCCTCGGCCGAGGCGGCCCGGGGGAGAGAGGGAGGGAGGGAGGGAGGGAAGGAGGGATGCGGGGCAGGGCTGGGGAGGGGCGGGGCGGGGCCGGGCGAAGGGGCGATGCGGGGGCAGGGCCGTGGAGGAGCGGGGTGGGGGATGCGGGGCACGGTCGTCGCTCGATCTCCGAGAGCGTTTGGTGCTTAAACAGCGGGACTTTTGTGCCAAGACCTAAGTGCTGGTGTGAATACGAGCGAAAGCTAATGTTGTTACCAACTTTTTGGAAGGAGGTTGTGCCTACCTAGTTGCGTGTTATTAAGTAATGAACTTTGTTGCTAAGCTATAAAATAAGTTTTATTACTGTCTATTGTCACTTTATCTGTGTAGCCAGTGAGACTTGCTGTGTACTGGTGCCTGGTACCCGTGTTAAGGGTCTGTCAACATTTCCATTATTAAACTTCTGTTTTAAACGATTTATAACTTTACTTCAGAAGTTCATTCCAGGCTGAACCTTGGCACATAATCTCCCATCCTAGGAGTTAATTCATTTTCCAAATACTCAAAAAAGCAGTCTGGCCTTTATATAGGAAGACTGAAAAGAAAATTGGTAGGGGTGGAGCTGATCTGCTTCTGTAGTTTCATTAGCTCCCGAGTTGCAGACCTTTACTGAACATACTGAAAACCAGCAAGGAATAAGGGGGTTTCTGTATAGTGTTTTCCCAATTTGTGCAAATCTCACCACAGTTCTGTTGTGTGCAAATCTGAATGGGTAGACATTCGTCTAACACTTGGTGCTGTCTTATTAAATACAGTGACTGCAGTTAAATAGCTATCATATTTGAAATGCACATAAGGTGTGTGATGGTCATACAACTTTTGGTTGTATGTATGTACTTTTAGGCTTAGCCTTATATTCCTTGTTCATGTTAATCTTCGTCTGTAAAGCATATTTAATTGAATCACTGTTCTTGTACCACTCAGTGGCTCCTAAAACATAAACTTGAAATCCAACTAAAGCAAGAGAGAATTCACTTCGTTGTGGATTGTTTTCGTTTTTCCTTTTGTTTAGCTGTGCCATATAAACATTCTGCTTAAAGAAAACATCTCTATTTTCTGTAATTCTGTGACTCTCTGGAATTAAAATACTGCAAATCCACTTGATTTACTACTTGATTATTTTGTCTGGATGTAAGTGCAGACCGATTCATTTCCAGTTGAACACATGGAACTTCATGTGTGCTTGCATACAGATGCAGTGAAGCAGGACTGTAAGGGTGTGTAAGTGGGGCCTCAAATGGTGCAATACCTTGTGTAGAGAGGTGTGACAGGGACTGATACATGCATCTCATTATAGGTGTTAATGTTTTTCTGGTCTATTTATAAAACCAGTTAATTGGTTAAGATATTTTTAAAAGCTATTTTTACTTTAATCAAGTTTTCAGAGGTGCCTTTTCTGTTCCTTGTTGGACATGTATTTACTACTGACAGGGATGTTCGGTGTACTTACAAGTGGTGGCTCCAGTGAATGTGTTTGTGAGTTGTTTTGATTGACTGGTTCAACCATTTGCTGAAGCTTTGCTTTGGATAAAGCATGGACAGACTCTTTATACCCTTAAAAGTTTGAGTTATTAGGAAATGTTATGTTCAGTCTTCTTATATAGTTTTTTTTTTTATGGCTGGATTCATGAGTCTTCCTCCATTGGAACTCACTGCTGCCCGTTGGCATTTCAGTGTTGCTTTGCTCTTTGTGTGATCCTTCAAACCCCTACGGAAGGTGGGCGGTGGTGTGTTCCTGTACTTGAATCCCCACACCCCCACTTGAAAAGGAGACTGGGAAATTAACTCCTCCAGCAGAAAGTGGGAGTGATGGTAGTGAGTGGGTGCAGTCCAGTAACAAACCACTCACTGTGCTGGAAGAGATCTGCTGACTGCAGGCAGGTTTGTTCTTAACCCTGTGCTGAGGAGTAAGAACTTCAGTTTTCAAAATAAAACTAAGGGCTCTCAACACGCACAGTTAATATTTCTTGACTTGCACAAGGGCTTTTGTGATGCTAATTAATCAAACTAAGTAGAGGTTTGCTTGAACGGTAACAGCTGGAAAATAAGCAGAACTTTAGAACAACTCAGCTATGAACTTTTCCTGAAACATTCATTTAAAGTGAAATGTCTTCTGACAGCTGCATTTCTACTGAAATATAGAAATCTTAATAAAAATTATTTCACTCCTGGCAGGCCAGCACTGATGCCGGGACAGCCGGAGCCCTGACCCCACAGCATGTCCGAGCTCATTCCTCTCCAGCATCTCTGCAGCTGGGAGCTGTTTCTCCAGGGACACTTACACCCTCTGGAGTAGTGAGTGGACCTGGAGCTCCATCTTCTCAACATCTCCGCCAGTCTTCTTTTGAGATCCCTGATGATGTACCTTTGCCACCAGGTTGGGAGATGGCTAAGACACCATCTGGACAGAGATACTTTCTTAAGTAAGTAAAATTTATTTTCAATTAGCTGTATCTCTGTCTTTTTAATTTTTTTTTTAATATGTATTTTGTTTTACACTCTTAGAATTTCAATAAATTTATTTTTTCCTGCTCCTGATTTGAAGTAGGGGACCCTACCACTTCAGTATCAACTCTGCTGTTTCTGAAAACTGTATGGTATTCTGTGAATATTTGTCCTATCTTAATCTTAGCTAAAGAATGTTATCCATTATAATGTGTACTGAAAAATCAGTGAAATGAACATAGTCATTCCTGAACAATAAGACACTTGGATTTGCTGAATATTGTCAGAGCTGTCATGCAGGTCATTTTATGTCATTTTAATAATACTGATGTAAAAATACAGAGTTAACGTGGGAGACGATTGTAGTGACAATATGTCAGGACTTCTTACGTTTTGTTTAAGAACAATCGTTTAAATACACAGTCAAAATGTTTTTCCCCTACTCTCTCTTCCTGAGGTAATTAACATATGTGTTTGATTGCAGTATTTGTGTTTGTAACTTAACTCATCTGCATTCCTGGCAATGAAAAGGAAATTTCAGAATTTCTAACATTGTTTCATGTTTCCAGAGCTGTAACTTTTCCCCACAGTAAAATTAGTATCACCTTCTCCCTAAGAAGAAAAGTTACACCTGTCATCCATTTGACACCCAATCCATCAGGAAGCATTTTTTTCTGTGCAGTTTTCTAAAAACCAGGGTCTTGTCCTTCTTTCTGAAAGTGTGCCCACCAAGACCATAACTTGCCCTCAAATATTTTGACTATAATTTGAACTTTTTATTTAACAGCAAGTCTGTAAATAACCCATTATATGTCATTTGCAGGGTGGAGAGAGGTAATACTGTGTTACTTATGCAAAAGTTGTTTCAGCCAAGGAAACATATTTATCCCTACTTTTCTCTCTCAGACATTGTGATTCATACCTACATCTGATTGAAGTAGTTGACATTGTACCCTCAAAAACAAATCTACATTGTCTGCAATGAAAATTGAACTTTCAGAACTTCTGAAAAATGTTTCTTTTTCCTGTAGCTGTGGTATTTCCATACAGAGAAATTAGCTTTCTTTTCACTAAAAAGAGGTTGCAGTAGTTGTCTGAAATTATTTGAGCCTGAAGGTTCCCTTTTGAGAACAATCATTCTCTATTAGAAATGTGAAAATAAGCACTAGCTATTGATCTTGAAGATGTGATATTTTCTTTGGTGAAGTTTAACAGATCAGTGTGTTCTAGAATATGAGCTCTTCAGCAGGCACAAGTAGAAGGTTTTTTTAAGCTGTGTAAGTTTCTGCCATTTGAGAACTGTAGCTCATTGAACACTGAGGAAAGAAGAGAATGAGTTTTGAAAGGGAAAGCAAACTTTTGTTTTGACTGTGGTGGTGAGAGCTCTTAAAGAGCAGCTTATGAAGCATGAAAAATAGATACCTGATTTTAAAGTTTTACTGCCTCAAGTAGTTGTTCTTGATAGCCCTGTCAATTTTACAGAAGATTAAAAAGTTTAAGACATGAAAAATGTCTTCCTGCTCCTAATGAATTTTTAAAATTGTGCTCATTCAGGTGAAATCAGAGTCAAAAGATTTATTCTTGGAAAGCTTTTTCTGCTGTTTGATTATTACCACAGCAATC